>NC_139512.1:163009471-163609471 GCF_947247035.1 Vipera ursinii
CAATTATTCATCTATTTAACTGTGTCATACCTTCATGTCTTTTTATCTTAATCAATGCAATTTGTCTCTCTAATTTTGTCAGAACAATTTTCAAACTTCAGTTTTTCTGAATTGTAGCTGCTCATCTTCTCACCTAAAAGCAGAAGACCACATCCCATATTTATTTTATG
Source organism: Vipera ursinii (assembly GCF_947247035.1). NCBI lineage: Eukaryota > Metazoa > Chordata > Lepidosauria > Squamata > Viperidae > Vipera > Vipera ursinii. Next base: position 163,009,642 of record NC_139512.1, read on the forward strand.
CCTACAGGACTTCAAACAGAAAAAAATCTCAATACTATCTTCACAAGATTTTAACAAATTTCAGTTCTATTTTTCAAAGCCTGTTGTTACTGAATCATCTAACTGAGTTTCATTCATTTAATTTTACTAGTTTGTTGTATCAAGGATACTTTTCATATTGATCAGTTTTCCAAGTAAACTAAAAATAACACAGAATAACACAAACACAATTTATATGATTCTAAACTCTACACTCAGGAACTAACTTCCCAGTTAGTTCCTGGACAAAAACATATCAAAATGTGTGAATATTTTTGATGTGTTATTATCAGTATTTCTTTACTGGTTAAGAAAGCAAAAGTTAGACAGGGATGAGGAAATGTATTTTAACTTCTGTGATTTCTTTGTTCAGCAATTCCTGGTAAATGTTCAAGAAAGTCCCCTAGAATGCAGTTTGTGAGCAGCTAGCTTAAATCAAAATATATGCATATTGGTTTTGCCTTAACTATGCAGACACTGGTTTGTGCCTTGTTCCTGAGATCTAGATTACTCTTTGATTCTGGAGTATTTAATCAGTTGATTATGACTAACACACTTTTCACTTTATCCATACACTATAGAGGCTCTGTTGTGTGTCAGGGCAAATTTCTGAAGTAAGGCTGGCAAGCTATCATTAGTTATCAATTCAATATTTAAAGGAGAACAATTATGCTGCCCAGAGCTTACACAAACAAGGTGCTTTCAAGGAAGAACAGCAAGAGAGCTTATTTGGGGTATACACTCAGCAGGTTGTATCAGTCATGTACTAAGACAAACAAACCTGGAGGGCAAAACAATCCAGACAGCGCTAGAGCAGTGGTCCCCAACCTGTGTGGGCTGTGGCCTATTGTCCACAGGGCCGCGTGAGTGGCTGGTCGGTGCACGCATGTGTGTACATGCGCACAGCCCCACTCCCGTGAGTGCCGTCAAGAGCGTCGCAAGCATTCACGGCCCCATTCATGCGAGCACCGCCATAAGCATCATTGCGGGCATCTGCAGCCCCACTTGTGTGAGTGAGTCTTTTAAAAGACTAAAGATCTGGCCAATGGCTCTGTTCCTGCAGGCCCCAAAGTGAACACACTCTTGCCTTCAGGGTACACGCCCCATTGCATGCAACAAACAACACTAGTGTTATTGTACTAGTTATATTGTTTACATCAGAGGTCCCCAACCTTTTGGGCACCAGGGACTGGTTATGTGAAGAGAGGTTTTTCCATGGACCGGAGGGGACGTGGCTTTGTGTACTGCCTGCATCCCGCAGATGGCGTTTTCCTTGTTTGTGCGGGCCAGTTGCTGGCATGCCATAGCCTGGTACTAGTCCACGAACCGGGGGTTGGGGAATCCTGGTTTACATTATTAAATATAAAAGCACAATTTCAGATTCAATTTTCCGAGATTTTAGTGAACATAAAAAACCTGACCTATGTAAACATACTTACATTTTTGCTATTAATTATATGGTCTACTACTATAACTAACACTTGTGTCAACAGACCTGTCTATATAAAAGTTAAAACATTTTGACAACTGGCAAAAAAAATTATATATCTATGCCTGCTAAATATTTAGAAACTGAATGAACCTACTTACTGTGTTTATGGCAATTTCCAAAGACATCAGGAATCCAGGAACAAAACAGGCTTGAGGTTTGACTCAACTTTTCAAGCTCTGTGAATAGTAAATTAGAACTTGAAATTTTCTATTGGCAGTTTACAACAGATTCTTTAGAAAGACATTTACTTCTTTCACACCATAGAATTCAAAATAAAATAATCAAAATAGGAATATGTTCCACAATACAATGACGTTACAGGTAGCCCTTGACTCAGCCTTCCATCTTTCTGAGGTAGGAAAAATGAGGACCCAGATTGTTGGGGGCAATTAAGCTGACTTTGTAATAATGCCGCTGGGGGGGTTCATGAAAGCCCTAATAAGCAGGCATATACATAGAATGAAGGCTACTGCTAAGCTTGTAAGCCGCCCCGAGTCTTCGAAGAAGAGCGGGATATAAATGGAATTAAAATAAAATAAATAAATAAATTCTCAAAGTTACAGCTACCCCACCAAACTCCACAGTCACATGAGTGTATATAACCCACAGTCACATAACCACGATTTGTGATTTGTTTTGCTGTTTTTCAGCAGAAAAAGCCCTCTGGATATGCTGCATTTGCTTAACAATTTAAGCAAACTTAACAATGGATTGACTCACTTTATGTTTAACCTAAAAAATGGTTGCAAAATCAAGTTCAGTCACGTATTGCCTCAACTTGCAACCACAGATTGTAAATCAAAGACTACCTATACTGTACATCACTACATTTAATAGTTGAAAATCAAAGAGAATCAGATTCGCAAACTGAATTTATGCTGCTGGAGGTACAAAACTTTGAATTACAGAAGGAGGAAAGAAAATCAGTAGAGAAGTCTGACAATTTCTTTTAGACTACATTTATTCAATATGTTGCTCATTTACCCTAGGTCATAAGACAATGGAAAATGGTCGTAAAAGTGGACATTTAAAGCAAGATTCTTTCATCTTTTGGACCTAGTATACAAAAAGAAATCCGAAATCATACCAAGACATTCATAAAAAATGTTGCTATTATGGGCAATTTTAACAAAAAAACCAACAACACTCATCTGGGTCAGTGTCAACTGGTACAGTTGAATCCCACCATTTTCTCCAGCTAGAAATGGCCCCTCTTAACTGAAACCCATTAATGCATTTTTTTTCTGTGCAAATAGACATAATAGCAATAGCACTTAAGACTTATATACTGCTTCACAGTGCTTTACAGCCCTCTCTAATCGGTTACAGTCAGCACATTGCCCCTAACAATCTGGGTCCTCATTTTACGACCTCAGAAGGATGGAAGGCTGAGTCAATCTTGAGCCGGTGAGAACTCAGCTGCTAGCAGTCAGCAGAATTAGGCTGCAATACTGCATTCTAACTACTGTGCCACCACAGCTCATAATTCCAAACAAAGCTCAAAAGATTTACTTTAAGAATCTTTTTCTACAGCATACTGGCTTTCCTTTTTGAAATTAAAGGAGTATTTAAAAGACTAAATAGAACCAAAGATTTAATATGGAATATTGCCATCCACAGGGATCGTATAAGAGATTTAAGCTTTAGAATAAGTCTCTGTAACATGTCATTACTTCTGGGGCTTCTCAGAGACTGACCAACACATTTCAAGATTGCATCTGAAGCCCTAGATACAACTAGACTGACCCCAAACCAGTATGGGCTTGGCCTATTCTGATTCGGTCATGATTCTGACTGGTAATCCAAAAAAACCATTGATGATCTAATCACAAGCCTCACTGTATTTGTGGACAGATCTGAATCCAATACCTCATCCCCTCACCCATTCCAATGCAAGACACATTATTCCAGACATGTCAAACTTGTGATGTCACACAACGTATCGGGACGGTTTTGCCATTGCTGGCAATGGGTGGGCACGGCTTCCACATGACGCATCAGGCCCGCAGGCTGGCAGTTTGACACCCCTGCGTTACTCTGTACGAGTGCTGAAATGTTTTTTAAAAAATTTCCTCCACTTAGTGTGACTGCTGTGGTGTTGCCATTTGCAATACAGATAAGCTTTGTAATGATAAACCAGGATTAACCTTTGCAGAGGATTTTAACTCAAAACGGAGTAGGATAGAGTTGTAACATACTGAAAATGTTGGAGGAGGGGTGGTTCAGGAAAAAAAGAAAATTGAAATAGATGCAATATTTTTTATATCAACTTTACTGGATTTTGTCGTTATTTTTTTCTAGAAATTCTCATTTCTTTTCACATCTCTAAGTTACGTTATGCCCTACTTTGGGCATAAATATTTCTCCCTAACCTGTCCTAAACTGCACTGGATTTGAACTTTTGCTCTTAATGAAAGCATAGCTCTTATAGGTTTCAATTGTTTTGTTACCACATCCAAACAACTGTTTCTTCAAGCCATGTTCAGACACAACAAAATGACTTTAGAGTAATGATATACACCTAGTGGTATTTAAATGCTACATGCAGAGCATGGATTTTAATTTATTGTACCCAAACCTTGAGGATAACTCAGTGCATTTTACACAGAACTAGCACTTGTACTGGTTAACAGCTAAGCCTGCGTTGTTTCAGTGTTGCAAATAGAGCAATCTCAAAATAGAACATGTACGTTTTAATCAGGAACAATATATAGTAGCCAGTCCTATGGGACTCAGTATTTAACTGAATTTTCAGACCATAAGCTTCTAAAGGAAGGAAAGGGGAGCATTAACATTAGTGGTAGCTTTTGAAATACTGTATGTTAATACTGTGCCAGGAAGACTTCTACACAGGAAACTTTTTTCGATAAAAGTATCAAATCCAAACATATTTCAAGCTGAGGATCTCGACAGATATTAAACACAATGGTAGTCTGCCTCTTAAACACACCAAACTCCCATGTGACTCCTTCCCAACTCAAGGCTGATTTCCTGATAAAAATATATATGCTATAGCATAACACAATTCAGGCTCTTATTCTTTAGATACAGAAAGTATGGATATAATAAATATTTTATGTAAAATTAACAATCTCATTATAGTATTTTTTTTATAGAAGCGAGCAATTCCAAACATGGAAATCAGAAGTCCAGGAAAAATGAACTAGCAATGGATTGTCATCAACCTAGATCACAGGTCTGCAACCTGCGGCTCCGGAGCCGCATGCGGCTCTTTCAGCCATCTCCTGCGGCTCCCAGTCCTCTACTATGTGCAGACAAAAAAAAAAGTGGGACTAAAAAAGTTCAACCAATCAATTCAAATATGCAGGGTAGGTGCATATTTCGCCTTGGCTCCACTCTTCAGTCAAACCCTGTTCTGCGCATGCGCGCATGTACGCACACATTTTTTTGCGGCTCCCAGTTTTTCCTTTTGTGAGGGAACCGGTTCCGAGTGGCTCTTTCACTGTTTCAGGTTGCTGACCCCTGACCTAGATTATAGATCTTTCTAGTTTTTCTAAATATTCTATTCCGTGCCCAAGGCCTAATCTGTACACTAAAATGCAGGTTACAGTAATTGATTAAAAAAAACCCTCAAAACTAAATTTGATGTACTTCATTCTTTATTCCACCCTTGAAGTTCCAAGACGTATGGAAGGACAATCTAGTGAAGTAAGTCACATCACCGTAAAAAACTAAAAGAACTGCTAAGATTCTAAAAAAACTGGAGGAATATAAATTATTGAATAATTCTGTTTTTTACTCTTTGTCCTGTAATAAAAATCCAAATTCTACTATTTCTATACTTGGGCAACTACAACTACCACATTCTTCTGCCAGTTGCATATATGTCTTTGTTTATTCTCCTCCCCTTTCTATAAATCTGTAAAGAAGAAACATAGATATATTTCATTTTTATTACTTGAAAAAGCCTACTTTTTTAAAAAAAATCACAACTTCAACCTCAAATATCAATCTGTAAAATTAAAAAAGAGGAATGATCTTCATCAGAGTACCAGACTTTAAAGTTACTCTGCTTTTGACAGAAATGTTTATTAAGGAATTTTCTCCACAAAGCACTTCTAAATGCTTCTACACATTAGGTCAATCTACAGAAATTTTTCATCAGATTGTAACCAAGCGTTACTGTGCAAATCAGACTAAGGCCTAATGCCACAGAAGGTAGAGAAATTCATAAGTTTTCAAGATTTCCTGCACTGTTTCAAACATATACAGTTAATACCAATGAATCCACAGATATTACTTGGTATAGGAAGTTGGATGTGGAGAACGGAAAGAAATTTCAATTCAATAAAAAAAATGATGCCTCTGAAATCATCCCAGTTTTAAATTTTAATCCCTCTTCCTCTGACAGCGGATCAATTTAAAAAACTGGAAAAATGCATTTAGTTCAAAAATAAAAATAAAAACATTACCATGGTGATGAAAGAACATGGCAAGTATCCTTAGGAATTGTATCTATCTCCAGCTTTTTTTTATCAAAGGGCATGAAAGGGAGAACGAAATCAGTGCTGAATTGTAATACTGGCATAGGAGAGTATATACAAACAATAATACTTACATAAAAGAGCATCTACACAGTCAAAATTTCTGTATTTGCAAATAACCTGCAATCAATACACTGCTTTGCAGTAAAGAAACAGAAAAAATACATTACCTGATTTTTGCTATTTGCTATAGAAAGGTTCCAGACCTTTTTTTTTAAAAAAAAAAAAAACAAGTAACTCCTCCTACTTTCTATTTCCCAAACAATGGTTTGGAAATGTTTTAAGAAAATCTTTAGATTATGCAGATTATGTCAGCTGTCCACCTTTCTCTAGATAGAAGCAACCCTGTATCAAACAATGGAACAACCCAAGACTGGAACCCATCACTTTGGCCATACATTTAGCTACCATACATTTGAAATGGCAAGATGACAATTTGACTACAGTTAATTCTAAAAAGTCAGGGTGACTGTTCACCTGAAGCCGTCTTCTCAAAAATGCAGGCTTTTAATGGCTCAGAGAAGGAAATCAATCGTTTTCTTCCTTCTCAGAACCATAAGCCCTTTGTTTCGTGGTTAAAAAAATACTAGAAAATCTTATTGTGCAAAATAACAGAGAGTGGTCAAAACTAGGGAAATAATATTGCTGCGGAATAGAAAGATGTCCACAGAGAGAGAGAGAGAAAGAAAGAGAGAAAGAGAGAGAATGGTGCCTTCACTCACTCACTCTCTTTGCTCAGGGCTGGGGTTGCAAAATGTCAACACCACAAAGGGAAAGGGAGAAGGGAACAGAAGAAAGCGGCAGCATCGACTCTTCCCTACCAGCGGCTGTGTGCGTGTATATTATTTACTCCACGTTATAAAGCTGTATAAAAAAAAGCCATCCAAAAGGCAAATGAGAAAATACCTGTTGCTCTTGTCTTAATGCAATTAAGCCCCCCACCCCACCCCCGAAAAAATAAACCCACGGGGCCGAGCCACGTTGAAGAAAAGAGACTCCGCCACAATAATTTAAAAAAAATAAAATTCAGTGGCAGAAATGCCAGGTTGAAGGAAAGAGGAAGAATGGCTGGAGGGGGAGGGATTTTATGCGCGCTCCCTCGCTCTCTCACACTCACACTCTCTCACACTCACACACACACACATTTAGGTAAAGATGCGGCGGCAGCCGGTTTCCCCTCACTCCCAGGAGACTCCCACCCAGCACGGTTTACCTCCGCAGCCTCAGGAGGAAGCAGCAACCAGCGCCAGGGAAGCCTCCCAGGCGGCGGGAAACAAAAGCCTACTCAGGCCGCAAGGCTGGGCCTGCTCTGCTCTTTTGCCCCTCTCTCTCTCCCCGTCTGCTGCAATCCCCGGGAAAGCGCCTGGCCGAGCAAAGCGGACTCACCTGGGCCGAGCGCGGCTGCTTAGCTACCAGCCCGGCGAGGGCCGGCCCGCGGCGCCGTTTTGCTGGAGCGGGAAAGGCGGGACCAACGCCGGCCGCGAGCGAGGGAGCGCGCGGCAAGGAGCGTCGCCGGGCTTCTTCCTTCGCCGCCGCCGCCGCCGCGCGGGCCTGCCGTAGCTACTCAGCAGACAAAAGCTGGGGGCCGGCCGGCCGGCAGGCGAGCGGGTGTGTGTGTGTGCTTTCGCCGCGGCCGTCAGTGCCGGCGAGGGCGGCGTTGCTTAGTCGCCGAACCCGTTTCCCCCTCCCAGCCCCTCTGGAGAGCGCGGCGCTTTTGCGCGGAAGGAAGCCCACCCTGGGTCAGAGGAGGCGACGACATGCATCCCTCCCTGGCACTAACACGCGCAACGTGCACATTCTGTCTCTCTTTCTCTCTCTCTCTCGGCTCGCAGAAGCAGCTGCTCTCAGGCAGGGTCAGCCCAGAGCCTGCAATGACAAGCCCCACCCTGATGTGGAACAATGCACCAGCCCAGCCACCCGCCTTGCGCGGCTCTCTCTTCCTCAGGCCCGTCCCTTGGGAAGAGGATCGCGCACGTGTGTGCAACGGCCGCGGGCTTGCCCTAATCTCTGGTTCCTGGCGAAAAGGACGGAGTGCTTTTCCTTGACTTTAGTTTCGCCGCGGTAGCGAGATTAAGCAAATTAGCCCCGCGGGCTTCCGAGATGACAGAAGCCGAACTCAAGACGCGCCTTTTTGAAAACGCTTGGGTGGCCCGAAATCGTTGCGGGCGCCCTCTTTGCAACTTTAAGCGCGTTAGTTCTCTGCTCTCGCAGTTCAGATTCTCTCCTTCCCCTCCCTTGTGCTTTTATTGTCGCCCTTCCTTACCAATTCCATCTAAGGCTGAACGTGGGCTCTTCCCCTCCCCCTTTTTTCCATCTACCATGGTATTCTGGTCTGAAGTGGGTTGGGAAATAAGAAAGGTGGATTCTACGGATCAGGCTTTTTTTTCCCCCAGTCTCCCGTGTGAAAGCAGTAGTAGTAAGGCTGCTGACTTTTTTTCCCTATTCTCCTCTTTTCCCGTTTATTTTCTTCCCTGCCTGATCAAGAATTCTACCTGCTGCTTGTGACCTTGTCTCGGGTTAATAAAGACCCTGCATTAACACGGATTTCGGAATTGTTGTCTCTGTTCTTTCCCAAATCAGAAAAAAAGGAGAGAGGGGGTTACAATAAAAACCACTATTTTATACCCTGTTGCCAGATCAACATTTCTAGAACAAGATTACCTGCTAATACTAATCCCTATCTTTGCCTGTTTGAAACTCTTAGAGAATATGTCATTTTATTCAGTGAGTGGAGCAAGGGACAATTGTTGTCCCCTGCTCCACTTTCCACAGCATTGGGACTGCAAAGGTTCTGCCAGTTTTCTTACTTAAGCAGCTAAAATGTTTGAAACCATAACAATTTAGCCAATGACAAGCTTCACTGCCAGAAAAATTCACTACAGAGTCTCCTTTTTTTCAGCTTGTTATAGAACAGGGGTCCCCAACCCCAGGTCCGCGGACCGCAGACAAACCTCTCTCCACAGAACTGGTTCCTTGTGCCCAAAAGTTTGGGGACCTCTGTTGTAGTAGACTATTCCCATTTATTGGAGGAAAAAATAATTTATAGCAGAAAAAATGATAAAATTAATAATGTTAATAATACTATATGCCAATTCATCCTGGTGAAATGCGTAAATATGGATAAAGAAAATACATACTTTTTTTCCAGACTGAGGACTACACTTGGCTTTTGTCGTGAAGAGAGATTACATGAAGAAAGTGTTGACTTTTATGCTAAATAAAAGAGGAATACCTGTTCAAAAATGACTTGAAGCTAAATAGAAAGCTTGTATTCCAAGTTAACTGATTTAGGCTCCTGTGTTTACTTCATTTGTCACAGGATACAATGGAGATATATAATGTACAATATTCTGGGGAGAAAAGATTAGGTATAGTTACAAAGATTGGGTAAACTCAAATGCATTTTAGATACATGCATGAGATGAGAGTGGGTAGGAGTTTAAGAACCTGTTGGTCTACTCTCAGGTTCATGGAGCAAAAGACAGATCTAATGAACCCTTCAACATACTGGAAATCATTTTTAAAAGTCAAGGCCATTTCAGATCTAGTATTCAAAGGATTTTTCTCTCTCAAAAGTCATCCTGGAAGAACCTAGTAGTGTGTGATGAGAAAGACAAATACAGATCCCCTCTAGGCTGTTTTTGATCCTTCCCCTCCCCTTTGACAACAATGGCTCTGTGGTAGCCCTAATGGAAAAGGCTCCAGGTTATGTTTTTACATATTAGAATATTATTCATGATTGCAGCTGTTATTTATTTAAATGGTTGCTAGATTTCCTATCCTGAGGCTGCTCCAGCTGCTCAAGGAAGAGCTGTATTAAAGAATGTAATTATGTTGAGGTGTTGCCTGGGCAAAGGGTCCTTCAAATCTTTCTTTATACTGGGTGAGGAACCCACAGAGGCAGTTAGGAAGAAGTTTTCTTCCAAATCCTAGTTACTTCAGCAGAAAAAATGTTCAGGTGTCCAGCTTAGTTGACTAATAATTTAAGAGCAAGGTAAAATTCTTGGATCCTGCCAAAAAACATGCTACAATGGAAACGTATCTAGCAACAATTGCTAGAAAATTAGGAAGAGTGTGTATAAAAATACACACAAATGAGCATTGGTCTTTTTTGTCGGGAGGAGATATCAAATATGTAAATCAGTGTGGGAACAGAACTGAACAGAATGATAAAGTGAGAAATATGGTGAAAACCAAACCTCAGAGGCACTATTGTAATATAAAAAAGAAAGCAGCCTGATGTTTTCCAGATGTTGTGAATTAAAACCCCTAGTAGCCCTAGCGGCTAGCCAATTGTCAGGCTTGGAGTTCAGAAAAATCTTCAGGACACTGATTTTTCTCTTTCTGCAGAAACCAAAAGTGCAAGCAAGCTCTTTATATTGCTGATGTTTTGAGAAAACCAAATACATTCAGGACAGTAATGAGAATGAGGCTTATGAGAATAATGTATAAATCATCTCTGCTGTGGAGAATTGCTCTGTGGATTAACTTCTAAGGGTGATTATGTTAAACCACCATTTAATCACTTTAAGGATATTCAATAAGACCCCCCCCCCTTCTGTTTTAAAGATTTTCCAAAAGTTAGATTGGGGTTTACAATAACATCAGTGCAATAAAATCAAAGCCCTCCTAAAATATTTTCATAAATATAAAAACAAGTATTCATCTGTCTTCTTGGGGGGGGGTAAATTTTAAGATGTAATTATTGTAAAGGTAATGATGTAGGACAGGGGTAGGCAACCTCGGCTCTTTTATGACTCATGGACTTCAACTCCCAGAATTCCTGAGTCAGCATAGCTGACTCAGCATAGCTGACTCAGGAATTCTGGGAGTTGAAGTCCATGAGTCATAAAAGAGCTGAGGTTGCCTACCCCTGATGTAGGATATCAGTAAAATTTATTCTTTATACTTTATTAAAGGGCTAGACTTTGAATTATGTTTTACCCTTATAGAATCTGAATTCAATATTACGTAACACTTACTAGGCTGTAATATTTAGACATTTTTCCTTGGGTTGGGGGGAGGAACCAAGTAATTCAAGAATGAGTACACATGAATTAGATTGTGCAATTATATCATCCCCCCCCCCCGGAAAAAAAAATCCAGACTGTTCTTCTGACTGGTGCCACTCAGATATTTTGAGACTGCAACATTGAGATAATGGCACATTTTGGAATGGCAATTTCTGAACTTCCTGCAAGCATGAGAAATATTATCTATGCTTTTGCTAAGTAGCTTTCACAGAACTGTGGCCTAAAATAACAATCCAATCACAATTTAATCAAAAATATTTCATTGCTTTCAAGGGGAAGGGGACCTACTCCAGGACATAGTAGACTAACAAGATCTTATAATATATAGGATTTTGCACAGCTCAAAAAAATCCTCCAGTAAATTAATTTTGAGTATGTGTATGCAGATGGATAGATAGATGATACTATCTATCTATCTATCTCTATTGAGAGATATCAATAATATTTTTCTTTGGTGATAATACAAACTGGGGTCATAGTGCAGTATATTTGGCTTGAGCCTGAACTCTGCTACTACAGTTTGTAGACTATAATTTATGACTAAATATGCTGAAGACCGAATCATTATGGGTTATTCAGTGAGCTCAATGATTAAAATAAATTGTGGCCTAGTGTAGAAGTATGCATCCTAAGGCTCCAAGACTGTGAAGTATATGATGAGAAGCATATGATTAGCATGTAAATGAGTTAAAATTTGTGATGGCCTTGCATTTTGATAATATGGTACTGGTTAATTGAACTCATAGAAAAGGTTTCAAATGGATATGGTCAGGGCTTTTTTTCTCATAGAACGTTCAGAACGGAGTTCCGGCACCTTTTTTGGATGGAACCTTGTAGGGTAGGCAAGGCGGGTTGTATGACATGTGTGAGTTCCGGCACCTTTTTCTTTTACAAAAAAAGCACTGGATATGGTACTGAGTCTGATTTCATCACCTTGGTTGCTGATATGTCACGTGACCTCACGTGACGTCGCGAGTTTGACATGTCTGATCTATGGGGCTGAGTTTTGTTGAAGTACAGTGGTTCTGATCTTTCCCATCTATCTGTATAAATATTGTGCCCTGTGATTACCATTCAGCATTGAGACCATTATCCTATTTTGACCCACCTTCCATCTTGTGTCTCTTGTTCAATAGCTATATGAAGGCAAAGGTTTTTTAGAGCTTTGGAGTGGATCTCTACCAGTATGCTGACAAAAACCAGCTCTGCCATTTTTGCAGCCAACTTTAAGGAAGCAGTCAATACTATTAATCATTGGGCAAGTTCAGTAATGGGGTATATAAAAGAGAATTAGTTAAAATTCATTCTGGATAAAAAAAGAAGATCTGGAAATTGGAGTCCAGATTAAGATTAAGGTTCACTTGTTCTTGATAGTTTATGCTTCTTTAAAGGTAGCCTGTAGCTTAGGAGAGATCCTTGATCCCCGGTTGTTTCTAAATTAACAGTGAGGAATGTAGTAAGGAATTTATTTACACAATTATGACTAATGTACTATTTCTATTGAGCCTGTCAGATTTGATAACAATCCATGTGCTGGTCAAATCCTGTCTTTATTATCGGTCTTACTAAGGCCTTAGTAAAAGTCTAGAAAGAGTGAAGAGAAGAACAACAAAAATGATTAGAGGGTTGGAGAGTAAAACATGAATAATAATAAATTATAATAAATAATAAACCTTTATTGTCAAAGTACAACATGTGTACATCGAGATTAGCTGAGCCTCCCCCTGTGCTCTCTCCCCCCAACACACAGTGACAACAAACCCTCCATCCCACCACACTATGTGAACCAACTACACCACACACCGGCCTCCCAATTCAATTCTGCATAAGATTATGTCCCATTTAAAAGCCTAACAGCCCACGGATAAAAGCTATTTTCAGCCTGTTGGTACGGCTGGCTATATTCCTATATCTCCTACCGGATGAAGAATGGTTATAGGAATTGAATATGTCTACTTTAATGAACCCCTTCATGGATTACTGCCTTGTCGTGGCGAAGGGGCTTGCGTAATTCAATGAAGCTATGAGCTATGCCGTACAGGGCCACCCAAGACGGACAGGTCATAGCAGAGAGTTCTGACAAAACGTGATCCACTGGAGAAGGAAATGGCAAACCACTCCAGTATCTTTGCCATGAAAACCCTATGGACAGTACCAAAAGGCAAAACTATATGACGCTGGAAGATGAGCCCCTCAGGTCGGAAGGCGTCCAATATGCTACTGGGGAAGAGCAGAGGGCTAGTACTAGTAGCGCCAGAAAGAATGAAGCGACTGGGCCAAAGCCGAAAGGACGCTCAGCTGTGGATATGTCTGGTGGTGAAAGGAAAGTCCGATGCTGTAAAGATTCTTTCTCCATAGGAACCTGGAATGTAAGATCCATGAATCAAGGAAACCTGGACGTGGTCAAACAAGAGATGACAAGACTAGACATCGACATCTTAGGTATCAGCGAACTAAAATGGACAGGAATGGGTGAATTTAATTCAGATGACCATCAGGTATACTACTGCGGGCAAGAATCCCTCAGAAGAAATGGAGTAGCCTTCATAGTCAATAAAAAAGTAGGAAAAGCAATACTGGGATACAACCCTCAAAATGACAGAATGATCTCAGTTCGAATCCAAGGCAAACCATTCAATATCACAGTAGTCCAAGTCTATGCCCCAACCACCAGTGCTGAAGAGGATGAAATTGACCGGTTCTATGAAGCCCTACAGCACCTTATAGAACTAACACCCAAAAATGATGTCCTTATCATCATGGGAGATTGGAATACTAAAGTAGGAAGCCAAAAGATAACTGGAATAACAGGCAAGTTTGGCCTTGGAGTACAAAATGAAGCAGGGCACAGGCTGATAGAATTTTGTCAAGAGAATACGATGGTCATAGCAAACACTCTTTTCCAACAACCCAAGAGACGGCTTTACACATGGACATCACCAGACGGTCAACACAGAAATCAGATTGACTATATGCTCTGCAGCCAAAGATGGAGAAGCTCTATACAGTCAGTAAAAACAAGACCAGGAGCTGACTGTGGCTCAGACCATGAGCTTCTTGTTGCAAAGTTTAGGCTTAAATTAAAGAAAGTAGGGAAAAGCGCTAGGCCAGTCAGGTATGAATTAAATAATATCCCTGTTGAATATACAGTAGAGGTGACAAATAGATTTAAAGAATTAGATCTGATAGACAGAGTGCCTGAAGAACTATGGACAGAGGTTCGCAACATTGTACAACAGGTAGCAACCAAAACCATCCCAAAGAAAAAGAAATGCAAGAAAGCAAAATGGCTGTCTGAGGAAGCTTTGCAAATAGCTGAGGAAAGGAGGGAAGCGAAAGGCAAGGGAGAAAAAGAAAGATATGCCCAATTAAATGCAGAATTCCAAAGAATAGCTAGAAGAGATAAGAATGCCTTCTTAAATGAACAATTGAAAGAAATAGAAGAAAACAATAGAATAGGGAGGACCAGAGATCTTTTCAAGAAAATTGGAGAGATGAAGGGAACGTTTCATGCAAAAATGGGCATGATAAAGGACCAAAATGGCAGGGACCTAACAGAGGCAGAAGAGATTAAGAAGAGGTGGCAAAATTACACAGAAGAACTATACAAGAATGAGCTTAACGTCCCTGATAATCACAATGAGGTGGTCACTGACCTCGAGCCAGACATCCTAGAATGTGAAGTGAAGTGGGCCTTAGAAAAGCTGAGCAACAACAAAGCTAGTGGAGGTGACAGTATTCCAGCTGAGCTATTCAAAATCTTAAAAGACGATGCAGCAAAAGTGCTACACTCAATTTGCCAGCAAATTTGGAAAACTCAACAGTGGCCACAGGATTGGAAAAGATCAGTTTACATTCCAATTCCAAAGAAAGGCAGTGCCAAAGAATGTTCAAACTATCACACCATTGCACTCATTTCACATGCTAGTAAAGTTATGCTTAAAATTCTACAAGCTGGACTCCAGCAGTATGTGGATCGAGAACTACCAGAAGTACAGGCAGGATTTCGAAGAGGCAGAGGAACTAGAGATCAAATTGCTAACATACGCTGGATCATGGAGAAAGCTAGAGAGTTCCAGAAAAACATCTACTTCTGCTTCATTGACTATGCTAAAGCCTTTGATTGTGTGGATCATAACAAACTGTGGCAAGTCCTTAAAGAGATGGGCATACCAGACCATCTTATTTGTTTCTTGAGAAACCTATATGCGGGCCAAGAAGCAACAGTGAGAACTGGACACGGAACCACTGATTGGTTCAAAATTGGGAAAGGAGTCCGGCAAGGCTGTATACTGTCGCCTTGCCTATTTAACTTATATGCAGAGCACATCATGAGAAAGGCAGGGCTAGATGAATCAAAAGTTGGAATTAAGATTGCCGGAAGAAACATCAACAACCTAAGATATGCAGATGATACCACTCTAATGGCAGAAAGTGAAGAGAAACTAAAGAGCCTCTTGGTGCGAGTGAAGAAGGAGAGTGCAAAACTTGGGTTGAAACTAAACATTAAGAAAACCAAGATCATGGCATCCGGCCCTCTCAATTCCTGGCAAATAGATGGGGAAGAAATGGAGATAGTGACAGATTTTATTTTCCTGGGCTCCAAGATCACTGCAGATGGGGACTGTAGCCAAGAAATTCAAAGATGCTTGCTCCTGGGGAGGAAAGCCATGGCAAATCTAGACAGCAGACTAAAAAGCAGAGACATCACCCTGTCAACAAAAGTGCGTATAGTCAAGGCTATGGTCTTCCCAGTTGCAATGTATGGCAGTGAAAGCTGGACCATACGAAAGGCCGAGCGTCAAAGAATTGATGCCTTTGAACTCTGGTGCTGTAGAAGACTCCTGCGAGTCCCTTGGACTGCAAGGCGATCAAACCGGTCAGTCCTAGAGGAGATCAACCCTGACTGCTCTTTAGAAGGCCAGATCCTGAAGCTAAAACTCAAATACTTTGGCCACCTAATGAGAAGGAAGGACTCACTGGAGAAGAGCCTAATGCTGGGAAAGATTGAGGGCAATAGAAGAAGGGGACGACAGAGAATGAAGTGGCTGGATGGAGTCACTGAAGCAGTAGGCGTGAGCTTAAATGGACTCCAGAAGATGGTAGAGGACAGGCAGGCCTGGAGGAACATTGTCCATAGGGTCGCGATGGGTCGGACACGACTTCACAACTAACAACAACAACAATAACAACAACTTTAATGAAAAGAAGGACTAGGGCTAGGGGTGACATGATAGCACTGTCCCAATCTCGGAGGGGCTCCTACAAAGACAAGAGGGTCAAACTACGGTATTTTCCAAAGCACCAAAAGGCAAGACAAGAAATAATGGTTGGAAACTAACCAAGGAGACAAGCAACCTAGAACTGAGAAGAAATTTCCTAACGGTGAGAGCAATCAACCAATGGAATAGCTTGTCTTCAGAGGTTGTGGGTGCTCCATCACTGGAAGCTTTCAAAAAGAGACTGGAAAACCATTTGTGTGAAATGATATAGGGCCATGGTGGCGAACCTATGGCACGCATGCCACAGGTGGTACGCAGAGCCCTCTCTGTGGGCCCGCGTGCTGTTGCCCCAGTCCTAGGCCTTCAGCTGTGTTTTATAAAACCTTTTTGCTTTAGGCCTCCGCCACCATGTGCAAAAAAAAATTTCAATCAATCAATCACAAAATTATATATATTAATGACCAAAGTGAGCAATAAAATAATGCTGAGGGAAAAATCTTCATCAGGGCCCAGTCCAAGCTGGGAATAAACAAAATGGAGACTGCTTGCTAAGTTGGAATTGATTGAGCTTTTTAGTCCCACCCACTCTGCCATTACCACCGCAGCCACCCCCATCCAATTGGCCACACCCATCCAATTGGCCACACCCATCCAATTGGCTACACCCACCCAATGGGCCACGCCCACCCAGCACCCAACAATACATAAGTGGGTTTTGGGTTGCAGTTTGGGCACTTGGTCTCTAAAAGGTTCGCCATCACTGGCATAGGGTCTCCTGCTCGAGCAGGAAGTTGGATTAGAAGACCTCTGAGGTCCTTTCCAACTCCATTATTCTATGTTCTATTGCATCACAATCTATATGGGAGGTCACAGTGTAAAGTTATCTGGAAGCTGAAATTGGTGCAAAATTTGGCAGGGTTGCTGACTATTATAAGATGCAAGGATCATAGGGTGTCTGCACCGACAGAGCTGCGTTTGGCGCCATTTGCTATCCAGGCATAAATTAAGATGTTAATTTTAAACATTTAAGCAGCTTAAAGGACCTGACTATCAGGAGAACAGCTTTCCTCTTACAAAGCATGTGAGCATTAAGATCTGCAGAAGAGGGCTTCTGAAGGTATTGCCAGTGTCAGAAGCTCATTTATCTGGCATGGAGAAAGAGCTGTGTAACGCACTGTTTGCCTTTAGAAGAATAACCACTATGTATATCTTTCATCAGGCAATTTGTTGCTGGTTTTTTCCCCCCTTTTCTTTAAAAAGGTCTTAATGTGTTTTAAAATCTCTTTTTATTTTTGCATTTCTGTATAAACTCTTGAGTAACTGTTATGTATCCAGTTGCAGGCATCAACATAGCAACAGCCACTAGGGGGCGTTGGCCTGGACGGTTTTGGCGGGAAACCTAGTTTCGGCAGGAAACCTAGGGTCAACCCCATTGGCTGGCCGCCTCCCTGGCCGGGTATATAAGGAGGCCAGGTAGCCCTTGTTCCTCAGTATGCACCCCCCACAATAAAGAGCTGAACATGTACTCCGGCTGGCGTCTCTTCCTTGCGTCAGACCCACTACATTACAGTAACAGAACTAAATAGTAAACAGAATACTTGGTCACCAGTACTGTATATTCAAAATATTTCAAAAATATATAATGCACACCCACATCCGTTATCAGTGTAATATTCTCCTACAAGTTCATAATGGACTATTGGCTAAAAAAAAGATTGAGGAGGAATCCTTATTTCTTTATTAATATAAAAAAAATCCTATTTCTTCGGTAAATGTTCCATTTCTTCCATTGAAGGATGAAATTTGCCACATCAGCTGTGGAATCCTGTCCAATCTCTGTGTAAAGGTGGGGGTTATACATTCCATTTCAACATTTTCTTCTGTCAAACGAAACCACCATATAATAATAATAGTAGTAGTAATAATAATAATGATAATAAAATTTTGAGAAACACTTCAGAGAATGATTTGATTCATTATCCTTCAGGGAGGGGTATATTATGGAATATACAAGTCATTTCTTTTTATTAAACCTATGGCAGATTTTCCACAACAACCCTTTTTTTCTGTTTCAATTTGACCTTAATTGCTGATACTTATTTTTCATATTTATCATGGGCTACATTTCCTATTCCCAGCACTCTGCCTATAAGGCTGCAAGTTGTAATGTTATATTATCAGCATTTTAAATAGCTTTTGGTTCAGGGCAGAGAAAGTATGGGAGAATGTCCACAAGGCTTCAGTGGTGAGCATAGTTGCAATGACATAAATCAACAAAATGGATATACTTTTGAGTAGATATTACTAGGAGTATACCATAAGACAAATTCATATGATGATGAAATAGCAAGGTATTATGTAATATCAAGGGATGTGGTGGCTCAGTGGGTTAGGATGCTGAGCTTGTTGATCAGAAGGTCGTCAGTTTGGCGGGTCGAATCCCGAGTGCTGCGTGGCAGAGTGAGCACCTGTTACTCGTCCCAGCTTCTGCCAACCTAGCAGTTTGAAAGCACGTAAAAAATGCAAGTAGAAAAATAGGGACCACTACGGTGGGAAGGTAACAGCGTTCTGTGCGCCTTTGGCGTCTAGTCATGCCGGTCACATGAGCACAGAGACATCCTCGGACAAGTGCTGGCTCTTCGGCTTTGAAATGGAGATGAGCACCGGCCCCTAGAGTTGGAAACGACTAGCATGCATGTGTGGGGGAACCTTTACCTTTACCTTTTATGTAATATCAAAATCAGGGGTCCTTGATGCTCTCTGAGCTTGGTTGTTTTCTTGCAATTGTTTCATTCCCCAAACTAAGTAACATCAT
Organism: Vipera ursinii; assembly: GCF_947247035.1. Classification (NCBI taxonomy): domain Eukaryota; kingdom Metazoa; phylum Chordata; class Lepidosauria; order Squamata; family Viperidae; genus Vipera; species Vipera ursinii. The sequence continues at coordinate 163,028,727 of NC_139512.1, forward strand.
CAGTGCTGATGATGGCACTATGTTACCTAGTTTGGGTAATGAAAATCTGCAGGAAAACAACCAAGCTCAGAGAGCACCAAGGACCCCTCATTTCAACCCTGAGTTACAAATATTGTCCTTTATCAGTAATATCAAAAAATTCTAAAGACCAGAAATGTGCCCTCCATTTGGCTCTCATCTCTCTATCAATTCATCTTTCCTTTATACAGAGCAATGGCTGGGAATAAAGTGACTTCATAGCACCGGGCAGAACAGAAGAAGCCTATGCCTTTTAGTGAAATGTGTTAGTTTGAAAAGGTGCTACCAGATTCACTACAATAGCATGGACTCCTACAATATGTAAGCTGAGAAAGTTCTCTTATCTACAGTTATCTTCTGCAAGAAGTAACTTTGTACAAGTAACTTGTAAGAGAAGTAGCTTTCAGCCTATGGAGACAAGATTCAAGTCGCTGTTAAATATGGAAGCTGTCTGTGAGATATTTTGCTATTGTACTTGCACGTTTAACCCAAACTACTTGATCAAACTATTATCAGGATAACATTGGAGGACCGAGTATGATCTATGAGCTCCAATTTATTTTGATGGGTAAATCTAGCAAACAGTCTTTTTGGATCACAGGAGATGATTATACAAGTTACCACAAACTACATTAGTTCACAGAAAGCAGTGCATTGTATTATATGCTACCACTGAGGCATTTATCCATGAAGGGCCAAGACTAACAGACCGTGGAAAGAAAAAAACACTAAATCAAGCAGACTGAAAATCTGTGGCCAAGCCAATCATATACCCAAAGCTGGAATGCAGAATACATAACATACATGTAAATGGTAGGCAGCTGGCTGCCCTTGCCTACGGAAGGAAACTCAGATGGATTAACTCTGGTTAGCGTTTAAATGGAAGATTTCCAGAAAATCCTAAGACTTTAGATTTTACTGGAAAATAAAGATATCAAAATCTTATCTTTGGATAAAAACATTAGATTGGAGGGGTTTTTTGGTAGTTTCCAAGAAGCCTACATGAATGTGTGTGTGAAGCCACCAGGGGTCAAATTACTCAAAAGAGAGCCTACTACAGCTAGTACTTATTTGGATAATTGCAGGAGTAAATGACTTGTGCCACACCAGAGGCTGATGTACTACAGCATACCTGGTTGGGAAGAATAGGAAGTACTGTATATTTCAGTAACATATTAAGTGTTTTATAATGAGCAAGATTATTTTTAAATGGTTTTGATACTCTGGAAATCTTAAACCATCAGTGGAAGCAAATTTTCTTGGTGTAATAGGAATGGAACATCTTTCCTTGTGGGTCTTACTTGCACTTTTGGGAGGGGATGGGAGGAAATACTCCAGGGCAATTTTAGAGCAGGGGTCCCCAACTCCCAGTCCATGGACCAGTACCAGGCCGCAGTATGCCAGCAACCGGTCTGCACAAACAAGAAAAGCCCCACCCACAGGAGGCAGGCAGTACACAAAACCACGCACCCTCTGGTCCGCAGAAAAATCTTTCTCCACAGAACCGGTCCCTGGTGCCCAAAAGATTGGGGACCTCTGTTTTAGAGGACACAGAAGATGTGCCAAAGTATTGCTAGAGAAGTTAACTCACTCCTAATTAATATCTTGATACTTCAGTAAGACTTTATAATGGATCTTGATACTTCAGTAAGACTTTATAGTGGATACAAATGACACAGGGTTGTTTCAATGGCAACAAATGCCCCTCTTCCAAAATCTAAAAGGATTAAAAAGGTAAAGGTTCCCCTGCACATGCGTGCTAGTCATTTCCAACTCTAGGGGCCGGTGCTCATCTCCGTTTCAAAGCCGAAGAGCCAGTGCTGGTCCGAGGATGTCTCCGTGGTCATGTGGCCGGCATCACTAGACGCCAAAGGCGCACGGAACGCTGTTACCTTCCCACCGTAGTGGTCCCTATTTTTCTAGTTGTATTTTTACATGCTTTCGAACTGCTAGGTTGGCAGAAGCTGGGACGAGTAACAGGCGCTCACTCTGCCACGCGGCACTCGGGATTCGACCCGCCAAACTGCCGACCTTCTGATCGACAAGCTCAGCATCCTAACCCACTGAGCCACCGCATCCCTTGATATTACATAATACCTTGCTATTTCATCATCATATGAATTTGTCTTATGGTATAATCCTAGTAATATCTACTCAAAAGTATATCCATTTTGTTGATTTATGTCATTGCAACTATGCTCACCACTGAAGCCTTCGAACTGCTAGGTTGGCAGAAGCTGAGACGAGTAACAGGCGCTCACTCTGTTACGCGGCACCCAGGATTTGACCCGCCAAACTGCTGATCTTCTGATCGACAATTATGGATCCATTAATTCTAAAGTATTTTCAGCTCTCCCTTTATTGTAAAAAAATGTTCAGAGTATTTTAGAAAGATAGATAATTCAATAGCATATATTTTAAACGGGTCATTTATTCAATTACAGTTGTTCACCAGAAGACCAAATTCAGCCAGTGGGTCAAATTTTCCTTCTTTTCTGAAAGTACCAAATCTATACTCCAAATATGTTCTGAAGGAAAGCAAGAAAACTACATCAATTTGATGTTGTTGGCAATCTGAAAACAAACCTCAAATAAATTTCCAGATTAACAACATCAAATTTACCACAGGGATAGCCGCAGCTTCCTATTACTATAGTGTAGCCATTCCTCCTAAAAAGTGATAGCAATAGCAATAATACTTAGACTTATATACCACTTCATACAGCCCTAAGCAACTAAGCAGTTTACAAATGTCAGCCTATGGCCCCTAACAATCTGGGTTCTCATTTTACCGACCTCGGAAGGATGGAAGGCTGAGTCAACCTTGAGCCAGCAGATGTAGCATTCTTCAAATTCAAATCCCTACACCCATTTCAAAGGAGGTCTCTGAAATAAACATGGAAGGAGATGGCTTCCCCCCCCACCTTCTTGCTGGTGCCATTCAAGCGTTCTGGATTAGTAGTAACTGCAAAATATTGCAGTGTTTCACATTATGAATCCCCATATCCTGAAGGATACGTCCTTCTATGGCAGGGGTGTCAAACTGCCAGCCCACAGGCCAGTTGAATCATGCAGAGGCCACGCCCCCCCCAGCTCTGGCAATGTAAAAAAAAGTCACGACATGTCATGATACGTCCCATGACACAGCGAGTTTGACACCCGTGTTCTAAAGAAAACTCATTACCACTCTCACTTCAGTCCAGAAACTGACTCTGTTGCTACATGTTTGGATGGAATCTTTCCCACCCCTATTACTATCAATATATTACTATCAATATTTCTTCTCTGTTACATGATTTTTTTCATTAAATTGAATGAAACTCAGGTGAAGGCTATCTATGACCTTAATTTCCCTCCATTGTGAACTTCCAACATATTTTTTTCTATATATCAATCAGCATAGTTGCCTATCACCACATGCTGATTGTAAAGAGGATGAAAAATCTGAATTGCTTTTGGTGGTTGTCTGACAAAACTCATCACTTGCTGAGAAAATCTTTTTTTATTTTTTTAAAGAACAGGATAATCCAATGAGGGCTTAAGCATCCTGTGGATTATATGTGCATGGATCGTAGATGTCTAGTTCCTCAGTTTAGATTATACTTCATTTTTTTGAACCACAAAGATAACAAAGTTTGGAAACTTTTTAAGAGACTCCAAATCCATAATTACACCATTATTAGGGCAGCTGAAGGTTTTCAAAAACTAATTAATTGAAAAGTGCAAAGGAATTTTTCATTAAGCAAAACAATTTAAAAAATAGGAAGGAGGGAAGTGTAGATGCCTAATGCTGAAAACTTTTCTGCATCAAGCCACTATTTCAGATGAAATATGGAGTGTCAAACAGCGTGAAAATTGAGATTTTTAAAAGAACTGTACAGATGTGCTGTTAAATTGCACCAAGGACTCTTTTGAAGCTTGCTGTGAAGAAGAAACAAGCAGAAAACTGTTTCTAGTTCTGGGGGGATCTTAAGACTGAGCTATTAAAATCCAACCTGCTGTGTGATGCAGATATTTTGTGATGGGTGGAAAGCATTAAAGCTAGATTGTCTTTATATTAATAAAACTGGAGATAATTTAAATTTTGTATTAGGCATGGTATTTTAATTAATAATTCAGCATTATTTAAGCAATTATTATTATTGAGTGGTGCTCATTCTTCAGATGTGATATCCCCTACAGCTGCTTTTGATTACACTTCAGATATTTCAAACTATAGTCCTATGATGCTAGCTATCCTAGATGGGACTGCAATCCCAAAAGTCTGAGGACATCAGATTTGTGTTTAGGAGATAATGATTGTTAGGTTCCAAGAACTAACATTTTAATTAATTTACTGGGAAGAAGAAGAAGGATAAGAAGAATTGTTCGTACGTATAAGGGTGATCCATGTAAAATAGCTTAAATTGATTTTATATTAGCCATTACGTTTGTAGTTTTTAATTTTTTAATTATTTTTTTCTGGCTTGGGCACTATTGTTTTAATTGTTGTGAGCTGCCCAAACAAATTGGATGAAAGAAAGAGAAAGAGAAAGAGAGAGGAAGGAAGCAAGGAAGGAAGGAAGGAAGGAATTCATACTAATGGAGAGCTTCCAGAATGATTGATCATATTCCACCTTTTGCTTGATTGTATCAAATTTATAGTAAAAATGTTGGTTATTTTTTTTATTTAGCATCTTGCATGAACCTAGTGATTGGGGACTATAAACCATGGCTTGATGTTCCATTTAGTATACAGTATCAGCCCTGCTACTTATGCCCCATTAAATAATCTATCTATGCAAATCCAAACTTCACTTTCCTTGTACATTTAACAGAACCAATTAGACTTAAATGAATTATAACTATACATTGGCAAAAATAGAGGCTAAACTGGGAGAACTGTCTTCACAAAATCCACCATGTAGGATTTGGAAAGACAGAGAAAAAAAATCACAAGATTCTTCATACAGTAGATAGGATGTGATATATATGGGGGAAAATGGTTGCTTTTATGTATGATAAAAATATGATAGACAAATCTGGAAAAAATATAAATAATAAAAGCTATTGAATAGACTTCCTAATGTTTCAGCAATTTTTGTTGTCTTACATTAAAAATGACATGAATAAACTGAAAATTCATTCTAAGTTTGGAATGGTTAGAACTGAAATAGATAACAGATGGGAAACTGTGGTTATTTGAAGAGATTAGTGGCTTCAAGGAGAGTGGAATACTTTGCAATGGGAATAATGCAGTAAGTAGATTTAGAGTAGAAAGTGAAACAGAAATGAAATGAAATAGCTTTGTTATTAATAGCTTTTTCACAGAAATCTCAGATCTAGTCAGAATATTTTTTACACTTTAATCCCAAACCGGATACATCCACTCCAAGCAGGGCTTTTTTTCTCATAGACCGCTCAGAACGGAGTTCCGGCACCTTTTTTGGATGGAACCTTGTAGGGTACGCAAGGCAGGTTGTATGACATGTGTCAGTTCTGGCACCTTTTTCTTTTACAAAAAAAGCACTGACTCCAAGTATATGCATCTGGCTAAATACAGCTCATTCTTTAAGCTTTGAAGCAACTAATGAAGTGCAGGAACAGCATTTTATTTGTATATCATGGTTTATGGCGTATGATTTCACACTGATTAAAATAAACCAAGTTTAGCACAATTAAAAAGTTAATTAATTGTTTCAAAGAGACAAATTTCCAGTGCATCTAAGATGTGCCATGCCTATCTTACCTTTCCTGTTAAATGAATTAAAATACAATTGATATAAGACCTGTATTATAGCTCATTGGTCTGATTAATTGTGCTACATCAGGTTTACTTAATTATGGTTGAATGTCAGAATTGACTCATACAACAGTCTAAATTAACATCCAACCTCAGCGCTTGGCATGATGCAAGAACTTGACTTTGACACTACCTAACCATTTACTAGGCTGGAGGGCAATTTTAAAGTATCTTAAGCAATAAAAACCAGAAGTAGAAATAACTAGCACGAGAATTAGGCCTTGACTTTTGTTTAAAGATTTGCAAGGACTTTTTTCTGTTATCTCTAAAATGTAGCTAGCCTCTAATGTTGCAGGAGGAGAAGTAAGGCTGCAGGAATTTTTCTCATTTGCCTCTTCCTCTGGGGGATTATTTTTTTCTCCTGTGATTCCTCTATTGTTTAAGATTTTATTTTTGGATTGCCGGAGTTCAGGACTCAGTCTTCCAAACTGCAGCAAATTTTGACCCATTGCCAGTCCACCTTTTCCATTCTTCTTTCACTGATCCTGCTTTAAAGTAGAGATTTCTTTCTTCTCCCAAATGTGGAGACTTTCCTAATAATGTGAGTGATAGCACAACCAGGGGTCTGGGGTTTTCCCAGCAACTATTGGCCATGAGGCTATCTTCTTCATGATTCCTAGGCCAGGGGTACCCAACCTCCGGTCCGTGGACTGGTCCTGGTCCGCAGCATGCCAGAAACCAGTCTGCGGAAACAAACAAAGCCCCATCCACAGGATGCAGGCAACACGCAAAACCTCTATCCGCGGAACCGGTCCCTGCTGTCCAAAAGGTTGGAGGCCCCTAGCCTAGGCCATGTTCTCCATGTGCATTTTGCTTTTCTGCAGGAGAGACGAGACATATGGTTTCCCACAGAGTCATCTGCCTGCATAATGACTGCCTGAGATTGTAGAAAGTGTGGCCCTGAGCTCTTGTTAAATTGGAGTTTGGAGAAGGCAAAGGAATTAATTAGGCAACAGATTGGAAATATAGAGCAATAAAATACTGAGCTGAGCCATATTACAAAATATGAGGCAAATACAGAGGCTCGCACCTGCAAAATATTTCTTTTGTGTGTGTGTGTGTGTGTGACTTCCTCCAATTATAGATGGATGTTTTCGAAGCCTGGCTTTAATACTCTTCTGTCAGCCATCTAGAAGGGCAGATTTCATGGGAGGTGGGGGGGGGAACAGTATTGCAACATCCATGTAGATCAGGCATGATTCCTGGAGCATAGCTTTTTGTCTCTTTTAGTCTGATTCGCGAGGATAACTCTTCTAGCCATTATTAAAGAATTTTCCTGGTTTCCATGACAAATGTTATACAGCTGCTTAAAATCCTAAAATCATCTATTCTGCAGCAAAGTTTTGCTACTTAGCGACAAGGCTATGCAATGAGAAGATCATCATCATGGGACAGAATGACCTTTGAGGTAAGATGAACGGCCCTTAAATTTTTATAAATAAATAAAATCAGTAATTTTGCTAATACAGTACTGTACGTGAAAAGTGATGAAAGTGTTTAAATGTTTGGGGTTTTATTTGTTAAATCAAATCACAAGTCAATAACCATAATGAAAGGGATTTTGTTTAATGTGGGGTACCTGTAAACTTTCGGTGCTCTTTTGAATAGTTGCTAGACTTGCGTTAAAAGAAAGTTTCTGAAGCGTGCCAAAACCTCACCGTTACAACCGCTGGCAGAACCTTGTCCTTCCCCCATTCTCATTGAGGGCGAAGAACATTTTGAAGTAAAAGAAATCCAGAGGGTGGTGAGCAGAGCACAGGACATTGTGGGCTGTCCCCTGACACCACTGGATGACATCGCCAGGCCTCACTGCCTTGGAAGAGTGAGGAAAATTCTCAGGGAAGACTCACACCCTGGACGGTATCTCTTTACTCTCCTACCATCGGGTAGGAGATACAGGAGTATAGCCAGCCGCACCAACAGGCTGAAGAACAACTTTTATCCATGGGCTGTTAGGCTCTTGAACGGGAAATAATTTTATAAACTTTATGCATGATTGACTTGAGAGGCCGGTGTGTTGTGCAATTAGCTCACATGGTGTAATAAGATGGAGGGTTTGTGTCACTGTGACCTGAGGGGGGAGGGCACGAAGGGAGGCTCAGCCAATCTCAATGTATACATGGTTGTACTTTGACAATAAAAGTTCATTCATTCACTCACACCTCCATACAGGCAAATGCCAATACTTAGTCCTCTGGAAACATTTCCTTTCTGCTGAGGCTGACCACTACCCTGACAAACCCCACTGAATAGCTCTCATTAGTACCGTAACCGCTCTCTCTTTATTCTCCAGGTCTAGCCCTTTCTTTCCAAGGGAGTCAGTAGGTCAGAGGTTCTACCTCATCCCTGCTCTCTGCAATCGCTCAGTACCAATCTGCCATGAACTCAGAAGGGGGGGGGGGAGAAGTGGGGAAGCTAGATGGGAGGAGGGAAGGCTTCACTGTTCACTGTATCTTCTGAGACACGGTTTCAAGGTCGGACTGCAAAGAATGGAATGTAGCTGCCCACCAACTCAAATTCAAAGTCAGAATGACTCTTTCAGAAACATCTTCTTGGAAACTGACGGGGGAGCCAGTAATGGGAAGTATCTAAGAGAGGGTGAAAGTTACTGTTATGTACTGGGCTCTTGAGGAATACCACATGGGTTGCTGGAGCAGCTAACGGCTCTCCAGCAACCCAGACTACAAGTCTCCTGTGCTGCAGTTAGCTATCTCCAGGCGGCAATGGTTGATTCAAACCTATTGGCTGCCGCCTAGGGGCTAGACTATATATTGCGGCTAGTTGCAGCCATTTCCCCAGTACAGTTCTGCACGAAATAAACTATGAGTTAGTTACCTTGTACTCAGCTACATATCTTCTTTCCTGCGCCAAAGAACCCGCTATTTAACAGTTACATTTGGGGATTTTGGCATACGGATTTCAGTTCTGGCTTTGCTTTGCTGCATTTATTCACCGCATTCACGTGACGTCTAATAAAATGGTACCTTTTGCAACAAATGGAGCCGAGGATCGTTTTTGTTGTTGTTTGTTTTTACTCAGGGGTTCAAGCTGAGGCAGGGCTGACAGGATTCCTCACATTCATTTATGTGATGGCCCAGGAGATTGATTATCATGGGGAAGAGAGACAGGTTTTGCCAGCTATTACACTCTGAATATTTTTGAAAATGGGTCTATAGTACTGCTCTTCTGGAAGAGCGCTAATCCTGACCGAACAATACAGTAGAAGAAAGGCATGGGGCGAAGCAGGAGAGATCTTCTGATGTGCCAAGAGAACCCCATCCTACTTTACTTTGGACTCTTCTCCACTCCACTGGCATGCCAACTGGGCTGTATCAGAGGCAGGTTTAGTTCTCTTTCAGAATAGCAATAGACTGATGTTTAGAAATAGCTTGAGTGATGGGCCACCATCTCAAAGAACCTCTTCAGGGTGGCCTGTCACTCAGACAATTTGAAGGGTGAGGAAAGTCTCTGTTCCAGGTATTGCCCAAAACTACCCTATCACATATTAAAGACAGTGATGGGGCGGGGGGGGCTTCTGCCAAGAGATGGTGGATAGTGGAGAATGCAAATGGAGGAATTATTGCCCCATAATTTTCCTCTGTTAAAAGCAGCACCAACTGCCAGCCCTGTCATGAAGGCAGAAGAGGGGTTGGCTAGCATGACAGCTCAGTTTATGTTGGAAGATTAGAGCCTGGGGTGATACAGGATCATGAGGAAAAGGGCTCTAATGCCAAGAGCCAGTATCACAATTTATATTAAGGAATGAATTTATTTTTCTTCTTTGATAATAACAATTTCAGCCAAAGCGTTTTGTAAAGGTTTCCTTCAAAAATCAAATTTCTAAAACAAATGTATGTATCCCAAAGAATGTGGTTGCTTCTCCATTCACAAAAAAGCAGGTTAGATAAGAAAAAGGCAACCAAACAACTACAGTAGTCAGTCAGCCAATCATGGGAAAATGATGCGTCTGCCCCAGCCGCGGTTCTTTTTCAGCTGTAATTGTTAACTCCCATTGAAAACAATTCTGGAGATGTTCTTCTCCCAACAAATGTTTGCATGGGGCACACTTAACGAGATATATCCATATATATTACATATAGACACATCTGTCTATAAATATCCATAAATATGTGGATCTATCCATAAATATCACCCTACATTAACCAAAGGCTATCCTATAAAAAAAATATGGGAGAGTGAGGGTCAGAACAAAAACAAATCAAATATTAATTGAAATAATGGTCACCAATTAAAATTAATGGCCCGTAAAATAAGGGGCTCTGTTTGTAAAATTAATTGATCTCTTATCTACACATCTAAACAAGAGCCATTATATTTCAAACAAACTACTCTCACGTACAGAGAAAGAGAGTCTGGAGATCTAGGCTAAGTGAGCATAAACTATTACAAGTGACCAGTTAGATTCATGATTTTTCACTCCTATTCAACTGAGCAGCTGCTGTGCTGGGTCCCCTCTGCTTGGCCTAGTTTTCCCCATACTTTCTAGGGTGGCAACTGGAGAAGCCATCCTGGATTGGGGGGGGGGGCTTTCTGTTTACAAAAGGGAATGGCCTTCTTTTGTCATAGAGGAGGATTTCCACTGCAAAACTGACCTCTATGAGGGGGGTATGCGTGGGCGCCTTTGAGTCAGTCTTGACACCTGGTAACTGTCTGGAAAAACCCCTGCAGTGTTCTTGGCAAGGTCTTTCAGAAGTGGATTGCTTGCTTCTTAGGGCTGAGAGAAAGTGACTGGATCAAGCTCACCCACTTGGCTTTGTGCCTAAGGCAGAACTAGAACTCCCAGACTCCCATTTTTAGACTAATGTCTTACCCACTACAGCAAACTGGCTGTCTCTATAAGGGGATGGGGGCTAAATTGTTTCTCTCCTCTCTCTTGCCCAGTTCTTTTTTTTTTTTTGTATTTGTGCCTCCTACCTACCGATTTGCTCCATCTTATCTTTGTCATCCTCTGTTTCAGGAGGATCCAGAAGATGTGGTCAAAAAGATTGTGGCCACAGGAGTGCAATCAAACCTCCACCCATTTTTGATTGGTGGTGCATGTGAGATCCACACAGAAAATTGAAGCTTTGATCACATAGTCATGACTATCATTTTGATTTTTTTTGACTATATTCCACAGATATTGTTGTGTATTGTGGGTAGACCGTCAGGCACAGATGACAGGACGACGAGTTAGAACTCAGATTTATTGTGGTTGGAACAAGGAACTCTCCACAGCTCAGCCCTTTATATACTGTTGCCGGCTAGCCACCGGCCAATCCACATCCTTAAAGGATCCCGCCAAAACGGCCAGACCAATAGGATACTGTTGCTGGCTGATGCTCAGCTGATGCCCAGCTGAGCTGTCAAATAACACTAACATATATACACTGAATATATAACACCCCTTCCCCCCCAATGAAGAACAATCATAATTGACCCGGCACTAGGCTTGCCATTGCTGGTGACCTATTACCTCACGAAGTCTTGAAGATATGCTGGAGGCTTGCGCATTCTGCTGGAAAGTCTTAGTGGCAGCTCCACCCTGTCAGGGGACCGGCTAAGTTCTTCCCTTTCATTGCCCTGTCCGGGCATGGAGTCCCCCAGCTGGTTCCCCGGGTCTTGTGCTTCCACAAGAGGCCCTGGCCTTTCAATGCTTGGCAGATTCACAATGGGGGGCCTTTCAGGTGTTATGGTGACTTCATGGCCACAGGTTTGCCCCCTGTCGCTAGTCACTTCCCTATGTTGATTTTCTGGGGCCCGCTTCCTCAGCTGATCTAAATGCCTCCTCATCTGACGGCCCCCTTCCCCCTCAATAAGGTATGACAATGGCCCTGTTTTATCAATCACCACCCCTTGCACCCAGAAATCCCCACCGGTGTAATTCCTTGCCCACACATTGTCCCCAACTGCTAGCCCCATCACGGTCCAGTGCTGTACTCCTTATGTTGCCACCCGGTCAGGGTGCAATCTGTCCAGTTTAGTCATGAGGCGTCAGCCCCAACGAAGTTCAGCCAGGCTTTTACCGGTGGTTGTGGACGGAATGGTATGTTGGTTTAGTAGGAATTGTGCCAGTCTTTGGTGCCAGTCTCCGATGACAATTCGCTTCAGGGCGTCTTTTGTTGATCTTACCATTCGTTCAGCAAGGCCGTTAGTCTCCGGGTGGAAAGGGGCGGATGTGATGTGCCTAATCAAGTTGGCCCTGATGAAAGCCTGAAAATCAGCAGATTTAAATTGTGGGCTGTTGTCTGACACAATGACATCAGGCAAGCCATGAGTTGCAAAGAGCCCCCTAAGCACCTGTACAGTTTTGGACGTGGTCATGCTAGACACTGGCACTACCTCCAACCATTTAGAATAACTGTCCACTACAATGAGGAAAAGGTGACCTTGGAACGGGCCTGCATAGTCAATGTGGATTCTTGACCATGGTACTTGTGTTGGTTCCCATTTGTGCACAGTGGAATGAGGTTGTTCGGGTCTGGTTTTTTGGCACTGATAACACCCTGCAACCTGTCCTTCTATCTCCTTGTTGAGGCCTGGCCACCACACATAACTGCGGGCCAGGGCCTTCATCCTGACAACACCGGGGTGTCCCTCATGTAATGCCCCTAGAACTTTAACCCTCAGTTTGTCTGGGACTATGACCCTATTTCCCCATAATAAACATTCTTTATGTGACGATAATTCGTTCCTCCTGTGAAAATATGGTTGGAAATCCTTCCCTGGGCACTGCGCTAGCCACCCCGAGGCCACCCACGTTGCTACCCTGCTCAGGATTTTATCAGTTGCTGTGCAGTTTGCTATATCTTTAGCCTGCAGGGGGGAGTCAGGAAGTTCCTGGATGGCAATGACATTACAGGCCGGGGCTGGATCTGGCTCAACAATTGACAGGGGTAGTCTGCTCAACGCGTCTGCGTGCCCCATGTCCTTACCAGGTTTATATTTTAAGTCAAACGAATATGCAGACAGGAATACAGACCATCTTAAAACCCTAGGGGAAAGGATCTGAGGTGTTATTTTATTGGTTGTGAATAACCCCAACAAGGGTTTATGATCGGTGAAGATGGTAAATTTCCTACCATACAGGTAGTCGTGGAACTTTTTTACCCCTGCCACTAGGGCAAGTGCCTCCCTATCAATCTGAGCATAGTTCCTCTCAGCTTGTGTAAGTGTCCTTGAGTAAAAAGCAATAGGCTTTTGCTCCCCTGTCTCTTCCAAGTGACTAAGTACAGCGCCTACCCCATAGGGTGAGGCATCGCAGGCCAGGCATAAGGGTTTCCCCTCAATAAAATGAGTGACAGCTGAATTATTGGAGAGCAACTGTTTTAAGGCTTTTTTAAGCTATTGTCGTGTCTGGTGGACCAGTCCCAGGGGGCGTTGTTATCAAGTAACCTATGTAGAGGCTCAGCAATCGTTGCCTTGTGGGGTAGAAAGGAATGGTAGAAGTTAATTAATCCTAGGAATGCCTGTAATTCTGCCCTGTTCTTAGGGGTGGGTGCCATCCTAATAGCTCTTATTTTTGAGTCAGTGGGGTGGAAGCCCTGAGCATCCACCCTGAACCCTAAAAATTCTGTGGAGGAAACTCCGATATGGCACTTGTCCTTCTGTAATTTTAAACCGGCCAATAGGAACCTGTGCAATACTGCTCTCAACCTGTCAGCTAACTCAGACTCCGATTCTCCAGCTATCAGCACATCGTCAAAGTAAGGGCACACACCAGGGATGCCTTTGAGTGTTTTTTCCATTATCTCCTGGAATATTCCAGGAGCTACAGCGATTCCGAATTGTAAGTGATTCACTCGAAAGGCTCCCTTGTGTGTGACAATTGTTTGAATTTTAGCTGTTTCACGGGTGACTGTAAGTTGCTGGTACGCCTGTGCCAAGTCAAGCTTGGCAAAGATGGCGCCAGACTGTATTGCTGCGAGGACGTGTTTTACCGAGGGGACCGGGTAAGCATGCGGATTCAAGGCCCGGTTCACCGAGGCCTTATAATCCGTGCAAATTCTTATGTTACCGTTCGGTTTTAGGGGGGTAACAATAGGAGTTTCCCAATCTCCCCCTTCTATGGGCTCTAGGATTCCCTGCCTCACTAGTTTATCTAGTTCGTTTTCAATTTTTTCTTTTAACGTGAATGGAACCCTCCTAGCTTTAATTCGAATGGGCAGGATGTCTGGATTTAGTCTTAATTTTATCGGGGGCCCGGTGTATTTCCCTAGCCCCCCCGAACACATCTGTAAATTCGTTACAGACGGAGTCTAGGGTATTCGTTTGGATATTGTTTATGCCCCCCAACCAAATGCCCAGGGCCTGAAACCAATCTAAACCCACTAAATTAGTTCGTTTTCCCTCTGTGATTAGAACTTGTAATGGGCCCTGGAATTCCCTATATTTGACTAACACTGTAGCCTGGCCCTTTAATTTTTTCGGGGAACGTTGGAAGTCAGTTAGTCTAATTTTGGTCGGCTTTATGCAAACCCGCTGCCCGCTCTTGAAGAAGATTGCCGAATAGGTCTCTAATGAGATTAGGGATACAGGTGATCCAGAATCCACTTCCATTTGGCAAGGGATTCCTTCCACACTGATTGTAATTTTGATTTTAGGTTTGAGCGGGGAGTGGATAGCCGTCTGGCATGCCACTTCCAAATTTTCTATGACTGAGGGTGCCCGGGTCCCAGGGGGCTTGAGGGGGTTATTGATACCTGCAGGCTGTTCATCGATGTCATTTACGTTGTCGTGGTTCCGGGCTTGGCAAACGGTTTGAATGTGGCCGGTTTTACCACAGGCATGGCATCTGGCACCGTGGAACCAGCAGGATGCTCTTGGGTGGTTGCCTCCACAGCTGGCACAATTTGAGCTGCTCCCACTCGGGTTTCAGCTTTGGACTCTTGGGTTCTTGTTGGCTCCTACCGGCTTCTTCTGCGAAGGGGTGTAGTCACGCCGGGTCTTGAATTTCTCCAGTCTCTGGAGAATGGCATCAATCTGTGTTTCATTGGCCGGTTCCCCTTCTTCGTTGTCCGCAGCATTTTCCTGATACACGGAGCCACTCGAATTGTCACCATGTCTGAGCCCGTTTTTCTCGTTAATTGCCTCCTGAGCCATAATTTCGTTAACAACTTCTGACAGGCTCAGGGTGGGTTTTGCGATTATTTTTTGCTGGAGGTGATCGTTGCTCAGACCGAACACAATTCTGTCCTGAATCCGATCTTCGAGGTCGGGGAAACTGCACATTCGGGCGGCTTGATGCACGGCGGCTACGAAGTCCATTGCTGATTCTCCGGGGAGCTGGTTCCTCTGGATGAATCTGAGTCACCAATAGATTTCAGATTTCTTTGGCATAAAATGCTGGGTCAACTTGCCGACAAGGTCAGCGTAGGGCAGTGCCGTGACTGGATCTGGGATGCTTAACCCGACAGCCACATCGTACACGGCTGGCCCGCTGATGCATAGCAACGCCGCTGCCTTCGCCCTATCTTCTGTGATTTTATTCACGAAGAGATACCCCTCGACTTGTCCCAGGTGGCAGACGTCAAATTCGTGCACGTGTCCAATTTGGATCATTCTGTCCTGGTCTGGTCACTGCTTGACGGGAAGGAATTTAATTGGGAGAGTTCACTCTTCCCCTCCTTTCCCGTAGTCAGCGCTTCAGCTCTTGTGACTCAGCTAGTGCTTCAGCTCAAGCAGAATCCCACCTTTGTCGCCACTGTTGTGTATTGTGGGTAGACCGTCAGGCACAGATGACAGGACGCCGAGTTAGAACTCAGATTTATTGTGGTTGGAACAAGGAACTCTCCACAGCTCAGCCCTTTATATACTGTTGCCAGCTAGCCGCCGGCCAATCCACATCCTTAAAGGATCCCGCCAAAACGGCCAGACCAATAGGATACTGTTGCTGGGTGATGCTCAGCTGATGCCCAGCTGAGCTGTCAAATAACACTAACATATATACACTGAATATATAACAGATGTCCTGCCTGTTCTTTGATATTTTGAAGAAAGATGGCCTCCTTCAGTTCAAAGGTCATTATTTTGGGGGGGAAAACCTCTCAACTTCCTTTGGGGAAAAATAATATATTATCCATATTGGATTGTACATTTGAAAATTATGAAATTAGACAATCTAGAAAGGGAAAACTAATAATGCATTATTACCAAGTAAACAAATTCTCCTTATCGGTAGTGGAACGGGACTGTATGCAATTATTTTTCCTAGCAGTTGTTTATTTATGAATGACATTTTAAAGGTTCTATTAATAACTTTTCAAAGATAATAAAAATTGCATGCCAGTGCTTGCCAGGAAAGTTTCCATCTGCAGTGCTGAGGAAAAAATGATTGCCTAACACTTTTTTTCATACGTAGGGAGGTTTGACTTTATTGAATCACAGCGATCCTGTTAATTAGCTGTTCCAAAAACATTAACTCACATTAATGACTTTCAGTTGTTTAAATAACCAATAATGTGAAAAAGCTGTTTGCACATATAGCAAAAAGAGAGACATTAGCTATCTGCAGTGCCAAACATTAGGATCTCTGCAACAGAAAAGAGCGCCATTTCTGTAGTCTAAAATTTGAAGAAATAATATCCACCATTCCCTTCTTCATGCTAAAGTACATACAGTACACTATATGCCACAATGGCATTGGTTTAGTTTAGACTTAGCTTATAGATGCAGCCATTGTGGTGTGCTAATCCAGGCAATATTAATCTCAATCTGAATTGAACAAACTATAACTCAGCCCAATAGGGGATGACACAAATGGTCATTTTCTAACCCTGCATCATCCCAGTTATCAACTGCCAAGGGTTTCTCAGTGAAAGGAACTTGAAGAATTGGCAGCTGAGAAACAGTTTGGTCTGGACGTTTGGTAGAGATTGGGAAAAAATTCTTATCAAGAAACCAAGAGAAATGAAATTGGATATACTTCTTCATTGCTAATTTTGAGTACCTTCATAGGAAAAAGATTTGCCACTTCAGTTTCTCCCTGAAGACTAAATATTATAAGATGTCAACAACATTTTATTTTATGTAACATATTTTACTCTTTTTCACTGAGCAAGAAGTAAGGAGTTTGTTTTCTTATAAAAACATAACACATCAGAAAGCATTTATTCGTTGCCTTACCCATTATTCAAATTATTCAAATCTTCCAAAACATCTTACTAGAATGTTCCAATGAGTTCTCCAGAGGAAGAACTCCATGGAAGCCACGTGGAATTATGGGAAAGAAATATTGTAATACTTGATTGGATTTCATCTATCTTTTCCAGAATGTGTAAATATGGCCAAACAAGCCGGTACTTCTAGTTGTGTTGGAAGACCCAATTAGGTTGATATCCAAAGGAGGCAGTGTCTTCTATCAGGAAGTTTCTCTGGCTACTGCTGGAGTCTCTGGAGCTGTACTGTTAAAAACACTGAACTGGAGGTATGTCAGAGCTAAAATTGTGGTCAAGGTTCAACCTCTTGATAACATAAATCAGTGTTTTTTCAAACTTGGTTCCTGCACTTTTCCTGCTGCCTGGGGAATTCTGGGAGTTGAAGTCCACAAGTGTTAAAAGTTGCCAAGTTTGAAAAATGCTGACCTAAACCAATGAACAGTTTAAAAAAAATACTCATAGGATGTTTCTATAATAAACCTAGTGCAGCAAAAGCAACCCAGGTAATTTTGAGTGCAAACCATTTACTTTGTGGTCATAATTCAAGAGAAATAGCTTGCTTCCCAGTCACGTATACCTTGTACTTGAATATAAATCAGTCTTATGCATCACACTTGTAATTATTCTATTGTTAATTTTGTTTTACAGTTATCTTGATGAAAAGTTAAAGATGATCATTGAACCGTGTCCCCAGTCACATGAGGAAGGGGAGCTTTAAAATAATTTGACACTGGATGCTTGATAATAATGTGTGGTATTTTAAAAAATATTGGGGTTATTTGTCAAAATGTTTTGTCTCAAAGCTAGAAAATAGTCTGTTAGTCTGTAGTTATTACCTTTTAAAAAAAAACCATGAGGACAGAAAAACCTGTTGTGTTTTTTTTAAGGCACTGCCTGAGGATTAACCTCCAATCTGAATATTTCTGGAAGGCGCCATGTTGGGGAAGACAGGACTAAATGAAGTGTAACATTCCCTTCAAGGCTTGAATCTGTGTGAGACATTTTCCTAAACAAGTTTGTATTTTACTCAGAAGATTTAAACACTATATGATTGATCAATAGGACAGGCAGAACATAAGCCATAGTTTTCAAACACTAACACCTGCGTTCAAGTATTAAAGTTAATTCTATCTCATGCTGACGCACTGCTATATTTTGGAATGTTACACGTTTACTGCATTTTGCATCTCTGTTAAACTTCCATTTGTCAACAAGGCCACTTTTGGAAGGGCAGGAAGTATTTATTTATTGAACTTGCACAGTATCAGATCAACTAGGTCAGGGGTAGGCAACCTCGGTTCTTTTATGACTCATGGACTTCAACTCCCAGAATTCCTGAGTCAGCATAGCTGACTCAGGAATTCTGGGAGTTGAAGTCCATGAGTCATAAAAGAGCCGAGGTTGCCTACCCCTGAACTAGGTTCTCAGAAAGACTCAGAATCACTGTGAATAAATTTATAACTGTTAATCTATCAATTCTTAAATAAAAAGTACACTCTGTTTGTCATCTCAGCTGTTCTCTCCCTCTCTCTCTTTCTTACAGAGTCACCCCCACGTGTACAAATTGTCTATATGACAGGCCTTGTCCTGATAAAGCAAGTTTGGCCTTGTGTGCCAAAACAACAAGCCTGTCTAAACAATGAGTTATACAAAACATAAGGGTTTTTCCCCCCTCCTTTTTATGGCAAGAAAGAGTAATGATTTCAGATATGGCTGAGGACAAGACAAGCAGCCATTTTAATATAGTCTTTTTTTCTTTCTTTCTTTCTTTCTTTCTTTCTTTCTTTCTTTCTTTCTTTCTTTCTTTCTTTCTTTCTTTCTTTCTTTCTTTCTTTCTTTCTTTTTTTGACACCAAAATATCTTCCCCACACAAAAATCTCAAGTACCATCTGCGGAGTAATTCAATTCACAGTTCTCCAAAATGGAACAGTGCTTTAGAAAATTTGCAGCATAATCACTGTGCCTACAGGGCAGTCATTGGCTTTAGCAGAAAAGACAGGAGTGTCCTGGAAATCAGCTCTTCATTTCATTGTGTTCTTTCTGTGATGGAACAGAATGAAAATGAGCTCACAAATTCTCTTCAGTTTTAAGGGCCTTCAATTGATTTGTGTGTGTGCTGTAGAAATCCAGTCACAGGGATCTGTAAATTCTGGTTTACTATTTGGTATATTAAGTGAAGTCAGTCAATAGTACCAAAGGTGCTTTTTCAGGAGGCAACTGGACTTCCATTTTTTTTCTTTGAAGATGTTTTGCTTCTCATCCAAGATTCTTCTTTACTTCTCTAGAACTGAAGAAGCTTCTTGGATAAGAAGCAAAATATCTTCAAGGAAAAACAAAGGAAGTCCAGTTGCCTCTTGAAAAAGCACCTTTGGGACAACCATGACCTGGATGACAAAATCTCCATAGACATCAGTCAATTGTACTTTTAATGAATTATAATCAAATGAATATTAATTGAATGTATAACCCAGGGTTGTACATCAGGAAAGTTATTGAGGATTCTGCAGCATCTGTAGGGGGAGCAAATGCAAAAGCAACATGAAGCCATGGGAACAGAAAATCTTTCCTGTTCGGGCAGTGGGATGTCTGGTGTTATGTACTGGGCTTGTGGAATATCACCACGTGCTTTGCTGGAGAACTAACGGTTCTCCAGCAACTCAGACAGGACATCTCCAGTCATGCTATTGGTCAACTTTGGGCGACAAGTATAGCTTCAATCCGATTGGTTACTACCATAGGGCCTGGCTATATATTGAGGCAGGGTGACTCCAATCTCTCAGTACAGTTTCTGCTTAAATAAAGTATGTGTTTGTCTGTACTCCCCTGCGTGTTCTCATTCCTGCTCATCAGAGCCCACGACATAATACTAGGCATGCCCCAAAGTGTGATGATTTCATATTTGGATGAAAAAAGTAGGAACTTGCCGAGCTCCTATACATCTTCTCTTTCTAAAAAGCATTTTGGATGGTAATTATTAATTTAAATGATTGATATGGTGGCCTGTGATCTGGATCTTCAAGGAAAGTTTCCTTCCTCATATTTCCCAATGCAAAGATCTCCAAAGGTCTCTCTGAAAGGTTAAAGGATTCTCTGAAATGATCCTAGTAAGTCCTGATTCATTTTAATAGTGCTCTGTTAAACAAGCTGAAAGTAACTGGATTTAGGCATTGCACAAAGGCCCAGACTAACTACATTGTAGTTCAGGGCAACCTATGAACCAGGCCCATCTTAGAAGGAAACAAAACTGTGTAAATAACCGAATAGCCTTTTTGCTGTATGTGTGTGTAAAAATGAAATGATAAATGAGTCAGAGCCAAGAATGTTGTGGAAAAACTAACTTTCAAAGTTTCTAAATAAGACCAGCTGTTTCAAGCTTTCCTTGCTATTGCTTCACTTTGTAAACATCTGGAGATGAACTCCTCTATTTAGGAAACCATGCAGGAAGAGAAACAGCTGAAGGATTTGGCACCAACTTGTGAGGACAATCTTTTCCCAATTCTGCTTTTCCTTGGAATGCTGCTGTTTGTTTGGCTGAGTAGTTCCAGATTGGCAACTTTGAACCAAACCACCGTCATCAAAGTACACATTCCTTTTAATAATAATAATAATAATAATAATAATAATAATAATAATAATAATAATAATAATAATAATAATAATAATAATAATAATAAAGTTGGAAGGGACCTTGGAGGTCATCTAGTCCAACCCCCTGCTCAGGCAGGAAACCCTATACCATTTCGGACAAATAGCTGTCCAGTCTCTTCTTAAAAACTTCCAGTGTTGGAGCATTCACAGTTTCTGGAGGCAGGTTGTTCCACTGGTTAATTGTTCTAACTCTCAGGAAGTTTCTCCTTAGTTCTAGG
This sequence comes from Vipera ursinii, assembly GCF_947247035.1. Taxonomy (NCBI): domain Eukaryota; kingdom Metazoa; phylum Chordata; class Lepidosauria; order Squamata; family Viperidae; genus Vipera; species Vipera ursinii. Next base: position 163,049,549 of record NC_139512.1, read on the forward strand.
TTGCTTCTCTCCTTGATTAGTTTCCATCTGTTGCTTCTTGTCCTGCCTTTGGGCACTTTGGAGAATAGCTTGACTTTCTCCTCTTTGTGGCAGCCCCTGAGATATTGGAACACTGCTATCATGTCACCCCTCACCCTTCTCTTCATTAAACTACACATACCCAATTCCAGCAGCTGTTCCTTATATGTTTTAGTCTCCAGTCCCCTAATCATCTTTGTTGCTCTTCTCCATACTCAACATCTTTTTTACATCGTGTTGACCAAAACTGGATGCAGTATTCCAAGTGTGGCCTTACCAAGGCATTGTAAAGTGGTATTAGTACTTCACGTGATCTTGATTCTATCCCTCTGTTAATGCAGCCTAACAATGTGTTGGCTTTTTTTGGCAGCTGCAGCACACTGCTGGCTCATATTGAAGTGATTGTCCACTAGGACTCCGAGATCCCTCTCACAGTTACTACTATTGAGCAAGGTACTCCCAATACCAGGGGTAGGCAACCTTGGCTCTTTTATGACTCGTGGACTTCAACTCCCAGAATTCCTGAGCCAGCTGGCTCAGGAATTCTGGGAGTTGAAGTCCACGAGTCATAAAAGAGCCAAGGTTGCCTACCCCTGCCCTATACTATACCTGTACTATACCTGTACGTTTGGTTTTTCTTGCCTAAATGTAGAACCTTACTTTTTTCACCATTGAATTTCATTTTGTTAGATTCTGAAAGAGATGGTGCTCTCTTTAAGGAGACACCTTGGGAGGCCAAGCCTGGTTTTCTACATCACATCAATACAGCTTAGTTCCTTTGGACATAGCAGACTGTTTTGAAACCTGTCCCTGGTAAGATGAGGTTGATGGGTTAACATAGCATGTAAGACCATCTACTGAATAATTGTAGCTTCCTCCATAACTGATGGATAAATAGACAAAGCCTGGTCAGGATGTGCAAACCCAGAGTACTACATTATAGTCCTGCAGCCATCAGTCCAAAGACAGTGATGACATCCTTCTGAAAAGGATTTTTCCTCAGATTTAAACTTGAAGAAAAAAGCAGGGGAGGTGGGGAGGAGGGAGGAATAGAAAGGCTTTGAATGAAAGTTGGCAGCATCTTGACTCTATAAAAATATGGTGTGGCACAGGGTGGCTTCACCATATATGGTCTCCTGGCAGCAACCAAGGTGATCACAAGGCTATATCTTGCTGCTGTCAATCTGTTTTGGCCATCTCCGTTGCTGGGGCTCCTGCATCTTAAAGGGTTAGGTGGAAAAGTGAATCCCAACTGATACAAAGCTGGTCTAACAAGCTACCCCTGCTGCAAATGCTTTTTCTACGCAACTATTCAAGACACAGAAACCCTGTCCTATTTTGTCTCTGTCCACCTTGTACCTAATCCAGCCCAACCACATGAAGAGAAATTGCAGGAATGATTGGGAGCAGTCCGTCAACGATTGCAAAGAAACCCTCCCCCCAACAATTTTGCACACCATTTACTAGTCCAAGACTAAATGGTTCCTTTGCAGCCCACCCCTTCCTGCAGCTGACTTATTGTTCTGCCAAACAACTTTGCCGTTTGCTACAGCCAGATTCTATACATTGCCAACAATTAGAGTTATGAAACTGCTGAGTCACGGACATTTTTTTTTCCATCTGATAGAATTGTTTTGCATTCCATAGCAATAAAAGAATCTCAGCAAACTATGTGTACAAAGTGCAAGACCGACTGATAATTAAATCAGGATTCAAATGCTCGCATTTCTTTCTCCCACCCGTGTCATGTCATAAAGTAGAATTTTGGGTGAGAGGCATGATTTTTTCCCTGCCTCTTGTTCTTTTAAGAAATGTCTCTATTTGCACGAGCATATCTTCATATCTTCCCTTTTCTTACTTCTGGATACCATGAGCAAGAACGGCACATGATGGGACTGGCTAGAAATCCCTGTCTTTGGGGCCAGGGGGACTGTTTCTCCCCCATGTCTTATTTTGATAATTCACAAATCTACTGTCGGTTTGTTTGCTTGTGACCATCTGAAAACTGGCTGTCACACAGGGCTGGTGTAAGGAGCCTTAAGAAAGAAAAAAGAACTATCTTAGAGCATTACACAGTTTGAATTTGTTTATGAAAATGTGCTTCAGACCTCCTGTGAATGTGATTGACACTTAAAGCAGCTACAGCACAGACACTTGGGGAAAACAATAATCGTTTTAATGAGCAGCAGAGAGGTATTGCGCTCACACAAGACCTGAAGTGTTCTTCTTCTAATCAGTGTTGAACTGTGCACAGCACTATTATTGTTATGTCCTGGTGCCGCGACAGATGACTCGGAGACAGGGTTAGGGTTACACTACTTTATTGCACTCCACGTGGCCGAACTGGCCTTGCTTGCCCAGGTTGCCCTTATATCCCCCAGTCTCTAGCGCTAGCCAACCCGCTGGCTCCATTCTCCCGCTGTGCAGGTGTCACCCAACCCGGTGTCCAAAATTTCCCGCCGGCCAGGTGGACCAATCAGGCGGCTGGACAGGTGCCTACAGTACACCCCTCCCCCCAGATGTGAACTAAACTATAACCCTGTTGCTATTACCACCCTCCTGATTCACTCTCTTACATAATTCTTTAGGTATGCTGGAGGCCTGTGTGCCCTGGCAGGGTATCTACCTGGTGGATTGTCTGGCCTGGCCTCCCTTCCTTGAACCACCCCCATTGATGCTGGCTGCTCCCCACTCTGCAGGTGACCTGCTGGCTGCGAGGTTCCAGTGAGTTCTCTTTGCACTGCCCTGTTGACTCATTCTGATGACCTGGATCCTGTTGTTGGAGCCCTTGGTGTTCCGGCCTCTGGTTGTTCGGCTGTGCCCGTGGTGTTTGACCGGGGTGTTTGAACTGGGAATGGTTCAAAGTGTAAGTTACTCTGCTGCTGTTGTTGCTGCATCTCTGTGGGTGCCTGTGGGGTATTCTCTGGGGCCCTTTTTCTCAGCTGGTCAATGTGTCTCCTGACTTGACGTTCCCCTTCCACGATGTAAGATAACGGCCCCAGCCTGTCCACAACCACTCCCTGTGTCCACTTGTCCCCTGGGCCGTAGTTCCTGGCCCACACTAAGTCCCCGATGTTCAATGATCTGGCGGTGGAGTCCTGTTCTGTTTCCACTGTTGTCCTATTCGGGTGGAGTCTGTCTAATTTGGTTGTGAGTCTCCTACCCCACCTCATCTCCGCTGGGCTTTTGCCCGTTGCTGTGCATGGTGTTGTGTGTTGTGCCAGCAAGAACTGGGCCAGTCTCTGGTGCCAGTCACCTACAATGATCCAGCGCAGCGCCTCTTTGGTTGATCTCACGTTTCTTTCAGCCAAGCCGCTGCTGGAGGGATGGAAGGGTGCCGTCGCTGCATGTCTAATCAAGTTGGCCTTGAGGAAGTCCTGAAATTCAGTAGAGGTGAATTGAGGCCCATTATCAGATACAATTACGTCATGTAACCCATGTGTGGCAAAGAGTCCCCTCAGCACCTGTATGGTTTTGGCTGACGTCGTGCTCTTAACAGGCACCACCTCTAACCATCTGGAGTAGCTGTCAACCACCACTAAGAATGTTTGTCCTTGGAATGGCCCTGCGTAATCTATGTGTATTCTGGACCATGGGTTGTGTGCTGCCTCCCACCTGTGTACTGGTGCGTAGGGTTGTTCGGGCCTGGACCTCTGGCACTGGTAGCACCTGGCTACCTGCTCCTCTATGGCTTTGTCTAATCCTGGCCACCACAGGTAACTCCTAGCCAGGGCTTTCATGCACACTATCCCCTGATGCCCTTCGTGCAGTTCGCTTATGACCTTATCTCTTAGTCTCTCCGGTGCTATCACCCTATTTCCCCATAAGAGGCATCCTAAGTGCGATGACATCTCATCCCTTCTTGTGAAATAAGCCCGGAATTGGGGTCCCAGATTTTTTCCTTGCCACCCCCCTTGGACCCACGTTGCCACTCTGATTAGTACTGGGTCCCGGGTGGTGGCATTGGCAATGTCTTTGGCTGTTAGTGGGCATTCAGGGAGTTCTTGTATTGTGATAATTTGCCCAGCTAGTGCTGGGTCTGGGTCCCTTTCTGGTAATGGTAGCCTGCTTAATGCATCAGCATGGCCCATCTCTTTCCCTGGTCTATATTTGATGGTGAATGTGTATGCAGAGAGGAATATTGACCATCTCAACATTCTTGGGGACATTATTTGTGGGGTTTGTCTATCAGTTGTGAACAGCCCCAGAAGCGGTTTGTGGTCAGTGAATATGGTGAAATTCCTTCCATATAGGTAATCGTGGAATTTCCTTACTCCTGCCACGATTGCTAGCGCCTCTTTATCGATTTGGGCATAATTCCATTCTGCCTTGGTCAAGGTTCTGGAGTAGTAAGCTATGGGTCTTTGTTCCCCATCACTATCCAGGTGGCTGATTACTGCCCCACTCCATAAGGTGTGTTGTGATTCAGGGTCAGCCTGTGGGTTCAGCAGTTGGGTCAGACGACTCAGAGGAGGAGGGGGGTGTTGAAGACCTTGCTGAGGGGGTTGAAGATCTTGCTGATGAGAGCCCTCAGCCAGGCCCCTCTCACTTGGTCACCACGGAGACCCAGCTGTGTGAGCCTGACAGCGTGGATGAAGATGACCCACAGCTGGCCCTGTTCAAGGACGCCCAACGCAGGAGGCAGTCAATTAGGAGTAAACAGAGGAAGGCAATGGGGCTCCTCGGAAGGAGGCAGAGAGAAGCCACGCCCTGAACTCTATATAAGGGGAATGTGTGGGAGGGCTGGTTTGCTGAAGGCAACCGCTTGGATAGTTCCTGTTTCTTAAAGCTCCTGTTTCTTGGTTTGTCTTGTTCCGTTTGTTTTTGTAGCAATAAATTTGGCAGGCGTAATTCCAGCCTCTTGCCTTCTTGTAAAAGGGGTTGTACCTGCCTTTTCTGCAGGGCCGGTAGCAGGCTGGTACAGAACAAGGTGATGCATCACACGCTAAGCATATGGGCTTACCCTCAATAAAATGAGTGACTGTGGAATTGCTAGATAGTATTTCTTTCAGTGTTTCAAAACTTCTGTGCTGTTCCTGCCAATTCCACATGGCTTTTTTGTCCAGCAGCCTGTGCAGAGGTTCTGCTATGGCAGCTTTGTGAGGCAGGAACGAATGATAGAAGTTTATTAGACCCAAAAACGCTTGTAATTCTGCTTTATTTTGGGGGGCTGGGGCTGATTTTATTGCTTTTATTTTTTCCTCTGTTGGGTGGATGCCCTGAGCATCAATCCTGTACCCTAAGAACTCAGTGGATGCTACTCCTATGGAGCACTTTTCCTTTTTTAGTTTGAGTCCTGCTGCTCTGAATCTCCCAAGTACCTTTTCTAACCTGTCAGCTAGTACCTCCTCATTTTCCCCTGCTATCAGCACATCATCAAAGTATGGGCAAACCCCGGGTATACCTTTCAGAGTTCTTTCCATGACCTCTTGGAATATGCCTGGAGCTGCTGCAATGCCAAATTGTAATCTGTTGACTCGGAACGCCCCCTTGTGGGTGACTATCATTTGTGCATCGGCTGTTTCCCTGGTAACTGTTAATTGCAAGTACGCTTGCGCCAAGTCCAATTTAGCAAAGATGGCGCCTTTCTGGATGGCCGCGAGGACCTGTTTCACCGTCAGGATGGGGTAAGCATGCTGATATAAGCCCGGTTCAGGGTGGCCTTATAGTTGGCATATATTCTTATGTCGCCATTGGGTTTGAGGGGGGTGACGATAGGTGTTTCCCAGGGTCCCCCTTCTACAGGTTCCAGTACTCCCTGGCCCACTAGCCTGTCCAATTCCGTCTCTATTTTTTGTTTTAGGGTGAAGGGGACTCTTCTTGCTTTAATCCTTATGGGGAGTACTGTGGGGTCTAAGTTAAAGTTTATTGGTGGGCCCCTGTATTTCCCTAGAGTTCCATCAAATACATCTGCATAACTATTGCAGACGGATTCTAGGGTTCGGTGCTGTACCGAGTTAATTCCCCTGACCCAAATTCCTAGTGGCCTGAACCAATTGAGGCCTATTAAACTGGCTCTCTATCCCTCTGTCACTAGTAGTTCTAATGGGCCCTTAAAACTCTTAAAGCAAACTTCGATGGTGACTATTCCCCTTACTTTAATGGTTGTCTGTCAAAGCCGTCCGCGCTGGAAACAAGACGATGACAACGTGGCACAGTTGACGGCAAGGATCTCTTTACTTCAGAAGTTCCAAGCAGTTACAAAGTCAGCGTTGGGAGCCAGTCGTCCCAACGCGCTTTTTAACACTGAGGGGTATTGGCCCCACCCTCCCCCGGCAGACCAGCATCTGGCTGAGCCTGCGTAAAAACCCGCCCCCTTCCCATCTCCGTGTGTGGTGTCCCGCCCTCTGCTCCCGAGCCCCATACAGTTTGCAGGTAAGTGTGTGCCCTAAATCCCCCTGCCGTGCCCCCTTGGGCCCCTATTGTGCTCCCCTCCACCATCCATTGTCTCAGTGTTGCAACCCCCCACAATGCCCTGCCAGCTGGGCTTGGTTCTGGCCCACTCGGCGCCGCTGCCGGGGAGCAGGCTGCTGGGAAGCCCCAGAATGAGTTGTAGCTGTCTTTCTGATTGCCTGCGGGTCTTTTTGGCAGTTCCGTCGGCGCAGATGCACCACAGGGTCTCAGAGCAGCTGCCCTTTAGGGATGTGACTGTGGGCTCTGTGTAGCTGCCCATGGTGGCTGGCAGCCGTTCCGCTGCCGGTTGTGCTGCTTCTGGGCGGCTTTTGCCGTGAGGCTTGGACGGGCGGTGTGCGCGGCATTACCCCAGCTCCCCTCGTGATGTCGAGCCCACGGAGCTTGACAGTGTCCTTTGGAAATCTGCTAATTGTATGTGCGTGTGTTTGATGTGGATGCGGCAGCTGCTTCTTTCCTCAATCCATGCCAGTGTTTCCCCCAAAATTATGGAGACTGCTGCCCCTGAGTCAACCTCCATCCTGCAGGGGATGCCTTGCAGGCGGACATCTATTTTTAATTTGGGGCTTAGCACCTGGTTGATGGAATCTACCCTTTCTCGGTTAGGGGTTTGTGCCTGCTGCCTTCGGGTCTCTTTGCCACTATAGCAGGGGATTACCTTACCTGGGGCCCAGGCGTCGATGCCGTGGAGGTTTTCCCACGGTTTGCTTCTGCAAATCACTTGAATGTGGCCGGTTTTTCCGCAGTTTCTGCATTTCGCGTTCTGGAACCTGCAGCCTGCATGAGGGTGATTTCCCCCACAGCTTCCGCATTTGGACTCTGTGTCCCTTTGCCTGTTGAGTCCCTCCCTCAGTGATTTGGTCGGCTGGGAAGTTGGTGGTCTTCTGTACTGGTCTGTGTTGTCGGGACGGTTGGTTCTAATGGTTGCTCTTCCCATCCGCCGGGTGACTTGGTCGATATCGGTCTCATATTGGTAATCCTCCACCCCACCATCCACAAGGCATCCTTGGTGGATGGATCTGACCATGCCGTTGCTGTTGTGGGGGGGTTCGCGTTGTCCAGTGGCTTCGTAGGTTAGTAGCTCATCCAGGACCTCTTGCAGGGTTGCTGTGGGTTTGGTGATAATTCTGTTCTGCAATTGCTCGTCTCGGAGCCCTAGGACCACTCGGTCCCTGATCCGCACCTCCAAGTTGTCGTATTTGCATTGGAGCGCGGCTTCCCTCACGGCAGCCATGAAATCCGTTATGGACTCCCCTTGTTTCTGGTTCCTGCGTTCGAAAATCCTCCTCCAGAAGAGCTCGGAGCATTTGGGTGTGAAGTGCTCCCTTAGCTTCCCTGTGAGGTCTGCATACGACACGCTGGCAACTGTTGCCGGCTGGCATAACCCCACGGCTACCCAGTATACCGCCGTTCCGCTGATGGTCAGTAAGGCTGCCGCCTTTTTCCGGTCATCCATTATGCCGTTGACCAACAGGTAGCCTTCGACTTGGCCGACAAACTCTTCCCAGTCTTCGGGGTGCCTCATGTTGAATTCCCTTACAGTGCCGACCTGCGCCATTCTTGCCTTCTACGGCCGCGATTCCGTTGCCGCTGGACTCGACTCTTGTTGCGCTGATGGCTATTTGAATCTCCTGCTCCGCGCGCTTCCGCTTTCACGTCCCTGTTTGCTCCGCTGCGCTATCACCATCCCACCTTCGTCGCCACTGTTATGTCCTGGTGCCGCGACAGATGACTCAGAGACAGGGTTAGGGTTACACTACTTTATTGCATTCCACGTGGCCGAACTGGCCTTGCTTGACCAGGTTGCCCTTATATCCCCCAGTCTCTACCTAGCGCTAGCCAACCCACTGGCTCCATTCTCCCGCCATGCAGGTGTCACCCAACCCGGTGTCCAAGATTTCCCGCCGGCCAGGTGGACCAATCAGGCGGCTGGACAGGTGCCTACAGTACAATTATAGTTAAAATAAATAAATAAATAAATAAATAAATAAATAAATAAATAAATAAATAAATAAATACATACATACAGTGGTGGGATTCAGCTGATTCGCACCACTTCGGCAGAACCAGTAGCTAATTTTTTGTTGCCCAGGCCCAGAATGGACTTCCGGAAGCAGCATCCACACCAAAAACTGGTTGTTCACATATTTGAATCCCACCACTGCATACATGCATGCATGCATGCATGCATACATACATACATACTATCAAGCTCCATTACCATTCCAGGTAGGCTCCAGCAAAATAAATGTGTTAATCTATTGCCCATACACTCAAACGTCTTGGGATACTTGAAAGACAAATACATTTATCCTAGCATTAGCTTTCCTGAAGTGCATTAAAAGCCACTTCACTTCAAAAAGCAGAGTCGCCCTCCCCAGAATAAAACCAAGCCTGAATTTGGGTTGCAAGACTGGTGACTAGACCTAGGATACATGATAGAAGTGTTCCAGTATTTGAGGGGCTGCCACAAAGCAGAGGGGCTCAACTTATTTTCCAAAACACCAGAAGACAAGATAAGAAACAATGGATGGAAACTGATCCAGGAGAGAAGCAACCTGGTATTAAGAAAAAAACTTCCTAACAGTGAGGACAATTAACCAGCTGAACAGTTTGCCTCCAGAAATTGTGGGTGCTCCATCACTGGAGGTTTTTAAGAAGAGACTGGACAGTCACTTGTCTGAGACGGTATAGGTTCTCCTGCTTGAGCAGGGGGTTGGACTAGGACAGACATGTCAAACACAAGGCCCGGGGGCCGGATCCGGCCTGCAAAGTGGTTTCATGTGGCCCGCGAAGCCATCCTGGAAAGAGTGAGGGAACGGCCCCCAATGCCTTGGCCCTGGCCCAGAGACCCTCCTTCTGCCAGAGACCCCCAGATCTGTCCCACTCCTGCCCAGGCCCCATAGGCACCCTTGATGCAAATGATGTAGAGCTGGCCACGCCCACCCAGTAGGCCATACACACTCTAGCCACACCCACCCAGTAGGCCACGCCCACCCTGGCCATACCCACCCAGCCCCCTAAGGGCAACCGCAATGCTGATGCGGCCCTCAATGAAATTGAGTTTGACACCCCTAGACTAGGAGACCTCCAAGGTCCCTTCCAGCTCTATTCTGATTGATTGATACAGTATAGACATGATATGGAATTTTTGGAGAGACGGTGTTCCATAAGGAAAAACAAAAGCAATACTAGAATCAGCTGCTTGAGGTGAGTGGCCATTTAAGTCAAATCAAACAAATTAACTACCAGACACAAGTGGAACAGACCAGACCCCACCTGTAACAAAGGGCTGACAATTAGCCATATTCCTACAGGATTGGCCCCACATAATTTGTCATAAAGGATTGCTTCTTGTTCCGGGAAATGGCAGCTCCAAAGAAGATAATAACTATCTTTTATATTTAACATGCCAATCAAGGCAGACATCCCTTCTTTCAGAACAATCGTTTGAGAGCATCTGCTCCAAACTACTAATCTTGAAAAAGACAGCTTTGCACTTCAGTGTCTGCTACATCAGTGTTGGCTGCCGTCCATAATAAGATTGCTACTGTTATTGAAGAGACAGGACTAAAAAGTGAGCCGTATTCTTCTTCAGGAGAGTGGGCCTGGTTCCGATCATAAGACAAAAGGTGGTGGAGGTGGGATGGATAGTTCCCAGTACACCGACGCTGAGAGATCTTGTGTACTGAATAGACTGTCCAATGCTCTGATATTATCTTGCATACTTTTTTCTTTGATGAAAGAGAATTGCTTGAGAAATCCTTTCAAAGGAGAAAAACATTAAGGGAGAAATGCTGTCAGTTGGAAGGGGGTGTTCTTGTGCTTCCAAGATGGCCAAGGAATGTGTGTGTGTGTGTGCGAACATCTTGCCTTTCACTGTATGTGCACCTCTCCAGCATCCTGTACTCTCCCTGGCTTCCTACCCTACTGTTAAATCCCAAGAGAGGGAATGAAGAAGGAGCTCTTTCCCTTGGGGAAGGTCTCGGAAGGATGGGAAGATGTCAACTAGGACACACAAACATCATCCTTGAGCCCTCTTTGCTTTTTCTAACAAGAAAGGAAGCTTCCACACATCAGCGAGAGACGTGCTTGCCCCCAGTCTCTTGTGGAGAGGAGCAAAGTATGATTTTGGCATGGGAGTCACTGATGACTCCTGGCAACTGCCTGCAAATGTTCCTGATGTTTTCTAGGCAACATTTTTTCAGAAGTGGTTTGCCATTGGCTGCTTTCCAGGGCAAGAGAGAGAGAGGGACTGGCCCAAGGTTACCCATCTAGATTTGTGCCCAAGGCAGGACAAGCTAGAACTGATGGACCCAGTTGCTAGCTTGATGCCTTAATCCAGATGTGATCACAGTTTTGTCCCAGACAGTATTAACCTTGTGAACTCAAAAGCTTCCTCCTTCCCTTATGTATTCAAGATGGACAGTGATTAATATTTATATGTGACTTATATGTAAGGGTGTAGGTCTATACATATGTTGTATATAGTATGTTTAAATGTGTGCTGTGTATGTGTATGTACACTTGGAGATCAAGCAACTAAATTCCGTTTTTAATGTGTGCCATTGTGCCCACAGTAAAAGATGACAATACAGGTTATCTATTTATCTAATAGCAAAGCCAATTTTGCCAGAACCACAGATGTGCAATGGAGTTTAAGATCACAAGACGTCTGCCTACAGCTAATGTTGTCCTGTATCTTTTCTAACCCAGAGGCTGCAGTTCTGCAATTCTCTGCCATGATATCCTACCGATCAGGATCTTCTGATGCATCAGTCCAAAGAGAGGACTTCCTGGATGGCTGCCTTGCATGTGCTCAGATTTATGATCTGCATGTTAAAGAGCTCATTATCACTGCCCTACGCATCCATTTTTCCAGAAAGTGCTAATGTTAAACTTTAAAGAACAGATCTTATATTCTTGAAAGATTAATTTATTAAATCAATTTTTGACCTTTTCAAGCTTACGCAGGCAAAGTATTACATTGTGAACAGTCAAAGACAAAATTCACCCCAGACTGATATTGCTGCAAGGTTCATTTCCTCTAATCCATATGAAACCCTTATTTGTAAAGTATAATTTTCACTCTCTGGGAAGAGGCAAATAACAGCAAATTAAATATGAACCCAGCATAAAAATGGAGCTCTTTAAGCTCTTCTAGTTACTATAGAAAAGACTGGCTGGAAAATAATTCCAATGTTAGCATTATTTTGCCTGCGCTAAATTAAATATAGTAACTGAGCAGTGGTACAGGATTACGTTCCAGCATTAAATCTGACAATCCACAACACAGTCGGATACCTCTTGTGGGTAAAATGTGTAGAATGAATGCATTTATTTATTTAGAAAATGTATATTGCTCCCTCACCTTACACAAATCTGGGTGGCTAATAAGCCTCCAATATAATAAAGCCTCTATCAACACGCAACAAGAAAACAATTAGTAACCATAACACAATGCAGGCAGTCCCCAAGTTAAGAATGTGCAACCGAATGGCGAGCCTTGGATGTGAACCCGGCTGCCTATTACTAAAATTGTCGGATGGCATTCTTCTTCCTTGAGCTGCTGAAGTGCTGAAGCCACACAATGTTTTCAGGAACCTCTACAGTTCCATATTTTTAATATACAGCCTGCTTTCTGCAGTTTTCAGCAGTTCCTGAAAGCACTCCGCAGCTTCAGTGCTTTGTCGGCTTGAGAAAGGTTAATACCATCCAACATTTTAGTAATAGGCAATCTGGAACTAAAGCAAGTTCCAATTTACATACAAGTTTTGATTAAAGAGACAACGTGAGAACAGAACTCAATCTTAACTTGGGGTCTAACCAAGGTACTGAATATTAACTCACAGCACAGACACACACGTATTGGCCTCATCTAGTCTCTTGGTCCAACACCTGGTGGGAAACCAGGTCTTCACAGCCTTCTCGAAGGCCAGGAGTGTCAGAATCATTAGTGGGCAACATGGTTGTTGTCTGCATTCAGGGATATGGTTGATCAAAACTCAGTCTCAAACCAGTGGGAAACAGGACAATCCAAAGGGTTTTGTTTCCAGCGGCAGAGTTGATAGCTCTTTCCTTTCCTCATATGAAAGATGAATAGATCAACAGCTGAATTTTCAAGACTTGCAATGAACAACTGACTTTCCCCATGTATGAGGAGCATAGGGCATGCTATATCACTCTAGCTCTCGTCTTCTCCATAGCCTCCAGCCTCCGCCATTTTAGGCAGTGCCAAAGCCTGCCCAACTGAAGAGCTAATGCTGTTTAAAAATCTCCCACGTAGGACTTTCATCTTTTCCTAACGTGTTTCCTGATTTTAAACAAATTCACTGCAAGGAAAATGTTAACAAATGTGGTAGATTTCCCATGCTAGGGATAAAGAGGTCTTCATATGTCTATCTATCATGCAGCTATCAAGGGCACAGGAGACTTTTCACAGGGAGAAATGGTGAATCTAACAAGCATATCAATAGGGTGTCATGTTTTAATTGAGAGATGCATGAAAAGACGGGGTGATTGTGTGCAATGATGCAATGAAAACAGTTCCAAAGTCTAAGCCAGATAATGTTGTCAGAGCAAACAATGGCATGATTATTTTTCAGAACACCCAGTGAAATTATTTTCAACATACACATACCTTTATTTAAAAATAAAGTGAGGGCAACAATAACATCAAACTTGTATGCATAATTTCAGTACTCCTGCTACAGTTACTTAGCAACTGGTATTTTTTTAGAGAAAAACTAAGAAACAGCTACAATATTGGGCTGAATATTAGATAAAAAAAATCAGTATTTCAGAAAAAACAACCTCATTTTCCTCTCCTGTGTGCACTAGAGTAGTATTGGTAAGTAAAGATACAAACGGATCTTGACAGACTTGAACACTGGACCTATCTAACAAAATTCAATGGTGAAAAAAGTAAAGTTCTACACTTAGGCAAGAAAAACCAAATACACAGGTACAGTGGACAATCACTTAAATATGAGCCAGCAGTGTGCTGCACCTGCCAAAAAAGCCAACAAAGCACCTGAAGGCAGGACAAGAAGCAATGGATGGAAACTAATCAAAGAGGGAAGCAACCTAGATCTAAGGAGAAACTTCCTGACAGTTAGAACAATTAACCAGTGGAACAACCTGCCTCCAGAAGTTGTGAATGCTCCAACACTGGAGGTTTTTAAGAAGAGTCTGGACAGCCATTTGTCTGAAATGGTATAGGGTTTCCTGCCTGAGCAGGGGGTTGGACTAGATGACCTCCAAGGTACCTTCCAATGTTGTTGTTGTTGTTTTTATTTGTTGTTGTTGTTGTTAATTGTGAATAACTTATAGTGGTGGCAATACGTAATCAAAGGAGTAGGACAGTATGAACAAAGCTTGCTTACTCATTCAATGGGAACACTGCCTATATAGATAATATAAGACAAAAAAACCCACACAATTATTTTTTGCTTTTTTCAGATGCTTCCATTTGCAGTACTTGCTAAAGAGGGCCACGGATCTCTTTGTAAGCCCTCATAGAAAAAAGCAAAGGAATCATAGATATCCAAGGAAAAATCCTAAAGGCTATATAAATTAAAAGATAAAATCCAGAGAAGCCCATAACCTTGGGAAAAGGCCTTAAGAAAAGGTATATGTTTGAGGAATCCTGCTTTTGGTTCCTCAAATAAACTTGGCAGCTGACTGACTCTGTGTCCTCTGTTGTTATCATTCCTTACGAATGACTGAGGACTCATATTTATTTTCAAAAACAAATGCAAACACACTGCAACCTAAAAAGGGAAGTTCTAGGAATATCTGGCCTGCAGACAAGATCCCCTATTAAAGCTAAGATTTTCATGAACAGGAATAACAATAAAACAATCATTAAAGCAACAGGAAAGCAACTGTGAACCAATATTTTGTTCAATAATTCAAACCAATAGTTTCTGGGTTCTAGAAACTAGAACATGAAATAGACACAACATCAGAACCATCATTAAAAGGGCACAACAAAGAAGGTCCTTCCTGTATCAACTCAGAAAGTGCAGATTGCCCAAGTTGTTGCCGATAGGTTCTACAGAAGAATTATTGAGTCTGTCATTTGTACTTTTATAACTGTCTGGTTTGGTACAGCAACTAAACAGGACAGGTACAGACATCAATGGATAGTTAGAAAAAAGCAGAAAAAACAACTGCAACCAGCCCGCCTTCCATTGAGGACCTGTATACTGCACAAGGTCTGGGAAAATATCTACAGAAAGAGGGCTGAGAAAATATCTACAGACCCCTCACATCCTGGACATAAACTGTTTCAACTCCTCCTCTCAGGACACAGCTATAGGGCATTGCATGTCAAAACAACTAGACACAAAGACAGTTCCTCTCCCCCCCCCGATTCCATCACTCTGCTAAACACCTAATTCCCACAGTACCGTCTTATGCCTAATGATATTTACCCATGTAGTAGGGGGTTATTACTATTATCCTTCTCATCTTTCCTATTACCTGCTCCTATTGTTATCTTATGACTATCACTTTGTTGATTGTATCTTATAATTTATGATTTTATTTTATGATTTATGATTTATCACTTTGTTGTTTGTATATCTCAGGGATGACTCACACCCTGGACGGTACCTCTTTACTCTCCTACCATCGGGTAGGAGTATAGCCAGCCACACCAACAGGCTGAAAAACAGCTTTTATCCATGGGCTGTTAGGCTTTTGAACGGGTAATAATTTTTATAAACTTTATGCAGAACTGACTTGCGAGGCCGGTGTGTGATGCAATTAGTTCACATGGTGTAATAAGATGGAGGGTTTGTTGTCACTGTGAGTTGGGGGGTGGGAGCACGAAGGGAGGCTCAGCTAATCTCAATGTATACATGGTTGTACTTTGACAATAAAGGTTCATTCAAAAGAGACAAATTCCTTGTGTGTCCAAGCATACTTGACCAATAATGAATTCTATTCTATTCTATTCTATTCTATTCTATTCTATTCTATTCTATTCTATTCTATTCTATTCTATTCTATTCTATTCTATTCTATTCTATTCTATTCTATTCTATTTTCTATTCTATTCTATTCTATTCTATTCTATTCTATTCTATTCTATTCTATTCTATTCTATTCTATTCTATTCTATTCTATTCTATTCCATTCCATTCCATTCCATTCCATTCCATTCGATCCTTGTTGGGATCATAGCAGAATTCTCTAACCAATAAATGGTCAACTCTGTGTGGGAAGAAAGAAGGCAGGATTCCTCTCTACTACATCCAACAGATCATGGGTAGTCTCCCACGTAACACTGTGAGACATCTACTTGGAGCCAATACAATGTCATATTTCATTCATGCCACTGCCCAGAGTCCCTCTCTGGGGGAGATGGGTGGTTTAAAAATGTGATTGATAAATAAATATAAAGGTTTTGCCCTGGGACTCACAAATGTGTCCTCCATTTGCAAGTGTCACATGGAATCTATCAAAAGGTGATGCACATTGTAGGTTTTAGAGCTAGCCAAACACCTCCTTTAAGTTGAGTCCTATCATTATAAGCTAGCTTTGGCTTGTTTACACTGAGTGCAGGTCCACTCTATTTGATACCGAGAGAAAAGGGACAGAAGACAGCAACAGATGGTCCTAGCATTTATGACCAATGACCTCATCATCTACCACAACGGCTGAGTTCATTGGCACTGTGCCATACTGTGCTTTGGTCTCCTCTCTCTTCTGGCCCCAATACTGGAAATGCAGCTGTTTGCGTTTCCTGCCCTCCTTGGCCTTCTCTGTCCTTGACCGATTGTGAATGGCCAACAGACTGCAGTTCCTCATGTCTTTAGGATTTAAAGGTGCTCCTGCTCTCATTAAGCAACGGTTCATTTGGAAAGCTTCAAAGTTCAGAGCCAAGCAATGAGTGTCCCATGGGTACAAGAAATCCCCGAAAGCACCGCAGTGTCAACTCTGTAAAATGTATAAAAGTACCCTAGCAGAGGACAATAAAAGTAAGCAATAAGTCGTAAAACTACGAGGAGAAAAGTGTTAGTAGCAAATTATTATTGTTCTGTAAAGCAGAAACAGAAGGGAGAGAGAAATTTGTCTTTGTATGAAATGCACACACACACACACACACACACACACACACACACACACACAGACTCCTTTCTTTAACTCAATGAAATGTTGATATCTTGGCAATCGTGTCAGCTTTTCTGGTGCTTTAACCCATTATCATAATATTGCTGTGCCAATTTTCCAAAGTAATCATCCCTAAAGTATATCCCATCTCTGGCCAAGCTTCTGTTCACTAGGCCTGCCTTCTCCTTCTTTAATGACTTTATATTTGGAAGGCTAAAATCCCTTATTTATTCATGATTGATATGATTATATTCCCCAAATCTGATCATTCTTGAAAGACTATGGGACATTGTAAAAAATGAAAAGTAATAGAAATAACACAATGCTCTCTTGGAAATCAGGATGTAATAATAATAATAATAACGTAATAATGTAATTTCCAGACTCAGGCTTGCAAGTACACACAAACGCACATCTAGGAGCATGCAATACATGTAAAAACAGGCAGGGCTTAAGTGAGAAGAAGTGAGAGATAGACGATAAGGATGTGAGTTTTCTATTGAAAACCGAAGGGATTGTATAAATCATCTGTACTGAAGCATGAGGAGACTAATCCTTGAGAATTACTGCAATGCACTTAGCAATTAATCTGTGGATTTAGCTCTGGCATTCAGGCTTTACTACCATAGCCAAATTTAATTAGTATACGTGTGTGTGTGTGTGTGTGTGTGTGTGTGTGTGTGTGTGTGTGTGTGTAGTTTGCAACAATCCTTTTACAGGAAGCAGATGAACAGCCATAATTCAGGTCCAGCTGTTCAGCCTTTGTCTTGTGTAACTGTGTGATTTCAGTCTTTTTGTATTACTTCCATTTTGTGATGCTAAGGTTGAGTATCCATAGATAGGATATATGAATCTTAAACAATTTAGGGGTTAAATCTGATCATGGCGCAGACAGTCATGGTGGGCATGGCTCTTGATAATCCATGAAGCATTCATCTTTTAATTTAAAAGGCCCCAAGCAAATTATTCTAAAAATAATCCAGTGGTAGAGCATGCAAACTCATCTCTCTAAGTTCCTGTAACTACAGTGTGGTATTATGAAAACAGTAATCTTCAGTCAAATTAAATGACCAGATTAATTCCACATTCAGTGTATTACTTACTGAGGAGCGCTAGTGTTTCGAGTCATGGTCATTCATTTCAATTAACTGTCATTTAGATTGCAGACTTTACTATTTATGGGTACCTATTTAAATATAGTCCCTTTGCAATGAGACATTTATTTGGAGGCTCCAAATCAAATAGCACTGACCATTCTACAGCACATAACTGCTGACCATGAGGGGGAAGGAAGTTAGAACTGGATAATATTTAAAGATTTGTTCTTTGCTCTGTCCGTCACTCTGCTTGTTCTTTATTTATCAGACTGCTAATCTGGTCACTGCCTTCTGCCTTCTTTCTATCACACATGGACAGAGCACAAGGCTTTTGACACTTTTTCTGTTAAGATATACTTAACTAGGTGTTAGGCTTTGTCTGTCCTGGCCTGTAAGTAAATCTGCTATGTATTATAGCCTTGAAACCTGTTTCACTAATCGTTATTCATGTGAGATCCCTGCTCTTAGAAACACACCCTCTCATACACACACACACACACACACACACACACACACGTGTTCGACTTCAACGCCAATGTATAACAGGCCTTTGTGGTTCAATTATGGAAGCTGTACAGCTGTAGAGATGCAGATTTGTTGAGTTTAAACTGTCTGAGTGAGAGCTAATGTCATTTACATTGTTTAAGGAAAAGAGAGAACATCCAGTTTCAACCGCATTGCTGTAATAAGATGCTTTAATAATTCAAAACTCTTAATTGTAACATGGTGACACTATATGAAATAACGTCTGCTTTAAATGCCAGTAGGGCTTTCCATTAATAATTTTTAGGAAATGTATGTGGAGATTACAGTTAAGATTCATAATTTCATCCCTTGATGTGATTCACAGCAAAGTACAATGAGTAGCCGTCAAGCCATAATTTCCAAATAGAAAGAATTCCTCCCTTTTGAAAAAAAAAAATGATTTGTCTCTTCTCAGTTTTATTTTGGCTGCCCTGGAAATATAGCAGCAATTTGAAGTTCCCAGAACAAGCCACTCTCTGGGCTGATCACCCTGGGCCCTTTGTCCTTCCTTGTCAGAGAGAAGGATATGGGATTGACTGGGAATCTGGGCAGCAAACTGGAGAGAAGTAACCAGAGATATCTTGCAGCTTCAGTGAGGCTTCAGTGGGATGTTGATGTATATTTAAGCCAAAAGACAAGCCTCGTCTCCCAGTGTCCACACATTCTCTTACCCCCTGCTTTGCTGACTAGCCTGGATCAACATAACTCATTGAGTTTCAAAGTAACCAACAACATTTTGGTTAGAGAGTTGTACAAAGTCAGGTGACAGGTACTCTTTGGGCTTGGCCCCTGACCCCAGAGTGTCTTTTATATGTTATATGAATTATAGCTTTACAATCTATCAGCAATTCTTCAAGGTGGGAATGCAGGAGAATGGCAGGATGAGGACTATGGTAGATCATCACCCAAAGATGTTTTTTTCATGAGGCAATTGGACTTTCTTGTTTTTCTTTGAAGACATTTTGCTTCTCATCCAGGAAGCTTCTTCTGCTCTTCTTCAGCTTTGGGATAACTATGACCTGGATGGCTGAGAATCTCCACAGACAGTAGATCATCACTCAACTTTTTTCATTGAAAATCAGTTCTGGTTCAAGTTTCAAATACGACTCAAATTCTCTCTCTTTGGACAGAATGGATCTGAACAGCTGCTGTGGGAGCTTTCACAAGTCTCAGACTTATTTATTCATCCCTTAACCTGCCCAAATCTATAGAGCCTGGATGTCATACATTCTTCTCCTTCTCTTTCTTCATCATCCAAATACAGGAAGGGGGGGGGGAAGCAACAAAACCAAAACCATAATAGGTAAGTGGGTACCACAAAACAATCATCTCAGATTGAAAACATGCTGGTGGAATTGTTTTAACAGCCTTCCAAAATGCTCTGATGGAAGTAGCCACATGAAACTCCTGGGGCAAAAAGTTTCATAATGTGAGGACTACAAGTGAAATATTTAATCCAGCCTCCCTCGCATTTCTCTAGTTGGGAGGGGAGGAATTGAGAGCAGGGTGTTTCTACCAGGTGGGCAGATTAAATCTTGGCAAGGTGGCGCCCGAATGAAATTTGACCCTAGGCAGGCTCAAGCTGGTTCCCTGCAGTTTCCTGGTCCTCTGAAAAAAACAACGACAACAACAACTCACAAATAGCCAGACGCGTTAACCACTTTAACTCTACCTAAATAGCCTTATTCAGATAGAAACACATTTGTGCTTTAAAAAAAAATTGCAAAAGAAATTCCCGGAGTTACTCTAAAAGCCCGGCCAACATTATCCCCTCCTACCTTTTTTTTTTTTTCCACAAGATCTCCTTGCAGGTTTCCTAATCTCTCATTTGCATGAAGAGCAAAAGTACCAGCATCCTCTCAATGTTGGCAATGCTTTCTGGCTACTGTCCCGGAGAGCTCTTTGGCAAGAGATTTTGAACAAGTTCTGCACGTTTTGGCTTTAAATAGAAATCCTTCCTATACAAAAAAAAAAAGCCGTTTGGGGAAAAGAGAGAGAGAGAGTTGAACATAACATTCAAAGGAAGATGGGGACATTCTTAGTAGCAGCAGAAACCAAAACAATAGAGCAAAGAGACCAATGGGACTTCAAAACTACCTACCTCTACTTGGCACCTTCAAATTTCATTGCTGTATAAGCTGATACAAGAGCCTCTGAAAGTGCTTCCTTAAAACGATCCTTACAAAATGGGCTGGGGGTTTGTGAGCCTTCATCTGTAGCCAACTATAAATTTCAACAAGCGAGCCACGGCAAAGAAATCTCACTTAGTATTATAGAATTGGAAAGAACTTTGGAGACCTTTTTAGTTCAACGCTTGCTCAGGATAGGGATCCTCATGCCATTCCCGATAAATAGTTTTGGCCTGTGCAGATGGTTACCAGCATCACATTCCTGGGTGTGCAGCTAACGAGTAGGCTGGCTTGGTTGCTCAAGAGTGAGAAACTGGTGAAGCGGGCACAGCAGCGCCTGCATTTTCTGCGTCGCATGAGAAAAGCACATCTTCCTTCCCCTGTCCTGACCCCTTTCTACAGGGGGACGATCGAGAGCATCTTGTCGTACAGCATCACAGTCTGGTTTGGAACCATCGCTGCTTCAGACAGGAAGGCGGTGAAGAGAGTGGTGAGGATAGCTGAAAAGATCATTGGCAGTTCCCTCCCTCCCATCCAGGACATAGCAGAGAAGCGTTGCTTGAGCAGGGTCCGTAAGATTATCTGGGACACTACTCATCCTCTTCACAACCTGTTTTCCTTGTTACCTTCTGGGAGGAGGCTTCGTGGTATCCGTAGTAGAACATCCAGATTCAGCCATGGTTTCATTAACCTTGTGAACTCTCAATCTTCCTCCTTCCATTTTATATTCAAGATGGACAGTATTAATATTTGTCTGTTATGTACATGTAGGGGTGTGGGTCTATACATATGTGTATATAGTATGGTTAGGTGTGTGTCATGTATGTGTTCCACTTTGAGAGCGGGCAACTAAATTTCATTTTTGATGTGTGCCATTGTGCCCACAGTAAAAAAAGGACAATAAAGGTTATCTTGTCTTGTCTTGTCTTGTCTCGTCTCGTCTCGTCTCGTCTCGTCTCGTCTCATCTCATCTCATCTCATCTCATCTCATCTCATCTCATCTCATCTCATCTCATCTTATCTTATCTTATCTTATCTTATCTTATCTTATCTTATCTTATCTTATCTAAAAACGTCCTGTGATGATTCCAGGAGGCAGGTATTTCCACTGCTGAATAGCTTTCCCAGTCCAAAAATGTCTTGTTATTCCCACCGTGGTTTTCACCCAAAGGGGTCTTGTAATAACTTGGAGTGCCATGGTAAATAACTCTACGCCTTTTGAGACACGGCTACCGGACCAACTGAGAGCAGGCTGCTTAGGCCAATTCTCTGATTTTGCTGGATTCCTCTACTTCATGTTCCCAGCATTTGAAGTCCTTCCTCTTAGAACAGTTTCTTCAAGCTCTTCCACCTTGATATACTTATTTGCCATAAAGGGAGGCAATCCTGAATTTATGATGCGCTCTCTCTCTCTCTCTCTCTCTCTCTCTCTCTCTCTCTCTCTCTCTCTCTCTCTCTCTCTCTCTCTCTCTCTCTCTCTCTCTCTCTCTCTCTCTCTCTCTCTCTCCCCACTCCAAAGATTAGTCAGAATAAGATGATCTGCCTCTATTACTGTATCCTCAGTAAATCTACCATTGTAAAAGTTAAATTATTTTAAGGGGGGGAGAAATTCCTTTCAGATACATAGTCTATTTCATTTCTTCAGGTGGGAGCTGATCTTGCACAGAATATTTGATTGACCTATTTCCAGATAGGACTGAGGGAGTGGGAGGGCAAGAATCTTTCTGAAGACTCTCAGAACTGGCTTACTCGGAGAATCAACCATTCACGACTCGTAGTCCTGAATTAGAATGGGTTGAGTAAGTACCCATTACCCGGAGTCTATGCAATCCCTGGGAATTACCTATTCGGTTAATAAATCCGAGAAGCACTTCCAACGTCTCATTTCTGAATCTAAAGTGCTGTGCTGCTATGGGTAGTATAGATACCCGAAGTTCCCTTGAGGGTAATAAATTGCAGAGGCATTTAGAAGCGCCTGGTTCAGAATGCATTGCCCTGTTCTACACTGCAGTCTGAAACTAACTTCTGACTCCTGATAGGTGTATTCTCCTCCCTTTTTCATCCTCCTCAGCCAGGCAGGGAAAGCAAGCAAGCACCAGTTCCTTTCCTTTCCACGGGCAGATCTTTGAGGAACTACAGTATACGCAAAGGGAGGCCTTTTGTCTGAGGCCCCCTTTTATCTGATAACTTCCAGCTGATGCGTTCACCAGCAAACCAGAAAAAGGAAGGCACAGCCAGAGTTTTATCACAAAGTTGGATCTAGTAGAAGCAGGATAGAAGGCATTTCAACACTTCTGAACTTTGCTATTAGAGAAGAGTCCTGAAAATACCATGGGGAGTCAAAGAAACTAAGAAACGGATCCTGAAAGTCCAGCAATCTCACTTGAGCGACAAATGACCAAGCTCAAATTAACTTAATTTAGGTACATTATGTGAAGACCTACATCTCCGGAAAGGCCAGTAATGCTGGGGAAAATGGAAGGAAAGAGAAGAAGATGGAATACTGCATCCAGTTTTGGTCACCACGATGTAAAAAAGATGTTGAGACTCTAGAAAGGGTACAGAGAAGGGCAACAAAGATGATTGGGGGACTGGAGGCTAAAACATAAAGGGAACGGTTGCTGGAATTGTATATGTCTAGTTTAATGAAGAGAAGGACGAGGGGGGACATGATAGCAGTGTTCCAATATCTCAAGGGCTGCCACAAAGAAGAGGGAGTCAAGCTATTCTCCAAAGCACCTGAAGGCAGGACAAGAAGCAATGGATGGAAACTAGTCAAGGAGAGAAGCAACCTAGAACTAAGGAGAAACTTCCTGACAGTTAGAACAATTAACCAGTGGAACAACCTGCCTCCAGAAGCGGTGAATGCTCCAACACTGGAAGTTTTTAAGAAGAGACTGGACAGCCATTTGCTTGATATGGTATAGGGCAGGGGTGTCAAACTCAATTTCACTGAGGGCTGCATCAGCATTGTGGTTGCCCTCAGGGGGCCGGGTGGGTATGGCCAGGGTGGGCGTGGCCTACTGGGTGAGTGTGGCTAGAGTGCGTATGGCCTACTGGGTGGGCATGGCCAGCTCTACATCGTTCGCATCAAGGGTGCCTATGGGGGCCTGGGTAGGAGTGGGACAGATCTCAGGGTCTCTGGCAGAAGGAGGGTCTCTGGGCCAGGGCCAAGGCAGTGGGGGCCGTTCCCTCACTGTTTCCAGGATGGCTTCGTGGGTCACATGAAACCACTTTGCGGGCCGCATCTGTGTTTGACATGTCTGGTATAGGGTTTCCTGCCTGAACAGGGGGTTGGGCTAGATGACCTCCAAGGTCCCTTCCAACTTCTTCTTCT
Organism: Vipera ursinii; assembly: GCF_947247035.1. NCBI lineage: Eukaryota > Metazoa > Chordata > Lepidosauria > Squamata > Viperidae > Vipera > Vipera ursinii. The sequence continues at coordinate 163,073,188 of NC_139512.1, forward strand.
TCTTCTTCTTCTTCTTCTTCTTCTTCTTCTTCTTCTTCTTCTTCTTCTTCTTCTTCTTCTTCTTCTTCTTCTTCTTCTTCTTCTTCTTCTTATTCTTATTATTATTATTATTATTATTATTATTATTATTATGACATCCAGGTGGATGGATCCAGCTACAGCAAAGCTGGGTACAGGTTAGGAAAACCTGAATGACCAGTTAATGGGGAAAGATCCTCCTGGAGCACATTTATCTATGTGGTTGTTAAAAATCAACACTGACGTGATCATACAGCACACAATCAATCAGTCAATCAACCTGCATTGCAAAATACTGATTTTTGCCAGTACTCAATTTGAACCTTTATAGTTAACTTTGAGTATAAACGAGCCAGCTTGGTGTACAACCAGCCCTGGACTAGGAGCAGAGGAACCTGAATTTTAGTTTTCTCTCTTGTTTTATTTCTGGCAACTGGAAATATATTCTTGAAAAAGGGCAATGGCAATCGGTTTCCCAGTTCTGCGAAGGAAACGGTGTGGCTCTCTGCACGAACCTCAATATAGATTTGCAAGAACTGTGACAGGGACTGTCTCTGACACCCGTTGCCTGTGGTGTTATATATATCAAATTATGCAGAATCGTTAAAGTTCAATGTTATTATTTTATATTTTAAGGAGACAGTTTAAGAGTAATTTAGAAATGACTCCAAGTGTTCCTCCCCATGCTTTCTCTGTTGCTGTTCCTTGGGATCTGGGCAGCTGTTTCTCGAAGATTCTCTAGAATAAACAACATCAATCGCTACCAATATAAGCTTGTTGGTTTTGGATAAAGCAATAGCCCATAAAGCTTGCAACAGAATTACAGTCTTTGCCTGTAAGAAATGTTCTCCCATTTGTCCCAAAGTTTTATCTAATCAGCACAGATGATTTGCTTATTCAACATTACATAGCAACTAAGCAAATTGGACATCAACATATGAATGGGGGGGACATCCAAAAAGAAATAAAATGCAAGGCATATTGGTGCTGGTAAATTAAATTAATCGGGTTTATGCAATTGGTGTAATTTGGGGGAGGGACGTTAGACAAAACTCCTTGTTTTCATTCTTGTGCTAATCTTTACATTCGCAAGGAAACAGAAAGCTGCAAATGATGTCTCCTCTGAAGGCGCAGGGATGTTAAGGATGGAGTCTCCATCTGCCTGTTTGGGAAAATGGGATTTGTTCAGCTTCGTTTAGCCTGTTTGGTGTTCTGGAGTTGTGGTGAAAATGAAGTTTTCCAGAATATTACAATTCTGTTCTAGGGAGGAAAAGATATAAAACCAAATCTCTTGGCTTATTATTCCCAAATAAATTCATATTCCATTTTTGATTAACAACTGATGATTGTTCCCCTTTTGTAAAGGTGCTATACAGCTTCCTGCAATAACTTTCTGAAATATAAATAAGATTTAAAAATAATTTAAAGAATTTCTATATCTTCAAAATGTCATTCACCAATACTCTAACCCATGTTTAAACTCGACTATGACTTAATTACATTTGGATATGTACATGGCACATTGAACATAAACTAATCACAGGAGATGAAGTTGCCCAACATACAAATCTAAAATATGGTGGGCTGCTTTGTGTTAAATATATTGTGACAGCACAGCCAATAGACTGAATCCAGGCTTGGCTTGCACTCAAGAGTTGGGGTGCACAAATGAATCAATATGAATTCTTAATTTTAGGCTTAGGTATGGCATTTTTTTAAAAGAAAAAATATTGAAAAAGTGGTACAAAAATCAGTAATGTGAGAGCTTGGCAGTGGCTGGTTTCACATGGTAACTAAACCCAACATGTGTTTGGTTTAATTTTAGCTTCTTCTTATAGTGAATCCAACCATTCTGACCAACAAACATTCATTTTGAAAAACTGTAGTCTTGTCATGATTTAGGAACCTCGTCACCATTTGAAAATATATAATTGGTGAGAGTAAAATCATATATTATGGAACAATGTAGATAAGCAAGGAGAAGAGGATTGCATATGATTTTTTGGGGGAATCCAGGTGCCCATCTTTTATGTGTCGGTCAATATATATTTTCGTACTCTCCACAGATGATTTATTGGGTAGACTTATAGAGGAACTAAATCAGCACTGCACGCTCAGTTATTATGCCCTTGAAACTGAATCATGCAAAGATGATTTATTTTATACCTTAATAATTGTGCAATATTTCAATTTGGGAGACACATATATATGCACCGATCTCCTTTTCCATCAGTATCTGGCCACCGTGACTTCTTTCTGCTTTACAGTTTTTCTCCTGATTCAAATGCATACAGTGAGCAAGATCTGGGAATCTAGATTCTAGCATGACCCCCTAACAGTCCATGGGGATGCTCTGTATAAGTGGCAATTTCTGTCTGCCCAAGGAAACATTACTTACAAACACCCTAGTTGGTGTCTTGCATTTGTGTGTGTGTTGTTGTTGTTTTGTGTGTGCTGTGTGCATAAGTGTGCATGATTAGGCAGCTTGTTCAGTGTTTTAGAGGTGAGTCAGTCCAGTCAGTGTGACTCAGTCTTTTGCCCTGGAGGATTCTTAGGAAGTCCATAAAGATGATGTTATTATTAGGTGGACAGGGGGAGAAATTTAGCAGGGGAAGAAATATTAGTCACCGTTAGCAGATCCTTATTGAAAACAAATGAAAAAGGGAAGGCCTTTATGCTCCACTGAGAATTATGTTGTCATCCAAAGTGGGAGTAGAAAATGTAAGCTAGCCAAGCTAGCCAATCAGCAGATGTTTTCTAAATTGGAAGAAAAGGTTATTTTTCCACAAGACAAAAAATGATCTTCTGCAATAATTCACTACTGCATCATGATGATTTAGGCCTGGAGCCACAGTTCGGTATCTCATATTATTTTAAAAAAAATATGATGCCACCTGAATAAGTACATTGGGGCTCATTTATTTCCCTACTAACTTCTTGCCTCACTTTGTAAACTTTGTAAAGCACAAAGATACATAATTTTGCATACGGCTGTTGGATAGACCCAGACCTCCTTGGCATCAGAGACAAAAAGCTATTTTGTTTTGTGATGACTTTAATAGATCACTCAATAAGTGTCAAGGATACAAGATTTAATGTTTTCACGTCATCACAAAGCAGTCCTGTTGGGTTTATTCTGCCCCAACATACTGTAAGATTCTCACCGGCTCAAGGTTGTCTCAGTCTTCCATCCTTCTGGGGTCGGTAAAATGAGGACTCAAATTGTTGGGGCGCAACATGCTGCCTCTGTAAACTGCTTAGAGAGGGCTGTAAAGCACTGTGAAGCGGTATATGTCCAAGTGACATTGATATAAGCCAGACTTAGCAACAGAAATTTTGTACTCAATTGTGGCCCTAAGTCAGACATGTCAAACACAAGGCCCGGGGGCCAGATCTGGCCCGTGAAGTGGTTTCATGTGGCCCGTGAAGCCATCCTGGAAACAGTGAGGGAACGCCCCCCGCTGCCTTGGCCCTGGCCCAGAGACCCTCCTTCTGCCAGAGACCCTCAGATCTGTCCCACTCCTGCCCAGGCCCCCATAGGCACCCTTGATGCGAACGATGTACAGCTGGCCATGCACATCCAGTAGGCCATACGCACTCTAGCCACGTCCACTCAGTAGGCCACGCCCACCCAGTACGCCACGCCCACCCAGGCCATACCCACCCGGGCCCCTGAGGGCAACCGCAATGCTGATGTGGCCCTCAATGAAATTGAGTTTGACACCCCTGCCCTAAGTCAAGGACTACCTATATACTTTACTCAAATATATGTGGTCCAACACATGTATATTTGAGTAAAGAATTACAAGCTCCCCAAACCTAGCTTGGAAGGGCCATCTTGGCATTGGCTGCAGGAAGAATGGGGTGCTTTTGATTCTTTGGAATAGAGTTTGTTGCACATTCCTACAGCATATTTTTGTTTTCACTTAGGTGATAAAAAAATACCCCGTCTGATACCAAAAAACAAGAATAATATCTTTAATCTGAACTTCTCAACATTGACATCTATATGGTCTGAACCAGTACCAGGCTCTCCCAGCAGGATATGCCAAGGGACCATATCACAGAGGGCAGCTTAAAATCCAAAGCTTCCAAGTCTCTCCCACAATGTCATCGGTCTTATAGTCACATAAGGATAAGACAGTGTCTGTCTAAAGAACTTCAAGCTGATCAGTATAGAAGCAAGGTCAAACAACTGAATACAGGTCACACAGCAAATGCAACAGCAGGTCAGCGGAAATGGGGAGAGTTGAAATAACACTAAGAGATCATCCAAAGACTAAACACCTAAGCAACAGCAGCAGCGTGCAGTTCTGCTCTCACGCTACAGCTTTCCTGGACTGGAGAGAGTCAAAGGAGGTCTACTGCTATCAGCATCTTTACTTCAGGGAAATCCATTCTGTAACCGATTTTCTGTAGAGGTTGATCTCAATCAGCACAGAACTGGCCTTGCTCTTAACTCCAAGATTTCACCCGACCACAAATACATGAGAACAAGCTCACCCAGCTCAGATCTCAGCCAATAAAACAAAGCAGACAGAAGTATAGTTCTTGTTCACGTTACTAGACCCAGTTCTATTCCCCGTGTAGAAGTGGGAAGGTTCATCTGTCTTCACCCAGCCTTGGAGGAGGAAAAGATAAAGCCAAAGGAAAAGGAGAAGTTGTCTTCCCCTTATTTTAAAAGCTCACCTGAGAAAAGAAATCCACCCTCCTGATTGGCTCTATGACCTTTGATTTTCTTGGGCTTCGATTTTCTCTAGCCTTTATCTAGAATGAGCAGGTCAGTTAATTTTCCTCCAAACCTTTCAGTGTCAAAGTGAAACAGAATTTCCATTTTCAGTATTGCCCTGAACAAGAAATATAGCCGAAGGGTCCAGATACAAAGTAGGCAGCTCTTAAGATTCCTCGAGGAGCTTGACCAAGACATTGCAATAGTATTGGTTTCTTCCTAAGTGAAGGTGCCTCTATCTATCTATCAGTCAGGGCTCCATCTCTGGGTCAGACTCACCACTCAGGATCCTGAGCATTGCATGGAGTATCCTGAGATTGCTGTCTCCAAAGGTCCTGTCTCTAGAAGGATACGGCATCCAGCTGCATCTGAGAGATGGTGCTTTTTGAAAGCACTCCAGAGAAGAAGAAGAAGAAGCAGAATCCCAAGGGCCACTGTGATTCAGTGGGGCCTCTTACAGAGTGGAAAGGCAGAGGAAGTCCCAGGGACACCCTATCCTCATCAGAAAATGACATGGGTGAAGAAAAAGTGCTTTTGGTGAAGCCTGAAACCCCGTGGCCAAAAATGTTCACATCCTGGTCCTATCCTATATCTGGCAGCTATCATGGTTCCGATTAATGAGACAATTCAAACAAAATTCAGGCATTTTTTATCTAAAAAGTCTTAATAATGAAATGCAGCATCGGCACTCATGGATGGATGCCAGAATCTGAAATCTCCTCTCCTAAGCCCATTGTATCATACACAATTCCCACCCTTGTTTACACGTCATTATTTAATCACATTGTCCAATTAGTTTTACTTATGAAGTTTCACTTCCCTTTCTGTGCACGGCTATTTCTTATCTTCTCAAAATAGCCGTTTGACATTTCCCTCCGTTCTGTGATTCAAAGCGAAGCAGTTTAAACAAAAGGCTGCCTCTTATATTGTCAGTGCAAAAACATGTCAATGTTTGCAGCATTGACAGCTACCTTATAAACCAATTTAGATCTATGGGCCAAAGATTCCTATATGTATATGTATAGGGGGTTGAGGGACTGTTGGTTTTGTACTGGGTTTTATTCTTGTAAGCTGCCTAAATTCATTGAAAGATAGTTGAGTGGCCATATACATTTTCTTAATAAATTAATAAAACTATTCTAGGATTGCTATGATCCATAGTGTGCATTTCTGCTATTTTTCATGGGGGATAGTTTATACCTCATTGGAACTGCAAGTCTGGTTGAAGAGAAACAACCAAAGGATGAACCGATTGCTATTAAGTTCAAAAAATGTATGTAGCGTTCAATTAATGCAAAATAATAGACAAAAAAATATATTGGGAGCTTGTTGCTCAATTGATATATTCTTGTGGTAAGAAACTGGAGCCAGAGAGTCTCTGCTATTACAATAATATGTTTAAATGAACAAGAAAAATATAAGCACTAAGTGTAGACTCAGCTATAATAGACTCCATATATATTGATCCTGAATGGCTAATGTTGCATATACAGTAGCTGATTCAGCTTTTTGAGTAAAATCAGATATTTTGGGGAGATTTTTTTTTAACGAAAGTTCTTTTATAAGCAATCTCTCTGCCGATATGGCTCTTAAATTTGCAAATGTCATGTTCTTTGCAACAGTGATTCACTAGCTTGGCCATTTCCTCATATGGAGGAGACAGCCAAGAACAAAGGCTAAGAAGCATTTTAGCTTCTAACATGATTGAACAGTCTCATATTCAATATACAGTGCAGTAATCAGTAACTAAGATTAGAGGATCCGGTCTACTGGAAAAGGCAGGTTTGGGAAGATGGGAGTGGTACAATCACGGGGATTGAAACAGCTGCTTGTTTCCTAGACAACTCCCTTGAACTCTTTGCATCTCCCATATCCATCTCATCAGATTCCAGGGACAGAACAATCAGGATACACCCAGCATAGTATGAACCATTGACAATTATTATTATTATTATTATTAATTGAATTTCTATACCGCCCTTCGCCCGAAGGACTCAGGGCGGTGTACAGGGCAATAAAAGCATTACGTACAAAAGTTAAAAGTAGATTAAATTAATTAAGCCCTAACAATAAATAATTTAAAAATACCCCAAACCCTTAAACCAGGCCGGCCTGTCCAAATAAATAGGTTTTCAGATCACGGCGGAAAAAGCGAAGGTCGGGAGCCATCCAGAGCTCAACTGGTAATTGATTCCAAAGGGCTGGCGCGCCCACAGAGAATTCTCTCCCCCAGGGGGCCGCAAGCCGACACTCTCTGACTGATGGCACCCTGAGGAGGCCCTCTCTGTGGGAGCGCACAGGATGAAGGGAAGATGACGCCGGCAGCAGGTGCTCCCGTAAGTAATCCGGTCCCATGCCATTTAGGGCTTTATAGGTAATCACCAGCACCTTGAATCTCACCTGGAGGGCAACTGGAAGCCAATGCAGCTCACGGAGAAGAGGTGTTGAATGATTGTATGACCATGAAAAAGATGCAACAATGAAAAAGATGTAAGCATATGCAGATATACAAGGGATATGTGAGTATGTGTATGGGCAAAATTATTGGACATAGGGTTAAGAAGAGGGATAGATGTGGCAATATGTGAGGAAAGGAGATTAGCACAGGGAGTAGAGCTTGAATGATAAATTTCTGGTAAACGATAAAAAATGCTAAAAAATCTATTTTTTTAATAAGGGCATAAGCAAGTATTTGATGATATTTCTGCTTAAGACCTAGTATCTTACAAACCTTGCATGCAGCTAATTATCTTGGTACATAAAATATCTAGAATTTGTGGTGGATAGTTTGAATAAGGTGTTGTCAAATTTCAACAAGTAGCATGCCTTGCCTTTGGCCATGCTGGCTAAAGTTGCTAGTAGTTGTCCTTCAACAATGAGAAATACTTAGAGCCGGGGTGGGGAAATGTAGCCCTTTTATGTCTTGTGGACTTCAACCCCCAAAATTCCTGAGCCAACATGCTGAGAGTTGAAGTCCACAAGTCATAAAAGGGCCCTCTTTCCCCACCCCTGATTTAAGAGGATCACCAGTTCCCTAATCTGTTTTCAAATCAAGAATAATCCCATTAGCACATCCAATTTTAACCACCAGAGGGCTTCATTTATTCTTCAATAGGTCTAAAGTTGGATAGGATTTAAGATTCCAGACATGAATCAGAGGTCACCTTGCCTTTAAGTTAATAAACACAACCTAATGTCCTATTCCGTTTCCACCTTGTACACATTTGTTTCTCAGTATGCACATTTCCTATCTGAAGCCCAGTGATTCCCATTTCTATATCTCATTATTTCAGCTGGACAATTTGTTATTACACAATGGTCAGATCAATTGTGATTTGCAAACCATCTTCAGTTCCAGTTAGGATACACAGATGTATCACCCTGCCGACGACAAAGTGCTTATAAATTGAAAACGCCATATTTATATTAGTTGAAAGAAAATAATTTGAAATAACTTTTAGGATGAATATGAAATCTAGCCTTCCCCACCCTGTCATTGCAGCAGTAATCCAGTGAAGGGTAAAAGCGAAAACATGATATATGATTGGGCATGGAAAACAAAATGGAAAATATAACTCCCTCTCCCCGACATCTCATTTGTTTTCCTCTTTAGCATTTATTACACAGAGACACACACATACACAATGAATGCGTGTTTAGCTAGCTTAACCCATTAAAAGTGTAAAAATAGATTTTTTAATTCTCAAATGATTCTTTGTATACAGAATAGATCCATTACAAATAATATGGTTGAATTAATTTTTTCTCTCTCCTGTCTGAATCTATTTTTCTTCCTTGGCCTGAAAATGCAACCGAATTTACATGGCAACATTAGGAATAAGGAGTTATTTATTTATTTATTTATTTATTTATTTATTTATTTATTTATTTATTTATTTATTTATTTATTTATTTGATTTATATACCGCCCTTCTCCTGAAGGACTCAGGGTGGTGTACAGGGCAATAAAATAAGAATACATTAGTTAAATAATATTAAAACCCAAATCCATCAGGCCAGGCCGGCTTGTTCGAATAGATAAGTTTTTAGATCACGCCGGAAGAAGTGAAGGTTGGGGGCCATCCGGAGTTCAGCTGGTAAGCGGTTCCAAAGGATTGGTGCACCCACCAAGAATGCTCTCCCCCTGGGGGTCACCAGCCAACATTCTCTGACCAGTGGTACCCTGAGGAGGCCCTCTCTGTGGGAATGTACAGGACGGAGGGACGTTGACGCCGGCAGTAGGTGCTCCCGTAGGTAATCCGGACCCATGCCATGTAGGGCTTTGTATGTCATCACCAGTTGGACTAAAAGACAAAACATGGTCCGCCGGAGAAGGAAATGGCATCCCTCTCCAATTTCCTTGCCAAGAAAATCTCATGGACAGTATCAAAATGGTGCTGGAGAAGACTCATGAGGGCCCCTTGGGAAGCGAGGAGATGAAATCAGTCAATCCTAAAGGAAATCAATCCTGACTATTCTTTCGAAGGGCGGGTGCTGGAACTGAAGCTGAAATGGTTTGGCCACCTAATAAGAAGAGAGGAATCATTGGACACCCATTTACATGAACCATTATTAAACTGCTAGAGTTCATGGACAAGTTCAATAAGACCTATATGTAACATTGATGGTTCTTTCCCCCTCCGGATAATTTTTTGAAACATTCTCTGCTTTTCTCTATGCCACGTAAGAAACATTGCTGAAAAAATGCTTCAATATTTGTATGAGCTGTTGGATCAGTTCACTCCTTCTTGTTAAGAAAATCCAAGATCCGTCACAGCTATCCCCTCCTAACCCTAACTTTAACTGCTCTAGGTTTACACAACTGTGTATCCTAACTGGAACTCAAGATGGTTTGCAATTGGAAGTGATGATATGAGTCATTTTACTGATCTGCCACAGCAAACAGGAAAGCCACACAAAGCTTCCATCTTCACATTTTTGAGCGCATCCAGGTATTGATTTCCTGCTTTGGACTTATTACATAGACTGCGTTCCATGCAGGCTGTTTGTAACAGGCTTATCACATTTGTTCCTTCAAAAATGTCTTTTAAAAAAGGTGTCACGGTGAAAAAACAAACAGCTGAGCCGCGGGCAGCCAGGGGAGGCTGTCTTCGGCGCCGCGCCGATCAGCTGTTCGGGCGAAATTGAAGCCCCCTCCTCGGGAGAAGAGGAGGGGGTGAGGCCCCAGGTAGGGGTAGAGTTCTCCGAGGCCGCCTGAGCTTCGAGCTTGGGCGGCTGAAGGATCGAACTCCCCCGAAGCCTGGGTTGCTCCCAGCTGGCCGTCGTCTCTGCTCCGAACTTCCTGGAGCAGAGCCAGGCGTCTGCGAACCATCCCTGCCTGAAGAAAGGACTATGATTTAAAGGAGCAGGCAGAGCGGTACAAGAGGAAAAGGTGAAGAGGACTATTTTACTGTACTCTCTAACTTGTTGGACTTTTTAAACTTTAATTGAAAGTGCGTCATAATTGAGGATTAAAAGATGGCGGCTAAACCTCCCTCTAAAACTCTTCGGAGTGGAGGATCCTCGCCGGTGCAACAATCATCACTACAGGCATTGCACCCTCCTGAAGTGCTGACATCGAAGGATTTGCGAGATGCCTTGGATAAACATGCCCAGGTACTTTTGGAATCAATTAATCAATCAATTGCTGATAAATTTGCACAGATGGAGGAGAAATTGGAGAAATTTGAGGAAAGAATGGAAGAGAGGATGGAACAGAAGTACAGCGTGATGAAGGTAGACATTTTGACTTCAGTGCATAAAGTGGCGGAATGTGTGGAAGATTTAGATGAAAAAGTGGATGATTTGGCTCAAAGGAATGCTATACTAGAAGTAAAAGCACGGGAGAATGAAATTGAAAGAGGCAAGTTGGAAAGGGAGTTAAGCCATGCCCAATATTACCAGATGCAGTTTGCTGTCAGAATTAGAGGCTTAAAAGAGAATGTTAAAGAAGATTTAAAGCAGCTGATCTCTGAGGCTCTCGAAGGGGTATTGAACCAGCCAGCATCTGAAATAAGAGCAGCTATGGATAAAGTGTTTCGGGTGAATTCATGGATTGCCAGACAGAGAAAGTTGCCTAGAGATGTGGTGGTTTATTTTGCAAAAAGAGAAATTAGAGATCAAGTTATACAAGCTGCCTATGATGCTAAGGTTGTGATTGCTGAACAAGAAGTCTTGGTTTTAAAAGAAATTCCTCCAAGGATTTTAAGGGGAAGAAAGGACTATACATTTCTTGTGCAAGAGCTCAAGCAAAGAGATATAAGGTTCAGATGGGAGATTCCAGAGGGGCTGATGTGATCAGCAAAAGTCTTCAGATTCTTCACAACGCATTCATAGCCAAGCTGTGGGAGGAGCACGGCCTAAAGTAACCAGTCCTATCAAAGCTGTGGTCCAAGAGCTTTTCGGGGATATACATGGCAACTAAATTTTTAACCTGGAATGTTAATGGACTAAACTCACCGCAGAAGAGGAAGAAAGTTTTTCAATATTTAAAACAATTTAAGATAGATGTTATATGCCTGCAAGAAATGCATATTAGAGTTTTGGATCAAAAGTATTTATTGAACTCGAGGCTGGGTACGCAATTTGTTGCTTCTGCAGAGAATAAGAAAAATGGAGTGGTTGTTTATGTTAAAAGTGCCTTAACAGCGGACCTAATTGAAGCAGATAAGCATGGAAGATATGTTATGATCGAGCTGTTGTTTGAAGGTAAAAAGACGCTTTTAGTTGGATTATATGCTCCAAATCAACAACAAGCTGACTTTTTTAGTTTACTTCATACAAAGCTTACCCAGTTGGATTATAAATCCTTTATTTTTATGGGGGACTGGAATGGAGTTATGGATGTACAGTTGGATAAGGCTGGAGCCTTTAAACGCATTCCAAGTCACGCTAGACTGCCTAAATCTTTTTTTGAAATGAAGGATGACCTGGAATTGCGAGATATTTGGCGTGAGAGACATTTGCGGGAGAAGGATTATACATTTTATTCTGATAGACACCAATCTTTTTCGAGGATTGATTTTATTTTGTTGACTAATGATCTTCTTTTGAGAACTAAAAAGGTGAAAATCTGCGCAAGAATTATCTCTGATCACAGTCCAGTGTGGTTGGAGATTGATAAGGAAAGAGGAGATAGACGCTCATGGCGCGTAAATGAGAATTTGTTTAGAAATCAGAGAAATGTGGAAGAATGCAAACAGCGGATGAAGGATTTTTTTGAGATGAATATGAATAAGGGTACCTCTATGGATATGGTTTGGGATGCTAGCAAGGCCTATATGAGAGGGGTGTTGATATATATGAATAATAGACATAGACGTGCAGTGGAAACTAGAAGGAAAGAACTGGAGAATGAAATAAAGGAAAAAGAAAAGGCTTTGATTTTGAACCCAGAGGAGGTGAAGATCAAGGAGGCTATTAGACTGTTATGAGGACAATTTGATAAATTAATGGCTGATCAAGTGGCGACCAATCTGCGGTTTGCTAGGCATAATACTTTTTGCAATGCTAATAAACCAGGCAGATGGTTGGCTTATAGACTGAGGAAAAAACAAAGGGCATCTAATATAGATAAGATTGAGTATAAAGGAAGGGTTGTGTATCAACAGAATCTTATTAAGGATGCCTTTGTGGATTTTTATTCGAAATTATATACTAAAGAGGACATTAATGCAAAAGATATTGATACGTATTTGGAGAAGGCTAGCATCCCGGTTCTTACGCAAGCACAAAAAGAGGGGATTAACCAACTGATTACAGAAGAAGAAATTTTTACAGCTATTAAGGAACTGAAGGTGGATAAAGCACCAGGCACTGATGGCTTGACTGCGGCCTATTATAAAAACTTACAATTAGAGATGATAAAACCGTTAAAGGAACTGTTCCAGACAATCCAGAGGGGGGGAAAGGTGCCCCCGTCTTGGAGAACAGCTTTTATCTCTTTGATTCCGAAGGAAGACCAGGATGCTACTTTAGTTAAAAATTACAGACCGATATCGCTTTTAAATACAGATTATAAGATATTTGCTAAGGTTTTGGCTAATAGACTGATGAGGGTTCTGCAACAGGTGATTCATGGGGACCAAACGGGGTTTATTAGTGGAAGACAAATGAAAACTAATGTGAGACATATAGTTGATGTGTTAGAGTTTTTGGAAAGGCACAACCAGATCTCTGCTGCGCTAATCTTTTTAGATGCTGAAAAGGCTTTTGATCAATTGAACTGGCAATTTTTGTTGAAAGTTTTAGACAAAATGGATTTTGGGGAAAAATTTTTACAACCGATTAGGGCATTATACCAAAAACAAACTGCCCGAATTATAGTTAACAATAGTTTGACAACAGTATGTAATATTGAGAAGGGCACAAGGCAAGGGTGTCCGCTATCGCCCTTGTTATTTATATTAACATTAGAGATATTATTGGTTAAGATTTGGAATTCGGAAAAAATTAAGGGGATACAAGTTGGAGATCAGGATTACAGATTGAGAGCATTTGCAGATGATCTGGTTGTTACAGTGACCCAGCCAGAGAACTCTGTTGTGGACCTGATGGAGATAATAACACAATATGGGAAGGTTTCTGGATTTAAAGTAAATATACAGAAAACTAAAATTTTGGCTAGAAATATGACAGTTTCGCAGAAGGCTCTCCTAGAAGGATTAACTGGATTTGAGATTGTTAAAAGGGTTAAATATTTGGGGGTGATTTTGTCGCCCTCTAATACAAAGCTATATAAAAATAATTATGAAAAGTTATGGGGGAAAATTCAAAAAGAACTGGAGAGTTGGGAAAAATTGCAATTGTCTTTGTTGGGACGGATTGCAGCAGTGAAAATGAATGTCCTGCCCAAATTTTTATTCTTATTTCAAATGATACCGATTCTTAAGAAAGACTCTAACTTGGAGGAATGGCAGCGTGGTATCAATAAATTTGTGTGGGCAGGGAAAAAGCCACGAGTTAAACTTAAGATTATGCAGGATACTCGTGAGAGAGGTGGCCTTAAAATGCCTAATTTTAAATTATATTATGAAGCTGCTGCACTAGTAGGAATAAGTGATTGGATTAATTTGACACAATCGAGGTTATTAAATCTTGAGGGCCATGATCTGTTGTTTGGCTGGCATGCATATTTGTTGTATGATAAGAAGGTAGATACTGTGTTTAGGATGCATATTTTAAGACAGGCATTGCTGAGAGTTTGGAAGAAGTATAGACATAAGTTAAGCAGCAAGATACCATTGTGGGCAATCCCAAAACACGCAATAGAAAATATACATGCTGGTTTCAAACATGATGAGACTACTTACAAGGAAATTTTAAGTTTGGAAAGGAATATTTGGTGCTTGAAATCATATAGTTTCTTGCGAGAAGAGAAGGTTGTTCAGACTTGGTTTCAATATATTCAGTTACAGGCCAGGTGGAAAGAAGACCAAAAAAATGGATTTGCAACGACTGATGAAAATTTGATAAAGCAAATTAGAAATCAAGGACCAGCACATATTAAACGGATATATCTTGCATTGATAGAGATTGATTCAGAAACAGAGCTTGTTAAGGATTGTATGATAAAATGGGCCCAAAACATTCAGGAAGTTATTACAATGGACACGTGGGAAAAGATCTGGGTGAGGAATGTAAAATTCACTCAAGCTCAAAGTCTAAGAGAGAACTTTTACAAAATGTTTTATAGATGGCATCTAGATCCTAAAAAGCTTGCAAGTATGTATCCGAATTATCAGCCTAAATGTTGGAGGTGTGGTGATGAAGAGGCAACATATTTTCACATATGGTGGACATGTAAAAAGGTCAAGGCTTTTTGGATAAAAGTCTGGTGGAATATGCAGAAGATTTTTAAACGGAGGATAAAGTTTTGTCCGCAATTTTTTTTGTTGGGAATAATTGTTGACGCTACAGTTGTGGACTCTAAGTTGATGTTGAATTTAGTTACGGCAGCAAGACTTTTGATAGGTCAATATTGGAAGAAAGAGGAACTGCCGACTATACAAGAGTGGATTTTAAAGGTTTCCGACTTGGCAGAGATGGCGAAGATTTCGGCCTATTTGAAAGATTACTCGCAAGAACATTATATTATGGAATGGAGAAAATGGATTGAGTTTATCCAGAATAAGTATAGGGTCAAGAAGTTTTATCTAGCATTTGAATAAGTCTTCTTTCGTTTTCTTTTTTCTTTTTTTATTTTGTCTTCTATATATATTTAATAATGCTAAGTTTTGTTTGATCCTATATAAGTTAGAGAGTGATGGATTTTAGAATTTATAGTTGTTAGTATATGGTTGTTTATGATTGCTTTTTTATATATATATACCTTGTATTTAGCTCTGGGAAGTCCGGGGGGGAGGGGGGTTGGGGGGAGGTGGGGGGGAGGAGGGAGGGGGGGAGGGGGGAGGGGGGGGAGGTAGGGAGGGGAGGAGGGAGGGGGAAGGGGGTTTTTTAAAGGAAAACTGTATTTTTAAAACTTTTCAATAAAAAAAAAAAGGTGTCACGGTGTAATCAATCAATCCATTAATGACAATGAAAACTTCTGTACCAGTTCTTTTCATGTCCATATTACATAATACCGTAGTTATGGCATTCAGTTCCGTTCCTCAGATGAATCAGACCAGATTATGCATTTACGTATATTACTTAGTGTTGATTCTGCTTCACCTTTCAAAAGAAGTAATGGTTAACCCAGGGAGAGGGACCTAGAGGTCCGAAATGTATGATAACCTCAAATATTTAGCTCAAAAGTAGAGATTGGTGAATATTTCATGTCAACGGCCCATCCATATACAAAAATGATTTCTTTTGTGTAGTGGGCTGGGCCAACCAATCCCAATTAGGGAAGCTAAGGCACACAACTGAGCCTTAATTCATAATATATCCAAAGTCACCTTGGTATCAGCATGACAAAGGGCAATGAGTCATCATTAGTAGGGAGTTGGGACAATCACATAACTGTTTGAATCTTGTGGAATGGAGTTTCTCATCCTCTTTTTTTGCCTCACAGTTCTCAGTGACTTCTGCAAAGCCAAACTCCAAGAATCGGAGAATTGGTGATTGCCACTGAAAGACTAATCCTATGTACATTAAAATTGTCCTGAACTGAAAAAAAATCATTGTTATGACCATATAGTTAAGTCAACACAGAGGTACAGGAACTCTTTCTGGTATCTGATAAGAAGAACCAAGGCTTTTTTTGTCATAGAATGTACCGGAATGGAGTTCCGGCACCTTTTTTTTGGACGGATTTTCCAGAGTTGTGTTCTTTCCCTATTGTTGCCCTTCCTATCCTCGTTTGCTTTTGAAAATGCCCCACTGGTGGTATGGTGTGAGCGGGGTCCCCTCCGGCGCTTTCTGCCTCTTCTAGGAGGAGCCATGAGGCGCCAGAGCACCACAACCAGAGTGTGGCTTGATTGGCTGGGTCGAACCATGAGGTGTGGAAGCCAATGGTGGCGGTGGGAGACACATAAATATGGAGGCCATCTTTCACGAGAGAGTGAGCGAGCCTTTTGCCTTCCCTTACAGAAGGTGGGGTATGTGTGAGGTTAAAAAGAGCCGATGTGAGAGGAAAGAAAGGCAGCTGGTGTGGAAGCTTGCCCGACAGCGAAACTATGCTGTTTCAGTTCCTTGGGTAGTTCAAAGGCTGGGATGTCTACAAAAATCTCTTTTTAGTCTTTTACACTTTATATTCAAACTGCAGAGGGGAAGAATAAGAATAAAGCCAATGACTTGTGATTTAGAGGTATTATTATTAATAATAATATATATTAATTATGTATTGGTCAGATGTAAAGGTAGACTTACAGTATGAGTTGTATTCAGATCTATTTATTAAATTGGGTTTAACTTAAAGGTAAACTAAAAGTAATCTGTTCACTGACAAAATTTCAACTTTAATTTGTTTCAAGTCAATATCCATATTAAACTCCCAATGTAAATTTTTCCACCTTGTTTGACAGCTTCTTAAAAATAATTCAATCTTTTACAAGCAACCAAGTTTTGTTTTATTGGTCCAAGTTCATTCCACATAGAAAGCTGACATTTCCACTCATTAAACTAAATGGGTATGCCAGTGGTAAATGTCCCAAAAGATTAATAAAATGCCTTCCTGTAATTTAAAGCCACACAGTGCAGGGTAACATTAATAGTATTAACTTACCTTGAAATCCTAGTCTTTTAGATACACTAAAAATAGAAGGTTTTTTTTCCTAACTACAAAGGTAAACCTTTGTAGGTTGTATGACATGTGTGAGTTCCGGCACTTTTTTTGTTTTTGTTTTTTTACAAAAAAAGAACTGAGAAGAACAATAGCATCATCATAACTATAAATCAGAACAGAAGAATCTTAGTTTCCATTAATTCTTTGTGGGTTCCCTATTCTGTTCTGGACTCCAAAGAGCTTGGAGCAACATACATATGGATGATGAATTGTCTCATTTTATCTTTGCCATGATCTTCTAAAGATGTGTTGGATGGAAGACAAGAGGATTGTGAAAAGCAAAACAGTAGAAAACGTGACCAATTTTTAAAAAACCGCTCCAAATCTGTGAAATTAAGTAATGAATAAATGCAATAAATAAATTAAAGGATGCTGTCAAGCTACAGGTTTGCTATTGTAATGATTTTTATATGAAAAACAATACTTGCCCCTTCTCTCTTACAAAACTATACCTTGGAGAAGCAAAATCCAGGGTTTGACACAGTGTTCAGTTTCTCTACACCTGGTGACATCTGGAAGGGTGCAAGCATTCCTTTTGACCTACATCTGGGGCAAGCGCTTTAAATTCCTTTGGTCTGATTGGTGAAAATAGTTACTGTATTTAAGTCAAGTACAAACCACAGCATTTTAACAAACCGCAAATGGCCTGTGTCTTTTTTTTAAAAATAAAAGGACTGAAAGCATGTATGTTTTTCTCTGCAGAGGACATAATTCTGTAAAGGAAAGTGGGTAACGCCTTCTGAAACTACAGATTCCCTCCATAGCTCTTTTACTACTACTACTACTACTACTACTACTTCCCTCCTCACATATCATCATAACTTGATACATGGTAAGCAACACTAGAAATGGTCATCAAAAGCAAGCTATGCATTTCAGACCAGATAAAGTCTTGCTGGGTCACCTCAGCATTGTAGGAATGAGCAAGGAACACCAGATAGGTATGTCAAGAGTGTATGTTCTCAGCAGGGTCACCCAAGATGTACGGGCCCTCCCAAGATGTACAGGCCCTCAGCAGAAAAAAGCAGGCACCAGACAAGACAGCAGTGATATAGGAAAATGTTGTAGGCAGATGATCACTTCAGTAATAACAGTTAAGGCATCAATCTACACTGTGTAGTAGAAGACAATGATAAATTGGTCCACCTAAGCTTGTGGTAAAAGGTATTTCAATATTAAACATGCTTGAAACATGCAAACATAATCAGGAGAATAAATAAATGCATAACTTGGAATAATTATTTATTTGCATAAGAAATATGGAGTTGTAAGCTTTCAAACGATTTTATCTCGCTTTGTTGTAATAAGAGACAAACATTCAAGCTGTTGTTTTGTCAAAGCAATGTAATGTTTTCCTGCACCCAAGTAGCAGCATCCGATTTCAGTTTCATTTTTAGAAAGCTTTCCTTCTATTTCAGCTGTGTTTGGAGCTTTCCTAAATGTCCTCCTTTAAAAAAAAAGTCAATATATATTTTGAATGTTCAAAATGTTTGACTAGAGATAAACTAGCATGATAGGATGTTGCAAAAGACATCAACCATTTTGATTAAACACTTGAGAGTATGTGTTGCGAAACCCTGATTTTTGTGGTGTAGAAGTCATTCGGACCTGTGGTACAACACAGAGGCTGAAAGGTTCCCTCCATTTCCACGTCTGGATAAAAGAAGAATCGACCAACAAATGGCATTTGGCATAAATAAATGCAGTTTGTGCGTTTAGCACATTTTCCTACATTCCCTCTGATGCCACGAGTTTTACAGAAAAGCGGAAAAAAAGGTAAGACTTGACTTACAACCACAACTGACCCTAAGTTTCTATAGTTAAGCAAGACAGTTGTTTACATTTTGTCCCATTTTATGGCCTTTCTTGCTACAAGTTGTTAAGTGAATCGCTGCAGGTGTTAAAGGCGTTACTAACATGGTTAAGTGGATCTGGCTTCTCCAATGACTTTGCTTCTTAGAAGGTCGCAAAATGTGATTATGTGTCCCTGGGACACTGAAACATTATAAATACATGCCAGTTGCCAAGCATCCAAATTTTGATTATGTGACCATGGGGATGCTGCAATGGCCGTAAGTGTGAAAAATGGACACAACAATGCTGTTGTATCCTCGAACAGTCACTAAACAAATGGTTGTAAGTCAAGAACTACCTGTAGTTCTGAATGACCTCAATGACATAGAAACTCATAGTAACACCACAGAGTCCCCTGAACTGGCATTAGATAGCAAAGGGACCCAACATTTTCAGAAGGATATTTATTTTTAAAAACTGTGGGAGACCAAATTTTATTCTGTTTACAGCTATAGATAAAGAAAACACTGCAGAATATCAACAATCATCATCACTGTTGTAACACATTCTGAGTCAGAAACCTGTGATTATAATAAGCATAGCTTTATTTCCTGTCTATCTATTCCTAAAAAGGTTTTTGGAATAAGCATCTTTGCATCTGATCCTGACAAAAATTAGGATCTCCTAATGAGAGGTGTCAGAGGCATCCATGGGGAAGACGTTTCCAAAAAAATCAAGATGGAAGCCAAAACCCATCCCCTTTTTACATGTGATGCACAATGCATTTAAAGAGGGTGGGACTTTGTCCATTCGATCACAACTGCCATCAATCAGGCTCATGTTTACATACAGAGATTAAACCTCAACAATGAATGGAATGATCAGTAATCGGAAATGTAGACCTTATGTAGAAATTAAAGCCGCCACAAACCCGGGTTCATAAAATTAGACTCTTTCCAGTGTAGTAACTTTCCTGTTGGAACTTAATAATAGCAAAGCTCTCAGGGACAGCGTGTAAATAACAGTGTAAATAACAGTAGCAACCAGTAGCAAGGTCTGTTCCTGAGAAAGGAATGGCTTTAAAGTTTTGACGATTATTAAGTCAAAGTATGCCAAGAACTGGCCCTTAGACTACTCATACTTTCTAGAATCTAAATATAATTAAAACTATTGAACTGAGCATGGAGACATTTGAATTATTAGCACCTGACCCCGAGAGTTAGGGTGAAGGCTTAGAAGAAAATGTTCTTTTTATGATGTAATGTAGGTGAGGAACATGCTATCCTTTGCCCCCATTTCTTGTTCACCTGCAGACCTCACCAATGGAAAGGTCTAAGCAGGAGCCATAAGTATTTGGAAGGATGGATCAATACATTGTTCGGCTACCCCTATTATCCAATGGAGGACATGTTTCTCTTTTCCTATCGGTTGTCTGATATGGGTCATCTGCAAAGCCCAAGCAGATAATTTTACTGAAGGAAGAGCAAAATAGACATTTACCAATGCAGTTTAGCTTACTCCAAAACTAGGGGCAAGGGTTCATCTAGAGCTTTCAAATTGTTAGGACCAAATAGGGTCCCTGTAATGAAACTAGAAAGGCCCTTTCATTTATCTTATTCAGACACCATCCTTCCAGACTCTGTATTACGACATTGCCTTTTTCTGCAGCCCCTGTATAAAATGTGATTTAGGGATTTCTAAACACAGACATAGATAAAAAGGATGACTTGACTACAAAATTTAATTTCACTAACAACAGATGTTATTTATGGAGCTTTTTCCAGGGAAATGAAGCATGGCTCAAAAAGACAATTGCACCTGAATTACACTGCAACAAACTGTTACAGATAGTCCTCGGTTTACAACAGCAGTTGAGACTGGAATTTACCTTGTCATAAAGCACAATGTCGCATAACAGTCTCAGATGCTGCAATAAGCAAGGATCTCATGTAACCAAGACTTCCTGATGGCTTCTCCATTGACTCTGCTTGGGGAAAGTCAGCAGGGAACAATGGAAATCATGATCACATGACTTGCTGTGCCCTCATAGTTGTGAGCCAGGAGTTGAGTGCTTGGATTATGATCATGTGACTGCAAGGGCACTGTGACAGCCACAACTCAAGGTTGTAATCATCACTCCTTCAGCATTGTCATAAGTTTGATTGGTTGCTAAACCCTAACCTAGGACCACTTGTAATATAACCAAACTCTTTATAAAGAGAGTGAGAAGCTTACTTGACTGTATTTTGGTGAACCTAAGTTTCTGTGTACAGTGAAAAATATACCCCCAAAACTGTTGTTAACTTTTTTGCTTAGTAGTATTGCTCCCATCTTGAAAAATGGCTATCATATTTCACAATGTTAGTTATTATGTTCAGCTAGCTGAGCTGTCATGCCTATTCCAGAGTCTGCACAATCAGAAAATTCCGATTGGAACACACTCCGATTTCATTTGGGATTCAATGCCAAAATTTAAATTTATGAATCCATGTCTCAGTTACCATTGGAAATCAACAAACCTTTCCCTTCCTATTTGAGAAAACAGGATGATTTTTTCCCCCCACATTTTAACCATCTCAGCCAAATACAGTTAGATATCAGACAAACAGATTTAGGTTTATGTATCTTTAAATTTGATACTATAACAGGAAATTGGAGAATTGGCCTGTCGGAAATCTTTTTAATATTTAATATTAATCATTACGTTCAGAGGCAGGGGAACAGCATTAGATGATTTGCCTAGAAGTATTCAGTAGTCAGCTGAAGAGATAAAATGGACTCTATGATGCTTATTTTTTTTAATAACCCCTTTATGTATGTATACAGTACTATAGATTTCTATTTCTTAAAAACAGCACACTGTGATATTAAGCTTCTCAGAGTGATATGCAAAGTATCTATTATGTATTCATAACTGTAGTCATTTATTACCCATGAACGTTTAATCAAGTGATTGTACAGTTTTATGTAAGTGAGCTATACCATGATTCAGTTATCAAAGTTTTAAAAATAAATTCTGTGTAATGCCGTTTTAGCAATACGGAGCTCATTTAAGAGTGCCAGATGATTTTTTTTTCTCATAAATAAATTATATTATTATTTTCCCCTCAATATTTTATTAAAATGTACTTTTAAAAATATAAATATATATTCTTTACAGATTGCAAGCAAAGATGCTTTTGGAGAATACCCTCATTTTCACAAGCAAGACATACAGTATGTCCTCGGTGCCCAAATTATATTGATAAAATGGTGTGTGTGTGTGTGTGGGGAGAAAGTAGACAGGCTAGAATAATAATATTCATCAACAGAACAAATAATTTGTTTTATAAAGATTTTATCTCCTGTACATTATTGCATTGGGAGCCACAACTGTATGCAGCCATCATTATATAGGAAAGTTTAGAAACGCAAACCAAATTGAGATATGTATATACATGAGTGTGAAGGGAAATGTGTGTATGAATAATAAATATGTCAGCTCATTATCTGATTGAACAATGTGCACAATCTCTTTAGTAAACATATAAATGATGAAATGTCTTTGAAGTGGATATTTAGCAATGGGGTGAGGGGGGGAAATGAATGCAAAATAAATAAAATAAAAATTGTAAACAAGTTATCATCTTACTTATGGGATATATGGCTTTGTTACTTTTGAGTCCTTCTAAATAAAATGATAAATTAAAGACATTAAATTTTCAAAAAGAAAAGTTTCAAGGCTGAGCTGTGCTTCTAAATATTTGCACTGCCACTAAAATGATTTAAAATCAAATGAGAGATAAATCTGCAGCGTTACACAAGATGTACTCATACTAAGGCCTAAACAAGACACATTGTTAAGGAATGGGAGAACATTAGGTAATAAGAAGTAGAAATCCACTACTGAAATGTTTTCTGCAGACTAACTAATTCTCTTACCCAACTTTTGTGGCATACCAGAATCTGCTGACCAGAATATGAACAAGTTGGCTTCCAGAGATCCATGTATACAATTCTTGTTTTTCAAGTCACACAGGAAAATATTCCACATTCCTTCTTTACAAAACATAATATCCAGTTAAAAACAGACATATGAACCTTTGACATATTTTGTATGGATTCTAGATTGCAATTCATCCCAATGAGTTTTGTAACTTATTTTCTGGGGACGGAATCAAGCACAAGATCTTAAAAACACAGTCTTGTAAAAAAGAAAAAGAAAAAAGGGACATCTGCCTCTCATCTTCTTTTGTCATTGTTCCAAATGGCCAAAGTTATGCCTTGCTTATTCCCAATTCAGTAGGGAGCAAAGAGGATGGATGCTGGAGTAGCTCGGAGAGGCCCATGTCCTGCCCTTAAGAGAGCTGTGGGTATCGCAGGAGCCTGGAAGAGAGCAGCGGAAGGTCGTGGTGGGAGAGTCAGAGCTGTGGATACAGCCGCAGCTGCAGCAGCCAGAGGAGAAGAGAGAAAGGCAGGTGCCAAAGGCTTAAGAATATCTTTTTGGAAGGCCAGCTTTGCCTATGGAAAGAAGGGAATGAAATACTGCTATAAATGGTTAACATAACAACAACAACAACAACAACAATAAAGTTGGAAGGGACTTTGGAGATCATCAAGTACAACCCCTTGCTCAGGCAGGAAACCCTATACCAGTGATGGCGAACCTTTTAGAGACCGAGTGCCCAAACCGCAACCCCAAACCCACTTGTGTATTGTCGGGTGCCGGGTGGGCGTGGTCCATTGAGTGGGTGTGGTCCATTGGGTGGGCGTGGCTGTGATGGTAACAGCAGACTGGGTGGGACTAAAAAGTTCAATCAATCAATTCCAACTTTGCAAGATCTTTTTTTCCCCGCGCGAAGTTGAAATTGATTGATTGATTGAACCTTTTTTTTTTTTGCACACGGCGGCAGAGGCCTAAAGTGAAAAGGTTTTATAAAACCCAGCTAAAGGCCTAGGACTGGGCCGACGGCGCGCGTGCCCACAGAGTGGGCTCTGCGTGCCACCTGTGACACGCATGCCATAGGTTCGCTACCACAGCTCTATACCATTTCAGGCAAATGGCTGTCCAGTCTCTTCTTACAAACTTCCAGTGTTGGAGCATTCACCACTTCTGGAGGCAGGTTGTTCCACTGGTTGATTGTTCTAACTGTCAGGAAATTTCTCCTTAGTTCTAGGTTGCTTCTCTCCTTGGTTAGTTTCCACCCGTTGCTTCTTGTCCTGCCTTTGGGCGCTTTGGAGAATAGCTTGACTCCCTCTTGTTTGTGGCAGCCCCTGAGATATTGGAACACTGCTATTGTGTCCCCCCTCGTCCTTCTCTTCACTAAACTAGACATACCCAATTCCATCAGCCGTTCCCTATATGTTTTAGCCTCCAGTCCCCCAATCATCTTTGTTGCTCTTCTCTGTACTCTTTCTAGAGTCTCAACATCTTTTTTACATTGTGGTGACCAAAACTGGATGCAGTATTCCAAGTGTGGCCTTCCTTACGAAGCACCGTAAAGTGGTATTAACGCTTCACGTGATCTTGATTCTATCCCTCTGTTAATGGAGCTTGTTTAAAAGGTTTCCTGACACAGCTTTTAATTTCCTGCTCTTGCCCCTGGCACCTTTCCTTTCTCAGTTTCAGCCCAGGAGGTTAAAAATGGCTGCAACATTTCATATCCATTTTTCTCTCACATTCAGCTGCTGGCGAATCAGCAGAGCTTTCTGGATGAGTTTTGGGTTGTGCTGCATTCCATTTATGCAAGATGGGGAGTCCTACCCCAAATTTATGCTGTATAGTAGTTAAAAGTGGCAAGGAGAACAAGGTCAACAACAGAAAGAAATATACCCTGAGCACTTGGGAAACAACTGCACCTATTCCAATAAAGCACAGCCGATTCCTCAGACAAAACAGTGACAGTGTAACATCCTATGTTTGAAGAAAAAGGGAAGATGATCTGGTTGTTTTCTTGTAGATGTAAATTAGGTACTTATCTGGGGCTTATGCCCTAGTGTGACTTCAGCTTTTTCACCAAGAAATTAATGAGCTAATAAAACCTGAAGGACTTCAATTTCATTTTTTTATAATGAAGGAGGCATATTAGTTTTCTGTTTCTTTTAAAGGTCAGCTGAAATGTGCTATACATTAAGATGGAAAATAACTGTACCTTGAACACTCCTGACTTTAAAAAAAACACACTCCTGACTTTTTTTTAAAAAACACCTAGCTTCCTGAAAAATAATTGCCACTGAATTTGGTGGAGATGTTGTGATTCAGGGTCAGCCTGTGGGTTCGGCATTTGGGTCGGACGATTCAGAGGAGGAGGAGGGGGGTGTTGGAGAGGTTGCTGAGGGGGTTGGAGAGCTTGCTGATGAGAGCCCTCAGCCAGGCCCCTCCCACCTGGTCACGACGCAGACCCAGCTGTGTGAGCCTGACAGCGTGGATGAAGATGTCCCACAGCTGGCCCTGTTCAAGGACGCCCGACGTAGGAGGCAGTCAATCAGGAGTAAACAGAGGAAGGCAATGGGACACCTCGGAAGGAGGCAGAGAGAAGCCACGCCCTGAACTGTATAAAAGGGGAATGCGTGGGAGGGCTGGTTTGCTGAAGGCAACCGCTTGAATAGCTCCTGTTTCATGGTTCGTGTCTTGTTTGCTTTTGTATCCATAAATTTGGTAGGCTTAGTTCCAGCCTCTTGCCTTTTTGTAAAAGGGGTTGTCCCTGCCTTATCTGCAGGGCCGGTAGCAGGCTGGTACAGAACAGGAGAGCCTCCTTTTGAAAAATGTACACATCTCTTTTCCAGACGTATTCATGAATGTAGAGAAGGGTTATCAAAGCTTTTCAATAGGATAACCAAACCAGGCAATACTTACTGCTAGAATGTTTGGATTACGCTGTAATTTGTTATACGGGCTGTATTTCGGTTTTGTCGGTTTCCCTGCAACTTTGTCCTTGTGCCTCCTGCTAGAAATGTGCTGAAAAATCAATACAAATGTTGTGTTTAAAACTTATCAGTTGATACTGTGACCGGTGTATACTCTCCAAGTAAACATCTCTACTTATTTCAGGGGAAGGTAAGTTGACGAAAGCTCAGAGAGGGAATTTATAGTGGATATAAAAAGTCTACACGTCCCTGTTAAAATGCCAGGTTTTTGAGATGTAAAAAAATGAGACCAAGATAAATCACCTCAGATTTCCCCCTCCCCTTTAATATAACATATAAGCCGTAGAATTCAATTGAAAAATAAAATGAACCCTTTTAGGGGGAAGAGGGGAATAGCAATAAAAAACAAGAATAATGTTGCTGCAAAAGCGTTCACACCCTTTAATAAGTAGGGATGTGGCTGTGTTCAGAATTAACCAATCACATTCAGTCTGATGTTAAACAATGGTCAGTACACATCTGCCATCAATTAAAGTGATTGTGATCAAGCCCATGTAAAGTTAAGCTGTGCTAGTAGGATTTTTCTGACATTTACCCAGTTGCCTCTTACAGCAAAAGCCATGGTCTGCAAAGAGTTTACAAAGCATCAAAGGTCTCTCAACGTTGGAAGGTATTGGGAGAAGGGTAAAAAAAAATCCAAGGCGTTGGATATACCATGGAACACAATGAAGATAGTCATCAACAAGTGGAGAAAATGTGGCACAACAGTGACATTACCAATAATTGGATGCCCTTACAATATTGATGGAAAAAACAAGAAAACTGGTCTGAGAGGCAGCTAAGAGGCCTACAGCAACATTTCTGGCAAGTACTGATTATGTACTACATGTGGCAACAGTCTCCTCTATTTTTCATATGTTTGGGATTGTGGAGTAGAGTGGCAAGACGGAAACCTTTACTTACATTTTTTTTGCAAAAATCTATATCAAGTTTGACAAAGGCATGTGGGAAAATATGTTATGGTCTGATGAGACTAAGGTTGAACTTTTTGGCCACATTTCTAAGAAATATGTTTGGGGCAAAAACAACACTGGGCATCATGGGAGGTACATCACACCCTCAGTGTAGTATGTTGGCGGCAGTATTATGCTTTGGGGCTGCTTTTCCTCAGCTGGAACTGGAGCTTTAGTCAAGGTGGAGAGAATTATGAACAGTTCCAAATATCGGTCAATTTTGGTACAAAACCTTCAAGCTTCTGGTAAAAGTCGAAGAGGAATTTCAACATGACAATGACCCAGAGTATCTCCAAATCAACAAAAGAATAGCTTCACTGGAAGAACAAAGTTTTAGAATCGTTCTTTCAGAGCCGGGACTTGACAATCTATGGGGTGATCTGAAAAGGGCTGCGCCTAGAGACACACTCTCAATCTGACAGATTTGGAGCGCTTTTACAAGGAAGAGTTGGCCAAGATTCCAAAGGCAAGACTTACCATGTTGATGGCTCCTATTCCAAAAGACTAAATGCTGTTGGAAAATCAAAAAGTGCTGCAACAATGTATTAGCTTAAGGGTACGCATGCTTATGGAACCATGTTATTACAGGTGGTTTTTTTGTTATTTCCCCCCCTAAAAGATTTGAGTTTGCTTTTCAATTGAATTATACAGCTTTATAACTTACATTAAAGGTTACATTAAATTCTGAAGTGTTTTATTTTGATCTGATTTTTCTTCTATCCCAAAAATGTGGCATTTTAAGAGGAACGTGTAGATGTTTTTATATATACTGCCCATACTGCTTATGGAGTATATCTGCAGAAACAAGCAACTAATGCTAACATTAAAAAGCATAAAAATATTTATTTCAAATATGTATGGATCAAGACTTTTCTGGATAACAATGAAATTTAAAGGATGTTTTGAACAATAAGACAGCAAGATAAATAAGTGGGGAAGATGTGCTGGCAGCCATTGTGTAACAATCAGTCCTTTCCAATAGAACTGGAAATAAATTTATCAAATTTATGGTCATCCATCTTACACAAGGTGGTATACAATGAAACCAACAATTAAAACATATTATAAAGGTACTTAAAAGTTAAATAATTAAACAAGAGCAATATCACAAGAGGGTTAAAACTGCAATGTTGCATGTGATACTGCCAATCTGTATAGTAAAGGCAATCATAAGGCCACAATAAGCAGTTGTTCATTTGTTGGTTTTCCTAGTGTGGAGGCAGGCTGCTGTCATTTGCAAAAGTAATTGTTTTACTCAGTAACGACATGGTTACAAATGCTTTACCAATACTGTTGACCAGTAACACATTTTGTCTAAATATTTTCAGCATGATGACAAAGGGGTTATATTTGAAGGCATATCTTGAGTTGAGTTTAGTGCTAATAAGTAAAAGGAGTACACATGGGAGATTTTTGATCCTGTTTGATCAATGGATTAGCCCAGACATGTCAAACTCACGCAACGTATCAGGACGGTTTTGCCATTGCCGGCAATGGGTGGGCGCAGCTTCCGGATGACGCATCTGGCCCGTGGGTAGGCAGTTTGACACCCCTGGATTAGCCTGTATCAAATTAAATGATGCTAATTAACAGAATAAGTATGTAATATGTACAAAAGACATACCTGCTTAAGTTGAATTTCTGAATTGACATGGACATCACAAATCTCACAATGAAAAGTTTTGTTCTGTAGTCCCGAACCCATACTAGTTCCATGAGTCTTCAACCTGGATCCAGGCCGAGGATAAGATTTAATTGGACCAGCACCATTCCTAGCTTCAACCATTGTCTTGTGTTTGGAACCTGGCAAGTCATTATTATGAAAGAATCAGAAAACTTTAATGAGGAAACACAGGTTTTTTTAGGCACTGAAACGTTTCTATTCTTTCCTAGATTTTCTGTTAAATAAGTAAATACAAGTAACAAATTTATGGTTGATCTCAGTCCTTTTTTATACAGTGCTCTGCAGGTTTTGGAAATTTTCACGACACTTCCTCCTGCAACATTATTCTGGGACACGTGTATTTATTTGTCATAAAAGGATCATTTATCACACCCTCTTACTACTAAATCACCCACAACTTCATATGTAAGAAAAGCGTGATTCCCGAAAATTATTCCTATTTTTTATCTTTTTAGAATGTTAAAAAAAGGATTCTAGAAAGAAAAGACATTTTAAAGTAATAAGAGTTATGCAGTAAAATGAATTGCTCAACTTCTTTATGAACTGATTTTTTTTTTGATTTCCATGTTCTTCTGTTGTACATAAAGGAGAAATAATGAATCATATTCCCTAATAGTACTAATGAGTACAGATTCATTTTTATTTTTACTCTTTGACGTATTGCTACCATTCCCACAGATATTTAAAATTCTCCTTCCAGCATTCTTGCATATTAGTTTTATCCTAAATATTTAATCGCTTTTATTTTTAATGCCATTCACTCTGATGAGCCCTCTTCATTCACATTTAAAACAGTTTTAAAAAAATTCTACCCAAATTATGCTTTAAATCATGTATTTGAAGCAAGCAGATCTTCTACCTGGAGATGCTCTTAAGACAGTCATTATTCTCAATTATCTTTGAACCTCCAAAGAATCCAATCATTTTATGTACTCCCTCATTTCCTGACAGTTAGAACAATTAACCAGTGGAACAACCTGCCTCCAGAAGTGGTGAATGCTCCAACACTGGAAGTTTTTAAGAAGAGACTGGACAGCCATTTGTCTGAAATGGTATAGGGTTTCCTGCCTTAGCACGGGGTTGGACTAGTTGGACTAGATGACCTCCAAGGTCCCGTCCAATTTCTTCTTCTTCTTCTTCTTCTTCTTCTTCTTCTTCTTCTTCTTCTTCTTCTTCTTCTTCTTCTTCTTCTTCTTCTTCTTCTTCTTATTATTATTATTATTATTATTATTATTATTATTATTATAGTTTAATCCACTTGCACTGTTTTATGTTTACATGTTTGATGACAAACAGCCTTATGTTTATAAGTGACAGTTTTCCTACTAAGCACCTGCATGTCATAAGCATTTGAATTAAAATTACCATATTAAAATCAAATCTGATGTTTTTTAATTTTTATTTGGTGTGCGTTGGAAGAGGGGTAGTCTTATACGGCGAGTATAGCCCAAACCCTATAATTTAACAGGAAATGTAGGGGGTCGTCTTATACGCCCAGTCGTCTTATACGCTGGAAAATACGGTACACAGGGATGCAAAAAACAATCACTTTTCTCTTTTAAACCACTGTTATAGCAGAAGACAAGTTTTTCTGAAAGTTTTCAAAAAAGTCAATTTCTAATATAAAGATCAATATCCTGTGTTTCCTTTACAACTTGAATATGAAGACATGCAAAGGTGAATCAGCAGGGGCAAGGTTTTTTTTCCCCCATTCACCAATTCTTTGCAATGGAGCTTTCAAAGGAAAAAATGGCTGGCTACAAATGCAATAAATTAGATATTTATGGTGGAGAGATTCAATAGTTCAATAGCCTCCTCTATGATGACCATGGAAACTAACTGAGTAACTTTCAGCCAATTGCTAAGGACTATTGTACCTCATAGGTTACAAGAATAAAAGTACTGTATTACATACACAGCCTTGAAAGTTTAAAAAAAAAATCAAACACAGCTCTAATATGTTGGGGTGTTGGGGTTTTTATTGTGGATTTTTATATTACTATTTATTGTTTTAGCTCGGGCTCCTATTTAATTCTTTTTTAATTTTTGTACTCTGTATTTTTATATGTGCCCTGTTCACCGCCTTGAGTCCTTCGGGAGAAGGGCGTTATACAAATATAATAAAATAAATAAATAAATAAAATAATATAACAACAGAATTAAGCAACAGCAGAGTAAGAGCAAACTGTTTCTTTCTTGCTTTAGGAATCCTTGTTTGGCATTCTAATCCCAGCATTCTCTTTAGCTCTAAAAATTTCTAAAATTAATTTCAGAACTGGAGTGTGTAGTTCCTTCAAATCATTTTTACGACTCTCTGCCATCCACTGATGCACAGTATGATTAATTAAAGTTGAAACACTTAATTGATTTGCATATGTGCTTCGGTGTATTAACACAAGCAGAATCTCAATACAATCAGCATACTTGCTTTTTATTTTTATTTCTGTATGTTTAAGATAAAAATAAAAAAGACAAGAAATCCCAGGTAATTGGGCTGGCAAGGGGGTAGTCTGCATACCACCTGTGAAAGTTTACATGCCAGTAGCCTGTGGGGCACAAGCCTGCATAGGATAGGAGCAGCCCTCTTCTCTCTTTCTGTACTATATGCCCCCTTCCTCCTCTCCACCGGAATGCGGAGGTAGGATCGAATAACTTCTTAAGAGAGCTCTAAACCGGGGGCGTCAAACTTGCAATGTCACGTGACATGTTGCGACCTATCACGACTTTTTTTCCACTGCCGGCAATGGGGGTGGGTGCGGCTTCGCTTTGATGCATCCGGCCCGCGGTCCGGCAGTTTGACACCCCTACTCTAAACTGATTGCTTATAGAATGATATAGTACAACTCTGCCTTTTCCTGAACTACCTTTTTATTTTGCAAAACATTACACAAAGAAGAATTGAGACATATGATTATGAATTGACCCTAAGTGGACACCAGCTTCCTTTGTGGATTCTTATATCAACATTACTTTTGGTCCTGATCCTAGATAAATGGGGCAAACAGAGCAGGCGGGCATTTCTGTGTATGTCCCAGCACTATAGCAAAGAGAATTACATTTTTAATATTTTTGTTATACTACTTATTTTTGATCCTGGATAAAAGAGAGGCCAACCTTATGGCACATAGGTAAAAGGTAAAGGTTCCCCCGCACATGCGTGCTAGTCATTTCCAACTCTAGGGGCCGGTGCTCATCTCCGTTTCAAAGCCGAAGAGCCAGCGCTTGTCCGAGGACGTCTCCGTGGTCATGTGGCCAGCATGACTAGACGCCAAAGGCGCACGGAACATTGTTACCTTCCCACTGTAGTGGTCCTTATTTTTCTACTTGCATTTTTACGTGCTTTCGAACTGCTAGATTGGCAGAAGCTGGGACGAATAATAGGCGCTCACTCTGCTACGCGACACTTGAGATTTGACCTTCTGATCGACAAGCTCAGCGTCCTAACCCACTGAGCCACCACGTCCCTTATGGCACATAATTATAATCATATATTATTTCTAGCCTTGTTTTTATACTGAAATTAGTAGCTCCAACATTTAGTCAAAACAGTCTCTTCTTCTTCTTCCTTCCCCCCCCCAAAATGCATTTCCTCCTGTTGGATTGTGTGAGTGTAGCCATCCTGGCCAAAGTCAGGGAGAAATACGTGAGAAAACACTGGAATAGCAAGATCATAGTAAGAATGATTACTGCCAAAGCTGGCGAGTAGAGTACCAGCAAAGGCCTTGTCATTAACTATAGAATGGGGGCTTTAATAAGGTGGATTGCAACAGGTTCTCTTGAAATCTTAAGTACTGAATCTCTTCCTTATATTAGGATGAAAAATACAGGGCTGAGAGAAACCATTTATCTGAACAACAAGGGCATTCGTGGAAAATTGGCTTATTAAGCATGTAATAGTATAACCAGATGAATAAGATCTTTAATAAAGAACAGAATTTATGCTTCCTGGGCTGTTGAGAGGCAAAAAGTTAGTAATTGCCACAATATATTTTAAATAAAACATCCTTTCCAAGAAAAAAAAATGACCCGAGAGACAAGAAGTTATATACGCTGCCTAAATTTTCTAAAACATACAGGTATGCGTTTGGTTATTTCTGGTAAAGACTCACCTGTATTGTGTGCTTCTAACTGAGATAAAGAATTCACAGCCACTTTGCATAATGAACAATACAGTAATTTTTTGGCTTTCTCCTCTTCGGATTCAGAAATGGCAGTTGTAGTCCCATTTGTGCTCTTGGAAGAAACTGGCCACAAAGGTGTGGTTACTGCAGCTGCTGCTACTGCTGCGCTGGCAGACTCAGATATAAAGGTGACCGCTTCAGCCCTTGAAAGTTGGCAAGTGTCATTAGCTTTCAGAATTGCCCTATCTTAAAGAGAAGGAGAGAAAGAATGAATATGGGGCTGACAATTCTAGCAACACCATTCCAGCTATCCCTTGAAGCAGTCTTCCTCAATCTACGGCCCTCGTAAAGTATTGATGCTGTAATTCCCAGAAATCCCAACTTGTCAATGGTCACGCCGTCTGGAAATTCTTGCCTTCTACACATCTGGAAGGCATGAGGTTGCCAAAGGCTAATTTCTGACATCTTTTAGGGCAATTTCTTTTAAGAGGAAAGTCTTATATTAATCAGAGTTTGATGGAACTCAACCCAGAAATCTCAACTAGCTCATGAAGGAAAAATGATATACCCAAATAATCAATGCCTGTATTCTTAAAATGATAATAACAGCTTTTGGATTCAACTACAGCTATATGAAGAAAAACAGCTATAAAAGAATTGTATTGGACAGAATAGGCCTTTCTGCTTGCCTTATAGGGGGTTGAATATTCTAAAATTTCGTGGTAATGTGAGAATGAGCTAATCTGAAACAAAGTTTAACATTTGAAGTATAGACTATATGCTACAAAATCCTTCCACTTTTTAATGCAACAGTCTAGACCAGGGGTGTCAAACTGCCGGCCCGCGGGCTGGAGCGTCACAGAGAAACCGCGCCCATCCCATTTTCGGCAATGGGAAAAAGTTCCGATACGTTGCGCGACGTCACGAGTTTGACATGCCTGGTCTAGACTGTCCAGTTGCATATTTTTTTTTAGCTATTCTAGGATTGTTTCTTACATGGAATTTTACAAAATTAAAATTATCTATCCAAAAGTTGCATGTAAAACTTAAAACTTTGAACAAAACAGGGCTGCTTGAAACATAAGTTAAGAAACATCTTCAAAGGAAATCTATCGGTGTTCCCCAAAGGAGATGGATTACGTTGATCTTCTGGGGAAAAGGAGAATTGACCCAAGAATTGCAAAAAAGAAAAAAGAAAAAAAAAGTTAACACTGTCATGCTAGCAGCTCTGTCTAGGGCAGGGCTCTTCAAACTTGGCCCTTTTATGACTTGTGGACTTCAACTCCCAGAATTCCTCAGTCAGCGTGCCTGGCTGAGGAATTCTGAGAGTTGAAGTCCACAAGTCATAAAAGGGCCAAGTTTGAAGACCCCTGGTCTAGGGCTTCCCCATCACAGAAGGGCTTTGCCTTCTGGAGTTAATTCCAGCAGATGGGAAAACTTGGTCTTGCTTCTTTGAAATGTGACTCTATTCACAGGGATTCAACTTAGCTTATGTCATGAGGCAAAGGAATGTACCTATATAGGGGCAACTGTTTCAACAGGAAATGCTATCCTAAAGCAGGCCAGGCAAAAAATGGCACAGAGGTAATGTCACTGTAATTCCTAAGAGTATATATCCTCCTCAGTATACACACCACATGACCTTTCTGCTTTATACTGACAACCAGTTTGTTTTTGGAAGAGATTAAAAAATGGAGGAGCTGAGTTACTTTTTCCAAGTGACTGGGCCAAAGTTATTGAGGACTTTAAAAGTAATGAAGACTTAAACCACAGGCCAGTTAACTTGAAATATCTTCTTCAGGATGGCTGTCCCCTCCTCAGCTCACTGAAGCCATCTAAGTGCTTTGCCTAAGGATTTTGTCTTAATGGCAGTACAGAAGCCAGGGCTGGTCTAAAGTTGCATGTGTTCTTCAGAATTTGCTTCCTTGATAAGGGGCTTTACTTAGCTTTGGGTTTGTTTTTTGTGTTTTGTTTTTTTTTAAAAATGGCCTTGAAACAGTCTCTTAGGCAAGCAGAATTTTAATAACTGATAATTCAAAGTTTATTTTAAATACTGTATCCTTAAGTTTAGTAATCATCTTTTTATTGTCGGCCAGGAGACATTTTGCTAGTCCATGGTTTTATAAAGATTAATAATAATCAATATAATTTATGATGCAAGATTGCGTGTAACTGCAGCCATGACTGAATGTTCATTTTTATAATATCATTGGGCAAGGAATGTTGACGCAATATATGGCACTTAAATGGTCTTGAAGGAAGCAGCATTAGATTTCCTTTACCTTCAGATGAGCCACATGCAACCTGACTACTCTCTTTTAAGGAATGTGACGTTACTCAAAGTATAGAAGAAAAGTAAGAAGCAGTAAACAGAAGAAATTAAAGATCGAGGAGCAGAGAAAGGGGAATCTAACTAAATCTCTTTACACCCACACCATTTTTTCCTATCCTTGCAAAATATCCTCATTTCCACCACATGGAATTCCATGCACCAATTCACACACTGCATTTGTTATTCAAATTTATTTCCCTCTTTTTGAAGATATTATCAGCCCCATCCAACCATAACTCCTCACTTTTGTCTCTTCTTTCAACCCTTTTGTTCTTAATGTAATTATTCTGTGATTTGATCTTCATTAATTCTCTGCATATTCTATGTATATGATCAAACGACCTCAACGCATTTCTTTCATACTAGTTGCTAACTTCTGGATTCATATTAACTCAGCACCCTTTAATTCTTAACCCTCTCTTTTCTTGTTTCATCAAACACGTTCTGAGGTATCCCATTCCCACTGCGTTCAACACACTGCTGGGCTTCTTCTGATATACCCAACTCTCAAATTCATATAATAAAGAGAGTATACATATCCTTATACATAGCCATTTTTGTTTCTTCTGACAAAGGTTTATTTCTTGCAAAAGAACAACATGCTATCCATTATCTTCCGATCCAAATTTGCACCTACAAGTTTAATAAATTATTATTTTAAAATTTGTCGTTGCATTTTTCCATCTTTAGTAAATGCTCCACCAAAATGCCCCTTAATAATTTCTTCTTTTTTTGCCATGTATGTATAATTCCCAACTGTTCGCATTACATATTTATTTAAATTATGTATTTTCCCTGTCAGTACAATTACTTCAAAGTTTGATGCATTGGTTTTTGCACCCATGCTACTCACTTCATTATGAAATCCATCTAATATTCACTGCAAACAATTCAGATCCTTAACCAACATAGCACTTTCTGCATACAAAGGTTTGCACGGATTTATACCTACACCTCTGTTGTCAACATAGTAATTTTGTCTTATTCCATGCTCAGTATTGAATCATTTGTCCTTTTATTCCCATACTTAATTTACTTATACAGTATAACTGTCCTATCATATTCGGTAAACAATGTAAACTATTTGTTGCATAATTCCACCTTATTCATTTTATCATATGCTTTTTCCAAATCAACAAGCATATAGTAACTAACTTTCTCACACTTCTCAGCAAGTGTTGAAGAGCAAAAATCTACTCTGCATGCCCCCTGCTGAGCAAAAAGTCCTATTGCACTTCTGAGATTTTGCTCTTTATCACCCCGTATACCCTTTTTGATGAGGATTCTGCTGAGCAATTCCCTGCCACACTTAACAAACTAATCTCCATTTACCTTTCTTACTTTTTCTTTGTATAAGTCAGGTGTAGGCAACCTTGGTTCTTTTATGACTTGTGGACTTCAACTCCCAGAATTCCTGAGCCAGCCAGGCTCAGGAATTCTGGGAGTTGAAGTCCACAAGTCATAAAAGAGCCAAGGTTGCCTACCCCTGGTATCGGTGAAGAATAATATTCTTAACAATCATCAGGCAAAGATGTGGTCTACACACGTGTTAAACAAATTGTGTAGCTATTCCATAAGCAAACCACCACCATATTTTTATATGTCTCTGATTATATCATCTGACCAATTCTGAATGCTCTCATTTAAGCATTTATAGCTTAACTTTTATTTTTTTTCTTGAATGCCTGAAATCTAGACGGGCAAGAGTCTAAATGTTCAACTTCTTTCAGAGCTCTCCGACATTACAATCCCACCATATTCTCAACAGCCTTCTTGGGGAAAATAGGGCTATAATTCCAACTGTGTTGGTGTAGGTTTCTTCTTTAAATGGGAATAAACTAAGGTTCAAAGTTGCTGGAACCTTCCTCTTCTACAAGGTGGTGTCAAATAAAGCCTGGATCCAGTCTTTAATTCTTTCCTTGTCTGCGTTTACTAGTCAAAAGGGACAGGGATCAAATTCACAAGCAGCAGAGCTCACATTACAGAATAGTCTGTTTTCCCACAGAGAGTGAATATCAGCAAATTCATTAAATGATTGATCAAACAATCACACACTGCATTTGGCGGGTCTTCTGCCTCACCTTCTCTTTCTGGTCCATTTTCTACCCTTACTCCATTGGCTGGAATTCAGCAAGGGTGAAGAAGTCCTCCTCACCATCCTTATCATTTCCCTAGCATCTGTGCCACTCAGATATTTCATGAAAATAATGACAGAGGCAATGTGATGTCACAGTGCAAATTCTGTCCCTTACATACTTTTGTGAGACATCATGATGCAAGCACAGAGTAGTTTACCTTCTGACTTACACTGTGTCATTTGCTTTCTTATCCCACTGTGGGAACTTTTGTTCTAAATTATGCTATGTAAATTGCCTCTGTTTTTATTAGAGATGTTTGATCTCTGAATCATTTACGGAGACTCTATTTACCTAATGTAGTACTGTAGAAAGGCATACTATAACAAGCTTTGGTTTACCTTTACCTTTGGTGCTATGCTAAAGACTCCTGATTAATGCTTAAAAGGTAAAGGTAAAGCTTCCCCTGCACATGCGTGCTAGTCGTTTCCGACTCTAGGGGCTGGTGCTCATCTCCGTTTCAAAGCCAAAGAGCCAGTGTTTGTCTGAAGACGTCTCCGTGGTTATGTGGCCGGCATGACTAGATGCCAAAGGCGCATGGAACACTGTTACCTTCCCACCGTAGTGGTCCCTATTTTTCTACTTGCATTTTTACGTGCTTTCGAACTGCTAGGTTGGCAGAAGCTGGGATGAGTAACAGGCACTCACTCTGTTACACGGCACTTGGGATTCGACCCGCCAAACTGCCGACCTTCTGATCGACAAGCTCAGCATCCTAACCCACTGAGCCACCGCGTCCCTATTGATTAATGCTTATGGGTGTGCAAAACTACAAACCATTTCAAGCATCTAACATGGCTGATGCCCAAACTGAAACATGTAAGTTTGTTCTGGATATGGAACAAAATGAGCCTTTTTCTGGATATAGATAAAATATTGTTTTTCTGAGCTTTTTGAAGCTTAGTTGTTTGAAGCTCAGAAGGATTGGGGAAAGAATGGGAAGAAGTCACAACTATTGGCAATGGAAGCTGAGAAGAAGAAAGGTTTGGAAGATAAGGGAGCGTGTCAATGTCATACGCCATGATAGGATACTGGCAGTGGTGGCCAACGGAAGGAGGAAGTATGGAAAAGAAGGCTTTAGGAATATTGGCTCTGCCACTCTGGGAGCTGTTAAGATAGAAGAGGAGAATAAAAATGATGCACACCAGTCTTGACCTACTCATCTAGTAAAATCATTCTGAGCTTCCTTTTTGCTTGTTTTTTTTTGTGTTTTTCAGCTAAAACCGGGAACAATAGTAACAAAAATGCTCTGGGTCGATAACTGCATTATATTCAAAAACATAATGACAGCTGTCATAGGCCGCTTTTACGCGGCCGCACTGACAGCTGTCAAAAGACCACGCACGCGCAGCCGCTCACGCGGCCTACAAGTACACGCGGCCATTTGACAGCTGTCAAACGGCGCGCATGCGCGTTACAACTAGAACTGTCAAACCCGCGGCTAGCCCTCAGCGGCAGCCGCAAGCTGTCAAAGTTGGCGCATGCGCAGTAGCGGTGGCTAGCTGTCAAAACGCCGGCCGCCCGCCAAAACCAGCTGACGGGATCCCCTCCCCGGCTAACTCGCTAGCGTTGTCGCTGGGGAGATTCTGCCCTGACAGCTGACCGATTGGCCCCCTGTTCTTGGCGGGAAGAATACGCCCAGCTGATTTGCTGTCCCGTTTGACAGCTGCCTATATAAGGCATGTTTTCCCTTGTTCTGTTGTCCGGGCTGACTAAATAAACCTGTTGAACGAAGACGCGTCTCCCTCGTCCTTCCTGCCGTCAATCCAAGAACAAGAACAAACCTGGCACAGCACCTTTTCTCTTGGAAAAGAGAATCTTTGCTGATGATTATATTAGACTGGGAGATCAAAATCAGAGAATATGTTGCAATGACAAAATTAACATGACTGTATATCCATAATAAAAGCTTCATCAACTGAAGCAGGAATGGCTTCCTTACAGGCAACACAGTATAGAGAAAGACATTTAGAATATGGTTTTTAAGAAATAAACAGAAGCCAACAACAATAATTAATGTTCACTGTAAGGCATAAATATGCAAATTGAGGTTAGTAAAAACTAACTAGGTTAACCTAGTAATAATTAATTTGTTCCATTTTTCATTATCTTTTATATTCTATTATTTAAGAATAAAATATTTTTTTAATGTTCTGGGTTTTGTTTTTGTTGAATAGAAATATTCACAGAGTTTACAGAACACATTTTAGTTCTGGGATGAAAACCAAACACATTTTCCATTTTTGTCTACATTCTTAGCTTACAGCAAACATATTTTAGCAGGATATGCAAATACACTCTCAGTGGTGGAATCCAATTCATTAAGCTTGATAGTGCCAGGGACAATGATCTTACAGGTATATCTGCTATATATGTAACAGATTGGTATTTTCCACTACAGCAGTAAATGAAAATGGGACTACTCTCTGCAAGTTGGACTCTTTCATACTTGTACTTTACAGTCTGTACTATAAGAAGAAGCAGAGGCACAGAGTGGGATTGCTCTTAATAAGGCCGGTGCACGGAGTGAGCAATGCACCTGCGTCTTCTTGAGAACAATCCTGCTCTGTGCCTCAGCTTTCTTCTTTTTGGACAGAGAGGAGAAACTCAAGCAGCTGCTGCCACTTGAGTGGGGAGGACAACAAGGAGAAGAGCTGTCAGGATTTGTGCCGCCAGCCAGTCAGGCAAGGAGTACATCGGGCAGAGTGGCTGGCTGGCGGGCTGGGGAAGGGAGGGGAGATTGTGACTGCTCAGGTGGCTGTTGCCGCTACCGCCACCAGCAGCCTGGATGCAGGTGCAAAGGGACTTGCCCCACAATGCCTCCCCACTCAGTTGAAGGCTTTGTTCCTGCCCTCAAACTAAGGCCGACTCACGCAAGCGAGCAGCACACCCGGGGCAAGGATGGCATTGTTTCCTGCACCCAGCCGATTCCAATTCCATGCCTTGCCCCATAGGCATGCAAACAAAGCAAACACTCGCCCGCGCAGAATGGAAGCTTCTGGGGCCATGATTCTTTTGCAGAGAATTTGTATTTGAACTTGCGCGATATTACGCCACCCGGGAGCTTCCATTGTGGGCACAAAAAGCATTTCCAAGCCAACTCTCCTCTCCCTCAAAGGGAAAGAAACCATGGCAGAGAGGAGACAGATTTTGCAAGGTAAGTGAGTCCGGCATGGCAGGAAGGGAGGGCGAAGCAGTTGTGGAGAGCAGGGGAGGGGGAAATTGGGTGAATGTTGCAAAGCCTCTGAGATTGTTCGTAAGGGCAAACGACTGCTGTGGTGCTGCAATATTCATAATTTTGGGACGTGCTCGTAAACACTAGCGTACCTTTGAACAAGCGTTAAGTTGAAAGCTCGTAACTTGGGGATTACCTGTAGTCACTACATCTAATCTTATTACTTGTATTACAGTACAGCAAAACTTAGATCACAACTATTATTAATACTAACACACTTATAAAGGAATAGTAGTATTCTAAATTATCTGTAGATAAAGTCTACTATTCAGAACTATGTATTAACTCCCTTTATTCTTGTATGAAGGATCAGCCCAATAAAATTTGTGATGAAAAACTGGTAGCCCTGGAAATTCTAATATTGCAGCACTAGAAAAAGGTTCTGAGCAACGACATAGCCAATGTTTCCTGGCCATGGGAGATTTTGTAGAGGGTCTTACACAATACTCAAAGATGAATAGAAGTTTATTTTTAAAAAGTACCTGTATGCAGCAGACTGCTTGAAATAATAAATTTAATTTTACCCAAAGTTCCAAGAAAAAGGGGGAAATATTAACTTTTTCCCCAATTCTTAATAAAAATGTTTATTTACACTGAAATCTTAAATAAATAAAGCCATATTTAGCTGTAGGCAGTGTTTAAGGAAATCTGTTGTCCCTTATACTGTTGAAAACTTTGACTATTTTATTAATAATTTACCTTCATACACTGATTAAGCAGATAAGGCTCAATTTTTTTAATAGAAGTCACAAATATCGCAATAAATACTAAAACTCTCCCAAATGCAAGCCTATTTGCATTGAATTGTATCCCTTCTGCAAATATGCAATATGCTGGTATTTTTCTTTGATACCATTGACCAGAGACTACAAATTATGTGTATGTAAGAGTCCAACTTGCAGAGAGTACCCATTTTAAAATCAAACAGAACTTCTTTTATTTCAAAGGAAAACTAAAACGATTGCAAAAAACTCTCAAGATTGCAGGTTATAAATACAGGAAGAAATAGCAGGTTCATGGCAACTTTCTGTGCTGTATACTTCTCATTCTTGAAAATGTTGGCAAATCTAATCAGCAAGTAGGTGGAAGAGTTTTAGATGACATGTCACTGGATCTCATATACTAAAATACTTTATGTGGCAAGACATGCTTCTTGAAAAGTACAAACCCTTTTATAATCTGATTTGAAAATGCCTGAAAGGCCAATTACGGTACATCCTTTTCTCTCATTTTGTCCTCTGAATACAGCACACTTATGCAAAGATTCACATTTGACTGAATCTAAATTCTCCGCCTTACTTGTTAAGATTATTTTCTTAAGCAACAGTATGGCTCAATGTAAATCTGTATCTTAGACCGATTTTCTTCTCCCTTAGCTTTAAGCTAAATCCTGCAGGAATAACACCCACTCAAGCCATTCAAGGGACTGACTTGTCATTTCATGTGTCCTCTTTGATAGTTACTCTTACTCCCTGAGAAAACTCCTTGTTGGGTGAATCTGCTTTGTGTTTTGAGTGACAAGTGAGTATGAGGCTGACAGTGAGTATGGGAAGTCCAAAGAAATCATTCTGTAAGAATAGTCAAAGATTAAGTTTTTTTTTTAAGTCTTTTTACCTAGTCCTAGGAAGTCCCAAATTTGTACACTACTAGACTGTTAGATACACACACCTGATTTTTTCAGGAAGGAAAAATAAAAGCTCTGGAAAGGGGGATGTCCTTCTCTAATTGATACTCCCCAACCTTAAATTCTCATATGTACAAGGTTCAGTAATTCTTAAAAACAGCATAAAGTGGCCTCAGAAATATTTAAGAAAACTAAGTGGTCAATTTGGAAGTGCAGCTAGCCCTGCTGATTTATCCAAACATGTAATTAATGCTTGATGAGCTTTAGCTATTGCTTGAAAGGGGAGGGAAAATGAAGAGAGAGGAATGGACTACGGCTCAAGTGACCATGCTGGCTGGGGAATTCTGGGAATCACACATTTTAAAGTTGCCAAAGTTGAGAAACATTGAATGAAAATATCAGTAGACTAGTAAAGGGTGCTCCACCCAGAGAAAGAGAGGAACATGAGAATGAGACTCCAAGTAAATTTACCATGATTTTGTTTAATATAAGATGGGGCAGTGAGAAACTGGGATAGGCTTTCAAGATTCTGTTATTCTACCTTATTACAATAAAAACAGTTTTGGAATTCCTGCCATGCTTATTTCTTGGTCTACTACAAAGAGTTGTCACTACCCAAGAGAGAATAGCTTCTAGCACATTAAATCATAGAAAGAGAGGTGAGATAAGAATTTGAACTTTGATTTCACTGTAGATGGAGTTTCTGTTTGTTATACTGTAATAAATGGAGTTCTTTCTTAATAGGTTTGTAGCTTTTGATCATAGAATCTACTTCTCATAATTTTTTGTTTCATTAAAAGGCTGTTTATCTGTTTCTATTCCAGCTTGCAGAAAGAAACCTGACAACAGGAGAGCACTAGTATTCTCCTACATGTAATTCTCTAAAACAGATATGGAAAAATAAAGTGCCTTTGATACTGGAGAATATCTAGCCTTTATGATAAATAACCATCAACAACTTTAGAAATTTATTGAATTATCCTTTTAAAACTCTCCTGAATCCTTTAAAGATGCAATCATTTTACCTCACACAATGAAGTCCCTTATTTAACTAGCCTCTGTGTGAAGAAAACTGAGTGCAACTGCTGCAGCTGATACCACATTTTGTGGTAATAAATTCCATACCTGTAATCTACGTTAAATATTTAAAAATGTAAAAGAAAGTGATACAATGTAAAAAGTGTTGGATTACTCACACTTTTTATACCACTTTTTGTGGGTATAAAAGCATACCTGTGTTCAGAAGTAAATCTAAAATACAGTTTGGCTTTTCAAAATTGCTCCAAACTAGGTGGTTTGATCTTTTTTGAGAAAATGGGAGAATACACATTGCTTCCTATTATATTGACTTTTCAACTCTGAGATTTACTTCACGAATTATGTGCCTAACACCCAAGAGACATTTCTGCATAAAAATTAGTATGCCAGAAGAAAGTGCTTTCTGTTATATATAAACATTCTAAGACATTCAGATGTATATTTTGTTTTAGAAATGCATGATAGATAGCCATATGTGCCACAGGTTATCTTATCTTTATTTATTTGGAAAAGAAATAAGGTGGAACTCTTATTACATTTTAATTATAAAAGCAAGGATGCTAAATATCTAAATAATAAATACATTTTCTTAAAAAAATAACATGATCTAGGATTAGAATCAAAGGAAATACTTAGGAATTGTGAAACCATAAATACTGTGGAACGGTTCCCCAAATACTACAGAGCCTGGGAAATGAAAAAATTAGGAATAAATGCTGGAATTTCACAACTAAACTCCTGTTGACACCAGAGGGAATAAACCATATGCTGAGTGGCTCACAGGGAGCAAAAGACTCTACATTTGTATTCTGAAATGCATCTCTACAGCTCTTTTATGTAATTCAAAATATATTCACCCATTCTCTTATCCTCTGTATTGCAAAGAAAAATACAAAAATGTGAGATTCAAATCTGCAGTCCCTTTATTTTGAAGAATATTTGTTTCAATTTAGAATGTATAATCAAAAGATCCCCCATTCATATTTAATAAGTGAATAATACATTTCACCTTCATGCTGCCTGAATAGTTAGTTAGGCACTCATTTTGTTTGAATCTGAGGGGCTCCCATGTTTAATTCAAATTATTTTATGCTGAGAGGATTTGCAAAATCTATCAGTTCTATCACATAAGGACAATTTCATGTATTAGGATTGATATACTATCATCATCAGTCATTAGTGCTTTTCTTTTAATCTTTAAGTCAGTCTTTTAGTGACTGCCTTGATTAGTCCCTGAATTTTTTTGGGCAAGGTCTTTTGGAACTCTCCTGGTTTCTAGCCTGGTACTTTAACAACTGCACCAAACCGGCTCTCCACTTATGCTTTGTTGTTGTTAGTTGTGAAGTTGTGTCTGACCCACCACGATTCCTCCAGGTCTTCCTGTCCTCTACCATCTTCTGGAGTCCCTTTAA
This sequence comes from Vipera ursinii, assembly GCF_947247035.1. NCBI lineage: Eukaryota > Metazoa > Chordata > Lepidosauria > Squamata > Viperidae > Vipera > Vipera ursinii. The sequence continues at coordinate 163,117,395 of NC_139512.1, forward strand.
GCTCACGCCTACTGCTTCAGTGACTCCATCCAACCACCTCATTCTCTGTCGTCCCCTTCTTCTCTTGCCCTCAATCTTTCCCACCATTAGGCTCTTCTCCAGTGAGTCCTTCCTTCTCATTAGGTGGCCAAAGTATTTGAGTTTCAACTTCAGGATCTGGCCTTCTAAAGAGCAGTCAGGGTTGATCTCCTCTAGGACTGACCGGTTTGATCGCCTTGCACTCCAAGGGACTCGCAGGAGTCTTCTCCAGCACCGTAGTTCAAAGGTCTCAATTCTTTGGCGCTCAGCTTTTCTTATGGTCCAACTTTCACAGCCATACAACTGGGACAACCATGGCCTTGACTATACACACTTTTGTTGGGAGGGTGATATTCCTGCTTTTTAGTATGCTGACTAGATTTGCCATAGCTTTCCTCCCCAGGAGCAAGCGTCTTTTAATTTCTTGGCTGCAGTCCCCATCTGCGGTGATCTTGGAACTTATGCTTTGGAGAGGTATAAATTGAGGTCAAATTTTAAGTTGTTTTATTTTAGTAAGGCAAATCTTCTTTCTATCAACATTTCCTGCAAATCTTCTTGCTATCAACTTTTCCTGCCCAATGTCTCTTTTTGCTCTTATGAGTTTATATTTAAACATTTACCTTATAAAAAGCAGTAGTTGAACTTATAACACATTATCTTTATATCAACAGTTTTTCAAATTTTGGGTTTGAAAAATGAAAAAAAAGATTTCATTAATTCACAAGCATGTTTGCTACAAACTTTAATCAAATACTTTGCCCTTCAGATGTGCACGGACTTTTGCCTTCATACTTTAATCATGCTTTTACAAGGCACCTTGTAAAGGCATTAAATGGAGGGTTCTTGAGCTCAACTTCACAAACAAGGTGTAGGACGAATCAGAACATGTATAGTTTATTTAGAAAACAAAGTAGCTGACACATTGGCAGGGAATAATTCTAAAATAAATCTGGTTTAAGTTTCCCTACACCATAAAGAATATTGGGAAGACTTGGATTTGTCACCATTTATCAGCTAATCTATTTTGCGGGATTGTTATACAATTGAAATATAAAATATTTACATTTATATCTCTTGAGTCTTGTTATTTTGTAATCTGTATTTCATGGGAAAGGGAAAGGAGAGGGAATTATGTTCCATGAACAGGTACAGTACTCCTCGCCTTACATCCATTCATTCAGTAACCATTAAAAAAATAGATGTGTGATTGGCCTCCAATGTTTTGGCCATTGCAGCACCCTCCCTTGGCCTCCCTCAACTCACATGTGTCCTGTGCTAGGCCTCCCAAGTCTTCCCATATCCCCTCCCCACTCCTTATGTTGAGTTCTTTATTTATGACCAAAATCTTTGGCAAGTAATGGTGTGAGAATATATATATCGAAATTAGAGCAGTAAAGCCATTAAATCAGCCACCATACCAGGTGCTAGTATAGGACAGTAGGGCATCTTGTATTTTTCTTAACAAGGATAGCAGCCTGGAAATAAATTAATGGGAGGCTTAATTTGGTAGTTAATAGTATCCTTTATTTTTTGGCAACTTGATAAATTTCATGGGCTTTTTTGTTTAGCTGTTTTATTATTTCATTGAAACTCTTTCTGATATTCCTTTAGCTATTTCTGTTCTTTATTTTATTCTGTTCTTTATTTCTGTTCTTCTTTTACTTCTCCAGTACAACTTGTGTGGTATTTCTTATTTTTTATTCTACATCCAGCACTGATAAAAACCAAAATTATTCCTTCTCTCTCCTCATTTATATTCATATTTTTTATTGCTGACACATTATTTTCATTACTATCCTTTATTTGCCTATTTAGAAATAAAGCCCATAGGGTGGAAAGCTACAATTTTACCATACACAAGAGATAATATATACTGCTAGTAAAAAAAATTTAGATGCTCAAAATGATTTCAGTTGTATCATTAATATAATACTGTATATGTTACCTCCAGACTTTTTTCATTCAGGTTTTATTGCTTAACAATTCTCTTCAAATTATACTGTATTATTTGTAATATTCCCGTCCCATCAGTGAAAATACAGTTTGATTTCTATCATCTTTCTGTCTAAAGGCAAATGTATTTGACTTGTGCTTGTAACATCACAGTGTTATCTTTAGTTCTATCTTTAGGCCAAAAATGCGATAATTCCTGCAGTTATTGCTAAAGCATGGCTATGAGGAGCCAGTGCAAGCAAACACCTGGCTGAGTTCTCTAAACTGAGTTCTACTTCTCAGACAAGAACAAACACCTTGGTCAGTAGTACAGATGGAAGAAGGTTTACTTGCCAACCTGGTCAGTTCCTCTTTGTAGAATGGGGATGGGTGTCTTGGCATCAGGTTACCCTGGCAGCGTTTACCCATCAGGAGAATTTCCTACTGGTTGTGGTTAAATGGATATAAGCTTCACTATACATATCTGCTTATTCTCAGCTTACATAATTTGTATATGACTTTAGGCCTGAAATAATTTGTAATAGTTATTAACTCTTCTTGTAAGCTAAATTTATATTTTGTAGGTGTATGTGTATATTTATGTGCACACACACACACACACACACACACACACACATCTATAGAGCAAGCGTTTACAAGTGGTGGACTACCTGCAGACTTCAATTGCTCAATTATCGAAAAGTGGCTACTCAATATCCTTCCACTGCAGTTTAAATCCCAAAATAGGCCATTCATATTTAAAAAATAAATATATAGAAGAAAGGTCTAAATCTCTTTAAAGAAAAAGGATATATATATATATATATATATATATATATATATATATATATATATATATATATATATATATATATATATATATATATATATATATATATATATATATATATAAAATCCACTTCAGGTTATTTGTGATTCAGCTATTGATCCTGATATACCTGTTGGTATCTATAGCACTATTTCTAAGGTGCTTCATTATTCCTTTAGATTACATTTATACATTTACTAAGATAAAGGTTAAGAATATGTTTGGTAATATCCACCATTCAAAATAAATTTAAAATCTATTGCATTCCCCACCCCACCCCCGGGTGTGGAGCTAATTATATTTTCATGCTTAGTTTTATAAAGAACTGTAATATTGCAGGTGATGCTTGAACTTTACCATGGATTACAGAATTATACAGAAAGAGCATTCCACTAATTATTAAGCGAAATACAGGAGATATGGGCTTCCTAAAATAGAGAAGAAATAATAAACTAAATATTATTACTTAGAGGTTGCAGATTTATTATAATGATTCAATCCTCCACAGAGAACCCCAGGATCTTGCTCGCATAAGAAGCACTTTTTCTGCCCTCTGATTCATTATCCAGAGCCCCGCCAGCACACTAAACTAGTAAAAGGATGTGTCTGTGAATGTTAAGACTTTTTGCACATATCTCAGCTGCACACATATTAGCTGAGTTTAAGACTGCTGGCACATGATTACTGGATTTGGAGCTCAGGATTGTTGGTAGCTTGCACACAGCCTTTTTTTTTTTTACTAGTCCTCTTAACTTTGATCCTGCTTGCCAACTGTGGGGAAGCTCAATTATACCCATTGCTTTTGCTAACTAATTAGGAGGAAGGGAGGATCCTTTAGTTTCTGACAATAGTAGAACCTAAAAGTAGGGAAAGAGTTGAAGGTAAACGTATCCTACTCATTGCAGTTTTGTAAGCAGCCCTTTTTAAGGGTCAATATTTATAGATTGGAGACAGCAGGTTTGATCTTTGATATTATATCAAGACTGTGGAATTAAGATACGATGTGAATTATTGCGATAGGTAATATACTGCAGGTTACATAAGCATTAATTCCTACTTTGGGGAAAAATGGATCCTATTCACCTCTGCCTATGTAAATTAAACTATGCTATTTTTAATAATTAGTCCAAGATGAGACATGTATTACCTACCAATGGCATAATAAAACAACTGATATTTATAGGTAGCAAAGAGAATGCGCTTGGGGCCATTTAAAAGCAAATAGCATCACACTGAGGGCCAGTGGAAAATAGAATAGTATACAATCTCTCTTCCTTTATTCATTTGAGAGCTATCATTGGAGGCAACTTTTAACACAGATAGCTGAATCACTCTATCTGCATCTCTCCATTAGATCTGCTGTCAGCAATTGCCAGTCACTGGTCATTGACTAAAAGTTTAATATATATTCAATGGGGAATCAGGAAGAGCAAATGAAGCTTCATAGGGAATCTAACCTACCAGTTTTAACAATCACTTTTCATTTCAGAATGGAGAGTCTTTTTTATTACAAATTTAGTTTTTTTAACTATAATTTTACTACAGTTTTACTACAAATATTGGCACTGAAATAGGCAGAGAGCATGTAGACAAAAATCTCATATAAATCAAGAAGGAGAAGCAAAGAATGTATAGAATGAAAATTTCATTGACCTGATTTGTTAGAGATGTTGGCCGGGACCGGCGTAGCAGAGCCGTTCAAGTTAGCCATTGCGTTGTTCTTGGAAGCACTTGCTTTTGGTCTAGTTTTCGTTGCTTCTAGTGCTTTGACTTTCTTGGCATGTTTACTTCCTTTGTAGTGGGCCTCAGCCTGGCTCTACAAAGGAGAACAAATCAGGCTCAACATTCATACTTGGTATCACTCACAGATGAAAAGGTTGAAAAAGAAAAGTTATACAACTTCCAAAAAGAGGCACTACACTCTTTTGCCTAAGAAAAGTTAGTAGTGCTTCATTATTAATATTGTTGCAGGATTTCACAAGACATTTTTCTGACTTTAACTGAGATCTTATTGAAGAGCATACATTTTCATGGATTACAGCAAAAGGATCAAGCTCCTTATTAGTTATTTTACTTATATTCTACTACAGTTTTAATCCATCGCAGGAAATTAAAAGAATCAGATTTGGAAATTAGATATTTATCTCACTATTAAGGGCCCAATTTTATCCACAATTAGAATACAATTCTATTGAAACCACTATGAGTTTGCATTAAGGTTATATAGCATTTGTATCAGCCTTTATGAAAGCATACTTGTTTGTTTATGATGGTCTGTGCCTATTACTAGTCCTGTACAGGACTGCATAACTTGGTGAATATATTATACCAGGCATTTTTGTGGCCTATGTATATGGCAACTCCATTTTCCTGCTCTGCAGCCACCCAGGTTTTATAATTCCAGGCTTATAGTGAAAAAGGGAGCCTCATTGAGCCTCTGGGACTTTAGCCTAAATGGTCAACAAATTCTAGTCAGCTTGGTAGCATATAATGAAATCTATATAGTTACAGCATAAGCAAGCATATTCAGTTTTACGGAGACAGAGCATTTATTATAAAGGAGCAATTCCTTATGACCTAAAAGTTCTAATGGAAGACGTTCATATTCACATTTGAAACAACTGAAGAAATGTTTTTCACTTGTCCCACAGAAATAGATCTTTCTCTAAAATAAATATGAGGGCTGGGATCAGAAAGAAGAATCAATGTAAAATCACAAAATGAGTAAGTATAATAAAGCTATACACATGAAGACTTTCTGTGTTACACTTTTTCTGTGTAGGTGTATATGGAGTTACCCTGCAATAAGATGGCAGCCAAAAATTTTTCAACAAATATATGGAATTGTAGTATAAATTAAATGTATGAGTATTTGTCAATTTTTTAAAAAACCAATCCTCTCTCTAAAGGTACATCATCTCTGAATATATATGCAGAATGATTATTAATGAGGGTATCCAAGGCCGTCTTAACAACTAAAACAGCGCCACAATATTGGGGAAACCATTTTTCTGTATTTAATAATAAACGTCCTAGAAACTTAGGCCTGTGGAAGAGAATGTATCCGTTACTATAACAGATTTATTTCTGAGATATTTTTTAATGTCAGCAAAGAATTAATCTACATTTTTTTTTAAAAAATTGAAAATTAAATAGCATGGTACAGTATACATATACATTTAAAATAACAGAACACATATGCCTTCATTGAACTGTAGATATCAACTATATATTAATAGCTAATATCAGAAGCAAGTGTAATTTTGCACATAGGGCAGGATACCTGTCTTTAAACAAAATAAAAATCCCATTCATTTCAATAATTTTTCCTCTGTATGGAAATGGAAAGAAAAAAGAAAATATATATATCATATTTACCATTAAAGTAGGACTAGACTTTGGTGGCACACATATAGAAACACAATGCACAAGGTATTAGTTGTATTGTGCAATCTGCTGCTAAGAATAATGTCATGGCTGACATGCATTAGGAATACCACCTTTTGAACTGCTTGTGTTGAATTGAAAGCAAGCCATTAAGCCAAGGATACAAGCTTTTCTAGGCGCCAAGGATACAAGCTTTTCTAGGCTCCAAACCCTTCAGGGTGCTGTTAACACTACGTTGCTATAGAAAGGGTGACTAAATTAGTCGAAGTGCAAGGAGGTGCCACAGAACAGTCACTCTGGGACATAATGTAATAAGGAAACCTGGCCACCTGGGTGTAAGTAAGTCAAACAGATGGAATGAAAAGGAAGATGCACATACTGTATACATCTGTGCTCAGTAACAATCCTTGCCACATGTAAATAACGTATCCACAGAATCAGTGCAAGTAAAACATCCATTAAGTTTCAGCAGTTAGATTAAGAAGCAAATAACACCAAACACATTTCCTGTTCTTAAAAGAAGAAAACACTGTATTTCTGTAGGACCAATCATGTTTTCTAAAAACTGCACAGAAAATAAAGTTAAAGTTATATTTATATACAAAAACACATAACAATCGATCACCAAAATATGGACCACAATAAAGATGGTTAAAACTGTTACAAGGTTTTCAGTTTTATCAGTATCATACAAAGGAGATGGGAAACTGCTTAATCAACTGGTGTTTAAGAACGAGTAATTCTAAACTTGTTTATCCAAAAGGAAATTCCTCTGAGTTCAGTAAGGCTGACTTTCTAGCAAGCAAATATTATAATTCTTTAATAAGAATTATATTAAATATAATGACATTATATTACATTACATTGCATTAAATATTAAGATTCTTTAATAAAGAATCTTTTGCCCAAACCATCTTTGAAGTATATAGTACTTAAAGTGCCACTAGATTATCCATATGTAGTATAGCTTTTACTCAATGGTGTGTAATAATATCTGCGGGATTGTTTATATAATAGAAAAAGACGCTTTATGCATCCACGTTTTCAAAAAAGTATTTTTTTCACTGAGTTTTTGGAAGTAGATTAACAGCAATTGTACTAGCCTATTATATACGGTACTTATGTATTATATAATGCACTTGTATTTATAATTATTATAAAGTTACATACAACAATTTTCTGTTGTTCAAAAAGCAGATGACATGTAGGAGCAATAGTAAACTTGTCTATCCTTGCGATAGCAAGCTAGCTATTTGTTGACCAAGAATAGCTATGAAATCTTGAATTGCATAATAAAAATTACACTTAAGATGTTTCCAGTTGCTACTTTTATTATGTAATCATCCTGCATTGTTCATTAAATTACATACGATATACACTCAGACAACTCTGTCTTCCATTGGAATTAATTCTGCATTTCTCTAACATGTTTTCCCCCCATTGTTTTATTTCTATAAGAAGAAAACAGAATTGCTGCACATCCTTTGACTGGTAGCTATAGGAACCATTTGTCTGGAAGCTTTTCTAACTTGTCCCCCAGGCCCAGCTATTTTTTTTTCTGTTCCTGCCATCACATTTCTGGGCACTGTTATTGCTTTTAGCTTTCTAAAGTAAAAAACGATGATGTGCTCTGTGAATAGCATATGTAAACTGACTGTGTCAATAGATGTATCAGCGAAGAAAGAGAGGAGGTGGGCACAGACTGCTGTGAAATTATTTTCTCTCAAGAATTTTACAAAAATGAAAGCAGAAAGCAAAAAGTCCCCGAGTGCCTCTTTTTAACAACGTATTTTTTCTATTACTTCCTTTTCAAATGTCAAGGACACCTCACATAAAATAAATTGGAGTTCTCCTGGTTCATTCATTACCTATTAGAGAACAGAGCAATGTAGCATTATTAAAGGCGGCTTCAGAGCCACATGGGAAGCAATCCGAACTCTCAACTAATCAGTCAATAGTGGCCTTGGTCACTTTCTATTAAATCAGATCTGCTTGCACAAAACCTTGCCCTTGAAGCTGAGTCCTCACCTTATAACGTAGGGTCAACTGCAAGTGTCAACTGATTACTGTATGAATTTGAAGCCATGTCTAGTTATGCCCATAGGTTCTATTCTTCTGTTCATTAGCCAGTAATTACTTGTCTGGGGAATTCCCAAACAGAGAGATCTAGCATCACTAATCAAAATGTTGAATGAATTATTCTATGTTTTACTTCTGGGGAAAAAAATGATTGAAGAAGTGGTAGCTTAAGACAGGAAGGCTATAAAGGAATCTCCTGAACCCCTTGTAAACATCTATGCATAAAGCAATGTAATTGTAGAACAAATTCTCCATTTGGAATATTTGTTTTATCCAGACTTTTTTTGCATCTACATTTGCTTTGAGGGATTCTTGATTTCCACAATCCTATCTCCAGAGATGATGCAACTTCAGGAGACGTGGTTCTTTGGAAATTAAGCTTTGAGATACTCTGAGCACAGCTACTCATTACGGATGGGTAGCAGTGGTGGGATTCAGCCAGTTCTCACCACTTTGGCAGAACTGGTAGCTAATTTTTTGTTGCCCAGGCCCAAAATGGACTTCCGGAAGTGGCATCCACACAGAGAACTGGTTGTCACATATTTGAACCCTACCACTGATGGGTTGTGTAAACCATGTCTCACTGTTTTCACTATAACTTCATTCACAGAATAGCCTGCTCTACTGAAAAGATCCAAGGACAGAATAAAACTAATGTAAACTAAAAAGAAAAAAGAAAGGAATAGAAGGCACAGAAAATAAAAAAATAGCAAAATGGGTCCTTCGGGAGATAGTGCGGCATATAAATCCTAATAATAAATAAATAAATAATATAGAAAAGAAATATACAAAGAAATGCCTTTACTTTTCATCAAGACAAATATAAATAATTTTAACAACTTAGCAGCTTTTCTTGTAACACAACAGAGAACTTCTTTTCATATCCCACCTATAAACAAATCCTGTCAAACAATTAATAATTTGTCATGCAGAAAACTGCCACATAAAATTTTGATCAATGGAAAAAATTATAATGGTCCTGCAGGCATAAAGAAATGAAAAACAGACATAAAAATTACCTTTTCTTGATTCTCACTTTGAGATGTTTCTTTGAACCCTAGTGTAACTTATTTTTTTTCACTAAACAATTTTCTTCCCTTCATCGCGCAATAAAACGGCACAGAGCAAATGTTTTACTTACAGCTGATACATAAATAGTGATATAGACTAGCGTTACTGTGCTTTTAGTAATACATTGCTCTGAAATCTATTCCCACCATTCAACGATGGAATCTTAATAAATATTATTGTGTATAAGCTTGGTGCTTGTCTTCCTCAGCTGTGACTACCCTCAATAATGACATGCAAATTAGCCAATTCTCACCCATTACTCTTGAAATATGCACAACATAAAATATCTGCCCATTATCCCTTTGATTAATCTGCCCTTTTAGCTTCATTCCATGGCTGAGATAAAGAAAGAACACACACTTGCAACTGAAAAAACAAATCAAAGCATGAAATTATGTACAAAAAGTAATCTATTTTCATAGCTATAAATATTTTAGATTTGCTCTTAATAAACAATAGGTTTTTTTTTCTTTTCAAACTGGTTCATATGGAAAAAATTAAAACCTCTCAACTGTAAAATGTTATTTAAAGCCGAGTTGATCTAAATGAAACAAATCATATTCAGAAAGTATGTGCTGACTGCATCATTATTATAAATGATTTGTTGTTTTGACTTTAAAAGTGTAATGTGTACATATGAAACACAACAATCTGCAACTATTAGGGAGAGATTTGAAAAAGATTAATCCAGTTTCATAGTCTCTAGTAGACTATGTAATCAATCAGTTAATCTAAACTATTGGCTAGATCAGAGTAGGTTTAAAATAATTTTGTTGTCCTCTACAGGGAAGGAAAATGCCAGAGTTGGAAAGAGGACAACATAGCAGGGAGATTTGACTTTAAACTATTGGCTAATATCATTATTGAATAATGACTATATGTTGTTCACAATGATTCTAGCTGACAGACTAAAATTAATTTTGCAATTATTTATTCATGAGACTCAGTGTGGGTTTTTCCCTCTGAACTTAGTTAAAGGACAATGTTACAAATGCGTTGGACATTCTGGAATATTTGGAGCAACTTAATATAAAGCAAATCACTTTGATCTTCTTAGATGCAGAGGCGGCTTCTGACAATTTGAACTGGGGTTGTTTGTTCAAGGTTTTAGAAGATATAATGAAATTATTTTGTCATCTGCAAATACTGATATCCTGATCTTTAGTTCCAAAACTTCCAAAGTAATGGCAATACTGTGTATTTATAAATCCGATAGATGAGTGAATGAGTGAATGAATGAACTATTGCAACAATTTAGCAATATTCTATTTAAAAGAAGAACTTCAAACTTCTGTACTAGCAGAAGGGGTGTTCTTCAGAAATAAGCTTTAGGAGTGGACCTATCAGCTCCAGCCATCAATCACGTCTAATAGTCAGGAATGGTTGAAGATCCAACTGAATCAGTGAAGCATGATAGATTTCTTGCATCTACTCTATATGTGAAGAAAATAAAATGAGGATGTCCAGGAATAGCATAATTCTTTAACTGAGTACAGTACTTGCAGGACTATATTTTGAGGATAATGTCAAAAATGTTTGGAAAGAAATTCTGCATGTGATTTGATAATTGTGTACTTATGTATTATTGGGTGTATCTGTTTATATATGCCAACATTGTTTAAATGTTTAACATTACAATTTCATATAAGTCCAGCTATTAATTTTGTGTATTTGTTTTGATCTGAGTACAAAAACTGGATTCCTTTCAGCATATTATGTCAATTTTGTTTTTCCTGCAGCTGTGAATCAACTTGTCTGAATCCCAAACTTAAAACGAATCTGATATATCCTCTTTTGCTAGTGACCCTGCTTGTGCATGTACAAGCACACAGAGACAGCAGGAGGAACCCTCAAAGCAGCTATGTGAAGCCCAGAGGTCATGACTACTTTAATACTTTGATAAGCATACTTTGCTTCCGCCAGCACACTTTGCAAAACGTTCCTTCTGAATTTTTTATGCAAGCTTCTGCCAACCTAGCAGTTCGGAAGCACGTAAAAATGCAAGTAGAAAAATAGGGACCACTACGGTGGGAAGGTAACAGTGTTCCGTGCGCCTTTGGCGTCTAGTCATGCCGGCCACATGACCACGGAGACGTCCTTGGACAAGCGCTGGCTCTTCGGCTTTGAAACGGAGATGAGCACTGGCCCCTAGAGTCGGAAACGACTAGCACGCACGTGCGGGGGAACCGTTACCTTTACCTATGTCACAATATATATATATTTCCAGCACATCCTCTTCCTATTAGTTATTAACAATTGCAATTGGTTTATGGAAAAAAGCAGATCGAGTTTTCTGATAGATTCAGTGATTAAACTGACTAGAAAACGGGCAAAGTCTGTGTCCCTGCAGTTTGCTTCCACCAAGAAACTGACAGGAAGAAGAAGAAGAAAAAAAAAGCCCTAGGCTTCAAAAAATCTCGATGAAATGTACAGAAATTAGGAAAATTTGAAAGTTGAATAGTGAACAAAGAGGTCCTTATTTAAACAGTATTAACTACAGCCTGGAAAAACACTTGGCCTTTTCTAATGTTTCCTACTTTCTCTGCAGTTATGAGATCTGTCCCTTGTGGTCAAATTTCAAACGAAGTGGAAATTTTGCTAAATAGCTTCTTATGTGCCTATCAAGTAACACCTACATTCTGGAAAACAATCATCCCTGTGATGCCTCAGATGAAAAGGGTTTTTTCTGATGCAGCTGCTGCTTTAATTTAATGCATTTTAAGTATGGCTCCGTTTACAATGCAAAACTAAATTTGGGCAGCCAGCAAAACAGACTGTAATATGTGAACATGAGCAGTAATTTAATTCTGTTTGTCTCTCTTAAGGGGGATGTTTGTGACAGTCATTCCACCTGTGTGGGGTTTTTTTGAGATATTCTCCCATATTACAGAGAACTGAACTTTATCCAATCCCTCAAAGTTGCTGGGTGCAACCACATCCTGTCATTTCCACAGATCAGTCAGGCCGGTAGTATTTTTTTTTCAACTAACTGGTGGGCTTCTGACTGTGTCTCTCTGGGGGCTGGGGCAGAGGGCTTTTGATAGTTGTCCAAGTAGAAGATAAAAACTTTAATCAATTCACAGACAAAAACAGCTCTGGTTTCTCTACACCCCTTTGACCCTCATCATATTTTTCCCCACCCATTTTATTCAGATTCATATTAGACATGCAGTCTCAGAGCAGCAGGGAATGGGGGAGGGAGAGAGATGCCATAAAGTTATTTTAGTTTATTTTTATTGATTTTTTTTAAAAAAGGAGACAAACCCATTTTTGTTAATTCACAGCCAGATACGTGGGATTTGTGCAGGAGTGTGTGACCTGTGGACGGTGCCCAAGAGATGCTATTTGTATCTAGAAAGGCAAAGGCTGATTGCTTGATATCCTCAGGAAAGAAGCATTAATTAATATGTAGACAGATATGGCCACAATTGAGTCAGTACAAATGTTAATGTAGATCAAGAGAATGGAATGAGAAGAGGAAAGAATTCTGAGTCATATGGAGCCTCTTTTCCCCCCGTTGATTGCTCTCTGATGCCCACTTGGTTGGAGATACTAAAAACAGTGCAGAAAGAACCATCAATCCTATCTGCCTGGAGGGTGTGGAGGCAAGACCAATGCTGCCCACCATCCTCTCTCCACCTCAATTTTTATTGCCTCTTGCATTTACTGCCCCTTGCATCAACTAATTAATGTGAAACAGATTATGGGTGAGAATAAGGTGAACACAGGAAGCCTAGCCGGATCAGTGTTGCAATAGGTTAGCTGTATTAAATAGAAAACAAAAAAAAACCTTTTGTTAACAGCTTTGTTAAATAGCTGGTTTTGAAGATAACTTTCAGCATATTAGGCCCCTGCAGCCTGTAATCATGTAATATTTCTGTCATGTTGGAGCTGAAGCGTTCATCATTTTGTCAGCTCTGCTTGTAAAGCAGAGAATTACCTTCACAGACTTCTTGAGATTTATGCTTTTAATTACCTCCTATCTGCTTCAATACCTTCCAAACTTAAAAAAGAATCAATATAAATAGGCTTTTTGAAGGAGGGGGCACATTTGACAAAAATCCGGCTACCCAACTGACAGACATTTGACATTATTGATTCTTTTCTGGGTTTTTAGCACCAGCTGATAATTAGTGGCAGTAGTAGTAATAGTTAGTAGTTGCTGTTTAAATCTGGCTATTAGAAATAGTGCAGGCAATGAAGATCCATAAATTAACAATTTGTAACAATTGTTGGAATTTTAAACTATTGTTCCATTGTTTTAAAGGCTCTTCCTTATGCGTTATTTTTGTACTGGGCCTCCACTTAGGTTTAGGTCAGGGGTTTCCAAACCTTTTCAAGCTGCAAAATGTTTTTTTTTAAAAAAAGAGTCATGGAACACCTGATCAAGATGCAAAGCAAATGAGTAATTTAAGTAGTTACTTTTTTAAAAATTTGGGGGAGCTTTAAAAAGTTCTTATGGAACCCTAGGAGTCCAGTGAACATAATTTGAAAATCACAGGGAATGAGACTCTTAATCACTTTGTTTTCAATCTGAGATGCTAGATATCTTTCTTGTGCCACATGCACCCCTATTAGTACACAGTTGATAATGTCAGCTTTGCCTGCACCAATCATCTTTTGGAAAAATAGGGTGCCAAACTGAGATCTCTCTGGCTTCCTTCTTTAAAGTTTGATTGGCATTTTCATCCCATTCATCTACTTAGTGAGTGTATAAGCAAAAGAATTTGTGGGCTGCAATGAGTTATATTTTTCCATTACTTGGCATTATAGAGGTTGTTTCAGGGCCATTCGGCTTTCGACAAAACAGCTGGTGCAGAGCATAGCTGTCACATGGCAGATGGTAATAAAGCTGTGCATTCTTGAAACTGAGCTAGTTGTGATTGTTATACCCTCTGTTTTTATTTGAACTACCTCTGTTGGTGAACACAAACAAAGCACAGAAACATACAAAGGTCTGAGTAAAATCTGCTGTTTAGAGTAAAATCTTACAAAAAAAAGAAAATAAAAGATTAAAGATTTTCTCCACATTTTAAACATTAGTTCAGAACTAAGAATTGGGTTTAGCTCCCACTGATTGCATGGACAAATGTCCTCTAGCTGAGAGGCCCCCAACCTTTTGGGCACCAGGGACCAGTTCTGTGGACAAAGATTTTTCTGAGGACCAGAGGGGGCGTGGTTTCGTGTGCTGCCTTGCATCCAGCAGATGGGGCTTCACTTGTTTGCGCAGCCCCGTTGCTGGTGTGTGACGGACCGGTGCCAGTGCACGGACCGGGGGTTGGGGACCCCTGCTCTAGCTCAATCTAATCCTGGTGACAATCAGCAGCTCTTCCATGGACGTTCCAGGAATACTGTCCATCCACCATCCTGTCATTCATCCATCCATCCATCCATTCCCTCCTTATTTTCATAAATAGCACAGGATGGCAAATATACCAATACTCCTTCCTCCCTGTTTCCCCACTTGTGAGGCAAGTGGAGCTGAGGGAGAATGACTGCCCCAAATTCATCCAGCCGGCTTTCATGTCTAAGGCAGGGCTAAAAGTCACAGTCTTCTGGTTTCTAGGCCAGCACCTTCACCACTGCATCAAATTGATTCTCATATCTCTCTCCAACTTGCCAAAAAATACTGTAAGTTATTTCTTTTTCTAGGCAATCATATCCTCACATCCAATTTCCAATTTCCTTTTCAATTTCTGCTTCTTAATCTCTAGATACCGATCAGTACTTTTTTCTTCCAGGATCAACTGAGTGGTTCTTCTTGTATTACATGACACTCCTAGTAACCTTTTCCAAAATTTTAATATTGAACATTAGCCCAGATTTTTCGCTTTCCATTTTTACTTTCAGAATGAGCTGAGACTTTATTTGTGGCCTAAACCTAACCGCTTTTTTATTTCAAAAGAGAGTAGCTTCTTGTTCGTTGTACAGGTTAATCAGAGGAACAATAATGTGTTCTGATACACCTATTGGCCTTAGTGTGCTGTATTCTGATGAGAGCTATACAGTAGCTGTACTATGGTCAATAAAGGAAATTCCTTTATTAAATTATCTTGTCATCTCCATCATCCATCTTGCATTATCTATCTCATTATATGTGTATTTATCTGTTGCTTTCGTATTTCTCTTTCCACACACAGTTCTATTTTTCATTGTAAGACATAGCAAAAAACGTTGCTTGTGTGACAAACTGGTAGAATGGCGCATGTTCACTTTTCTTATCATTTTTTACCTATTTGCTGGCATTCTTTATTGATATATCTTTTATTGTCCTTTCTTGCTTGATGTTAAAGATCTGCATTCTGTCAACCTGCATCCTTCTCGCTACCCAAGGCTTTCATCTTTTGTTTTTCTCTGGTTATTATGATAGCTTGTTCTGAAAACCACTTGGATCTTTTTTTTTTGAACTTTTGTTCCCTCCCCATCCCTCTTATCTGCCCATGGGCTTCTTAGTTTCTTCTTTGCATAAATTAAAAACCTTCAATCTGTGCATTACATTGATTTGATATTCTGACTAGATGCCCTCCAAGTTAAATCCTGCTGGTACAGCTTCTGTCTTTAATTTTCTAAGTTTAACTGGTACTTTTGATACTAATAATTTATGGTCTATACCACAAGCTGCACCTGGAAGTTTCCTGGCTGAACAGACTGCACTTCCTTAACTCCCATTTCCTATTACATAGTTAATTGGATTGTGATGTTGTCCATCTAGTTATGTTCAGGTGTAAGGACTACTTTTAAGTTGCCTGAAGTAGGAATGCTTGGCAATGAAGAAATAATTTGCTATATAAAACTCTATTAACTTACCTCCTGCCTTACTATGTTTATCTAGTCCAAATCCTCCTGTGATTCTAGGTTCTTCTGTTTCTGGCATTCTAATATCCCATTTGCCCTACTATTTTTTCCAGCTGTTGCCTTTATCACCACTAAATCACAGAATCTCTCAGTGTTTTTCTCCATCATGTCTGTAGTAGAGATAAATTTGTATAATAAACATAGTGGTCATTCACTTATTTACTAGATATGATCTTGTTTATGGAATTATAAAATCTGAAACTTATTTAAAGAGTAACTGACACCAAATCAATTCCATCAGTTGTAAGTTATGCTCTTTTTTATTTTGCAGGGTAAGCAAGAACATAAACATTTACTTTTAAAAAGAGCATGCTAACACGATATACGTAAAAGAGAAAACTTACACCATATCAAGATATATTTATATAGCCATCTATCAAAACATTAAGTAGAATGAACTGCAACTTCAAAAAAAAATACCTTTCCTACATATCCTTTCCTGATGGGACTTCACTTCTCCCCAAGGGAATAATTCATTATTATTGCTTTATATTTAATTTTATTTAATAATTTAAATATTAACAGAAGTCAGCAAGGGCTCCTTAAGAACAGATCATTCCAAACAAATCTTATTGCCTTCTTTGATAGAGTGACTACATTTGTGGACCAAGGAAATGCTGTAGTTACAATATACAAGTTCAGCATTTGATAAAGTAGGTCATATCCTACTTCTTCTTAGGATGGAACAAGATAGAACAATGCAGGGTAGGCAGTACCACTACCAGATGGATCTGTAATTGATTAACCAACAGTGCTCAGCATGTGATATTCAATGAAAAGATTCAGAAGGATCTTGACAGACATGGATCCTAACCAACAATATATAATTTAGTGGTAAAAAGAAAATGTTCTGCACTTAGAAAAAAACAAACAGATGCGCAGGTACAGAATAGGTAGCACCTGGCTTAGCAGTAATGCTTGCAAGAGGGTTTTAGGTATCCTGGTGGAGCACCACTTAAATATGACCTGGCAAAAAAGTCAACACATTCCTAGGCTGCATCAACAGAGGAACAGCATCAAGATCAAGGGAAGTGACAGTACTGCACTCTACCACACTGGTGAGGCCACATTTGGAATGCATCCAGCTCTGGTCACAACAATATCACAAAGATGTTGAGGCCCCAGAAATAGGAAACAGATGATAAGGGAGGTTAAATCCTATGAAAGAGGCCAGGTATGTTTAGCTTAAGAAAGAGGGGAGATATGACAGTTGTCTTCCAATACTTGAAGGGCTGTCGCAGAAAACTGAGTGTCAATTTACTCTCCATAGCACTCGAGCTTAGGACAAGAAGTAATGGGTGAAAGCTCATCAGAGGAAGATGCAATCTGATTTTTTTTTTCCTGATAGTAAGAATTTTTAAGCAATGAAACAGTCTGCTACCCAGATTTGTGGGTGGTTAATCACTGGAGATTTTCAAGAAAATATTGGACAACTATTTGTCCAAGATGGTATGAAGACTCCTGCCTTGGGTAGGGGATCTCTAAGATCCCTTCCTCCCCTATGGTTCTATTTATTCTACAAATAGTCAAGTTTATAAAACCTTTCCACAGGCCAGCAGGGTTGAGGCCAAGAAAACCACGTTAAACATTTTTGTTACTGTTGTTCTGTTAGTTGTCTAGAGTAAGCTAGGAGTAGGAAGGAGTAGGAAGGGTTTGGCGGAATAGGAAAACATTAATAAGGAGAATGACAGAATATGAAAAACATTGATCCTGTATAAGATATTTCGAAACCGTGATGATCAACTGCCATTGGACGTGTGCTGATTTTCATATTGCATTCAACTCTAAAGTTTTTTCACCATGATTGCTGAAAATTTACAGCACAATTTCCCATTCTTATTAAAATGTTAAAAATAAGTTAATATTGATATTGAATAATATAAGCTTATTTTTATGCCACTTCAATTGAGATTTTGTTGTTGGAAATCACCCTGAATCCCATGGAGTGGTATGGCAGGATGCAGGTAGTCCTTGACTTACAACCATTTATTTAGTGACCGTTTGAAGTTACAACAGGACTGAAAAAAGTGACACGACCGTTTTTCACACTTACAATCTTTGCACATCCCCATGGTCACATGATCAGAATTCAGATGCTTGACATCTATTTATTATGGTTGCAGTGTACGGGGGTCATGCAATCCCCTTTTGTGAACTTCAGGCCTAGAAAAGTCAATGGGAAGCCAGATGGACTCAATAACCATGTTACTAATTTAACAATTGCAGTGATTCACTTAACAACTGTGGCAAGAAAAGTTGTAAAATGGGACCACACTCAGTTCACAACTGTCTTACTTAACAATGGAAATTTTGGACTCAACTGTGGTTGTAAATCAAGGACTATCTGTATAAATCTAAGCCTTAAGGTAAGTCATTATAGCATATACTATTAAGATATGGTTTCAGCTATAATATTAAGTCAATCCAAAATGAGCACAGCATTTGTAAAAATCTGAAACTCTGTTCCCGAACCCAGAACAAAATATAAAATCCTAATTCTGTTACTGTATGTAAGTACAAAGCACTGCATTTAGCAAAGACTGACTGTTATTTTTAAAATCTTGGAATAGTGCTACTTTGTGATGAAGTACTATGCCTTACAGCAAAATTTTTCACAATTACAAAACAAAACGAACACACGAACACCCTAAGTTTTTTTGTTTACTGTTCTTCGGATACCTAGTACATATTTCATATTACAGAGTGATCAGATATATCAAACACTCATAGACAAGAATATCCTGAACCATTTCTGCTTTGGAGGATGCTGTTAAACCACCCTCAGAATTCTACTATGTTGTTCTGTGCAGGGGAATAGAATGATCAGGTATTCTTCACACTTTTGTCCCTAGTCAAACATACCTGGAAGAGATTTTAAAAATATCTGAAATCATTTGCTGAACAGAAAGGCAAGCCTCTCTTGAAAGGAAAAAAAAGCAGAGACAACATGGCCGCCTCATAAAATTTTAAACGTCCCTCACACTTTGATGTTTTTAGTCAATTATTTTTCCGTTATTTACTTGCTTAGTAAAGCCTTCTGCTTTCTCATTTTTTTAAAAGGTCCTCATCTCCTAAAAGTCTAAGAGTTATTCCAGTCATCTCAACTTTTAATTCATAGCTGTGACTGTATAGAATTACATTCTTGTTTTTTATGTCACTTTTCACATCTGCATTAATGTAGCAAACAGTATTAATGGCAATCTCAGTAAGAAGCCTAGTGCTGTTTTAAATGTAGTATACAAGGTAATTAATTACCTGGAAGTTAACTGCTGAAAGAAAATTGTTAATTAGATGAAAACCATTTTTGTACTTTTAAAATATTTTCCTTTCAGCAACAGAACATATTAGAATTTATTTAAACATCCTTTGGGCTCTATTGTAGAATTTATATTTAGGTGTTCTTCTAAGTTATTCCTTCCAATATGGTATAAGCCAAGCGTGCTCAAAGAACAATTCTTATTTTGGCTGATGCAAATATTTAAATTAGAGATGGGCAATCTTTTTTGGTCTAAAGTCTGATTCAGTCTAAAATCTCACTGTGGCATGCTGAGGGCTGCACTCCAATAGTGAGCAGCATGAAACCTACATTAATATTTAATAAATTAAATGAATAAATATATTAAAAATTCCGTTAGCCAACCACGTTTCTAAAAAGTCTAGAAAAAGATCGTGAACATCTTAGGTACTTCCAAAATATATTTTTTCTACCTTTGCATTCTTTCACAAAATGAATATAAATTTTTGATACTGCTGCATCTCCCACCCACCCACCCCCACACATGGAAAAACCTAGCTGTATTTCAGAAGAACAAAGGGAAAGCTTTATGTTTACCTAAATGTCATGATTTCTGACTGACTAATCTCTAAAGTAAGAGAATTTGGATACACTACCAAAATAAAAATATCACACACATATTCAATGTTATGTCAAACCATATTTTATGATATTAGAGCCATTCTAACAAAGCCATTTGAGCACCATGTGAATCCATCCTTGTTTAGAGTTAGCGTCCTACATAAAAATATGGGAAAAATTATTTTCCAAACTTTTGTAGCCAACCCCCACCGTCCTCCCACCCCTATCTGCAATAAGAAACATCAAGCCCAGAGGACTTAGTGAGAGCAGAAGTTTTCAGAAATGCCATGCAAACAAAGTATTAAGTGGAGATGCAGATGGAGAAGAAACCCAAGGCAATTCAATGATTATTCTCAGTGGCATGTGCTAAATATTACAGGATAGCAGAAAATAGAAAATGAATGAAATGGATTTTGGGATAGAGAACTTCAGGTGTTGATGAATAATAACCCCCATCTTCCCTGGGCAGTATGGCCATGTTAAAAAATGTAAGACCCAGAAGTTCAACAAATGTGCAGTGCTACAGATTTCCCAACCAGAATGGAATTACAAGTAGGTGGCAATTAGGGTGACTTCAAATAATATAATGTTCAGTTTAGTGTGAATTGTAAATTGATATCAAGTTGTGTTTAATGCAGTTAATCAGTTAATGTCTACCTATGACATTAGAATTGAGGCAAGTGCATGTGCAGTTTTAAATGCTATTAATCTTTATATGTATAAAATGGGGGAAAAGGAAGATTCTGTTAGAGGAAAACAGTATAAATTTTAAATGAAGAGGTTTATTACTTTACAGCAAAAATTTGATGCAATTAAACAACACAAACATGGTCCAGGAAAAGCTATAATAGGACAAGATGTTTAAATGTCTAAATACTTGGCAGATTTTTTTGGTTATATTTTGCTTTATATAATTACTCTGTTTAATTTAATTTAGAAATTTAAATTAGAAGTACATACTTTTTAATCTTTATTATAATATTTCATTAACATATATATAAAATATTATGTTTTCATTTTTTTACAATTATTAAACTGGAAGCAATTGTCATATTTTCCTTAGAAATATCACTTCAGATTTGAATAATGTGACCTTTTCATGGGATTCATTAACCCACTAGTTATTTTCAACATTTACTTTTGGATGTTTAGTGTCATTATTAAAGTAAAAGCCAAGCATAAAGACAGAACTTTGTTCATAAAACATATTTTAAAAACATTTTATTATTTATTTATTCATTACATTCATTGGTAAGCATGTAATAAATAAAATAATATTTTGATTACTTCCCCTTGCCTATTTACACACGAGCAAACCTGAAGTCAAAAAGACTTACTGTGGAATAAACATATCTTGGATTGTACTGCTAGCAAAACTATCTACTGTATTTAATTAAAAATCATTCTACAATGATTCTTTGACCATTTGTCTTATAAACTAATTTTCACCACAGCATTTCTGCCTGCAGTTTTAAACTGACTGAGGTAGCAGGGAAAATGTATGTAGTGTTAGTAATTTTTGCTTATTGTACATGAAAGATTTATCTATTCATATTAATGCAGTCTAATCAACTTAGCATCTAGCAGATATTGGAAGGACTACTGAATGTATTTAAGAAATATAAACATTTTTTAATCTACTGATATATATGAATCAGTTTGGTATAATGGTTGAAATACCAGGATAGAAACCAGGATAGTGGGAGTTCTAGTCCTTCCTGAGGCAGAAAGACAGCTGGGTGACTTTGGGGCAAACTACCTCTGAAAACGTTTCCAAGAAAACTGCAAGGACCTATCTAGGCCAGTCACCAGGAGTCAACAGAATAACAGAGTTGGAAGGGACTTTGGAGGTCTTCTATCTAGTCCAACTCCATGCTCAGGCAGGAAACTCTTTAGCATTTTAGACAGATGATTGTCCAGTCTCTTCTTTAAAATGTCCATTGTTGGAGGATCCACAACTTCTGGAGGCCAGTCATTTCACTGATTAATTGTTCTGTCGGGAAATTTCTCCTTAGTTCTAGGTTGCTTCTCTCTTTGATTAGTTTCCATCCATTGCTTCTTGTCCTGCCTTCATGTTCTTTGGATAATAAGTTGACTCCCCTGAGATATTGGAACACTGCTATCATGTCACCCCTAGTCCTGCTTTTCATTAAACTGGACAAACCCATTTCCTGTTTTAACCTCGGCTACCTTGACTAAGCTTCCTACTTACCTATCTACCTTCTTACCTACACACACACAAGCATACACTGAACAGTAATTAAAAATACTCACATCAGAATTAAAGCGAAGTTGACACACATTGCAGGAGATGACTTGTTTCTTCTTTAGAGGAAGTGACACGCCAAAAGTGTGGTTTATGACAGCTTTTTGAACTGGGTCCATCTAGGAAACAAATAATAGCATATCAATGTTCCAAATAAAATCTTTTGTTCCTGAGAAAGTATGTTGTTAAAAAGAGCTCTAAATTGGAAGTAATGACTGCAGTGAACTTTTATTTTCTATTTGGCTTTTCTGCTGTGGCAAGTTCAAAGCAGCTTATCAAAGTTTTCTGCTGTCTTACCATTTGTGCTAAAGAAAATTGGTTCTGATACGGAATATTTGTCACATGGCATTACTATAATCCCTTCCTGACCTGCTGGAGCTGATGGTGTTTGAAAGTGGATGGTGGCGGAAAATCTTCTCCTTTTGGTGTTCGGTGACGTCAGTCTCCTTACCTCCAGTCCTTGCTCTGGAAAAACTCAGGAATTCATGGCTTTCATGACAACCACGGGCTTGTCTGAAGTCATCTTTAGGCCAATTTATATGGGCGGTTATAATTTAGATCTTGTGTTTGCTTTAGAGAAGATCTTATATTATCTGGAAATGGAGAGGCTTTTCATTATTCTGTTGCTATGATTGGATCATGCAATTGGATCAACTGTAACTTGATCCAGTTACAGTTAAGAGTAACACATGATAATCAGAGGGCAGCAGGCCTGATTTGGATGGCCCATCCCCAGTCCCTAAGGGATCCTGTTGGGGAGTTTCCCAGCTCACTGCCAAATAGTTCAGTTTAGTGCCTGATAAACCATTGACATTGGGCACCGAATTGGATACTGGAATCTATTGCCCACAAGCAGCCTCTTGCTAGGTGCAATTTCCTGGCTGGCAACTTGGCTGCTGAGACTCTCTTGAGAATGAAACATCAGAAGCAACACTTGAAATGCTGGATAAAGACAAAAAGTATATTCAACCAATCTCAAGTATGTAACTATGTTGGGACCTTCACTGTGGCATTAGGCAGGTGAAACACACTTATTTTTCCTTCTTTATTGAAGTGGCAGAGTATTGTCAGGTGGCCCTGTTCAACTTTACTAACTCTCTTTAAAGGGGAGTCATTAGACAGATTGCTCATCTGGCCACTATAATTATTTGCATAGCACTTTGCCAGCAAAGTCATTTTGGCTCTTAATGGATAAAGTCTGTATTAATAGCTAGCTTTGCTGTCTGTAATTCTTTTTGTGCTGTGAGTTCTGATAAATTAGAACTAGTGAAGTTCTGCTGAATTAGACTATCCTCTAGCACATGTAGGTTGGACTCCTGCTCAGTCTTGTGGTCTCGAATAACTATTGTCTGATCTCCAGCCTTTTGGGATGAAGATTGTTAAAATGGTGGTGACACATTAGCCTAGAGCAGAGGTTCCCAACAGTTTGGGCACCAGGGACCAGTTTCGTAAAGAGAGGTTTTTCCCCGCAGACTGGAGGGGGCGTGGTTTTACGTGTTGCCTGCATCCTGCGTACGGGGCTTCACTTGTTTGCACAGACCAGTTTTTGGCATGCCGTAGACCGGTGCCGGTCCACGGACTGGGGTTGGGGACCCCTGCCCTAGAGGAAGTGGCTTTTCTAGAGACTTTTCAGTCTGAGTTCAGGCCTGGGTATCGGACTGAGGTGATACTGATCACTCTCCTGGATGAAGTCTATTGAGACCTGGAGGGGTAATGCAGTTCTCCTTGTCTGCCAGTCCTCTGAGGTAGGATATGACAGACACTAAAAGAAATACTAGAACTCTGATTAAATGTTATAAGTTATAATAGAATCTATCGGTTCAGTCTCTTGTAGTGGGGGAAGAGAGATCAGCCTGGGATTTCATAGGATGTGGTCCTTCCCCATTTTTAACATTCATAGGAAATCACTGGGGGAGATCATTTGTAGCATGTTAATGATACCATCATTACTCAGTTTATGAGGGAGATGCTATTGATATTCTATTCTGCTACCTGGAAGCCATGAGGTTCTGTATGGGATAAAACTGCAGTAGAGAAAGAAACAATACCCAATGAAAATAAATAAGTATCATTATAGAGAATTTGAGGGGATAAGTAAAATCCCCTCAAATTCTCTACAATGATGCAAGAGAATTAGCAGCATTTTGGTAGTCATAATAAAATTGGATGGTTGATTTTTCATATGCATAGGATGAGCTATGCAAAATTAAGGGCAAGTCTCTCTCTATGTGAATTATATACCACCATATTCACATACTAGAGGCCCAAACGTTAAGATTATTAGAACAGAAAAATATCACAATTAAAAGAAAATTCTTAATTACAATGACTACTTAATGTAGCATGACAGCTCAAGGCAACTATCTCACCTCTACCCGGATCTCTATGGAACAAGTCCCTGCTGCATCCCCTGCCCTTCGGAGATACTCATGGTTCCCACTCTCCTAAGGTTTCAGAAATACCTTGAGATTAGTTTTTGTTCTCTGGTCTAGATTAGGGTATCTATGGAGTTCCCATTGAATCGTTTCTCTGAATATAGGGATCATTGTTGTGGCCCAGGCAGTTTTGTTCTCTGTGTAGGGAGTACTATAGGCTATCCAGAATTCTTTTGGGGTTGGGCGGCCTTAACAAATCTAATAAACAAAGACACAAATCCATTTATGCAGCTTCCAGAAAGCTGTGAAGGTTGGTGAAAACCTTCATTTGGTACTTTGTTGAAGCATCTTTGGCAGCAATTACAGCCTCAAGTCTTTTGGGGTATGTCGGGAGAAACTTTGCAACCTTGACTGGGGGATTTTCTGCCATTCTTCCTTGCAAATCCTCTCAAGCTCAATCAGGTTGGATGGTGACCGCTGGTGAACAGCCATTTTCAGGTCCCTCCAGAGATGTTCAATAGAGTTCAAGTCAGGGCCGTGGCTGGGTCACTCTAGGACATTCACAGAGTTGTTCCTAAGCCACTCCTGTATTGTCCTGGCTGTGTATTTAGGATCGTTGTCATGTTGGAAAGTGAACCTTCAGCCCAGTGTGAGTTCCTGAGCGCTGTGGAACAGGTTTTCATTGAGGATATCCCTGCATTTTGCTCCATTTAGCTTTCCCTCAACCCTGACCACTCTCCCAGTTCCTGCTGCTGAAAAATACCCCCACAGCATGATGCTGCCACCACCATGCCTCACTGTTAGGATGATACTGAGCAGGTGATGAGCGGTACCTGGTTTCCTTAAAACATAACATTTAGAATTGAGATCAGTCAGTTCAATCTTGGTTTCATCAGATCAGAGAATCTTGTTCCACACAGTCTGAAAGTCCTTCAGGTGCTTTTTTGCAAACTCCAATCAGGCTTTCATGTGTTTTGCACTGAGCAAAGGCTTCCATCTAGCCACTCTTTTATAAAGCCCAGATTGGTGGAGGGCTGCAGTGATGGTTGTCATTTTGGAAATTTGTCCCATCTCTACACAGGATCTCTGCAGCTCAGTTAGAGTGACTATTGGGTTCTTGGTCACCTCTCTTATTAAGGTCCTTCTCCCCCGACTGCTCAGTTTGACCAGGAGACCAGCTCATGGAAGAATCATGGTTGTGCCAAACTTCTTCCATTTGAGAATTATGGAGACCACTGTGCAGTAGAAATTTTATTGTAACCTTCCCCAGATCTGTGCCTTGCAATAATCCTGTCTCTGCAGGCAGTTTCTTTGACCTCATGGCTTTTGTTTTACCACAGTATACATTGTCAGCTGTGAGGCCTTTTACAGAGAGAGATGTGTGCCTTTCCAAACCACGTCCAATCAATTTAACTGTCAATTCTAACTGAATCAGTTTACAGACAATTCTAAAATTCTGTTTTCACTTTGTCATTATGAGATACTGAGTGTAGATTAATGAGAAAAAAATGAATTTCAACAACTGTAGAATCAGGCTGCAGCATAACAAAATTAACAAAAGTGAAGGGGTCTGAATATTTTCTGAATGCACTGTATATTTGCAGATCAGGGAACAACAATAAGTAATCATTTTGAAACAAGAACATCTAAAAAAGATGTTAAAAGGGTGAAAGTCCAACATATTGTAGATCTGAACTTGCCATTCTTTCTTGGAACACTTTCACCTCAATTTGGAGAAAGAGAGAAATAATCTGTAATAACTTTAGTGAGGGCTTGAAAGCAACAAGGTATAGGGCTTATCCTGCAAAAAACAGAAACCCAAAGTTAATTAATGGAACCATATGAACCTTGAAAATGAACCAAGTATTTGACAAATGGTTGATTAGGGGGAAGCTCAAGTTCAAAGATAACATTTGGAGCTTGAGGCTGATAAGGTTGAAAGAGTATTCACTCCAGAAATACAGTAGAAGCTTTCAGAAGAAGAGCGGGATACTTGCTCTCCATCCTGGGTCACCCCTTGAGTGATAAAGTTGAAGATGATATTGAATAAACTGAAAAGGCATCCGAATCATTAATGTCAAATTAAGAGAAATCAACATGACTTGTGCTAGAGGAGACCAAATGTTCTCAGCAGATTCACGTTATTAACTGAGGGGAAGAGAACGATTTTTGATCAAAAGGCTATTCTAAGCTAGAACATGGATATGAGATCTGCCTCAAAGGAACATCTTGAAGGAGAGAAAAATCTGGGGGATGAGAGAGCAATTGCTATTTCTTACATGATTAGGCCAATATACATGACATCCAGTGAATCTTTGGATGTTTCATGAAGAAATGATCACTTAAGATCTTGGTGATCTTGAGATGGCCAAGGAGGAAGATATTGACTTTGTCAATTCTAAAAGATAGACTAATCAGGTGATTTCCTGATTTTCCCTTTTCGAGACAGATTCCTATGTCTGAACAAGGAAGGAGTGGACAATATAAAGTACATCAATAACCCATCCATGATAACCAGAGAAAGCAGAGCTTGAGAAGGCCATAGCAGAGAGGAACTAAAGACTCTGGAGATGGCTTTTAGGAGGCAACAGGTCATTTATTCCTCTTTTCCTTTTTTCTCTGCTTGGAATTGGCTGTAGTACTTCTCTTAGAATGTTCACCACCCTTAATGGTTAAAGCTAATAATGGCACAAAAATCCTACGTGCAATGGATAATTTGACTGACACGAGGCAGCCAGCAGACGTTTTTTTGGCGACATGGTAAGAGTGTTGGAGAAATTGAGACTACTGTCTCTAAGAATGTAGTTCACAAACAAGAATGATTGGGATTATTGTTTAGAAATGACTGGCAGTATTTACAAATGTCTATACCAGACTTACTTACTTACATACATACATACATACTCCAACAGATGTAAAAATTTGCATCCATAATCTAATAAGAAAAATAATGTGGTGCTTCTGAAACAGAGGCTCTGGAGGCATATTGCCAAAGACTGGATCTCTGTAATGGGAGGACAAACTGTCCTAACAAACTAATCTAAAGAGTTTTCAAGAATCAAAGATATTAAAGAAAGAAAATTAAGGGAAGGCTAGAGAATAACAATATAGCAGAATGAAGTTCATCTCAAGATTAACACTGTGATGGTTGAAAACAAACTGGAGTGGCTCGGAGCAGAACTGCATCTAGTTGCGAAGTATATGAGAAGAACAAGGTCTCCATCAAAAATCTGTGACCATTCTAGCAGCTTCCAAAATGGCTTCTGGCAGCAACCCATGTGTATCAATAACAGAGACCACGATGAATAAGTTGTTCTGGGAGTCTTGTCAGTTAAAAAGCCTGATTATAATACTTAAAAGAAATATTTACCAGTTAGAAGGCAGACAAGCTGGTTTTTCAGCTTTCAGGCACAAATGTACAATAGTGCTTTTCCTAAGGTCAGCAAAGCAGGTGGTGGTGGGGGAGACAAAATAAACTATTTCACACAGAAAACATGAATGTCATGAGAACTTAATTTTCTTTACTGTTCTTTTCAGACCCATTGTTAAATTTTTGACATCTGATTATATTCCATTAGCAAGATTCTCCCAGAGGTTTCTTTAAACACTTCATTGAAAGGGAAAAAGTGGTATAATGCTACATAATTTTTTATAGCTGTGAATACTACCGTTTTTAGGACTCTTTGTTTATTTCTGAATTTGCAAGGGTGGAGCACTTTTCTTTTTTGTTAACTGCCTTTCGATGAACTGCTTACAGTAAATGGAGAAATCTCCACGTATTCTGAACTTGCAGCTATTTTCAGTAGCTTTCTTCTCTTTCCCAGGGTTATAAAAAAAATCATTACACCAATGCTAGGCATTTTGCTCATAAAGTCGCTGTAATAATTTCATCATCTCCTTCCACTCTTAAGAAAAACTAAAACTTAATCCGAATTTCTTGAAGCTCTTTCCCAAGGCAAAATTAAAACTACCAATTGAATAAAAAAAGCGAAAGAGGTAAGAGAAAAATTGCACTGTCCTTAAAGATACTGTTTCAAAATTCCTCTTCCACTTTGGCTAAACAGTATCATCAAACTCAACTGCCTCACCACCCCCCCCCCCCCCGCAATGGTTAACACTGTCAAAAAGATCTTGACGTGGACAGCCACTTTCAATGCTGACATTCCATAAATTCTCTACCTTATCATTAGAACTTCATTAGCCATCTCTTCCTATTCTGGAAAGAGTAAGAACTAACCAAAGAAAAGCAACCAGCAGATATAATCAGCACTTGCACATCTTCAGTGGTGCCAAATTACTCTGGATTTATGTCCATGCTTTCACTATTTCATATATTTATTGTAGCTGATATCTTAAGACATTATCTAAGAAAAAAACTGCAAACTAATTTACGCCACTTGTTTCTTCTGCCAATTCGTATGATTAAAAAAACAAAACTTGATAGGCTTTCCCTAGTTTACAGTATACGTATTTCAGAAACTATAATTTCTTCCTCTCTCAACTTGTCACAATCAGAAACCAAAAAAGAATGTGCCGGTTCCTTGTTTGAATGTATTACTATTAATAATATTGTATTATTAACAATAAGCAGACCATGGGTTTAGCTGAGTTTATTTAGTCGCTAGTGTCACCTAACTGCAGCTACACCGTTAAGAATTTAACTCCAACTGTTTTCAACAGGATAACTGAAAAGACATATACTTCCTTAGGCAAATTTTTGGACTTAAGAGTGCTTTGTCAGTGGAACGTTGTCCAGCAGTGCATTTTAAAATGGTATGTTCCCTCACGACAAGGGCCAAGTCAGCAACTCTTCC
The DNA here is from genome assembly GCF_947247035.1 of Vipera ursinii. Taxonomy (NCBI): domain Eukaryota; kingdom Metazoa; phylum Chordata; class Lepidosauria; order Squamata; family Viperidae; genus Vipera; species Vipera ursinii. Next base: position 163,146,877 of record NC_139512.1, read on the forward strand.
TTTGGGTTGCTGCAGAGCAGGGGTCTTCAAACTTGGTCCTTTTATGACTTGTGGACTTCAATTCCCAGAATTCCTCAGCCAGCGTGCCTGGCTGAGGAATTCTGGGAGTTGAAGTCCACAAGTCATAAAAGGGTCAAGTTTGAAGACCCCTGCTGTAGAGATTTGCTTGACATTTTGCTGATAGTGTCACTTGGGTGAGCTTGGAGTTCAATGCTATTATCCAGTGGGATAATATCTTGCTAGACTCTCCCCGAAGGAGCTTATGTGCAACTGGAGAATGTTATTGGACTCATGGTTCCATCTGGATGGTCCATGCAGAGGAGGACCTGGCTAGAAGTGAATTTGCCTAGTTACAGCTGATATGCCAATTGTGCTCTTTCTTGAGTGGCAGGCAATAGTTACTCTACTCTCTTTGCTTCTGTATTGTACTACTTCTCTGAGCTGCCCTTGAAGACTACTCAAAAGCTACATCTGATGCAGAATAGAGTAGCCCGCATGCTGACTGGTGAGAGCTTATTCAGTAGTATATCCCCTACACTGCAAGAACTGCACTGGCTTACAGTAGGTCAAGATGGTGGTGCTTAAATCCTTTCAAAACTTGGAGTAGAGTACCTTTTCCGTAATGATCTGACCAAGCTGTCTTTCTGTACACAGGGGATGCTATAGGTTTCTGCAGCTGCGAGGTGAAGGGGGTAGTAGCCTGGAAACAATACTCCACTGCTGCTTTAAACCTCCAGCAAAAGCAAACCGCAGGATTCAGGTGGCCTTCTCACATCTCCAGGAAAACAGTTAAAAGTTGGCTTTTCAGACAACCTTTACATTTTTGTCTGTTGTCTTTCAATTCTGGATTTATATGGATTTATATCATAGTTTGCTGTGGGTTTTTTAATGTTTTTACAATGTTGTTCTGTGAACTGGGACACGGTGGCTCATTGGGTTAGGATGCTGAGCTTGTCGATCAAATGGTCGGCAGTTTGGCGGGTCAAATCCCGAGTGCCGTGTAACAGAGTGAGCGCCTGTTACTCATCCCAGCTTCTGCCAACCTAGCAGTTCGAAAGCACGTAAAAATGCAAGTAGAAAAATAGGGACCACTACGGTGGGAAGGTAACAGCGTTCCGTGCGCCTTTGGTGTCCAGTCATGCCGGCCACATGACCACGGAGACGTCCTCGGACAAGCGCTGGCTCTTCGGCTTTGAAATGGAGATGAGCACCAGCCCCTAGAGTCAGAAATGACTAGCACGCATGTGCGGGGGAATCTTTACCTTTGTGAACTACCTAAAGTTTTTGGAATTGGGCAGTCTATAAATACTGGAAAAGAAATAAGTAATATATATATATATTTGGGGGCCAAAACAGGAATGAAAGAGTTAATTAGCAAGGTCCATTCAAAAAAGCCTTGACAAATACTTAAACATACATTTGCCTTGCCTTCCAGCTAATATAAGAGAGAAGGAACCCGTGGCTCAGGAGGTTAAAACACTGCCTGATATATAATCAGCCCGGGTTCGAATCTCAGATAAAGGGTATGACTAACTGATGAGAACATAAAGAGTTCGAAATGATCATCTTAGCCTCCCAAATTCTTTATTAGCAATTTGAATAATTTGCACAAATAATGAGCTGTCATAAGTTGACTAGTTCCTGTGGATAAGCCCTGAGCCGGGCCAAAACAGGAATGAAAGAGTTAATTAGCAAGGTCCATTCAAAAAAGCCTTGACAAATACTTAAACATACATTTGCCTTGCCTTCCAGCTAATATAAGAGAGAAGGAACCCGTGGTTCGAATCTCAGATAAAGGGTATGACTAACTGATGAGAACATAAAGAGTTCGAAATGATCATCTTAGCCTCCCAAATTCTTTATTAGCAATTTGAATAATTTGCATATATATATATATATATATATATATATATATATATATATATATATATATATAAATATATATATATATATATACAGTTAGAAATCAATAGTAAATTCCTATTAAAATTTGCCTTGAGTTCAGATCTAGGTACATAAGGTAGTATGTATAGCCTCATGTAGCTAGATCTAAATTCAGCTAAGGCAGCAGAGCCCATACAGCTCTCATATTCCCAGCATTTCATTAAGTCCATTCTTTCTGCCAGTCTGAGCTGATCTAAGGTCATGCCACCAATGGGATATGCTGAAATTACACAGAATAACTGTGCTATTCCTCAGTGCTCCCATGCCATTCCCATGACGATGCCTAGTTTAAGTCATTCCACTGAGTTATCTTAACTCACATAAGAACTCTATCAATCAAACTGGTCAGGCTGACAAAGTCATGGAGCTATGAGGCATGGTGCTGCTTCTGCTGAATCCTGTAACCATTTAAGCTGGTGAACCTTAAATAAAAGAACTGTATCCAAAGGTAGCAACAACGTGTGGCTAAGTGACAAGGTTTTTAATTAGGAAAAATAAAACAAGCATTCCATAAACAACTTATGGTACTGCAAATGAAACAGAATCCTGACCATTCCTATACTAAGAGAGCAAAGGCAAGACAATTCCTTTATTGAAAAATTAGCTATTTGTCTTACAACAATAGTTCTAATCATCCAGCTATAAAATTATAATCACTGTGAATGACCTAAGTCACATTATAAACTCCACACAGGCACACACGCAGGATACTTCTTAAAATAGTATTAATTTTCAACTGAAATACCAGGGAATCAGTAAGTATTGTCACATATTTACCACTGCCTTTGTTAGCATGCAATATATTTCCTGCTGCATTTGCATGGCAAAAATCTCTATTCAGAAAAAAAAAATTCTTAGAAACTGCATTGTGATTGTTAAATGCTTTCCCCCTTATTAAACTGTAATCCCAATACCTGATAAGAAGAAAATATTGCAGCAATGCCCAAGTACCTGAACCATCTGAAGTGGCTGGCTCCAGCGAAAAGGATCAGCATGAAAAAAAAGTCTGTTGTTGGGAGAGCTGTTCGAAGACCCAGTAAAATGCTCCTCCTATGATTTCCACAATGCTAGTAGCAACATACCAAGCAGTCGGTGGTTAAAATTTAAAAAGCGAGACCATAGTGAAGCCTGGGCTGTGATAAGGATCTCTGTCTCCGAGAGCCAGCAGCCTCAGGAGAAAGTCACACAAACACAATAGGGGCTGACAGAGTCTCCGGAGGCTAACCTAGTTCTGTACTCTGATGGGAGCAAATAATGTCCTTTCCCAAATGGAAGAACTGAATACAGTCTCCTCTTGACTGGAATTCAGAAAGATTACACATTAACAATTAATACACTTTAAATACCACCTAGAGCAGGGCAGTTTACATCATTCTGGAGAGTAAAACTGTACCTCCCTGCCAGAAGATCAGTGCCTGAAAACTGATCTTATACAGAGTATTGCTAAGTAAAATTAAACGTGCCAGGATGAGTAATTGGTGAAATTTGTGGCTGTTAGTTGTTTGCTGATCGGAGAAGCTCCAGAGCTTGTCACAGTTGCAGACGGTTTAGTTAAAAATAAACTACCAAGTGTTTAATCCAATCTATTTTTGATACATTGAGGAAGGAGCTAAAACATATAATTAATGCAATATATAGTGTAGGCAAGCTTAAATAACTATATTACTCTGTGTATGTGTTATTTTTTTTCCTTCCATACGAATATAAATAATTCATATTCATGAGAGCAGCTATTCACCGTATTTATCTTATAATTCATAGCCAATGTAAAAGTTTAGCAATAAACAGAGTTTGCTTAGTAAGACAAAAGGCCTATCTAATTTGGCATTTGGATCTTATAATATGCAAAAAAAAAATGCTTATGGATCATTCTTAAGTGAAATGGAAATATAAAAGTATTCTTCTGAATATCTGAACAGGTAACTTCAGAGTTGCCTGAACTGAGAAAGGGGTGGATGGATGGATGAATGGACGGACGGACGGACGGACGGATGAAGGAAGGAAGGAAGGAAGGAAGGAAGGAAGGAATAAATAAATAAATAAATAAATAAATAAATAAAAACATTTATAAAGGATTTTAATTTTTATTCAAATAATCTATAGTTTCTTTGCAGAAAATATCTTTAAACAAAATTTAATCTAACCAAAAATGTTAAGCTAAAGCTTAATGGTAAGTTTATATTATTTTATCTTTGAAATGTCATAATTGAATTCACTGCTACGAAAATCAATCTAGAGGTAATAATACTGTTCTTATTTCTATGCTTGAAGTAAGCAAGCAGAGCAATATTACCCCTCAAGACTGATACACCAAACAATGGGGGGCATGAGTCCAAGAATTAATGGAAAATTCCAATTTGTCCATTCAGTACTTGGCCTTCCCAAATGCTTCCATAAGGGTTTAAGTATAATCTCTAAATTAAGGGTCTTATTCAGTATCTTTGATCATCAGTTTCTTTCTTTGAGGAGCTTTGTCCCAAGGTAAAATAAACTGAGCTTAAGTCACTGAGGCTTAACTTAGTCACAGTTGGCTTACTGATTTCACAAAACATTACAACATATAGGTCAATGTAGACAGCGTGAGCAAAAGTTATATTCTGAAACATTTTTGAACAGACAAATTAGTTTCAAATCAATTTATTTGCACAATTCCTAGAGATTATTATTTTATTTAATTATTTAATTGCTACTTAAAGGTAAAAGGTAAAGGTTCCCCCGCACATGCATGCTAGTCGTTTCCAACTCTAGGGGCCGGTGCTCATCTCCGTTTCAAAGCCAAAGAGCCAGCGCTTGTCCGAGGACGTCTCCGTGGTCATGTGGCCGGCATGACTAGACGCCAAAGGCGCACGGAACACTTTTGCCTTCCCACCGTAGTGGTCCCTATTTTTCTACTTGCATTTTTACGTGCTTTCGAACTGCTAGGTTGGCAGAAGCTGGGACGAGTAACAGGTGCTCACTCTGTTACGCGGCACTCGGGATTTGACCCACCAAACTGCCGACCTTCTGATCGACAAGCTCAGCGTCCTAACACACTGAGCCACCGCGTCCCTAAACTGCTACTTAGGAAATAAGCAAAAACTGTCAAACTTTATATTATTTTCCTTTCAGATTTGAATGAAACTACAGGTAATCCTCAACTTACAACTGTTCATTTAGTGACTGTTCAAACTTAGCACGGCACTGAAAAAAGCGACTTATGACCATTTTTCACACGATTGTTGCAGCATGCCTGTGCCGTGGTCTGGTGATCAAAATTCAAAGACTTGGCAATTGTCATGTATTCCCAGAATCGTGTAGTCACCTGGGAAGCTAGATTCACTTAACAACCCTGTGGCTAACTTAACAACTATATGATTCACTTAACAACTGTGCCAAGAAAGGTCGCAAAATGGGTCAAACTTGCTTAACAACTGTCTTGCTTAGCAAGGAAATTTTGAACTCAGTTGTGCTCGTAAGTCAAGGCCTTTGTTTAATTTTGTTGAGAAAGGAATATATTATATTGAAATATATTCAGAGAAGTTTACAAAGTCTATTAATGAGATATTTTGTTTTAAAAAATAGCTCTGGGTTTAAAATAACACAAAATAAACTATCTGATGGGCTGCTATATCAAATATATTAGAAGAACAAACAGACCTGAGAGGTCCATATCATTGCCCATTTTTATTTCCAGATTTTTTTTCCATGCATGTTTTCTTTCAGTTTCTAACAAAATTGGCACTAGTACCATATTTTTCTAATTTATGTGCAGTTATTTTGTTAAATACAGCACATCAAGGGACAGGCTTGTGCCTTAATACAATTGCTAAACTTTGTAGTTTTTAATTGAAATGGCAGCTAACCAAGACATTTCCCTTGCTTAAGGATTAATTAATTAATTAATAAAACAATTAACAAGCTATTTGCACAATTGAAAGTGGGGAAATTGACTGGTTATTTTTCAAACATTCTCTTTAACAGCCAGCAGATGTCAACATAAATCCACTATATGCCTCAACTCTAACCCAGATCTTGCCAGGCTTGTTAAAGACATGATGTTAGAAGAGGTTTCTCCCTATCAAGGGCAGGCATTCATTTGTATACACAGTCAAAATCTATGTATAATAAATTATTTCATCTTGGAAAATCAGAACATGGCAAATACTAGATTTCCCTTTTATTTCCTGCATCATGCCACCAGTAAAAATGTATCAAAATTTGTTTACATTCTTTAACCTTAGCTTTATTTTTAATTATCTTAATTTCTATAACTGTTTAGGCATAATTAATCTTAATTATCCACAAAATGTTTCTTTCCATCTGGGTCAAATAACCTACAGCTCACATAGAAGCTAAACAGGTGAGGGATAAATAAATGTAAAACTTACTTTCAGTTCAACTACGATGATTCAGTTTTCTTAGTAACAACATGGAAGTGATTAATCACTTCTTTCTACTGGATGTTTACGTAATTTCTAGTCTATAGCCCTTGTATCTCCTGGCAGTCACCCATGAAAGTACTATCCAGGCCCAGCCTTGCTTAACTTTTTGAAATCAACTGAGATTTTGCTAGCTACTAGATAGTTAAATATAGTATTCTCAGAAAGTTTTCCTGACACAAATTCTAGAATCACTAATTGTCAATCCTAGAGGCATGGTTTTATAGAATTAGTTAAAAGTCTTTAAATAATTCTATATTCTCTCTACCACCTTATTAAATATATTAGATTAGCCTTCTTCAGCTAAAAACTCTCCAGATATGTTGAGACTACAACACCACAAATGTTTCTAGCTCATGTAGAGGAAGGATTTTGATGAGTGGCCACAACAGAGAGTTAACAGGGCAACAGTACTGTCTTTTTATCAAGCCAATAAACAAAAGGGCAGGGGCCCCCAACCCCCAGTCCGTGGACTGGTACCGCTGGGCCATGGCATGCCAGCAACTGGTCCACACAAACAAGCAAAGCTCCATCCACAGGATGCAGGCAGCACACAAAACCACGCAACCTCTGGTCTGTGGAAAAATCCCTCTCCCCGGAACTGGTTCCTAGTGGCCAAACGTTTGGGGACTTCTGGACTAGGATATCCAGAGAATGTGGACATTTGCAAGCATATTCAACACATTCCTTGAATCTCCAGACTATTCTCTTTGGTTGAAGTACAGAGTGCTTGTTTGCCTTGTTACCTCTAAAACAGGGGTGACGAACTCGCAACGTCACGTGATGCGACGTATCACGACTTTTTTGCCATTGCCAGCAATGAAGTGGGCACGGTTTTGCTATGGTGAATCTGGCCAGCGGGCTGGCAGGTTGACACCTCTGCTCTAAAATATTCTGCTGCTTTAAGATGTACTAGAGGTGGCAGTTAACCCTAATAAATACATTATTAAAAAACATTCACCTGATCACAGGTCCTTGCCTAAAAACTTTTAACTCTACCTTAGAGACATAAAATTTTCCTGGCTTGCTTTACCAGCTCATTCTTTGGGATAATCCCTAACTGTAAGAGATTAGAAACTTCAGCTGGAATTCTAGGAGCAGTGTATTTTACTTGCTGTGACTTAATGTGGCTTCAAGGATTCTAGTTTGGAGTTCCCTCCATCACCTCACTTCTTCAGAAAAGTCAGCTTAACTCTGTTTACCGTGGAACATTTCTATAGGTCTGGAGAAATATTTTTTGCTTCTCCAGGCTCTAGAACTTCCTCTGAGATCAGTTGTCCCTGGAGTGCTTCTGGTCCCTCATTCGGAAACTATCCTATCCTCCTTGAGGTAACCATTTTGCCTCACTCTGATCTCTCACATGTTTCTCAGTCCCTCTCTCAATTTCAAGATGAAGCTTTTTAAATGGAAACTTTCTTGAGGCTAGGATTCTAAAATGACTTTGAACATTTACTTTCCTCAAGAAAAAGGGAGGAAGACTGAGTTGTTTCCCTGTACCTCATATTAATCAGATAAGTTTGGGGAGGGAATCTATTTATCCTGCTTGGAGGTGTCTGCCTGTCTGGGAAGAAGGACTTGTCAGCCTCATCTATTGAACGCAGGAGTGGCCATTCACTACAAGGATTATGTAACAATTTGAGAGTAACAACTGATTCATTTGGCAAGTGACACTGGATGTTGACACTTAATTCAGATAAGGATCTAATAATCATGGCAGGTTCTGCTGTTATTCAGTCCTTCCACTATATTTAAGAACATTTTTCTGCTTGTATTACCTACACCCTTAATCAATACAATATTGCCCCGTGAAAGGAAAAAATTTTTTTTAATTATGATGTTTTATAATGGCAAGTATTGAGTAGATTATTTTTGTAAGCACAATATACTTTTTTCAGGACCCTATTAGTATAAATATTGATAACCATTACAGGTGCCTGGGTTTTGACAAGCAAAATTCCATATACAGAGCCCACATTTATTCTTAGGTGACAAATATTTCTTACAATATTTGTCCCCATGTATGTAGAATCTATGTATCAGTTTTGCTCTATTCATACAGCATCAATCAACCAAACTTGTGTGAGGGCAGAAAAGCATGAACTATAACTAGGGGCGCTAAAGAGAAATTGATAATTTATTTAATTTGCCTAGTATTCAAATGGGCTGTTCAAATGTTTAGGCTGAACTTTTGAAGTACTTCTAGATCTCTCCTTTTTCAAAACATTGCAATTTTTCACTGATTCCTCTAATTCCCCAATGCCTTTAACCATTCCCATTATAAAACAACAACAACCAGTAGCTTGCAAATGGGCCCTCTATCTCAATTGCTAAAATATACTCACATAAGAGGAATACAATAATAATGCAAGGATAACCCTAATTTATTTACTCAATTAAAATTGTCTATCTATTCTGATGTGGACAACTGACAGTATATTACTATACTGTCAGTTTGCTTCGTTTTCCCCGGTGATGAGAACATCGTCGAAATAGGGGCAGACCCCGGGTATCCCTTTTAAGGTTTTCTCCATGATACCTTGGAAGATACCCGGGGCTGCAGATATGCCAAATTGGAGTCTTTTCACTTTAAAGGCACCACGGTGGGTGACAATTGTTTGAGCTTCCGCGGTGTCATTTGTGACAGGCAGTTGCAAGTACGCCTGCGTCAGATCAAGTTTTGCGAAAATGGCGCCGGAGCGGATGGAAGCGAGGACATCCCTCACTGCTGGCACCGGGTAAGCATGGGGGCTGAGGGCTAGGTTAAGGGTCGCTTTATAGTCTGCACATAATCTAATTTCCCCGTTAGGTTTAACTGGGGTGACTATAGGGGTCTCCCAGCTTCCCCCTTCAGTAGGTTCCAGCACCCCTAGTCCTATGAGGCGTTCTAGCTTGTTCTCTATTTTTTCTTTGAGGGCAAATTGAACCCTCCTAGCTCTTATCTTTATGGGCTGGATGGTTGGATTTAATTTTAAGGAGATGGGAGGGCCAGTGTATTTTCCTAGTGTGCCATCAAAGACGTCTGCATACTTGTTGCAGACGGCTTCGAGGCTAGAGGCTTGTACTATGTTTACCCCAGTAATGGCGATGCCCAGAGGGCTGAACCAGTTCAGCCCAATTAGGTTGGTGCGGTTCCCTGGAGTCACTAAGACTTCCAGGGGTCCCTTGAATTCTTTGTATTCTACAGCGACCTTAGCCTTCCCCTCTAGAGGAATGGGTTTTTTTTGGAAATCTGCTAGATGGACCTGGGTTTTTTTAAGGGGAATTTCCCTATTGCTTCGCTGGCAGATCTCCTGATACGTTTTGAACGATATTAAGGAGACTGCTGACCCGGAGTCCACCTCCATGAGGCAGGTGACTCCCTGAATTTTTACCCTGATCCTTACTTTTGGACTTAGGCTATGCACCTTATCTATTGTTTCCACTAAGATCCCTGGCGCTCCTCCCTTGTTGGCCTGGGCGGTTGGCCTACCTGGGGGGTTGGCCTCCAGATCATGCACGTTGTCATGGGGCCGGCTTCGGCACACTGGTTTGATGTGGCCGGTTTTTCCGCAATTGTGGCATTTTGCGTTCCGGAACCGGCAGCTTCCCCGGGCATGGTTGCCCCCGCAGCTGGCACAGGTGGCCCGTTGCTCATGTCGTGGTGGCGGGGGGGTTCTGGCTCTTTGGCAATCTGATGTGTCGCTTCTCCGCTGTTGTCGACGCTCCATCCTGTGCTGAAGGGCTTCACCGTCTGTGAAGTCCACTGACTCGTCGCTGTCACTGAGGGTTGCGTTCTCGTGGTATACGGTTGCTGGACTTTCTGGTGTTGCGGTTGTTGGTTTTTTCTTGTGGTTATATTCATAGGCCATTATCTCGCGGGTCAGTTCAGCTAGGCTCATGTCTGGTTTTGACGTCAGTTTTTTCTGGAGACGCTCGTCCCTCAAGCCTATCACCACTTGGTCCCTGATGCGGTCTTCCAAGTCGGGAAAGCAGCAATTACGAGCGGCATGCCTGACCCCGGCGATGAAGTCGTTTGCGGGCTCGTCCGGTCGCTGCTTCTTCTGGGCGAACTGTACTCGCCAATACAGCTCCGAGCGGGCTGGCATATAATGTTTGTTTAGCTGGTCGACCAGGTCCATGTAGGAGACTTCTGTGATGGGTACCGGGCTGAACAGCCCAACGGCAGCGTCGTATACCGGGGGCCCGCTGATGTACAGGAGGGCGGCGGCCTTTGCTCTGTCGTCGGTGATTTTGCTGACGAGGAGGAACCCCTCGACTTGCCCCAGGTGTGACTGCGATCTCTCCGGATGGCGGGTATCGAATTCCCTCACACGCTTGAAGTTGGCCATGTCATCCGGTCCTGGTCTCGCTCCGTTCGGAAGTTAAAACTTCCAGTGACAGCTCTGGCCGGGAACTCTCTTCCTCGGCCGTGACTTCAGCTCAGGAGCGATCCCACCTTCGTCGCCAGTGAAGTAGCCGAAGGACCACTCGGGACGACAGGTTACTGAACTAAGACTTTATTTAGAACAAGGCAAAAACAGAATAACTTGTCCGGCTTTTATAGCCGGCAGCTGTCAGCGAGATCCAATCAGGATCGTTCCTTTTGGCGCCGCATCTAGCCGAGCCAATCACCGCTGTCTTCTCTTGACAGTTCTTCTTTCCGCATGGTGAGCCGGCTTGGTGTTTTGACAGCCGCGAGCTGTCAGTGGCTGCGCCTGCGCCCTGGCGGGGAACTTTGACAGCTGTCAAAGTTCCCGCGTGTTCTCCTGTCAGTTTTGTTTACCTCACAGAATCAATGGAATAAACGGTTTTAACTTACAGCTAACGTTTTGTATACATATATATTACATCTCCTTTTTCAAAACATTGCAATTTTTCACTGATTCCTCTAATTCCCCAATGCCTTTAACCATTCCCATTATAAAACAACAACAACCAGTAGCTTGCAAATGGGCCCTCTATCTCAATTGCTAAAATATACTCACATAAGAGGAATACAATAATAATGCAAGGATAACCCTAATTTATTTACTCAATTAAAATTGTCTATCTATTCTGATGTGGACAACTGACAGTATATTACTATACTTGACTGAGTCATTGGGGAATCACACAAAGCATCTGCACAGGATGGCGAAATGTGGTATTTCACACATAAGAATTCACTTTCACACAGCACCGTGTCTGTTGTGATGTTATAATTTTTAATGCCATTAATAAACTTATGTGTGGATAGTGAAAGTGAACCCTTATGTGTAAAATGCCACATTTCACCATTCTATGCACATGCTTTAGGTGGTTGCACTATGTATTACTTTGAACTTACGAATCTAAAGATGTATCAGTGGTGGGATTCAGCCGGTTCGCACCGGTTCAGCAGAACCGGTAGCTACATTTTGCTGAGTTCGGAGAACCGGCTGAATGCATAGTGCTTCTGGAAGCCCAGTCTAGGCCTTGGAGGCCTAGAGGAGGCCTCCCAGGCCTAGAAAGGCCTGCCGGAAGTGCATGGATGCCACTTCCAGAGGTCTGTCCTAGACCTTGGAGGCCAGGCCCATCCAATAAGAGAACCGGATGTTCAGGTATTTGAATCCCACCACGGAGATGTATGAATTTCTTCCCTCCTTTGTATGCCTTTATTCCAAATTTCCATCCATGAACAAACAAATATACCCCATTTAGTTGGATAAGAATAAAGCTTATTTCTATCTTTCATAAGCAGACCAAAAATATTAAGGAGTTATCAAAAGTAGTTTAACCAAGAGAAATACTTCTAGTGTAAGGTGCATGAAGTCAGCAAGTCATTATGTTTTCTAACTATAGACTTGCAGAGAAGAAATTCAAAGCAATTGAAAGTGTCTTTTTGTCCAGCTGTGTGTAATTTTTAGATTCTTGTCTGAAAGAGAGAAACCGGTTCAGCTGGTATCAAAGGAGATGAAATGGTAATGCAGTTAAGCAAATGTAAAGCTCTTTCTCCAACAGTTATTGGATGGAGTCACTGTGTTTATGCACACGTGCAGGTACTGGTGGGACAGCATGAAATCACACTTCAGAAAAATCAATCCCCGCTTGGTTTTTGTTTTTTTAAAGAGTGGCAAGAGTTCAGAGATGTGTTATATGTAGAAAATGATACATGCAGTGCATGCAGTGTCCCAATATCAATATCAGAGTTTTAAGGAAGATACACAGTAATAGATATATAAAATATTTGTTAGAGAGCCTTGAGAATCACTGCTAGCTTGGGATATACTTTGTGCTAAACAGATCCACTTTGCTTGTTCTATTAAAATGGAAAGCATTCAGGGCATGTTTTTTTTTAAACACAGAACTTTTTGAAGCTGCTCTGTTCACTATATCTCTTCTTAGACACACCTTTTATACATATTTTTCTTAATTTGGAGCAGTCCAATGGCCTTCTATGAATAAATGCTAATTATCATGCATCCATTCTTCAACACGCTTTTAAAATCTAAGTTAAAAATGAAAATAAAAAAGGTGACTGCCACTATTTGTATGCAAATTTCAGCAGGTTGTATTATTTTGAGTTTACAACTGGGGAAAGATAAATGCTTGCCAGATATTCTTTGATGTAGAATTTGCGCCACTGCCAACTGAGAGTAGAATGCCCTTAAACAGAATCTGCAGCAAAATTACTGTCACTATGTGATAAATAATTAGACTTATTTGGAATTTCAGTTGAATTAATCCTTTGTTTAAGTAACGATAAGGGCATATAAGACTACACAATTCTTATACTATTAACGTTGTTTGAATTTGAACGTATTTTTCTTTTCTTTTATTGTATCTTTTTCTTTCTCTTGCAAGCTATTTTCTTACAGTTGCTGCTAGTACTCCCTCCTAAGGGAGTAAATGCAGCTTAATAAAAAATAAATGACATTATTTGCAAAATTGCCCAAACATCTATTTTGTACTTTCATGCAAAACTTTATACAAGATCTTTTTCTATATTGCACCTTTTTATGGCCAGCAGGTTTTATCCCATATCTTTTTAGTTCACTGTAATTCTTACATTATAACTCAACTCAAATAATTTTCTACTAGTGAGTGTACAAGAATTTATAATATAGCATTAATACTTTTCCTTTGCTGCTTACTATTGTTTACAGCCAAATCTAGGCATAATTTCAAACTGGTAAAATATTCATCGATTTCAGGAGAGTGAAAGTGTTTGATTATTGGCAAATAAAAAAAAATACAGAGACAAGGTCAGAGATTAAAAAGTTGGCAAGTACTCCTAACCTTTCTGGGTACTGTTGTGACTTTATAAAGTAATATTGTCCAAAAATGGCTCTGAATATTTGCCAGGTGACTTGAGGCAGCTGCTTTACTTTGCCAAGGAGCATGTCTAGTTGTCCAGTTGTTTTACTGCTCTGTTTCCTCATGCCTTACACATCTTCCCTTTCCCCTCCTTCTCCTCTCTAATCCCTGCTTAAAATTATGCCTTTTCTCCTTAGGTGTTAATTTGTTATCTAAAATAGAAAAGAGACTCTTATGAATTCAATTGACTTTTTATTATTACAGGTAGTCCTCGGTTGACAATGGTAGTTGGGACCAGAGTTTCCATTCCCGGAGTGATATAGTCATAAAAATGTGATGACGTGTGACTGCATCACTTAGTGACAACAATCCCAGCGGTCTCTCTTGCCGATGTTAAGCAAGAATTGTGGGTCATTAAGCAAGGACCTCCTCACAACTTCTTGCTGGTTTCCGACAAGTTAAGTCACTGGGGAGACTGGCAGGAAATCACAAGTTCCAGAGGGAAAACAAGCAGGGTGGCAAGTGGATAAGTGGCTGTGGTGGCCCATTGTGAGTGCAGTTGAGCTGAGGGCGACTGCTGTCAGGGATGGGAGGGCATGCAAGCCACTCTGCACTCTGTCATCCTCAGCTGACTTTTGCCATCATCTTCCTCCAGTTTCCTGGCCCTTCACAAAGCCCCAGCTGCCCAGGCCCAGCACTACAGAATCAAGCCCTTACCCCTGCACTCCACAATCCCTATCACCCTCCACTCCACACCCCCCCCCCATGACCTTGGCTATCTTCTTGCTCCTGCTGCTGCTGTGGCACGTGCAGCCTGGCCCTTTGTGAGGTAGCTGCTGGCTGTGCGAAGACTTCTTTCTGCATTCTCACAAGAAAAACTTGCCAGGCCTCAAGAAGGCTGCGTGTGACTTTGGGAAGAAGGCCGCTGGGCCTTCTGGGTGCATCATGTCAACAGACATCTTGTCACACGGGAAGAGGAAGAAGATGGTAAAAAGATGGCAGAGTGCAGGTGGCTAAAAGGGCAGAGATGGGGGGAGATAGGTGGGTGGGCATTCTTGAACCCCATCCGGCGGTCATAAATGCGGCAAACTGCTAAGGGCCCAAACGTTGATCACATGACCACAGGGTGCTCCAACCTCCGTAACTTCAATGAGGGAATGTAGATACCATTTGTTTAGTGCTGTTGTAATTTTGAACGGTCACTGAATAACTGACCATTAAATGAGGGCAACCTGTTGTATCTCTATGCCACCCAATCCCAATGACTCACAAATAAAAATATTACAATAAGAAAAAATACAACAGGAAAGAAAAATAAAACAATAAAAGTTGATGAGGATAAGGTAAGAATGAAAGGGAAATAAGTGCAGGAGGAGGCTTCACTCAACCTCACCATAAGCCTGGGCAAAAAGCAAGTCTTCAGGTCTGTTTATTGTTATAATGACAAGGGGTGGGTGTATGTTATTTATACAGCAGTCACTTGTGAAAATAGCCAAAAAATTGTTAACTCATACCAAGAACATACATGTTACACTGTCATCGTTTATTTAACTTTGGTTTAATGAATAAAGCAAAATTATATGAAATTATTTATTTACAGCATTTTTATACAATGTGAAGGCAAAACTGAACAAATCACATTCTGGCTTAGCGTGATGCTTGAAATATTCCATATGCTGCCTATAGGAGACTAGTTCTGATTTCCTAGTATAGCTTCTCTTACAAAAAGCTATTCAAACTAGAACATTCAAATTGCCCAGCTATTACACTTTAGATTACTTTTTTCTAAGTTAAAAGGAAATACTGCAGCCCAGGAATCAAGAAACTTTTCCGTGACTATTTCTTTATATTGTTAATTTTCTTAAGCTTCCAAAATAAAAGAGCTAAATATTCCCACTCACATACACCCACAGACCTAGATATAAATAAATACACTAAGATTCTAAAGTATAAATATCAGCCTGTAACGCATAGTGTCTTGAAATCCAGCTCTTAAAACAAATTCTTAGTGTTTAATCAGCAAAACCAATTAAATATATTCCTGCAAAAATATGTCAAAAATTCATTTTGGAGGAGAAGCAATGATCTAAACAAAAACAGTGGAGATTAAAGGAAGAAATATTTTGTCATATAACTGTACATAATACTCAGAGGAAGCGGGAAGATGACTGCTTAATGTATAATTTAATTTGGTGGTGGTTATTGATAGACTGTTAAAAATGTCATACCTAAAAAAAATCTTAGCTACAGGATTTCTCCTCCTCAGTAATTCTGTTCCCCCTTTATAAACATCTGCAAATTCACACTGTTACTAAGAATACAACATCTGCACTGCAGTATTGACAAACAGTTTATGGCAGCTGATGCCCATGAATTATGTTACACTGAAATATCTTAACAGAAAAGCTAAATAAATAAATAGGTCCTCAAGAGTAATCTATGTAAGTCCAATGCAATCTCTGAGATTTCCAGGAAAATATTTTTTTTCCTTTCAGAATAAAGCTCTTTTGTATTTCTGTATGTGAACTATTTTGTGGTATTAAATTCTAATTTGTTACAGGTTTCTGAGGAGAGATGGTATCAACAATGCAATGGTCCAAAAGCTTTAGTGTTATAAGCAAATGCATTTACTAAATGCATTTGCTTGGTGGAAAGATTCTTTTCCCCCCTCTCAGTGTGTCCCCTTAAAGGTCCTTCAAATGTGCTCCTGAGGGTCAAGGGATGGAAAAGGAAGTTCCACACTATAACTGTGAGAGGGATTTCGGACTCCTAGTGGACAATCACTTCAATATGAGCCAGCAGTGTGCTGCAGCTGCCAAAAAAGCCAACACAGTGCTAGGCTGCATTAACAGAGGGATAGAAACGAGATCAAGTGAAGTACTAATACCACTTTACAATGCTTTGGTAAGGCCACACTTGGAATACTGCATCCAGTTTTGGTCACCACGATGTAAAAAAGATGTCGAGACTCTAGAAAGGGTACAGAGAAGAGCAACAAAGATGATTGGGGGACTGGAGGCTAAAACATATAGGGAACGTTTGCTGGAACTGGGTATGTCTAGTTTAATGAAGAGAAGGGTGAGGGGTGACATGATAGCAGTGTTCCAATATCTCAGTGGTTGCCACAAGGAAGAGGGAGTCAAACTATTCTCCAAAGCCCCTGAAAGCAGGACAAGAAGCAACGGATGGAAACTAGTCAAGGAGAGAAGCAACCTAGAACTAAGGAGAAACTTCCTGACAGTTAGAACAATTAACCAGTGGAACAACCTGCCTCCAGAAGCTGTGAATGCTCCAACACTGGAAGTTTTTAAGAAGAGACTGGACAGCCATTTGCCTGAAATGGCATAGGGTTTCCTGCCTGAGCAGGGGGTTGGACTAGATCAGTGTTTTTCAACCACTGTTCCGCGGCACACTAGTGTGCCGCGAGATGTTGCCTGGTGTGCCGTGGGAAAAATTGAAAAGTAATTATAAAATACTTTCTTTGTGTTTATTTGATTCCTATTCAAGAGAATTACTTTATATATAGTCAATATAGGCACAGAGTTAATTTTTTTGACATTTTCTAATGGTGGAGTGCCTCGTGATTTTTTTCATGAAACAAGTGTGCCTTTGCCCAAAAAAGGTTGAAAAACACTGGACTAGATGACCTCCAAGGTCCCTTCCCTTCCAACTTATTATTATTATTATTATTATTGTTGTTGTTGTTGTTGTTGTTGTTGTTGTTGTTGTTGTTGTTATTTGGATACTGTTAAAGTTCTGAAGGGACGCGGTGGCTCAGTGGGTTAGGACGCTGAGCTTGTCGATCAGAAGGTTGGCAGTTTGGCGGGTCGAATCCCGAGTGCCGCGTAACAGAGTGAGCGCCTGTTACTTGTCCCAGCTTCTGCCAACCTAGCAGTTCGAAAGCACGTAAAAATGCAAGTAGAAAAATAGGGACCACTACGGTGGGAAGGTAACAGCGTTCCGTGCGCCTTTGGCGTCTAGTCATGCCGGCCACATGACCACGGAGACGTCCTCGGACAAGCGCTGGCTCTTCGGCTATGAAACGGAGATGAGCACCGGCCCCTAGAGTTGGAAACGACTAGCACGCATGTGCGGGGGAACCTTTACCTTTACCTTTAAAGTTCTGAAGGATTAAGCTCAATATCCACCCCTGGTAAAATTTCAGCATCGGAAAGAAGGGACATCATTAGTTTAAAATGTGTCTTGGATAACAAAATATATCAAATTTGATTGTTCTTCCCTCCCTTTCCTTTCCGTGCATGTACAGAATTCTGTCTCAAAATCCCTAGGCCTAGGGGATAGTTTTCATAGAAGTCAAAACTAGTCTGGAGAAAAGTTTCAAGAGCTACATTCCAATGTTGATAGGACAACAATAAATAAAATTTGATAGGATTAAAAGAACTAGTTTGGTGTAGTGATTACAGTATTGGCTTAGAACAAAAGACTGTGAGTTTCATGCCTTAGGCATGAAAGCTGGCTAGGTATCTTTGGGCCAGTCACTTTTTTTGAGCCCAAATAACCTCACAGGGTTGTTGTTGAAGGAGGAAGGAGTACTGGTTTGTTAGTCATCTTGAACTATATATGAAAAAAGGCAAGATAAAAATTTAAAAAATTACAAATTCTAATTTAAGCAAGGGTGTTAACTAAGTAAACCTTTCCCCTTGATAACTATTCAAGAGTAAGCAAGACGTTGATTGATAAGGCTCTTGCCTATATGTCTACTGAGAAGTGGGCAGCTTACTTCTAGGTAATTAAGAATACATTTTTAGTCTCCTTATAATTAAACAACAAACTCTCTACATGAAAAAATAGCAATTTATTAAGACCAATTCTTTTTGGCCAAAACAAACCTCTCCACCGAGGTGCTTTTCTTTTAGAACAAACCTTGAATAAGCTGTTATTTGCAAAGTGCAGTTGTTTATGTACTATTTGTATGTTAGTCCAATTAAATTCAATAAGGCTTACTCTCAAGTAAGAGAACAGTAGGATTGCAGCTTTGTTAAAGAGAAGTAAAAAAGCAGAAGCAGAATCAAGCATCTATGACTTCAATTGCAATATTGCAGTATCTTCTGAAAAACAAAAAAAGCCTTCAAATTCCACCTCCCATCTCTTCTGACCACTTGCTTATAATAGCATTAGTAAAAGTGTATATATAATTAGTGTCTCATGCTAGATGCATCAGAACTTAATAAAGGATCAGCTGCTATGGGCAAAAATTGGAGGAAGTAACACTACATACTGTATATCACCTTGAGCTCCAGAATGAAAGGAGGCTCCTAAATCTTCACTAACAGACAAATAAATACAATACACTCACATATCTTTGTGCCAACCATTGCAATTAAAAATGAATTCCAGAGATCCTGGATTAAAAAGGGCAACCATGAACTACAAATAAAAGATATTAGCTAAAGTTCTTAAATTATCATTACTGTTTGGTCTTGCCTTTAATTGGCGGCAACTGGGAAACTGCCTTCTGGCAATAGCATACATTCTTACTGATAAACTGGGCATCAAAGAAGTTTCCTAAGGGAAAAAAAAAAAGAAAACATGCAGTTGTGACTCCAATCTTCTCCTTTTTCCTCCTGGCACTGTGGAGTCTGTAGGGGGCCTGGGGAGCTGAACACATTAGTGTTCAGCACAACTCCTGCTTAAGAGCAAACACGGGCCAATGTTCTTGTACAACAGTATCTTAAAGAGATATTTATCTATCTGAAAAATAAATCTGGAACAAATAATTCTACTTCTGCCCAAAGGAACCTTGGTTTTCCTACCCTGAGCTGTTATTAAAGAGTTGAGCTATCATTAAACAGTTGAGCTATCAAAGGTAGTTTGAAATCCATCAAAACCAGGACTGGTACAGTCTCTAACTGGTTTCCCGCCTCCAGACAGCTAGAGAATCAATCAGAATCAGAGAAAACAATTGCCAGTACTAGATATCCCTTATATCGGAAGTCTCCAAACTTTCCAGGCTCGAGGACCAGAGGAAAAAGGGAGCAGCTTCAAAATTGGTGCACGTGCACGCATAAACACACGGGGCCATGCACACTGGCGCAGCACTAGCGGCCCCATTCACGCATGCACAAACGGGCTGCGCAAACAACCTGGGCTAGCAGCACATGTGCAAACAGGGTGCGGACACCCACCCCGCGCTAGTATCCCCGTTTGTGCCCGCACACATGCACAAACGGGGCTGCGGGCGCTAGCACGAGTGGGGGGATGCGCATCCACACATGCGCACACCAGCCAGCCATTTCCGCGGACCACTGGCCAAGAGCCCGCAGCCCAGTCCCAGGCCACAGACCATAGGTTGGGGACCCCTGCCTTATATAACCTGTTATATAAGGAGACTCTGTAAGGGTTTTCTTATGGCAACAAAAGCAAAAAGTACCAGGTTCCTTTGGATGAAACTGATTTTCTATTGTTCTATTGCTTGTGTCTGCATTATATTGAATTCTAATATGATATGACCACTCTCCCACCAAAGTTCCTGCAACTTCAACCCTCTCTATCATTTATTCTGTTAGTAAAAATTAGGTCTAGTATAGCTGTCCCTCTAGTATAATTGTCAGATAGGTTGGTCAGGAACATGTTTGATCCTCCACTTGATGCAGAGTTTGTCTCCCAGATGATGTCAGGGTAGTTAAACTCCCCCATTACTACTGTAGTGTGTATCCTACATGCATTTGTTAACTGATACAATATATTTATTGTATATACAGGTCTGGGTACGGAACACAAACCTGGTTGCCCTGTGGGATGACCGGGGCCAAGAAAAAGACTGGGGACTACAATTGTGTTGATCTTCCTGAATCTCTCATCAACTTTGTACCATCAATCACAGCATCTTCTTGGATAGGCTGTCAAGAGATGGGTTGTGTAGGCACTGTATTTCTGGTTGTTTCCAGAAGGAGATGCTAAAGTATTACTCTTCTGCCTCATGGCAGGTGGGTTATGGAGTCTCTCATGGGTCCATTTTATCCTCGAGGCTATTTAACACATATGCTAAATTGCTGGAAGCAGTCATCCAGGGTGCATCAGTATAAGGATGACATCTAGTTCAATCACTCTTTTTCATCTAACAAAGTAAGGTGGATGGTGTTTTGAATCTGTGCTTGGACAGAGTAATGGACTGGATGTCAACCAATAAACTAGAGCCAATATAGTTTGGTCTAACAGTTAAGGAATGAGTCTAGAAAGTAGGAGACTGTGAATTCAAGTTCTGCCTTCACCATGAAAGCTAGTTGGGTGACCTTGGGCCAATCACTCTCTCTCATCCCAACTCACCTCCAGGGTTGTTGTTGTGGGGAAAATAGGAGGAAGAAAGTATGTTGGATATGTCCGCTGCTTTGAGTTAGTTGTAAAAATAATAATGGTGGGACACAAATAAAATAAAACAAATACATAAAAAACAAAAGATACTGTTTGTGGGTGATGCATCTGTCCATTTAGATCATGTCCTGCCTGCCCTGGAGTGGTCTGCACTTGCTCAAAGGAGCAAGTCTGCAGTTTTGGTGAACCTCTAGAGGTCTAGATGGCTTTGTACTCTGGCCAGGATTGGTTTTTCAGCTTCAGCTGATTTATCAACTGAGATCTTAACTTGGATACAGAAAGACGTGCAACAATTATTCATGCTGAAAACTTCCTGATTGGATTACCGCAATGCATTACTGTACATTGGGGGGGGGGCTGCCTTTGAAAACAGTTTGGAAACTAAATTTAATTTAACATACAGCAACTAGACCTCCCACCAATATGGTCATACTATATACCAGCTCTTGGTCATCTACGTAGGCTGCTAGTTCTTTTCCAGAGCCAATTCAAAAAACTTATTTGAAGGGGTGCCTTCTTCCATACTGCATCACCTACCCAGATGTTGTCTAATGAGCTCCTCCTCCTCCAGGTCCCTTCATCAAGGGAATGCTTCTTTTGTGGTAACACCCATTTATGGAATTCCCTCCCCAGGGAGGCTTGACTGACACCTACGCTACCATCATTTCAGTGCCAGGTGAAGATATTCTATTTTCCACAGCTTTTGAATTAGCTTTTTTTTAAAAAAAAATTGCCTTTTTATTTATATTGCTTTGAAAGCTGAAGACAGATTTATAGCCGTCTTAATTTATATGGTGTGTTTGTTTTCTTTTATTGCATGTTTGGATTCATACTATATTTTTAGTGTGTTTTATCGTAAAGCCGCAGGAGAAGGAATGGCAGAACTTGAAGACGAAGTAGTGAAAAGGGGGAAATCAGCCTAGAATCATTACATAGCCACAAGTGAACTACGTCCAGCCTACTTTGAATGTTGCTGGTGCTTATCTAACTCTAGGCAACTGTCCACCATTAGTTGAGAAGATTCCCGTGCATAGGCTTTAGCAATAAATCAGTTTAATTCCTGAATCTGGTCTTTTACGCTTGATAAGACTGCCCAGAAAGTTGTAGCAATTAGGCAGTTTAATAAGTAAGTAAGTAAGTAAATAAATAAATAAACAATAGATCAACCTCTACTCGAAAGAAGATACTAAAGATGCAGGCAAGAAATTTAGCAGATGGGAACACTGGCATTAATGATACAAGAGTGTTACAAGCCTGGCTCTGTCAGTCAGCATGGGCATCCAGAGTAGCACCCAACCCTGAGGATGCCTGGTGGCTTAACAGTGTCCCATCTTTTTAATTTAATTTTGCTTTTTAACTTTGTCTAGATTTTTATAGATTTTATGGCAATTTGTAAGCTGCCCAGAGATCATGAGATGGGCAGGACATACAGTATCTTTAATTATAAAAACCAGAGAAAAAGATAATAAAAGGCAGATTTTTGCCGGAGGAGGAGGAGGGAATCAGAATGAGTCATCTGAAAGACCCTAAATAGACCCTTTGCACCCACATCAGTAACACAAGAGATGACACCAGCAAACGTAAGTACCCCATTTATTAGTGACCCGAGAGACAGACAGTTGCAAGACTTTACTGAGACCAAATGGGGAGCATTGAAATGGGAGCAGCGGTGGAAGGAAACACGACTCAATGTATGAATATGGGAAGTGTTTCCTCTAGAGCTGCGGGAGCGGTTTCATATCAGCAAGAATTGCCCGCTTACCCTGCCTGCTTCTCCTCCCTCCTGCCAAACTAGGGTTTTAGAGAGAAATAGAGTAAGAAAACAAGGAAGTAAGGCACTAGTAGGAGTTTTGTTTTTCCCATTTCCTGATTGGCTGCCTAGATAGCATTTTGCTTTCCATTCAAGCTCTAAGAGTGGCACACAGATGGTAATGTAAAACTGCATCACAGAGCAAAGGGGGTAAAGTCGGCCACTTGAGAAAGGATCTAAAGAGAAAAACACTCAGGGAGCCAGCATGAATTCTAAGCTGCTTGGAGCTTAGAATTTTTCCAAGGCAGGATTTTGCCATATGACCGTGTTTTGGAAAAAACATGGCAGTCTAAAGAAGCTTATGGCAGTTATTAGATATGCGGTAGTTACCAAAGAGAGAGAGAGCATTCTAGATGTGTTTGGTGCCTATTATATCTAAATTGTTTGATGGGGGAGACTGCTATCAGACAATGTCGAGATGATCAAGCCTGGAAATAAATTTGGAGAATCAATTTTTGTTTCTAATCATTTCCAATCAAATTTGAAAAAAATTATTCATTATTTCAAGCTAATTTGGGATCTGTCATAGATGGATTACAGCAGAGGTCTCCAAACTTTCTGAGCTCATAGCCCGGAGGGAAGGAGAGCAGCTTCCAAATTGGTCCATGTGCACGCACGCAAATGGTGCGTGTGCACCAGCGTGGCACTAGCGGCCTGGTTCACGCATGCACAAATGGGCCACGCACACCTGCCTGGCGTTAGCGGCCTCATTTGTGCATGTGCAAATGGGCCGTGCACACCCGCCCAGTGCCAGCGGCCCTGTTTGTGCATGTGCAAATGGGCCACGCACACACGCCTGGTGCTAGCAGACCCATTCGCACATGCGCTAATGAGCTGTGCACACCCGCCCGGCGCTAGTGGCTCCGTTCATGTGTGCACGCATGCGCAAACGGGGCTGCGGATGAAAGCGCAAGTGGGGGGAGTGCACACACACGCGTGCACCAACCAGCCATTTCTGAGGCCCGCTAGCCGAGAGGCCGCAACCCATAGGTTGAGGACCCCTGGATTACAGCATCAAAATCAAAAGGTATCTTTTTACTTTTTTACACACCCAAAACATACTTTCTATGCTACTCTTCCCAACCAATACTGCACCTGACCCACTCTTGCTTCTCACTCATCACACTGGCTCCAACTGGTACAGAATGCAGCCGCGAGAGTTGTGTTGGGAGTCTCCTGATACTCCCATGTTACACCTCTGCTCCGTGAGCTGCATTGGTTGCCAGTTGTCTTCCGGGTGAGATTCAAGGTACTAGTAATGGTGTTTAAGGCCCTACATGGCAGGGGTCCGGAGTACCTTAGGGAACACCTGCTGCCGGCATCAACTTCCCTCCGCCCTGTGCGTTCCCACAGAGAGGGCCTCCTCAGGGTGCCACCGGTCAGAGAATGTTGATTGGTGGCCCCCAGGGGGAGATCCTTCTCTGTGGGCGCCCCGGAGTTATGGAACCAGCTACCGGTTGAGCTCCGGATGGCGCCCGATCTTCGCTCCTTTCGTCGCGATCTAAAAACATTTTTATTCGAACAAGCCGCCCTGGCCGGATGGGGGATTGGTGGGGGTTTTTATTGTTGTTTTATTGGGGTTTTAATATTGTATTTACTGTTTTTAGTGGGCAGATATTTAATTCTTTTTTAATTTTTGTAACTTTGTATTTTTATTCTTGCCCTGTTCACCGCCCTGAGTCCTTCGGGAGAAGGGCGGTATATAAATATTATTAAATAAATAAATAAATAAATGCACCATGCTGCTTTAGCTTTAGACGAAAAGGGGAAAAGGGGGGGGGAAATCTACCTACCCCACCTTTTTTGGTACTCTTTGCCACCAGGCTCATAGGCATACAGTAATAATAGGGGAATGGATGAGAAAAATTTTCCTTCTTTATTGCGCCCAACATATTGCACTGTTAGAGCAGCAAAGACAAGGAATTAACTGTGCAAGTGAATGAAAAGGAGGATTTAAACTTCAAATCTGAAAAGAACTTTCGTTAACTGCAAAACTCATCTCAAGGTAGAGGCCGGCTGTATGAACTACTGAGATTCATAGTACAAAGAAGAAAAATATGACATTTGATGGTATCATTACTTTCTGCTATCTATTGCTTTGCTTGGGGCTATAAACGCAGGACATAATATAGTGCATCACAAATATCCAACAATATTTTTGAGGTATGAGAGGCTATGAAACACTCCATGAACTGTCACCCCTAGTTAAATAAATATGGGACATATACTTATCAGATTCTCAGTTTTGGCTGCACTGAAATGAATACATGAATATTTAAAGACATTACTTTATGCCTGTTTTCAAAATTGGAATGCTATCTTATCATCTCTCTGCTATGCTTTGTACTGGAAAGCAAGGTCTGTCAGCAGAATTTATGTATAAGTAATAAGGAATCTCTTGTGTTCTCTCTCTCTCTCTCAAACACACACACACATACATACACACACACACACACACACACACACACAAATACATAACTTTGCAAAGGCAATAACTGGCACTGGTTCAACTCCCACAGTCTGGCAGTGCTGATAATACTGATTTTCCCTTTCAAATTACAATGACAATTTTAATGTTTTGAAATGGTTTTAAGCATCATGTCTGAACAAACTAGGTTTACTCGCTGGACAGCATTATTCACAAATTGACTTGGATTCTTTTTCTTTTTATTGCTATGAGCTGATTATTTACACAGTGTGTCCCTGCTGAATTGTCTGAACATAGCAATACCGGCTCTACAAACACACAAGATATTGGATTTAAGTCACACACGATATAAGTTCACAGTAAAATTGCCTGATCTATGCTGTTATATTTAAAAACTATTTGAGATCTAATTTAAGAGTACCAGCAATGTGTTATGGATCATAATACTGAAGACATTCAGAGTTCACTATGTCTTTTTAATGATGAAAACAACATACCATAAAGTCAAGCAGTATTTTCCATTTGTAAAGAAATTCTATTTACTAATATAATGACTGGAAAAAAGTATCACTGTCATTCAGCACCAACATTAGGTATACAATTCAGATAAGAACAAGTAAACAGTTTTTCTTCATCCATTTTGTATCCTGCTTTTCATATGTTTTGACTCCCAAAACACGGAAAAAAAAGTTCCAAACCCACAAGTATACACGGAAAAGTAAAATATTTATGAAGAAAGTCAGAAAATACAAAGAACACACGAAATAAATTATATGACGGAGCCCAAAGTAAAGTTAATCATTCATATTACCACATCAATGGTCAAAAGAAAGATGCACTATTAGAGAATGGAATTTAAGCCCAGACAACAACAAAAAAGTTGGACAAGCAGAAGATAGAAATTCTACATTTAGAATGAAACTGAAGCTGAGCAAGGAGAAAGAGAAAAATCAGGTAAGGATAAATGGGATGTTTTTTTAAAAAAATGTAGGAGATTGAATGTTAAATGAACACAAGTCATTAAATGAACAGTACTTAATCTGTTCGTCTCTAAGGACACCCTAATGTTCTGATGTTCCTTGATATGCACTAACAAAATAGAAAATACAATTATTTGAAACACCCTTAAACTGTGGATTTCTAATCACATTGATTTAAGGGAAATTCTTGAATTCAAGGCAAGAACAAAAGTACATTCATGTTTAGGCAGGAATGTTTTTTACATGCTTGCTGATTTTAAAATGTAATTATGCTGCAAGTTTCAACATTAAACCTTATGTATCTAATTAACTGAGCAAAATTATGGAATTGGATGGTATAATAGCATTTGAACCAATAAATGCAGCACCAGGGAATCAAGATTTCTTATCACTCTGAAACACCGATGCTCTCACACACATGCATCCTACAAACAGCCCAGGTGCACTTTCTGGTCAGCAAAATAAATGGCTTCATTGTGATACTTGTACAATAAACCAAGATGGGCTGCTATTTAATTGACCAAGTTTCATAATTTTAAAGCAAAATAAAAGGAAATAGAAACATTTCTTCAGCTATAAGGAAAGAAAAGACCGACTGGTTTCAATTGTGAGGACTAAATGTCTTTTATTTTGGTAGTGCCATAAAACAAATAAAAACACAGAGCCACCTGTGCTGTGTAACTAGATAGCTTGTTTTGAGCATTTACCCTCACGCACAAAGGGACACACACCAAAGTATTAGAAGCTTTCCAAAAGGTGTGGTTCAGTTCAGTATTTTATTACTGTCTCTGTCCAGAAAGCCCAACAATGTATGGGTTAAGGATTCAGTTTCGATTTAATGCTCAAGATTAAATCCATGTTCAATTACCACTAAATGTACGGTGAGACAGGTTCACAATTGATAACACAAGGGTGTATTTTATTTCACTGCAAATAAAGCAACATCCATTGAAATAAACTGTTTACTTACAGTGTTAAAATTTGGGAAGAGCCCAACAGCAGAATTGCTCTCCACGGGGAAGGACACAAATGATTTGACATCCAGAGAGGGCTGCATCACGAGGGTTGGTGTCCGGACAAGCGTTGGGAGTGAAGTACTATGGCATGTACTGCCTGCAAAGAGGAAGACTGTTAAAAACAATCATGACTTCATTTTCTTTTTTAAACTCTCCACTAAATATCAAAACAATATCCTTGTCTTTCAGCAATTATGTGTTGTTCAATTTATATAGCATCCGTTTAAGTAAAAATTATTATTTTCTAGAGAACATTTGAGAACTTTAGAGTGGATATATTCCACAGAGCCAAATCATACTGGCAGATGAAAACAAAAAAGTACATATAGTTTGGTCCTTGGCTGTTGAATATATAATCCTTAATTGAGGACAATCACACTGAGCTCAATAATGCTGAGGTCAATAATGATAAACCAGGAATGTTTAAAATGATAGTTTGTCAAATGCATCTGGTTTGCTCATCTTTTATTTTTAAAGTTTCAATGTTATGCTTTGCGTACTTAAGCCATCGCAGGAAACTGATGGCCTTTCCTCTTCCTTAAATCTCATGGTTTCCTACAATATCATTACTGTATTCAGACACTGTAGGAATTTCAGATGCTGCTCCAAACATTTTTCTGATCCTTGATGAGTCTGCTTCTCTATTTGATATTGCTGTGCCTTTCTTTTTTACTCTCTCCAGTTTAATTATTAATTTCATTTTTGGTGTGCTGCAATATAAATTAATATGCCTACAAAGACAGACCTGTCCCTTATATGTGTACAGTATAGAGTCTAATTTATTAGATATTTCACAACTGTCAAATTATTGTCCCTATACATTATTGGTATAATATTTTCTAAAGGAAGCTAACAATTTTAAATACCTGCCCAATACCTAATACCGGAGTCACTGTCTGGCACATTGTCAGTAATCAGAAAGTCACAGCAATAGCTACTTCAATCTAGAAGATAAAGGAAGCTTACTCTGCAAGCTTGCATAGCTAGGATGAATGCACTATGAACCAGATTAATTTTACTAATAATATGGATTTTACAAAGCCCAGGAAAAAATACTGATAGTTTAAGGTGCTACAGATACCATAGGTGTTACATTGGTATTCCTGGCCCAAAATGGAAATCACCTCTGTTTATCCAAATTAGTTTGTCCAGTTTGCTAATAATTTGCCAACATTACAGCACAGAAAAAGGAATTAATAGTAACTAGTTTACATGGACCCTAACTACATCTTTGCTAAGAAAGGCTTAGGCATGACATTAAAGGAAGAACCAGTAAAAGGGAGAGGCATTTGCTCTTTCAAAAGAAACACTATCTTGGCACTTAGTGAGTAATAGTACAGAGAAATTGTATGTTTCTTCCCATTTTTACAAACTTTCTATAGAACATTAGATATTTTAATTATTAATGATTTAATTTATTTAGCTGCCCATTTCAACAAATGACTTTAGGTGGTGAACAGTGTTAAACAAATAAAGATACATATAGAAAAATTAAAATACACAGCAGCCAGGAAAGTCACAATGACCATCAACAATGCCAAGAGACAGGTCCCTTCATGCACTTGAAGCCCAGGTTGAAGCATAGCCATGTCTCTAGGCCTTCTGAAAAGCCAACGGGGTCAGGGTCAACCTAACCTTCAGAGGGAATGTTTCAGAAGGGTGGGCACTATGGCAAAAAAAGGCTCATCTTCTGGACCTTGCCAGCTGTCATTCTTCAGCTTAGGGGTTCCCAACCGGGGGTGGTTGTACCCCCTGGGGGTACGAGACGATAGTTCAGGGGGTGCGAAAACTTGGTATTTTCAAAATTATAGTGTATATGCATAATTTGTTGCTGCTATTTCAAACTTTTGTAAGGGGTGTGAAAATATATCAGAAGCGTTCTAGGGGTGCAGAGTATAGAAAAGGTTGGGAGCTGCCGCTTTAGCTGATAGGACCCGGAGCACACCCCTTTTGCCAAACTGGAATGGTACACACGTCACTGTGAATAGAATCTCCCAGTCTAGGAACAGGTACAACCGGTGCACAAGATGTCCAAAGACCCTCCAAGCCAGGACTGGCACCTAATCTTTGAGCAAAAACTGTGAATCAAAGAAGACCTCCCCCCCCAGTTTTGATGCCAGGTCTGTCTGAGGTAGTGCCATTCCATTCAGAGACAAACATGGAATGTCTCTGACACAAGAAGGTCTAAACATCCAAAGCCACTTAGTCTTGCTTGGGTGGAGCCAAAGTCTGTTACACCCCAGCCATGCGGCGTTCCAGCCTCCATGCCCTGGGACAGAACGTCCACTGCATCACCCAGGAAGACTGGGGTATTGTCAGCAAACTGATGAGACTTCATCCCAGACCATTAGCAGAGACTTTCTGCTAATATTCTGGAAAAAAAAACTTTTAGAAAACAACTAAGAGTGGAAAATTTATTCAGAAAAAAGATTCTTTTGACTGCAGAATATTCTGTGATGCTTTTTTCTCACACGATCTCTTTAGGTAATATAAATTAATTAAACATTTAACCAAGGATTGCATTAATTACTATCAGTCAGGTATATGAAAATATAGATTTGATTACAAGTGTTTATCATTGTGCGGCCATAACTAAATGAAATTAATAGCACAATTGTTCTACCATCAATTATCCAGTTGTCTTACCTCAAACAGATTCATAGCCTACTCTTTTAAAACTCAGGTCTATGAATCAATTAGATTATTTCAACACCCACTAAAGCAGCTTCATAATCCATCTGCTTTTTCCAGTTCATACTACATCCTTCATTATCTTCCTTAATCAGCACATCAATAGAGCCTTGAGTTTTTATCATTCCAATCTAGTAGTCCTCTACTGAAGTTTTCTTCCAATAATTTCCTCTAACTTTTTTTAATGATAAGCATAAAGCCTCCCCTCATTAAGCTAAAATTTCTTGGGTTTAACAGTCAGTTGCTTTGTTTTCATCAAGAGTTACTCAAACTTACTTTTTTCTGTGAGATGTTATTTTGAAGCACAGAGATTACTTAGGAACTGACAAACTGAATTACATTTTGTTTCTCTAGGAAAATGTTAAAAATGATATCCTTTATTTCCTTTCCAGTTCCCTGTATACATTATCTGATTTTAGCTCATCAAGTGCTTTTATAGACTTCATATCAAAGATTTTCACAATGCTAAGTGAGAATCTTAGAAAAAAACCAACCGTTTATTTGTTTTCTGTATCCAATTTATTATTATTATGGAAACGATGGTATGGAAGATGGCTACCAAAATGAATAATTGCAAATTGCTTTGCCATCTCTACCAGGCTCGTTCTTGTGAAAATTTCACTATATATAGAAGGTAAATTGTTGAAATACAACTGCCTTTCCTCTCCCTTGATTTATTGATTATAAACTTTCTTTAAAATCTTTTAAGTAAATCAATGCTTGCCTTCAGGCTCTGATGTATATTGACAGCTTTTCTTAATTATCTGTAAGTCAGCAAACTATTCAAGTGTACTCATAAATAATAGAAGATAAAAAAGTCTAAACTTTTAATAGCTTATTTAGGAATCACTATTATTTCTATATAGGTTATTCCTGCTCCACACCCCCATAGGCAAACATTATAACTGCCAGACTCAAAAAATTTATGCATACATACACACACACGCACACATACACTGTAAGTATAGATATGTGTGTGTATAGATAGATATAGATATAGATAGATATATATCCTACCTTTATTATTTTTTAAAATAATTCAAAGTGGCAAATACTGTATATCCAGGACACCTTCCTCCTTCTATTTTCCCCATAATTACAACCCTGTGAGATGGATTGACCTGAGAGAGAGTGACTGGTTATGCATATGTCTGTCCTAAACTGTATGAATCTGCTCATCATAATATCCTTATTCCAGCATTTTAAAAAATGGCAAAACTTTCCATGTGAGTGACATTGAAAAGTACACACACACGCATGGTCATATATTACCTATAACGCTGTTTAAAGAAAGATATTGACATATATAGTATAGATATTGGTAGTGGCTTGCTAATAAACAGTGAACTCCTGTATAATCCCAGATTGTGAAAACATAGGGTATGGATTCACACAGAGATCAACATGAACATACTTGATTTTTCTCAGTTACATGCTGTTTTCATAAAGGCCCATTTTAACAACATTACAGGAACAACCTCACAGACATTTCTCCCCAGTGCCACACCTATACAGGTAGCCCTCCTTAAAACTATTTTGCTTAACAATCGTTTGAAGTTACAATGGCATTGAAAAAAGTTACTTAGGACAGGTCCTCGCAGTTATGACTGTTGAAGTGTCTCCAAAATCACATGATCAAAATTTGGGAACTTGATAAGAAAATGTATTTACCACTGCAGCATCCTGGGGTCACATGATTGCCATTTCTCACCTTGCCGGGGGTGGGGGCTTCCAGCAAGCAGAGTCAATGGGGGAATCTGGATTCAATTAATCACTGGGAGATTCACTTAATGACCACAGCTATTTACTTAACGATTGAGTGAAAAAGGCCAGAAAATTGGGGGCAACTCACTTAACCACATGGCTAAGCGAATGGAAGATGCAGTCCCAATGATGGTTGTAAGCTGAGGATTACTTGTAGAGAGCCAATAGTTTTATCTCTGAAATATTGCCTATTAGAGATCAAGGTAACAAGACAAATTCATGTTATTCAATGTTTTTAGATGTTTGAGGAAGCACCCAGAGAGAATGAGTAGCAATTTAGTTCATTGATTTTTGTTCATCTTATAAATGAAAGAATGGCAGAAACTCACAGTACATTTCTATCACCAGCTACATTGCACCCACTCTGTGTTCAGTGGCCAGAAGGAATAACCTTGAGGAACAGGAGGAAGAGCTGCAACCAAGACAGTGGTGAGATAAAATAAACTTGAGTCCAGCACAACGCTGTAACTTGAGTAAGAGTCTCAGATAAGATTCTTCCTAATTCAGACTTGCAAGGTTCTGTTACTATAACCCAGACATGTCAAACACAAGGCCCGGGGGCCAGATCCGGCCCGTGAAGTGGTTTCATGCGGCCCGCAAAGCCATCCTGGTAACAGTGAGGGAACGGCCCCCACTGCCTTGGCCCTGGCCCAGAGTCCCTCCTTCTGCCAGAGACCCTCAGATCTGTCCCACTCCTGCCCAGGCCCCCCTAGGCACCCTTGATGCCAACGATGTAGAGCTGGCCACACCCACCCAGTAGGCCATACGCACTCTAACCACACCCACCCAGTAGGCCACACCTACCCAGGCCACACCCACCCGGCCCCCTGAGGGCAACCGCAATGCTGATGCGGCCCTCAATGAAATTGAGTTTGACACCCCTGCTATAACCTTTTAATAAAAGTCGTATTAGCTTGCATGCATCCATCTGGTTTCAAAGTCTGCTCTACCTTGGAGGGCTGACAGTATTTGATTTTAAAAAAAATGGAATCGTGCCCCTTTGGCCCATAAAGTTGGCAACCTCTGGTTAAACAATGCTTTATCATCTCTCTTCAAAAGTCTCAGAAGAATTTCAAAATCCCTGAGCTGTCTCTTAACAGCTTCAATGCAATTAGAGTGAATTATTTATTTAATTGTCTGGTTTATATAATAGTCCACCTCACAAGAAAGCAAGTGACCTTCAGGGGGAGGGTGTATAACTAAGCTAAAACAATAATGCCTAAAAACGTAATTGTTATTATTAAAACATTTTAAAACCATAAAACCAGAGATAAAACAAAGAAATAATATTAACAGTACAGTGTTAATAATAATGCCACCTCACTCGTCTACCCGTCTCTTCGGGCCCCCAGCCTGCTGGCATAACCTGGTCTTGAGGCCCTTCAGAAGCTAAAGAGTGATGAGCCCATCCTTACCTTAAGGGCACAGATTCCCCAATGTGGGCACCACAGCAGAAAAGGCCCACTTGCTATCTGGGGCCTAAATGATGTAGCTCCCTAGATGACAGGACCTGCAACGTGCCCTCTCTATTGCTTCTGGTGGGTTGGGAAGAAGAAATCTGGGAGAGGTGATTCCTTAAATAACCTGGTCCCATACCATGTAGGACTTGTAAAGGTTAATATCGGTTGAGCTCCGGATGGCATTGGACCTTCGATCCTTCCGTCGCGGGTTGAAGACCCACTTATTTGAATTAGCTGGTCTGGCCTGATGGGGGAGTATGGGTTTTTTAATTGGTTTTTATTATTCTATCATTGTTGTATTTTAATTGGGCATTGGTTTAATTTTCTTTTAATTTTTGTATAGCTATTTATATATGCCCTGTGAACCGCCCTGAGTCCCTTGGGAGAAGGGCGGTATAGAAATAAAAAAATAAAATGAAATGAAATATCAGCACCTTGAATTAGATCCAAAACCAAATTGGTATCCATTGCATATCACAAAGCAGAGGTGTAACGTGTGTTTGCATAACTGCTTGCGCTGCTGCGTTTTGCATCAGATGACGTTTCTGATTACTCTTGAAGGGCAGCCCCATATGTAGAATACACTGCAACAGTCCAACTGGGAAATGACCAAGGCATGAGTGACCATGAATAAGTCCTTCAATCTAGAAACAGGAGCAGCTGTGGCACAATATGATGTCGTGCAAAGGCCCTCATGGCTACAACTGTCACCTGCTCATTGAGCAGGAATCGTGAATGCAGGAAGATCCCCAGATTGCACATAGGCTCTGTTTGGGGCAGTGCAATCACATCCAACACCAAAGGTTGCATAGTCCTAGAAATGGAAGGCTTCAAATTATAAATATGTACTATTTAAAAAAAACACAAATGGGGACATTCAGGGTGTGGGGGGCCTTGCAGCATAATCCTACATTTACATAGTAAGAAGGAAGGGTGCTTTCAGAGGACGTTTTTGTAATGCAATTGTTCTGATGTCTTTGTCTTGTTTATTCATTTCTTTACTGGATTTATATCCCACCTTTAGTTCAGGAGCTCAGGGCAACATATATAATTCCCTTCCTATGACGTTTCCAAAGCCACCAGCCTACTCTCTGTAGTACCCTGAGCTAAGAGAAAGGGACTGGCCCACAAGCACTTTTGACGGCTGAGAATGGACTTGAACTTGCCAGTCTTCATTACAGCATGCTACCCTTCAGAATAAGCAAAAAGAATTTATCATATCTGATAAACCTAGAATTATATCCCACTTCATAGTGCTTTACAGCCCTCTCTAAGTAGCATATTGCACCCAACAATCTGGGTCCTCCTTTTACTGACCTTGGAAGGATGGAAGGCTGAATCAACTCTGAGCCAGTCAGGATTGAACTGGCAATGGGCAGAATCAGCTTGTAATACTACATTTTAACCACTTTGTCACGTTTGTTTACCACTTGTTTCCATCTTTTTTTCCCTTCCATTAAAAAATGGGTTAAGCAAGAAAGATAGATTTTAATAGTCAGTCAGGGGCACTTGATCTGAAAGCAATGTTTCTTACACTAAGTCATATATTACGCTATGCTATGAATGGAATAATCAACAGCTGATTCTTGATACTACCTTCAATCATTCAGAAACCACAACGACTGACCTACAGAATATGCTAAACTAAGGAAGCAAGGTGCCATCACACATGCATGACATAGTACAAAAACTAAAACTATGTTATAAAATCATTGAAATCTCAAAAAATCTGCCATATCGAACATGATTTCAGCATTATTACCCATAATTCTTCAGATTTTGCCATTCTCATTTGAAAGTCTTGCACAGTGCTCAATAAGATTTTCTTCCAAGTAAATGGATGTTAAGATCTTAACAGATTAATCACCTACAAGTTCTTTTATTCGTTTATAATCTGAGGTCAGCAACAAATAAGTCCTTTTCTTCTTCTCCCAAAACATTCCTGACAGTTCTACTGGATTAAATATGACCAGAAGGGCTGACTAAATTTACTTCCGTCAAGAATCATCACATCAAAAACAGAACCATGCCAACATTTCCTCTAAAGGTCAGAGACATTTACACCAATGCCCAATCAAATTTGTATGCAAACCATGTTTAAGCAAGGAACAGCACTGACATAAGAAGGAAGTAGCTGCCAACATTCATTATCATTATGAGCTTAACAGAAGTTTACTATTTAATTAACCCTATAATGAGGCCACCCCTTCATGGATTACTGCCTTGTCGTGGCGAAGGGGCTTGCGTAATTCAATGAAGCTATGAGCTATGCCGTGCAGGGCCACCCAAGACGGACAGGTCATAACAGAGAGTTCTGACAAAACGTGATCCACTGGAGAAGGAAATGGCAACCCACTCCAGTATCTTTGCCATGAAAACCCTATGGGCAGTACCAAAAGGCAAAAAGATATAACGCTGCAAGATGAGCCCCTCAGGTCGGAAGGCGTCCAATATGCTACTGGGGAAGAGCAGAGGGCTAGTACTAGTAGTGACAGAAAGAATGAAGCGACTGGGCCAAAGCCGAAAGGACGCCCAGCTGTGGATATGTCTGCTGGTGAAAGGAAAGTCCGATGCTGTACAGATTTTTTCTCCATAGGAACCTGGAATGTAAGATCCATGAATCAAGGCAAGCTGGACGTGGTCAAACAAGAGATGACAAGACTGAACATCGACATCTTAGGTATCAGCGAACTAAAAGGGACAGGAATGGGTGAATTTAATTTAGATGACCATCAGGTATACTACTGTGGGCAAGAATCCATCAGAAGAAATGGAGTAGCCTTCATAGTCAATAAAAGAGTAGGAAAAGCAATACTGGGATACAATCCTCAAAATGACAGAATGATCTCAGTTCAAATCCAAGGCAAACCATTCAATATCACAGTAGTCCAAGTCTATGCCCCAACCACCGGTGCTGAAGAGGATGAAATTGACCGGTTCCATGAAGCCCTACAGCACCTTATAGAACTAACATCAAAAAATGATGTCCTTATCATCATGGGGGATTGGAATGCTAAAGTAGGAAGCCAAAAGATAACCGGAATAACAGGCAAGTTTGGCCTTGGAGTACAAAATAAAGCAGGGCACAGGCTGATAGAATTTTGTCAAGAGAATACGATGGTCATAGCAAACACTCTTTTCCAACAACCCAAGAGACGGCTCTACACATGGACATCACCAGACGGTCAACACAGAAATCAGATTGACTATATGCTCTGCAGCCAAAGATGGAGAAGCTCTATACAGTCAGTAAAAACAAGACCAGGAGCTGACTGTGGCTCAGACCATGAGCTTCTTGTTGCAAAGTTTAGGCTTAAACTGAAGAAAGTAGGGAAAAGCACTAGGCCAGTCAGGTATGAATTAAATCATATCCCTGTTCAATATACAGTAGAGGTGACAAATAGATTTAAGGAATTAGATCTGATAGACAGGGTGCCTGAAGAACTATGGACAGAGGTTCGCAACACTGTACAAGAGGTAGCAACCAAAACCATCCCAAAGAAAAAGAAATGCAAGAAAGCAAAATGGCTGTCTGAGGAAGCTTTGCAAATAGCT
Organism: Vipera ursinii; assembly: GCF_947247035.1. Lineage (NCBI taxonomy): Eukaryota > Metazoa > Chordata > Lepidosauria > Squamata > Viperidae > Vipera > Vipera ursinii. The sequence continues at coordinate 163,183,529 of NC_139512.1, forward strand.
GAGGAAAGGAGGGAAGCGAAAGGCAAGGGAGAAAAAGAAAGATACGCCCAATTGAATGCAGAATTCCAGAGAATAGCTAGAAGAGATAAGAATGCCTTCTTAAATGAACAGTGCAAAGAAATAGAAGAAAACAATAGAATAGGGAGGACCAGAGATCTTTTCAAGAAAATTGGAGAGATGAAGGGGACGTTCAATGCAAAAATGGGCATGATAAAGGACCAAAATGGCAGGGACCTAACAGAGGCAGAAGAGATTAAGAAGAGATGGCAAAATTACACAGAAGAACTATACAAGAATTAGCTTAACGTCCCTGATAATCACAATGAGGTGGTCACTGACCTCGAGCCAGACATCCTAGAATGTGAAGTGAAGTGGGCCTTAGAAAAGCTGAGCAACAACAAAGCTAGTGGAGGTGACAGTATTCCAGCTGAGCTATTCAAAATCTTAAAAAACGATGCAGTAAAAGTGCTACACTCAATTTGCCAGCAAACTTGGAAAACTCAACAGTGGCCACAGGATTGGAAAAGATCAGTTTACATTCCAATTCCAAAGAAAGGCAGTGCCAAAGAATGTTCAAACTATCGCACCATTGCACTCATTTCTCATGCTAGTAGTTATGCTTAAAATCCTACAAGCTAGACTCCAGCAGTATGTGGATCGAGAACTACCAGAAGTACAGGCAGGATTTCGAAGAGGCAGAGGAACTAGAGATCAAATTGCCAACATACGCTGGGTCATGGAGAAAGCTAGAGAGTTCCAGAAAAACATCTACACTGCTTCATTGACTATGCTAAAGCCTTTGATTGTGTGGATCATAACAAACTGTGGCAAGTCCTTAAAGAGATGGGAGTACCAGACCATCTTATTTGTCTCTTGAAAAACCTATATGCGGGCCAAGAAGCAACAGTGAGAACTGGACACGGAACCACTGATTGGTTCAAAATTGGGAAAGGAGTCCGGCAAGGCTGTATACTGTCGCCTTGCCTATTTAACTTATATGCAGAGCACATCATGAGAAAGGCAGGGCTAGATGAATCAAAAGTTGGAATTAAGATTGCTGGAAGAAATATCAACAACCTAAGATATGCAGATGATACCACTCTAATGGCAGAAAGTGAAGAGGAACTGAAGAGTCTCTTGTTGCGAGTGAAGAAGGAGAGTGCAAAACTTGGGTTGAAACTAAACATTAAGAAAACCAAGATCATGGCATCTGGCCCTCTCAATTCCTGGCAAATAGATGGGGAAGAAATGGAGGTAGTGACAGATTTTATTTTCCTGGGCTCCAAGATCACTGCAGATGGGGACTGTAGTCAAGAAATTAAAAGACGCTTGCTCCTCGGGAGGAAAGCCATGGCAAATCTAGACAGCACACTAAAAAGCAGAGACATCACCCTGTCAACAAAAGTGCGTATAGTCAAGGCTATGGTCTTCCCAGTTGCAATGTATGGCAGTGCATGTATGGACTGCAAGGCGATCAAACCGGTCAGTCCTAGAGATCAACCCTGACTGCTCTTTAAAAGGCCAGATCCTGAAGCTAAAACTCAAATACTTTGGCCACCTAATGAGAAGGAAGGACTCACTGGAGAAGAGCCTAATGCTGGGAAAGATTGAGTGCAATAGAAGAAAAGGAAGACAGAGAATGAGGTGGCTGGATGGAGTCACTGAAGCAGTAGGCGTGAGCTTAAATGGACTCCAGAAGATGGTAGAGGACAGGAAAGCCTGGGGGAACGTTGTCCATAGGGTCGCGATGGGTCGGACACGACTTCGCAACTAACAACAACATAATGAGGCCAAGCAATTTAATGTATAAAATAAAGACTGTATTTAATATTAAGTATTAGTAAATCTCAGAAACAAATATTCTTTATATGTTTTGAATCCTGCCTTCCCTAAAAATCAGTATGATTTATTGGACAACATATTCCCAGTAATGTAAAATGCTAACTTTCTCCAATTTATTTGCCCATTTCGGCACAGTCTAAAATGAGCATGCTTCCCTTAAAGTCCTTTAGTCTTGAAAAGGTCTTTTGCACTTGGAGCAATTAAGTTTGGAGTACTAATATTCCAGCCATGGAGAACATCTATCTCTATGGTCACTGGGTTGACACCAATCTGATGGCACATTATCAGTCAATCAATCAATTGTATTTGAAAGGGAATATTGGTGCAGTTCTTCTGCAGTTGCAGAAAATATTAGTCTTATTTTTATTTGTTTGTTTATCAAATTTATTTGCCACTCAGCTTGTGATTCAGGCAACTCTTGAGTGGTTTAGTCTGCCTCTTGATCCCTTGTAGGAAAACACTACTGTCCCTTGTCATGTATTCCTCATCTTGTTCAATAAATTATTTTGCTTTGCTCCTCCAGGTCAGAGTGGCTTTTGCCCCCATTATTGAAAAATAACTGTGGTGAGGTACTGATGAGATCAAGATGAATTTGGAGGAAATAAAATCCATAGGCTATCTCAGTACATTAAAAGATTTTTAAAATCCACTTTCAAAGAACAACTGTCACAAATCCTTCCATCCAAGAACAAATCCTAGACCTGAGAAGAATCAGTGAGGCCTGGATGAAACAGACCGATGACAAAATGTTATGTATATGGATGTGCACTTCATCTATAGACAGAGTGCCTGAGGAATTATGGACGAAGGCTTGCAACATTGTACAAGAGGTAGCAACTAAAACCATCCCAAAGAAAAAGAAATGCAAGAAAGTAAAATGGCTGTCTGAGGAAGCTTTGCAAATAGCTGAGCAAGAAGGGAAGCGAAAGGCAAGGGAGAAAGAGAAAGATACACCCAATTGAATGCAAAATTCCAGAGAATAGCTAGAAGAGATAAGAATGCCTTCTTAAATGAACAGTGCAAAGAAATAGAAGAAAACAATAGAATAGGGAGGACCAGAGATCTCTTCAAGAAAATTGGAGATATGAAGGGAATGTTTCATGCAAAGATGGGCATGATAAAGGATCAAAATGGCAGGGACCTAACAGAGGAAGAAGAGATTAAGAAGAGGTGGCAAAATTACACAGAAGAACTATACAAGAATGAGCTTAACATTCCAGATAACCATGACTGAGTGGTCACTGACCCCGAGCCAGACATCCCAGAATGTGAAGTGAAATGGGCCTTAGGAAATCTGAGCAACAACAAAGCTAGTGGAGGTGACAGTTTTCCAGCTGAACGATTCACAGTCTTAAAAAACGATGCAGTAAAAGTGCTACACTCAATTTGCCAGCAAATTTGGAAAACTCAACAGTGGCCACAGGATTGGAAAAGATCAGTTTACATTCCAATTCCAGAGAAAGGCAATGCCAAAGAATGTTCATACTATCGCACCATTGCTCTCATTTCACATGCTAGTAAAATTATGCTTAAAACCCTACAAGCTAGACTCCAGCAGTATGTGGATCGAGAACTACCAGAAGTACAGGCAGGATTTCGAAGAGGCAGAGGAACTAAGTTTGTAAGCAGTTTGTACTGCTAAGTTTGTAAGCCGCCCTGAGTCTTCGGACAAGGGCGGGATATAAATGGAATTAAAATTAAAAAAAAAACTAGAGATCCAACTGCCAACATACGCTGGAACATGGAAAAAGCTAGAGAGTTCCAGAAAACCATTTACTTCTGCTTCATTGACTATGCTAAAGCCTTTGATTGTGTGGATCATAACAAACTGTGGCAAGTCCTTAAAGAGATGGGAGTACCAGACCATCTTATTTGTCTCCTGAGAAACCTATATGCAGGTCAAGAAGCAACAGTGAGAACTGGACACGGAACCACTGATTGGTTCAAAATTGGGAAAGGAGTCCGGCAAGGTTGTACACTGTGGCCCTGTCTATTTAACTTATATGCAGAGCACATCATGAGAAAGGCAGGGCTAGATGAATCAAAAGTTGGAATTAAGATTGCTGGGAGAAATATCAACAACCTAACATATGCAGATGATACCACTCTAATGGCAGAAAGTGAAGAGGAACTAAAGAGCCTCTTGATGCGGGTGAAGAAGGAGAGTGCAAAAGTGGGCTTGATACTCAACATTAAGAGAACCAAGATCATGGCATCCGACCCTCTCAATTCCTGGCAAATAGATGGGGAAGAAATGGAGGTAGTGACAGATTTTATTTTCATGGGCTCCAAGATCACCGCAGATGGGGACTGCAGCCAAGAAATTAAAAGATGCTTGCTCCTGGGGAGGAAAGCTATGGCAAATCTAGACAGCATACTAAAAAGCAGAGATGTCACCCTGCCAACAAAAGTGTGTATAGTCAATGCCATGGTTTCCCCAGTTGCAATGTATGGCTGTGAAAGTTGACTATAAGAAAGGCTGAGCGCCAAAGAATTGAGGCCTTTGAACTCTGGTGCTGGAGAAGACTCCTACAAGTCCCTTGGACTGCAAGGCATTCAAACCGGTCAGTCCTAGAGGAGATCAACCCTGACTGCTCTTTAGAAGGCCAGATCCTGAAGCTAAAACTCAAATACTTTGGCCACCTAATGAGAAGGAAGGACTCACTGGAGAAGAGCCTAATGCTGGGAAAGTTTGAGGGTAAGAGAAGAAGGCGACGACAGAGAATGAGGTGGCTGGATAGAGTCACTGAAGCAGTAGGCGTGAGCTTAAATGGACTCCAGAAGATGGTAGAGGACAGGAAGGCCTGGAGGAACATTGTCCTTTGGGTCGCAATGGGTCGGACACGACTTCGCAACTAACAACAACTAAAACTCTCATGTCTGATACTATGAATCTTCAATTGGATGAAATGGTGCTTATAAAGCAACAATTTTTGAATTAACGTACCTCAAATGGGCTAACTTAAACAATGCCTCCAAAATCTGGGATCATGACTCCCATTGGACTGAAATTTGGCACAGCTGTGGCCACTTCAGCCACCACCATGCTTTCTGACTATGCTTCCCAGAAATCCTTAAGTTGCATGGCACATTGAAAGATGGAAAAGGGTTATCTCTACCTTCCTTCCCACTTCCCTCTAACTCTTGCACCCAGCTGGCTGACGGCAAGGATCGATGGGCAAGCAGTCATTGGCTGCTTTGGAACTGAGTGGAAATTTGAAATCACTTCAGGGCAATGGTCAGTGAGGGAAGTATAGGGAGAAATTCAGCTGGCTGTCAGCAAGGTAAGTCTGGCTGGGGAACACTGGCAATCAATGGGTGAGCCTTCTTCCTCTGTAGAGGGAGGAGGCCTTGGGGACATGCCAGGATGGGGAGCCGGGGTTTGCAGTCTGTAGCTCTCTTGGTTCCCCCTCCCCACAATAAAGTGGCAGGTGGTTCCAGGGGTCAGAGTAGTGCTAGGAGGCTTCATTGGGGCTCTCTTGAGGTTGTCAGAAGAGAAAAGATGCAAGCTTATATTATATGTGGAAAGAAGAATGACCCAACAGGACTGTTTAATTGTCTAGTTACAGTACTAAACTTGGTGTTTATATTTTTTCATACACAGAGTACAGAATCTTGATGGTTTAATGTTGCCCCTAGACTAGAGGAAACTGCACTACAGTTAGATTGTACCCCTAAAAGGGATGCTGAGGTTTGAACTTTCTTACAAATCATAATTCATTAACTGTGAATCACAAAACAGACAGGGTTTTACATTTCTGCTGCAATATGTATGACTTTATTTTTCTTACTTATTAAGCCACTAGGAAAATCAGCATCCTTACTAGGGATCTAAAATAGGGTAGCCATCTTTTTGAGACCACAAGATGTTTGAATGCTAGTTTTTGCATGTCCAGTGAGATGCCCATTTCTGAGTTTAACATCACACATATTTAACTACATGGAGATCACTCTGAATCCATTATCTGAACCCAAAATTAAGAAGAAAAGGTGAGGTAAATTATAGTAGCTGGGTATAACAATATATACGGATCTTATAATACCTAAAATGAAAGATTTTCAGTAGTCTCCAATTGCTTTCAAGCACAATTTAAGGTAAAATGTTAAAAGCCCTATTTATGATCTATATGAGGGACCACATTTTTAGTTATGAAGAACTATATAAATGGTCAACAGAAAAGACTCTTCTGAAGTTGCTCCTACTCCCAGAAGCCTCTTTGTCCAGCACCTGAGATAAAGATTTCCTGAATTGTTTCTAAGCTAGAAGCAACTTTTTCAATTAGCAAATTTTATAAAAAAAATGTATCATTTGCAAGTTGCAGTTCACTTCATCACATGACAGTTCCTTGGGAATAGCATTTGCTTCCTTTTTTTGCCTTAAAAAAGAAAGCAAAATGTATTTCTTTCACGGGTTTTAATCACCATTTATTTTATTCACTAGTTTTAATTCATTATTTTAATGTGTTTTTTTGGGTACTGTACTCAACAGTACAGTACTCAACAGTGTAAAAAGGCAGAATATAAATAATTTTTCAGTGCTTACTGAAGCACATACAAGTTTAAATGCAACCAGCTATTTATATTTTAGTGTTGTTCTAAAGATATATAGCTGTCAGGAATTGTTTTGGCCAACTAGCTTATAGCAAATCAATCTTATTGTTGTAAGCTGTGCAGTGTCTGGTAAAGTAGGTGGCCTACAAATTATGCAGTATGAATAAACAAATAAATACATTTCTTTTGGCAGCAAAATAGTTCATTTAATAAAACTGACTACCACTTTTTTAATGGGATTTTTGGATGATGATGCTTGTGGTATTTTAATATTTCTAATATTATTATTAAGACTGTGTAATACTTTGGACTCAATCTCCAAAAGGTGTTCGAGAACAAAATACAGTTACCACGCCTTCAAGTGACCAAACCTTTTCTCTTGATCACACGTCAGCTCCAAAGGGTAATTATAGGAAAAGATGTGGTTGTTTTTAAGATACTGCAGATGATACATTCTTATTTCTGTGAACTCTAAAGCATCTTTCAGAGATAAAATCTGAAGCTCTGTACAACCCCACTTTATATTTCATTTTAAATGTGCTGTTTTGACATCTGTTATTTTGACATCTAAGGGTTTTGCAATCATTCTCTTTTTAATATTTATTTTGCAAGGGAAAGAAATTCCCCTTGACTGCAAAACATTAACAATATAGATATAATTGACTTTTTTTGAAGTATAAGCAATTTCATAAATTAAGAACAGTCTTCATTACATTTATAAGATATATGACGGTGTTGTATAAGTGCAATTTCCTATCAGGAAGTTGCATGAACACATCTCTTTAGTTGTAAATCTGATTTCTCAGACTTTAAACAGACAAGTCAATTTGTTCAACTATGCAGCAAGCTTGGATAATTCAATTCCTTAAAATGCGCACACACATCTGTAATTACTAGCAGCTCTGCTAACATCACTAAACTTGCACATAAATATCCAAGGTTAATTTCTAGCACCACTCGTTAAAAAAAACAACTAAGCAGCAGAACTGGGAAAGTCTTGTGTCCAAGAAGCAGAAAAGGCACTGCAAAATAGACTTTCCCCATTGGGTATTCCTAAATTGTACTAGATTACATGCTGAGTAAGGATGAAGAGCATCAGGCTGGTTTCATAAATCAGATTATGGTTTGTTGAATCAATCACACTTGGCAAACTTCCTATATAACACCGCAAGCAAATCACAACATGACTAAGCGCAATATGCAAACCGAACTGTAACTTCTATGATTACCGAAATGGGGGTCTTGGGATCTACAAAACAGATTCGAATTAGAGTACCTACCTGTGGGGGATGGAATTTTTCCTCCTAATGAAGTGTAATATGATTGTTTGCTTATTTAAAAACAGCTGATGCCCTCCCCAGAGAGTTTCACTGCGCACTGGGTTGATGAAACCAAGATAGTGTCTACTTTTAAGTGGAATTTTTTCTGCCTCTACAAAGCTTAGCTTTTCTAACTGCTTTTATTAGCTCAGTTAACTGTAACTATGATATACAAACGTTTATTTATTTATTTAATTTATTTATTTAATTAAATTTTTATACCGCCCTTCTCCCGAAGGACTCAGGGGGAATTTTTAGGGGGATTTTTTTTTTATTCCCATACAAATGCAAGAGACTTGGTCAACATATCTCACCAGATACCTTGCTATGTTTAAATTCACAAGAATGGCCATGCAAAATTTAGCTGATTTACAACTTAATTCCCATAACCCTGCTTGAATCACAATATCCATTTAGAATGGATTAGATCTGTATGCAAGAAGGCTGTTTTACCATTTTTTCTCTCAAGGACAGAACATATTAGAACTGTCTAACTCTAAGGCTTTAGGTACCAGTCTGAAAATGCATCTACTGCAAAGAAATATTTACATGTTCATTCCTGATTTGGCAAGTGAAAAATAAAGTTACAGTCAATAAAAACATCTGTCACTACAAAACTCAATAAAAGAACGCCGCCATATTTTAACAGTTACAGAATTACCTCTATCAGTCCTCCAATTCCTACAAATTGAATCAATCACAAATGGTCAAGTTTTCCCCTCAAATTCATACATTGTTTAAACAAAGGATTTTAATATTTGTAAGTGATAAGTACTTGAGAAATGACAATGATAACAATCTGATCTGTATTGTATTGGATTGCTTTACAGAATTAGGATCAATAATTTTGTTTGAAATAATCTTGAAAATAAGGCGGAATTGCTGAACTTGGTAAGTACAGATCTTCTCTATAAGTTGATTGCTTTTCATGGTATTGCTTCATAAATTAGTGTAATCTTTTCAAAAAGAAAGCATGTTCTATAAAATTACCCTAATCCTGTTTATTTTCTTTTAGCCAAGTAACTTCTGTGACAGATTTGGTTGTTTTTTTTTTTTGGCAATCTTATAAAAATGGTAAAACAAAGCAGAAACAAAAGGAAGAAAAGCTCAACTCTGTGTTTGAAAGCTTACCTTAGTTATAAGACTATACGATTACAGACCATGATAAGCAATTAGGCATTAGATGTGGAACTACATATCTAACATAAATAATGTCTTCATTTCACCATCATGCTTTCGTGAGGTTTGGTGCTAAGAGGCAGCAGACAAGCGATAAGCCTGAACAAATCCTACTCCCTCACACCACTGCTTAGCTCTAATTACAGATGAGGAGACAGTTTGCAATTTGATTCGAGAAAGGGAACAGCCTACTTGATGACATCACAAGACCAAATATAACCTAAAGGCTGCACAGTTGAAGATTTTAATATTGTTTCTAAAAAAGATCAAAGCAGCTAGAACATCTACTCCTCCCTCCCTTTGCTTTACTGGTGTGGGAGGTCAGCCCCCCCCCACCCGAGAAGGAAATATTAAAAAGGCAGAATATTATATTTCCTCAAAGGATCTTAAAAAGGCAGAAAAGCATGCCCAGTTTTTCTTAATAGCTCCAAGTATCCCTCCCCCAAGCAGAAACCAGCTCTGTAGAAATACAGATATCGTAATCTTGTCAGGAAGCTGGGATGAGAAAGACAGACACCTAGAATCAACAATCCCTCACACACACAAAAAATCCAACCACAGGACATAGTCATCAGCCACAGCCCCAGGGAAGTAGGATATGACCTTGGGACATAATAGGATAAACCCACCACCATCAGAATACCAGAAAGGCAGACACAGACTTTTTTCAAAGTTCATGCCACAGCAACAACTCCAAACAAAAGCTCAAGAAGGTATAAAAACCCACCACTCCCTACTACATGTGGTCAGTTTTCCCAAGGCCATCTTTCTGTCTGGCTCTCCTCTTCAGTAAACTACAACCTTCTTTCTACAGCAATCTCCATTTTGTTTATTCCCAGCTTGGACTGGACGTTGATGAAGATTTTTCTTTCAACACTAGTAAGCAAGAACCTTCTTGGTAAAAGTGATGGCAATGCTTTTGGAAGGGTGCAGTTACAGGTTTTAGCTCTGGAATTATTTTAAAGACTTCAAACAAGCATTGAAATTACAGCTGTTGGGTGAACATCTCTATATAGGAACACCAACTAATTCAGTTTATATTGGCATTTGGCAATTCTACATTCCCAACAATGGAAATACAATATTTCTTGAATATTCATAATGGAGGTTGAATCATAACTCAAGGGTTAGGCCAGAGAACAGCTTCTTCTCAGGATTTTATACAGGTAGTCCTCAACTTATAATAGTTCATTTAGTGAACTGTTCAAAGTTACAACAGCACTGAAAAAAGTGACTTATGACTGTTTTTCACATTTACAACCATTGTGGCATCCTCATTGTCATAAGATCAAAATTAGGGTCCTTGTCAACTGGTTCATATTTATGATGTTTGCAAAGTCCCGTGATAATGTGATCACCTTCTGGCAAGCAAAGTCAATGGGGAAATCAGGTTCACTTTACAACCATGTTACTAACTTAACAAGTGCAATGATTCACTTAACATCGGTGGCAAGAAAGGTTGTAAAATGGGGCAACTTGCACTTAACAAGTGTCTCAATTAGCAACACAGGTTTGGGGCTCAATTGTGATCATAGGCTGAGGATTACCTGTATTACATTTTGATGATGCCTATTTGGGTGTAAGTAATGAATATGAGAATACTGCTTGTACTTGAAGCATTGTGGTTCTTAAGTTAAGAAGACAGACTAGGTTACTGGCCCAGTCTCCAAATTATTTATTTTGACCAACAATTCAAGGGAACCTAATCAAATCTAGGTTACTCTTATCTGTACTATTCTGCCCATTTATTTATACAGTTCTGCATCACCATCATTATATACATTATGAAGGCATGGATAAGGCCTCCCTAAAAGAGATCTAGTGACTTCGTAGATACATCCATATAATTTTCCTGGGAACTATATGGAAAATATTTGCTAATGCCTTCTTTTTCAAGTTCTCTATCCAAGCCAGAAGTCCCCAACCCCTGGGCTGCAGCCCTCTACCGGGCTGCGGTCTATTCAGAATTTGGCTGCGGGAATGGCTGGCTGGACCATGTGTGCACAGTTCAACTTGCATGAGCAGCTGGCCAGTGGACAATCACATGCATGCAAGCTGACCTACTGCTTGCACAGTCCAGTTCCCCTCTCCCCCCCCCCAGCCAGGCCACCAAGCCACAAAGGTTGGGGACCGCTGACCTAGGCTACATTTTTTGCTGATCTCCCTTACAACTATTAACTCGGTCTGAACCTACTTAACATTTTGAGACAGCCAAGTTGACCAACACCCATCAGCAGCTGTAGATAAGACATAAGTCCTGTTAACAGAGAAAGAGAGCAACTGTGTAAGTTAAATGGCTCACCAGTTGTTTTTTTCTTATTTTTTTTATCCACACTCATTCTGTGCAGGCAGAATGAAGAACCACCCAAAGGCAAGAAGAATAATGTGAATGCTGAATCAGAAGTATTCATAATGGTGTAGAAACTACTAATAAAACAGCCTAATCCAGTCTGGAATTTTATGCACAGTAGAATAAATGAAAATGTTTTTTTTAACCTTCCTTCCATTTCACTATTTTTTTAGAGGGCTTAATATTAAGAGTGCCCATATTTTTTTAAAAAACCACATTACTATAGCTGTAAAATTGCAAAGAATTCATTAGAGTCAATCCAATTGCTACATTATCAGAGAGAAGAAATGAGTCTGAAGTCAGGACAAAGGAGAGAAAAATTACCTGCAAAGATGCAATGAAGAGAAACAAGAGGCTGCCTCAGAGCATCAAAAAAACGTAAATGTCTGTTGAAGCAAGTATTATTTGCGACATAGTGATCTCACTTTGAAGCTGATTTCAGAAAACATTTGGTGCAGTCTTAGTCTCTGGGTTATGAATAAATGAAAGCAGCAGGTCCAAGTTCCCACTCATAGAGAGTGCTAAGGCATATGACACTGGGCCAGTCTCTCAGTCCAACCTGTTTCACAAGCTTGCTGCTGGGAGAATAAAGGGAGGGGCAATCCAACCTCCACAAGCCTCAATTCCTGAAAGAAATCCTCTAAAATAAAGACGGAGGTATATTAAGAAGTCTTCCAAATAATTGCCTGATTATTGCACTTAGCCTACTCACCCCTTTTCCTGGCCGTGATCCATGCTGAAAAAAATTGCTTGAAAAGCCTGCCATATTCCCCGTGTAGCCAAATTTTACAAAACGTGATGTCGTAATTTTCCCATGAATTCTGCACATTCTTTACTGACACTCTCCTAGTTGCCTGAGCTGTTACAGAGAATTGTCAGAGATTATGAAATCAATGTGATTTCCTTCACTTACTTGTAGTAAGCAAAGGCCAACACTAGAATTGCCAGGGAATTATTTAGTTTTCTGAACCATCACCAAGAGGCACCAAAACAATTCTAGGAGAGGCTGAACAAATGAAGAACAGGGAAATATATCCAACACTAAATTGTCACCAGCTACAATTTGCTTCATATTCTGACAGAATAGATTACTACTGAATACATTGTTAGACACTTATTTCGCTAATGTTCTGATTTTTGGGAGGTCCAAAACCATAAAAAGTATAGATAGTCATCGACTTACGATCACAATTGAGCCCAAAATTTCTGTTAAGTGAGATATATGTTAAGTGAATTTTGCCCCATTTTACAACCTTTCTTGCAGTTGATAAGTTAGTAACCCGGTTGTTAAGTGAATCTGGCTTCCTCACTGACTTTGGTTGTCAGAAGGTCTCAGAAGGGGATAACATGATCTAGGGACAGTGCAATGGTCATAAATATGAGTCAGTGGCCAAGCATCTGAATTTTGATCACTTGACCATGGAGATGCTGCAAAGGTCATAACTTTGAAAAACAGACATGAGTCACATTTTTCAGTGCCATTATAACTTTAAATGGTCACTAAACAAACTGTTGTAAGTTGAGGACTACCCATTGTGGCTCAAAATAATAAATGTAACCAGTGAATAATGTTGGAAGCTTTAGTGCAGACATGTCAAACACAAGGCCCGGGGGCCGGATGTGGCCCGCGAAGTAGTTTCATGCGGCCCGCGAAGCCATCCTGGAAACAGTGAGGGAATGGCCCCCATTGCCTTGGCCTTGCCCAGAGACCCTCCTTCTGCCAGAGACCCTCAGATCTGTCCCACTCCTGCCCAGGCCCCCATAAGCACCCTTGATGTGAACGATGTAGAGTTGGCCATGCCCACCCAGTAGGCCATACACACTCTAGCCACGCCCACCCAGTAGGCCACGCCCACCCTGCCCATACCCACCTGGCCCCCTGAGGGCAACCACAATGCTGATGCGGCCCACAATGAAATTGAGTTTGACACCCCTGCTTTAGTGGCACAATAGTACTATAATAATAATAATAACTTTTCCAAATGCTCCTCCATTTACAGTTGAGAAATACTGATGGCATTTCCTGCAAAATGAAATCCATACTTCATTTGTAATCAAACAAAACACAAAGAGTAAACATGCTTAATTTACTAAGTATTGCAAGCTTGCTTTTTAAATTTTAAATTAGAACAAGAAATGATGATTGAACTTCCAAGGGAATAGGAAGATGACTTGAGATCACCCACAATGCTCCTGACAGCTGTTTCTTGTGAGAAGATTTCAAGACAATAGTAGTCTCTGGGTGGTTTTAATGCTCTGGGAGATGAGGGAATAACCATTTTCCTCAAATCACAGTCAAGACCTTTGAAAGGACACTAAGTTCACATATTTTCTTTTTAATCAGCTATTAGAAATCTTTGGATTGACAAGTTTGACAGCACCAGGTGAGTTTCCTTCAATCCTTAGCATGAGAATATTTTTAACTATAAGTTTAATCGTTATTAAACAAATTGCTTTGGAATAAATAGCAAAAGGGTGATTCAATACTTTTATTTTAGAAAGTTGCCAATAAACAGATAAATTGGAAATAAGATTTTGGAATTAATTATAAAGAACCCTTTCCATGGGAAAATGTTTTTGTTCTGAATTTTTTAAAAAACCTGAAGATTGTAAAAATTGGACACTGGAGGGGACACTAAAAATTAGAATTAAAGGAGAAGGACACATACACTCAACCTACAATTATAGAATATTCTAAGAGACACACTGAAGGATATTTTTTGAAAAAAATGATTCAGAAATTAATTTTAATGTGTCAACAGAAACATCTACCTCTTTGGAGAGACCATGTCCAAAAGACATAAAAAAAGAGGAACAAGTTTCACTAGACAAGCACGGCAGGGAAAAAGAAGCTACTTTAGACATACAAAAGAAACTGGCTGATGTTTTAATACTTAATATGGATATACAAACAATAAGTCAAGAGGGTGATCTGGATAATTTTCCTATACTGAATTTACAAAAAGACTTGTTAAAATGTAAACAAAATATCATGAAAAGGGACAAGAAAGAAATGAAAAGAAATCAAGTTCTAAGACATTATTTGAATGAACTAAAGATTAAGATTTCAAAGGAAGGAATATAAAGTAGACTTATTTGATCAAAATTAAAATAGAATATAAAATTATTTTTGGTAATAATGGAATTTACTGACCAGGGCTGAAATGATGGTGCTTTATGGATCTGTTTATAGATAAGAGATGGGAAGAAAAGATCATATGTTGTATTTTAAGAGGAGGTAATATATAACTATAATCGTTAATAATTGTTGTGACGAAAGTAAGAAATTGCTTTTTTATATATTTTTCTTTCTCTTTAATATATTTTTACTTTCTTTTCTATTTTATTTTTTATTTTCTGCACCTTTTCTGTTTATTCTATTTTTTCCTTTAATAAAATTGTTATCTAAAGAAATAACAGAAAGATTAAGCTATATTTCTCAAAATGGATTGGCACAAAATTATATAGATACAGATACATAGGTACATACACACACTCTATCTGTGTGTGTATGTGTGTGTGAGAGAGAGGGGGTGGGGAGGAGGAGGAATATGCTTTCACAAAGCTTATGGATCCAAAGTTCCAAGGAAATCAATATGCTTTTTCTTCAGGAGAAAACCAAAAACTAGCTTCTCGGGGAAGGGGAATCATTTTACTGGGAGCCACTATTTAAGTTGCCATTAATTAGTGGGGCTATTCATCTATTAGTGGAGCTAAGGAAAGCTGAGATTCTTTGGCAAAAGCAGCAAGTCTAGCTCAATTGTCCAGTGTTGGGCCAGCTTTGAGTCCTAGAAGGAAGACATGCCCAGAGGATAGCAATGATAAAAATGCAATGGAGCTATGGTAGGGGTTTCCCCCCATTTCTTCCAGCAATCTCAGGGGGATCTCCTTTAACCTATTTGGAACATTTTCTTTTATCTTATATTCCTCTAGCAATCAAGGGGAATAAGGGATTGTTTATTTATTTTGTTCCCATAATTGTCAGCTTTTATCTCCCATAAACTTTGTTGTGGTTTTTAAATTTTTCATTATGGCTGTCACTTGAAGAGAAGAACTCTTACTTGAGTTATCCTCCTTTTATGCATTGGTGACCTTTATGCCTTGGTGACAGAATTTTCATAAATCATTCATTAAGTTTGCCTATGTGTATAACAACAATAATTTGAATCAAATAAGCCCAATTTATTTATTAAAGATTATGTAAGAGATATGCCACTCTATTAAGTTTTAAGCAAATTCAAGTGTTTGCATTAGGTGCAATACTTTTATTATGCAATTCAGTGCAAGCCCACCCACACACAAAAAACACACTCACTCACTCACTCAGGTTCACTTTCAAAGCAGAGGAATAAAGAAGCACAGTGCCCACCTGTGCACCCACCCTCACTCAGATATCAAGCAAAGAAGAAAGCAAATGCAGAATTCAGCTGCACTAATAGCAGAGTAATATGTTCATTTTACTTTTTTACTTTATTTATATACCACGTTTCTAGTTTACAAGGTTGCTTCATGCAATCAATGGTTGAATCCAAAAAATAAAAATCAGTAACAAGAATAAAACCACCCAGAATAAGAGCACGGTATCATAAAACATTATAATATCATAAGCAATCACAAAAATCCACACATCATAAAAATAAATGGAAGGACAATAAAAACAAACATATCATATCAGGAATTAATACTCAACAGCAGCTGAAGGGAAAAGAATAAAATCATTGTGAGAGAGGCTTCTAGATGGCAGGACTCACTTGTGATTTGGACCTGGAGAAGCCTTCTTTTATAGCATGAAACACAACTTCAGCCTCACTTATTAATGATTGTTTTCATGTGGTCTGTCCCTCTAGGGCAGTGTTTCCTAATCTCAGCAACTTTAAGGTGTGTGCACTTATCACTAGCTATCATGCCAGTCCACGCATCTTAAAAGTTGCTGTGGTTGGGAAACATTGCCCTGGAGTTTGACAGACAGAATGACAGTGGGGAAAATGGGAAAGGCACAAAATGCTTTTGCATGCTGTGGAACAGGCAGGAAAATCGACCCTCCTGGCAAATAGCAATTATTTAAACTGAATCTTCCGATGACATATATCACTGCATAATAAAACAGCAACCATGGGGAGAGGGGTGGGAGAGGGGGGTTGTCTGGCTATGGGGGGTGGCCGATCAACCATAGTTCAGGCCAGACTTGGGTCTGACCGCGCGGGGGGAGAACGGGGTGTCGTTGACTCCGGGGCTCATGAGCGGGTCGTGGGACTACCAATTCCCACGACGGGGAATGGCAGCAGGCGGATAGACAGGGGGCCGTATCGTTACCGGGAGGGCCGTCTCCGCTACTTGCAAGCGGTGAGGCGCTCCGACCCTCTGCTCCTTCCCCGAGGTCCTGGGAGCGAGGATGTGCAGCCTCCTGAGCTCCGGCTGGTGTACCTGAATGCCAGGTCCGTGGTTAACAAAGCTCCCCTCGTCAGGGATTTAGTTGAGGGTGAGCATGCGGACCTGGCTTGCATCACGGAGACTTGGTTGGGCCCAGAGGGTGGGGTCCCTTTGGTTGACCTCTGCCCACCAGGCTTCCGGGTGCTACACCGGCCACGAGCTCATGGTAGGGGTGGGGGAGTGGCGGTCACTATTAGGGAGACCTTATGTCCGCGGGAGACCACCGTTTCTCAGATAGTCGGGTGTGAGTCTCTCTTGGTGAGATTTGGTTCTGGGGCGCAGTTGGGCTTGCTGCTGGTGTACATTTCGCCTAGTCGCGCAGCGGCAGCCCTGCCTGAGCTGCTTGATATCCTCTCGGGGTTGGTGGTTGAGTTTCCCAAACTTATAGTTTTGGGAGACTTCAATCTACCATCCCTGGGAGGTTCATCTGAGCTAGCTCGGGAGTTCATGGCTTCCATGACGGCCATGGACCTGACGCAAGTAATTTCTGAACCAACTCATGAGGGAGGCCACACCCTTGACCTGATTTTTTTTATCTAGACGGTGGTTGGATGATCTTGGTGGGGGCTCTCCATTTATTATGCCCCTGTCATGGACCGATCATCATCTCCTGCGGCTGGTCTTCCGCTTTGCCACCCCCCGCCGTGGGGGTATGGAGCCAATTAGATGGTACCGCCCCAGACGCCTAATGGATCCTGATAGATTCCAAGCGGCGCTGGGGTCCCCACCTGCCTCCATTGCTCACAGCTCGGCGGATGCCTTAGTGGAAGCCTGGGAAAGGGCAGCCACTGAGGCACTTGACCGGGTTGTACCCTTGCGGCCCCTGACCCGGCGCAGATCCCAGCGAGCTCCATGGTTCTCCGCGGAGCTCCGGGAGATGAAGCGTCGGAAACGGGGCCTAGAGAGCCGTTGGAGGTCTAGCCGATCCGAACCCGACCGGTTGCAGTTAAGAACCTATATTAGGTCTTATCTCGCAGCGATGAGGGTGGCGAGGTGTAATTACTTCTCCACCCTCATCGCGTCCGCAGATAATCGCCCGGCCGCCCTGTTTAGGGTGACTCGCTCACTTCTCAATCAGGAGGTGAGGGAGGATCCCTTGCAGGGTCGTGCCGAGGAATTTAGTCAACATCTGTCGGATAAAATCGCTCGGATTCGGACCGGTCTGGACTCCAACTGGGCAGAGTCAGGCGATCAGGACACGGGCGGTCTTGTCAATGTTACCTGGGAAGAGTTTGATTCTGTGACCCCTGATGAAGTGGACAGGATTATGGGGAGGCTGAGCTCCTCCACATGTTTGTTGGACCCGTGCCCTTCCTGGCTGGTTTATGCAGCCAGGGAGAGGACACGAGGCTGGCTCCAGGCGGTTATATCTGCTTCCTTGAGTGAGGGTTATTTCCCCACCGTCTTGAAGGAGGCGGTGGTGAGACCTCTCCTCAAGAAGCCTGCCTTGGACCCAGCTGGATTGAACAACTTTCGTCCAGTCTCCAACCTTCGCTTTCTTGCGAAGGTTGTTGAGAGTGTGGTGGCGCATCAGCTCCCTCTGGTCCTGGATGAAGCGGATTTTCTGGACCCCTACCAATCGGGTTTCAGGCCCGGGTACAGCACGGAGACGGCATTGGTCGCTCTGGTGAATGATCTCTGGAGGGCGCGGGACAGGGGATATTCCTCTGTCCTTGTCCTATTAGACCTCTCGGCGGCTTTCGATACCATCGACCATGGTATCTTGCTGCGGCGTCTCAGGGGACTGGGAGTGGGAGGCACAGTTCTTCAGTGGTTCTCCTCCTATCTCCTGGGACGCTCGCAGTCGGTGTTGGCAGGGGGGCAGAGATCGGCCCCTAGGTCTCTCGTTTGTGGAGTTCCTCAGGGGTCGGTTCTCTCGCCTCTCCTGTTCAACATCTACATGAAACCGCTGGGTGAGATCATTCGTGGTTTTGGAGTTGGGTATCATCAATATGCCGATGATACCCAACTTTTCTTTTCGACCCCAAACCACCCCAGTGATGCCCTCGCTGTGATGTCCCGTTGCCTGGAGGCGGTTCGGGTCTGGATGGGGAGGAACAGACTTCAACTCAACCCTGACAAGACTGAGTGGCTGTGCATTCCGGCATCCCGGGACATTCAAAATGTTCCATCTCTTTCTATGGGGGGTGAGCTCTTACCCCCCGTGGATAGGGCTCGCAACTTGGGAGTCCTCCTAGATTCACGGCTAACCCTGGAAGACCATATAGTGGCCGTGACTAGGGGGGCTTTCGCCCAGGTTCGCCTGGTGCACCAGTTGCGGCCCTATCTGGACCGGGATGCCCTGTGCACGGTCACTCATGCGCTCGTGACCTCTCGCCTTGACTACTGTAATGCTCTCTACATGGGGCTTCCCTTGAAGACCACTCGGAGGCTCCAGCTGGTACAGAATGCGGCCGTGAGAGTTGTCTTGGGAGTTTCCCGGTACTCCCATGTTACACCTTTGCTCCGCGAGCTGCATTGGCTACCAGTTGTCTTCTGGGTGAGGTTCAAGGTCTTGGTTATGATCTTCAAGTCCTTACATGGCATGGGTCCGGGTTACCTCAGGGACCACCTGCTGCCGGCGTCAACTCCCCTCCGCCCTGTGCGTTCCCACAGAGAGGGCCTCCTCAGGGTGCCTCCGGTCAGAGAATGCCGACTGGTGGCCCCCAGGGGGAGGGCCTTCTCTGTGGGCGCTCCGGCACTTTGGAATCAACTGCCGGTGGAGCTCCGGATGACATCTGACCTCCGAACCTTCCGTCGCGGCCTGAAGACCCATTTATTCGAATTAGCTGGTCTGGCCTGATGGGGGAATATTTGGGTTTTTAAAATAGTTGTTTTTTATTATTGTATTATTGTTTTTATTTGGGCATTGGTTTAATCTTATTTTAACTTTTGTATCGTAATTATATATGCCCTGTGAACCGCCCTGAGTCCCCAGGGAGAAGGGCGGTATATAAATTAAATAAAACCTGAAAACCTGAAATTATAATATTTAAGAATTAACACCTATTCCTACTTACACCTCACACAGTGTATCAGCGGAGGGGAGCCTTCATGATGCTGTGACCGGCATTGTTCTCTCACAGCATATTACAAAAACTTCTGGCAACTCAATTTTCAGACAAAATTGCTGCTTGGGTTAATAATGAAGATAGATGGACAAGAACAGGTCCCAGACGTCAGAGAATTATTTACCACCCTTCACCTTTTAATCTTGTCTGCTAAAAATGCAGACTATGATGATACCTTTGGAAAAGAGGGAGCAGAGAGCGGCTCCCATCAATTCTGTTGGAGCACAGTCCTACCCCTGGAGCTCAGATTCTTGCAAAATTTATTTATTTATTTATTTATTTGTTTTTATAAACCGCCCTTCTCCCGAGGGACTCGGGGCGGTGTACAGAATAAGGTAGGCATACAGAATGAACAATAGTGAAAACAAACAATAGTAAAATACAAACTGGGACCCCAATTAGAGCTATCAGGCCAGGCCGGACTGCTGGAACAGGTAAGTTTTTAATTCGCGCCGGAAGGTGCGGAGGTCGGGGGCCATCCGGATTTCGGTTGGTAAGCTGTTCCAGAGGGGTGGCGCACCCACTGAGAATGCCCTCCCCCTGGGGGCCACCAGCCGACATTCCTTGAGCGGTGGCACCCTGAGGAGGCCCTCTCTGTGGGAGCGCACAGGACGGTGGGGTGCTGACATTGGCAGAAGGTGCTCCCGTAGGTAGTCCGGACCCATGCCATGAAGGGCTTTGTATGACATTGTTAGCACCTTGAACTTCACACGGAAGGCAACTGGAAGCCAGTGCAGCGCACGGAGGAGAGGTGTGATATGGGAGTATCGGGAGGCTCCCAAGAGTGTCCGTGCCGCTGCACTTTGCACCAGTTGAAGCTTCCGAGTGGATCTCAAGGGCAGCCCCAAGTAGAGAGCGTTACAGTAGTCTAGGCGAGAGGTCACAAGAGCATGGGTGACTGTACGTAAGGCATCCAGGTCCAGATAAGGCCGTAATTGGCGAACTAGTCGAACCCGGGAGAAGGCCCCCTTGGTCACAGCTCCTATGTGATCTTCCAGGGAGAGCTGTGAGTCAAGGAGGACACCCAGGTTGCGGGCAGAACCAACGCAGAACCGTGCCTCCCACTCCCAGTCCCCTGAGGCGTCGCAGCAAGATACCATGGTCGATGGTATCGAAAGCCGCCGAGAGGTCTAATAAGACTAGGACAGAGGAATGGCCCCTGTCCCGGGCTCTCCAGAGATCATTTATCAGAGCGACCAATGCCGTCTCCGTGCTGTAGCCCGGCCTGAAGCCCGATTGGTACGGGTCTAGATAAACCGCTTCATCCAGGATCTGAGGGAGTTGGTGCGCCACCACGCTCTCAACAACCTTCGCAAGGAAGCGAAGATTGGAGACTGGACGAAAGTTATTCAATGAGGATGGGTCCAAGGTGGGCTTCTTGAGGAGAGGTCTCACCACCGCCTCCTTCAAGGCGGTGGGGAAGTGACCCTCACTCAGAGAAGCGGAGATGACCGCCAGGAACCAGCCTCGTGTCCCCTCTCGAGCTGCATATGCCAACCAGGAAGGGCACGGGTCCAGTAAGCATGTGGAGGAGCTCAACCTCCTCATAATCCTGTCCACTTCCTTAGGAGTCACAGGATCAAATTCCTCCCAGATGACGTCGACAAGACTGTCCATGCCTTGTTCTTCCAACTCAGCCCAGTTGGAGTCCAGGCCGTTTCGGATCCGAGCAATTTTATCCAGCATATATTGACCGAATTCCTCGGCTCGACCCTGCAAGGGTTCCTCCCTCACCTCTTGGTTCAGTAGGGAGCGAGTCACCCTGAACAAGGCAGCCGGGCGATTATCTGCAGACGCGATGAGGGTGGAAAAGTAGTTGGATTTTGCCACCCTTATCGCAGCGAGATAAGACCTGGTGAGGATTCTTAATCGCAATCGGTCGGATTCGGATCGACTGGATCTCCAACGGCTCTCTAGGCCCCGTCTCCGACGCTTCATTTCCCGGAGCTCCGCGGTGAACCATGGGGCTCGCTGGGATCTGCGCCGGGTCAGAGGCCGCAAGGGTACAACTCGGTCCAGAGCCTCCGTGGCTGCCTTCTCCCAGGCTTCCACTAAGGCATCCGCCGAGCTGTGAGCAGGGAGTGCATGTGCGTCCCCAAGCGCTGCCTGGAACCTATCAGGGTCCATTAGGCGCCTAGGGTGGTACCATCTGGTTGGCACCGCGCACCCACGGCGGGGGGTGGCAAAGGGGAAGTCTAGCCGCACGAGGTGATGATCGGTCCATGACAGGGGCATAATAGTCGTGGCACCCCCACCGATATCATCGCGCCACCGTCCAGACAAGAACACCAAGTCTGGGGTGTGGCCTCTCTCATGAGTCGGTCCAGAAATTATTTGCGACAGGTCCATGGCCGCCATGGAAGCCATGAACTCCCGAGCCAGATCGGACGATCCTCCCAGGGACGGTAGGTTAAAGTCGCCCAAGACCATGAGTCTTGGGAATTCAACCACCAACCCTGAGAGGACATTGAGTAGCTCGGGCAGGGCTGCCGCTGCACGATTAGGTGGTAGGTATGCCAGCAGCAGGCCCAACTGCGCCCCCGGGCCGTATCTCAGTAGGAGAGACTCACACCCGACCATCTGAGGGACGGTGATCTCTCGCGGGCTAAGGGATTCCCTGATGATAACTGCCACTCCCCCGCCCCTCCCATGGGCCCGAGGCTGGTGCAGCACCTGGAAACCTGGCGGGCAGAGGTCAACCAGAGGGACACCACCCTCTTGGCCCAGCCAGGTTTCCGTGATGCAAGCCAGGTCCGCGTGCTCGCTCTCCACTAGGTCACGAACAAGGTGTGCCTTGTTAGCTACGGACCTGGCATTCAGGTAGACCAGCCTTAGCATGGGAGGCTGCACACCTTCGCTCCCGGGACCTCCGGGGAAGTACAGAGGGTCGGAGCGTCTCACCGCTTGTACAGAGCGGAGATGACACTCCCGGTGACGATACGGCCCTCTGTTTGTGCACCTTCTGCCGTTCCCCACCATCCTGGGAATAGGATGTTCGTCAGTACGCTATCGGTTATTGTCGGCGACTGGTCCTCGTTTCTCACCATCGCGAATGGTCGTAAGCCTGGCCTGCGTTATGGCACCCGGAAGGTCTGCCTTCCCCGAGCAGCCATACTCTTTTCCCGCCCCCCTCCCTAACCCGACAAAAAACTTAACAAGAAACTTAACCAGGGGCCTCTTGTTGGTCTTGTGATGGAGGCCCCTGACCCTGCCTGGCCATCTCTCAGAGGCCCAATGGTCGGGCCCGTCATCGAGGTTTGATGTATTGAAGGCAGGACGAACCCAGGAGAGGGGGGAACTCCTGAGGGCGAGTAGATCTATGCAAGAATATTGAAGACGCATAGGGAGCATTGGGGAGCATTGGGAAGGCGGTCCCCTGGGTGGAGCATTAGAAGGAGGGTCTAGTCGGGTAGGTGGGTATCTGGACCGTCACCCAGCCACTGCCACTTGGTTGGGTGAACCCCAGAAGCAGGCCACTCCCCATCCTCTCACGATGGGTTGTGATTCTGCTTCTGGGGGTGGTCCAGGACCCACTCTGGGTGAAGCATACCCCATAGAGCTCTCACCTCTATGGGGCTGCAGGTGTAGGACAGGCCACTCTGCCACCGTGCAGTGTCAAATATAGTGTTAATCTGCCTGAAGGATGGAATTAACAATTTACAGAACTGCTTTAACTACCATTAGTGTTTTTGTTCCCCCCCCCCGCGTTTTTTTGGCTGAGAAGAAGGATAGTTGCCTATATGCAACCCGTGTTTTCTAGCTCCCAAACTGTTATTAGTGGGGATTACTACGTTCTTTCCTTCATTTCTGAACTTCTGGAAGGGCTTCAGAAAGTATACATTTTTACTGAACTAGACCACCAAGAGGCTTAAATAGGATTCACATGAAAAAGAGTATGAACATTTAACTCCCTTTGATTCTTGTTATGGAAAGTTTGAGTTCGTAGTAATGCTGTAGTGATTGGCATGCTGCAACTAATATTTGTGTGATTTGTGAACTATATTTTTTAAAACTAATTATAAGCTCCATGCTTTGCATGGACATAAATCTGATATTAGGCAATTGCAAATGAGCACCTCAATGCTGATGCAATTCAATATGGTATCCAATTTGCCAATAGGTAAGAGGTGGAGCTAAAATGCAGGTGATCCTTGCTGATTCCATAGCAGGACTATCCTACCATGCCTTGTAAATCATTCTCTCCTTCTATGTAGCAAGCAGGACAGGGGATGATGAATAAGGTCAACATAGGAAATGTCCTGACATGCTGACATCTAAATGTATACATACTCCATTTCTGTGGCTAAGCCTTCGGTTAATTAAGTCCAGAAAAAAAAAATAACCTGGTCTTGATGTGATCATCGCAATTAATGCTTGGCCAATCTGGATTCATCTTTTGGGAAATCTGCTTCTGTGTTTAGTGAAACTTGTTTAGAGCTTAATTAGCTGGAGATGAGTTAAATTCTGTCTCCATTGTTAATAGAGTGATTTCCAAGGATAAAATACTCTTAATTTTCCTTTTAACTTTGACCTCTGGGGCAGTATGATGAACTAAACAACCATGGTATAGAATTCAGGGGTCTTCAAACTTGGCCCTTTTATGACTTGTGGACTTCAACTCCCAGAATTCCTCAGCCATGCATGCTGGCTGAGGAATTCTGGGAGTTGAAGTCCACAAGTCATAAAAGGGCCAAGTTTGAAGACCTCTGGTATAGATCATAGAACCAGTGAATAGACTGAAGTCTTAAACCTCTCTGAAAAAGGAGAAGGCACTGGGAGATGACAGGATCAGCCATCTTATTCACAATGATAGCTGAGCTTTTTAAAGGACAGTAATTGCCAAACCTCACTTTCTAATCAGTTTCAAAAATTGACTGTTAAGTATTCTGAGCTATTAAAAACCTCTGGAACAACAGGTTTGAAAAGTCTTCATCAATTGAGTTTTTCAACTCCAAACAAAATAAACATTAATTACAACCTTAAGAACAAAATGAACATTAATTACAACCTTGAGAACTTAAAGAATTTGAAATAAATAGCAAAAAGCTAAATAACCAGATCAAGGGTCCAGCTAAAATTGGAATTTTGACTTTTATAAGTTTGTGGAAGTAACTATGAAAAATAAACAACTTATCATGGGAAACATAGTTATTTTAATTATCCTGGCAATTACAAGTCATAACAAAAGATAAGTGATGAATTTAGAAACTGGACCCTAGAATGAACTAAAGATTTTAAGCAGAAAGAAAGAAAAAAAATCTTCAGTTAATACTGCCTTTTAGAATGATACAAAATGTTATGACACTAAAAATATTAAAGGACATCTTTGAAGAATGGATCCAGAAGTTAATAACTACAATATCAATGTTGTCAGTAATGATGTTTGCTTCCAGGAATAGGCTGTGTTTAAAAGATGTTAATAAAGGATAGATGTGGAACAAATTTTAACAGATAAGATAAAATACAGAATGTGGAACTACAAATGACAGGCCAAGAGAATAATTTGGAAAAAAATACTAGTAAATTAAAAAATTACTAGATGTACAAAAGAAACTGGTTGAGGTTTTAAAAATTAAAAGAGAAATACAAATGGTAAACAAAAAATGACTTGAAAAATGTTTCTTGTTGGATCTACAAAAGAGGCTTGTTTAAGCCTTGAAATAGGATAAAGAGGTATTGAAGAGAAATCAAATCATATAAGATTTGATTGAATTAAAGATTAAGACCATTAGAAGTACCAATTGGTTTAGTTGAGCAAATTTATAATAAGTCTTGTTTTTTGCAATGTTCTGACAACCTTTTATGGACTTTTTGCTGACATCAAAAGTGAAAAGTTGGTGCTTTAGAAATTTGCTTATAGATAATGGGATGGGCTATGGAATAAAGAGATATCTTTTTAACTTTATAGGGGATGAAGAGTTATTTAATTTGTTTACACTTGTGATGAAGGCTAGAAGTCACTTTTTATATATTTCATTTATTATCTTTTTTCTTTTTTTGAATGTTTGATTTTTTCCTTCTATTCTCTTCTTCTCTAAGTTAGTTTGTATGAGTTATTATTATTGTAATTGAACTTCTTAATAAAATTATATTTTTAAAAGTTTCCTTTCACTCTGAAGCATCAAGAAATAATTCTCTTGGCTGTCCATAACAGTGCTGATGATTCTGACATAAAGGAATTTAAAAAACAAACTACTGAGGTGGATAAAATTTAATTTTGTACTGATATGGAATGTGAAAGTCATTGGCAGTTGGGGGTATACAATTTGATAAACAACAGCAATATTAATATTATGTTTAAAGAGCAGCTGTACCATAATTTAGGTGAGGAATTTTTTTTTACTTAACAAAATAATCCTCATAAAAACTAGAGCTAATTTTGTCAGAGATGATTTAGTAGAGGATTATTTTATGTTACAAAATGACATACATACATACATACATACATATATAAATGCGCGCAAGATATCCAGTCTTTTTAGTATATATTCATCCACATAAAATAAATGATATTCATACTCAATTGTAACAAAAGTGGACCAGCAATATATATTAACACTGTTTATTAGAAATTTTTCTAGTGCTGGTTATTCATTTTTTTCCCTATGGAGAAATTTTAATCGTCAACTATGCCATACCAAAATCCCCTGCAAATCTATTAACTTTGTGGAGTATAAACATTTTTCCAATTTACATACAATATATAAACTATTTACAGTTTTTAAGAAAAAAACAGACACCTCATGTGGCTAAAACAAGTCTTCAAGAAACAGACTCACCTCTAGTACCACTTTCCATTTTTTTATATCTTTACATAAGACAAAGTGGAATTGAGCAATAAGAATTAAAACTTATGAAGTGTTAGGTACACCTTTTGTTTATAAATACCTTGCAAATGCTATTGCTGTAATCATCCGCAAAATCAAGATGAACATTGCATGGAGGCAGTTGAAAATAAGGTGTTCTGCATTTGGCTGCATTATGTACTAGGCTGCACTGGAAAATAAGCCTTGGGTGATACTTGCCAAATAATAGCTCCCCTTCATCACATGAACAAGCAACATGCTTTATATATTACATCAGGGTTAATTGGAGGTTGCATGGCAAGCAGATGCACGGATAACTGAAGATCTGGAGAAGTTTGGTCTCTTTAAAAAAATAGACACACTTTTTGGAGATTACATCTGTATTTCTATATTATTTTTATTTACTTCTATATCGACATCTATGTATATTTGTTTACTAAAGCCAGCCATGTGGTCAGGTGTTTCCCAAACCTGGTGCAATATTACTACCATCCAGTCAGGTTATTGTCATTGTTTATAGTTAGAGGCTGATGTTTAAAGGAAAATCAAAAATCTTAAACACAAAAATTAATCATGGGAAACAAAAAACGAAACAGAACTCTATTCCCTTTCAACTTGCCAAATGGTTGCAAACAGAACTACAAATAATGTTTATAAATTAAGTTGAAGACAGAGAGAAATTTGAAATTCTGTTCTTAAAAAAAAACAACCTTAAAGGTGCTCAGGTATCAGGCTATTAAATATGTATTATATCTTATAAAGGAGCAAAGGAAGAAAAATTCATGCAATATGAAATTTGCGCGTAAGATGATTTAGGTTTGTAAGAAACAGCTGGTTAATTGGTTTATATAATATTTGGTATACTTATCAAAGTTACATGAAAAATAAGCAACCAATTTTACATTAATAGAGCATCAAGATTCATTATCTCTTTCTGAACATGTATACTTGATGACTTCTATCCACATCGTCTGAGAACTTACTCTATTACAGAAGTTATATAACTTCTTATTGTACCTGAAACTCATTTTCATATATAATTTGCATTAATATCAGGGGCATATGCCTTTATTCTCTGGTAAGTTTTCTACTATAAAAGCATTGCATGAAATAACTCACACACCTGTGCAGTGCCTATTATTGTCCCCTTGTAAGCCTTTTCCTGGCATTTGTTGCGTTGCTATCAACAATAACTTGAACATGAGATTTTTGGGTAACAACCTCAGAGGCTATTCTTTTGTTGTAAAAGCTCTCTGTTGTTATGGAGACAACAGACAAAGATTGATTTTCCTGCATCACAGATTACTATTACATAGAAAAGGCTATCATGTAATCTGGCTGATGAATCAGATGGTTAACTGAAAAGCCATTCATTATGGGTATTTTCAAATGTTTTGTTAAACACGTCCTGCTCAACCTTATAGAAATTCATGGGTCTTTCAAACATAATTAACTACTTTTATCCTACTTTTCTCCAGAATGTTTCCTTCATCCATTTTATTGTCACAATAACCCGATCAAGTAGATTAGAATGAGTGGGCCACCACTTAATAAGCCACCACTTATTAAGAAGTCATAGATTTTACACCAAGCTTTATTAATAATTGCTTGGGTTTACAAAATATTTTAAACTACATGGTTACAAACCAGAACTGCAGGATTTACACAATGCAGTATTCCAATACCAACTATATTGCATTATCATCTGGGGGGGGTTGCACTCTTGTCAGAAGCACAGAGGCGCTTTTGGGTTGAAAGGACTAGCCCAGGGCTAGCCAAGAAATTAAAAGACGCTTGCTCCTGGGGAGGAAAGCCATGGCAAATCTAAACAGCACACTAAAAAGCAGAAACATCATCCTGTCAACAAAAGTGCGTATAGTCAAGGCTATGGTCTTCCCAGTTGCAATGTATGGCAGTGAAAGCTGGACCATAAAAAAGGCTGAGCGCCAAAGAATTGAGGTCTTTGAACTATGGTGCTGGAGAAGACTCCTGCGAGTCCCTTGGAGTGCAAGGCGATCAAACCGGTCAGTCCTAGAGGAGATCAACCCTGACTGCTCTTTAGAAGGCCAGATCCTGAAGCTAAAACTCAAATACTTTGGCCACCTAATGAGAAGGAAGGATTCACTGGAGAAGAGCCTAATGCTGGGAAAGATTGAGGGCAATAGAAGAAGGGGACGACAGAGAATGAGGTGGCTGGATGGAGTCACTGAAGTAGTAGGCGTGAGCCTAAATGGACTCCAGAAGATGGTAGAGGACAGGAAGGCCTGGAGGAACATTGTCCATAGGGTCGCGATGGGTCGGACATGACTTCACAGCTAACAACAACAACAAGGCAACCTTGGCTCTTTTATGACTCATGGACTTCAGCTTCCAGAATTCCTGAGTCAGGAAGAAAAAGTCCCCTTTTTTAGTGCCATTGTGACTTTGAATGGTCATCAAATGAACTGTTGTAAATTGAGGACTACCTGTATTTATGGATGAATTGTCTGAATGCCAAGCTTCCAAGAATTTCCTAATATTTTTGGAGTTACCTTGATCCAGAATTCTGACATTTTCCTAGTTGAAGCTATCATTGAAACTGTCCACAGTTTGTGAGATTAAAGAGATTTCATTATGTTTTTTTTACTATTAGTTGGTATTCATGGACCTGCTCGGCTAGTCTTCTGCCTGTCTGTCGTACATAATGGCCATTAGAATCCTTACAATATATGTTGTAGATGACTCCTGTTTTTTATTGTTGGACTATTGGGTCTTTTGGTTTAGTTAATATGTCTTGGACAAGTTTAGTTGATTTGTATGCTACAGTAATACTATGTGATTGTTTGGTTTTTATTTGTATGCCATGTTTATTACTTTTATAAAATGGATAGCACCACCATACACAACAGAAGAGACCAGGCTATTGTAAGCCACTCTTAAACAATGTTATGTTTTGTAAAAGAGAACTAGAGCTCAAGGTGAAATGTAAGAGGAAGAGTTTCTGTTCAATAGGAACCCTATTGCTAAAATGGATGCTTCAGGTATGGTCTCTAACCAGCAACAAAAAGCTGTTCAAGCTACTTCTTATCTATTTCTCAGACATGGCATGTCTGATGCATTTGTTCAACAAAACCAATACTCTTTAATACAATTCTGACAGAAAATCCCTTCGGTTTGACTTTTTTTTTAAAAAAAGGCGGTATTATCAATGCTATGTGAGTTAGCAGACCATCGATCAAACAAAAAAAAAATAGATTTTTTGAAACTAATGCATTTGTCCACTATATGAAAACTACATAAAGTGAATCTTTCCAGTCTAAAACAGGAGATCTAACACTTCTCTGTTTCTCTGTATAACACAGATAATACATTTTATTCTCTATTTGTGCTGGGAGATTGATTAGGATCTACCTTTAGTTCTTTCTAAACCCCAAGACCTACAAACTGTATCGGGAGGTGAAAACCACATTCAGCAAGGAAATGTCCAGCTTTAGCACCTAACTTGGCCTGTCTGTATGTACATATCAGTACATGAGCGTGAGAGAGAGGAAAATAAATTATTTTCTCTCTGAAGATAGAAAATATTTCTATGTAAATATGATGTTTTGAAAAAGTATAATGTTGTGGGAGGGCAACTATGGCCCCTTTATGATCTATAAACCATGCTGGCTTAGGAATTCTGGAGTTGAAATCCATAGGTCATAAAGGGCCCATAGTTGTCCAGCCCTGGTTAATATCATTTTGAATCACTTTTTATACTTAAAGTTTTTATAGTTATACTTGATAGGAAGAAAAGCAAAGCATCATAGAAGTCTGTTTTGCCATGAACTGTACAGCCTAATACCTTTACAGCTACAGAACTTCATAACAGCCATTCCAGCACTAAAGGGATTGCATATAATCCTCAGTTTATGGTCAGAGTTGAGACTTTGATGCAATTGTTAAGTGAGTCATTGTGTGACTGGACCCAATTTTACATTTTTTTTACCATGGTCATCAAGTGAATCATGTGGTCATTAAGTGAATCTCACTTGTCCAATTCATTTAGCTAGTTGACTGTGCAAGGAACCATAATAATAAGGATGGGTGGGTAAATTGTTTTTTCTGAGGCTGTTATAAGTTTGAACCGTCATTAAATGAACAGGTGTGAGTCAAGGACTACCTGTTACTACAGGTAGCAGCTAGTCCGTCCTTACTGACTGCAGTTGGGAATGGAAATTATGTTGCTAAATGACTTGATGGTAAAGTGAAATGTCACGTGACTGTTCTGCCTGCAGTTGTTAAATGAGTCACTCCAATCGTTAAGGACAATGTCACATGATGGCAATTGTGAATTCCTGCCAGCTTCCCTATTGACTTTACTTGTCAGAGATCAATTATGAAGGTCGCAAATGGTGATCACATAACTGCAGGACACTACGACCATCACATATACACACCAGTTGCCAAGTGCCTGAATTGCAATCACTTGACAGCGGTGGACACTGCAATGGTTGCGACTTTGCAGCACAAACTTCAAATAACCACTGAACAAACTGTCAATGAAGGAGGACTATAGCTGGGATTCAATCATAATTTCTATAAAGCAAGATAGGAATAATTTAAAGATGGAAAATAAGCAATAACTCAAATAGTTAAGAGTATTCAGAATTTCACATGTCTGGATAAAATTTTACGATTTAAAATTCTTACTGCAGAATAATTAATTACAATATTTTCACCCTCCAAAATCTATCCTTACATCAGTTTTTTCCCCCCTCAAATGCCAGGGAAGCGGTGAGATCAAAACAGCCTCTCTTCTGAAAAACAGAAAAGCAACCATGTCAAGGTGGTGAGACTTTCCTTGTGTGAAGCCATACCTCCTCTTCAACATTTTTATGGTCTCCAACATTTTTCATATTTCTCTTCACATATTTATTATTCACATGAAATTGCCCAAAGTCCGCACTCTCCAAACCGCCGCCATCCCGTTTGCACAGCTGCCGCGTTCGTCAATGTTTGACGAACGCGGCAGGTCTCTGGACGGCGGCGGCTTGGGAGAGGTGTGCACGCTCTCCAAACCGCCGCCATCCCGTTTGCGCAGCTGCCGCGTTCGTCCATGTTTGACGAACGCGGCAGGTCTCCGAACGGGATGGCGCGCACCTCTCCAAAGGGGAGACCCGTCGCCGCGCAGGTTTTTTGCGCATGCGCGTGAGTGGACGCACGCGTGCGCACTTTTTGCGGCTCCCACTTTTTTGTTTGTGTGATGGAACCGGTTCTGAGTGGCTCTTTTCCTTTTTCCGGTTGCCGACCCCTGGCTTAGACTGAGACATTAGGCAACTTCCATGAATACGTAAACAAAGACAAGCTTTGCTACATTGGTAACTGGCTAAGGCTATAGCTCAACTGCACTTTAAAAAAAAAAGGATTCCTTTTCTGCAGTAAGCATATGAATTGCCCAAGACAACAAACTAAGGCAATATAAAACTATTATTTTAAATAAGATACTATAGGGGATCAAATTGGAAAAAGCACTTTTTCACCCAGTTGTTCCACACAACAATCTCCTCCCTATATTAGTGTTCAGAAAGTGAACTTTATCCTAGAAACTATGAGCTCAGTAGGAAGACCGAGTAACTTTAGTGCAGCATCATGGAGTACAGCTTTCAAAAACAACTCAACTTAATTTTATTTTATGAAAAAAAAAACTTTTCGCCACATTCTAATGTTATATTGTATTTATTGTATTGGTTTACTAAACAACCCGCTACAGACCTTATACAAACCTATAAATATTCCTCTAACTAAAAAAAGAGAAAAGACATTCCTATTTCCATGCAACTGGAAATTACACAGTAACTTTGTATAATGTATACCTATGTCTACCTAGGTTTTTTTTTTTAAAAACGAAACAACTCTGCTTCACCGTCTTCTGCTAATTCTCCAAGGGTTGATCTTTGTGTTCAGTAACTTTAAAAATATACATTTTGCTTCCTTTTCGGTGAAAAATTCAAATATTATATGTAACATATTATGAATGAAAAAAAAAAAACACCTATAAGAGAAAGAAAAGAGAAAACATAAACAGAAAAAAGATGGGAAGAAGGCGAAAATATTTCCCATGTGATCCTATATTGAGTCCTGTGCAAATATGTTTTAATCTTTGAAGGGTAGTGGAGGCAGCAGGAAAATATAGTGCTATGAGTGAACATGCCAAGGAATATACTGACAACATTCTCAGAAACTAAAAATAAGACTGGTGCATTAGGTATGATAGGATGGTTATTTCATCAATCACATCTAGTTCCAAAAATAGATTAACACTTTGATTCTGAAAATGCATTGCAAAGCATCATTCTCTAGAACGAAAATACCATTTGACTTAGTTAATGATAAAGAATATCTCAGCTGAAGAGGAAAACATCCATTTAAGCTTGTTTCAAAATAGGGGTCTTGCTTTCAAGTTTATCTATATGTCAACTATGGTTTATTTATTTTATTTAGACACTGCCCAACTCTAGACTGATTCTAGGAAGGTTAAAATATAGTAAAACAAAGTTTAAAAATATAGCAGACAACAAATGATGAATAAGATGGGGCAGCTGGCCAAACAATTCAGAAAAATATATACAAAACATAACCAAAAATACAACCCAGGGACTCCATCCACTTCTTTGAAAGGATTGATTCATATTCATAAACCTTCCACAAATGGAAATAATCTGTCTTCATGACACTGTACAAATCTGTTAGGCACCCTGGAATTCCAAATATTAATACATAAGGACAATATATACTGTAGGTTTATATTATAGTGTGGAAAATATATGAAATTTCTGAATGTAGTTGTATTTCAGTACATTCAGTACATAGATTTTTTTCACACTCTTAAAGAGCATCTCTTTATGAACTCTACACAAGTCTGTCACTCAAACATTTCACGGTATAAATCACAACTTACAATGATCCATATGAGAACAAATTAAGACTCTATATATGGAATAGCAAGCAACAAAACACTATCATAGGACAAATGTTATAAAATATTTCACTATTTTGATACTAGTGTATTAGTAGGTTCGAGATAACACAATTCATGCCCCAGTAAGTTCTGATTTATGGCAGATACCATTGAGCTGTTATTATTTTTTGAATTTGATTAACTATTTATTTCCTCAGCAACTCTTGCTGTACTGCCTCATTGGGAAGGGGATGTTCCTGGCAGGGATGAGTAAAGAATACAAAGAATGTATAATCCCAGCTGGATCAGTCAAGGCCTGAAGGTCATTCCAACTGCCGAGCTAAAATAAGCCACCACCTGTAATTGGCAGCAGTGATATAGGAAGACAGCAATACAGTAAGAAGCAGTGCTTTTTTTGTAAAAGAAAAAGGTGCCGGAACTCACACATGCCATACAACCCACCTTGCCTACCCTACAAGGTTCCATCCAAAAAAGGTGCCGGAACTCCGTTCTGAGCGTTCTATGAGGAAAAAAGCCCTGGTAAGAAGCATGAACAGAAGAAAACTTAATGTAATGAAAGATGAACTGAGTAGACATTGACAATTTAGGCATCAGCAAATTGAGATGGACTGGCATTGGACAGGAAAACCCAGTTTACTATTGAGGTTATGAAAAAATAAGGAGCAATGTTGCTTTTATATTTAGGGGGAATATAGCAGGAATAGTTCTTAGAATACAATAGATAATCAAATACAGATAGTCACCACTTAACTGCGCTCTTAGTGACTGTTCAATATTATGACATTGCTGAAAAAGTAACTTTATGAGTTCTCACACAACCTTTGCAGCATCTCTGAGGCCACATGATTAACATTTAGGCATTTTGCAACCAGCAGGCATTTACAAGTGTCACAGTGTTCCACAATTGTGGGATTGCCATTTGCATGCTTCGCAAGTAGCTTCCAACAAGCAGAGACAATGGGGAAACCAGCAATAGAATTGCAAGTCACAGGTCACATGATGTCTTTTTAAACCTCTGCATGAGATTTATTTAACAATAGCAGTGGAAGTGAGGTTGTAAGTCCGTCACAGTCATGTGATATCTCGATGACTGCATCATTTAGCAATGAAGTTGGCTGTTCCCTATTGTGGTTACTGAGTGAGGATTATTTGTAATATCAATTAGGCTCTGAAGATAATCCTTTAATATGACTATTATTCCAACCACTGATGCAGAGAAGATGAGTTAAATGAACTTTATTATCAAGTTCAGTCTGAAATCAACATGTAAGTAAGATGTGCTGCTTGTGGATGAAGATTGTTATGCAAAAGTAGGAAAAAGTAAGGAGGAAAATGTAGCTGGATTTATGGACTAGGAAACTGAAATGAAATCAAAGAATTATCTACTAATATCTGCCATTCAAATTGTTTCTTCATTGGCAAGCCATTCTTCAAACATCAAAAATAATCCCTACATACACAGACATGACCAGATGCGATACACAGAAATCAAGACAACTATGTTATTGGTAAAAGGTGGCAGAAGAGCTAATGATAATAGTAAAGAAGTGGATAAAGGCTAAGAGTGGAAGAGATCATGAACTACTCATGTGCAAGTTCTATGTTAATTTAAGCAGAATAAAACCAACCAGTTTCTATAATATGATGCTGAACATATACTGTACCATAATTTTCAAGAACATTGTTTGCTTTAAAGTGCTGGACTTCAGTGAATGACAGTGTTGCTGGTCATTGACTGACTGACTGACTAATTAACTAACTAAGCTATGCTGACTCAGGAATGCTGGGAGTTGAAGTCCATGAGACATAAAAGAGCCGAGGTTGCCTACCCCTGGCCTAACCCCATATTAATGGATCACCTCCCGGGGTCTGCAGACTGTAAGTCTAAAAATAAAATGGAAAGAGGAGAGATCCTCGAGGCACTCCACAAGTAGAGGTTTCCAGGGGGATCTCTCCTCTCTGATTACCACCAGCTGAAACCAATCCTCCAGAATGAAAGAGAGAAACCATGGTCAATGGTACCAAAAAACACCAAGAGTTCAATGAAAACCAAAATTACACTTCCCTGGCTTCAGGCTCTCCAAAAGTCATCTGCAAATGCTATAATGTACTTTCCATGCTGTATCCTGACTGAAACTACTTTAAATATTTCAAATGTAGATGGAAAATGATTATGTATTCATGCAAGTTCACCACATAAAGAATGTAACTATGGAGAGCTCTGAAATCATGACATATTGAGTAGCAATTCTACTTTTCCCTACAAAAGTGCAGATGTTCAGAGACAAGAGAAAGTGGTTGGAAAACTTGTGAGAGTTAACAGGAGATGACATCTTGATCTCTCCTTGTAAAGTTCTTTATTTCATGCAAGATACTTATATGTGAAAGATTCATCTAGAATCAAACTTGGAAGTATGGTGAATTGAAATATGAATTTAATTTGACTTAATTATAATACTTTATAACAATTTCTTTAAATATAGATACGGTATTGCAAATATATTTTACACTGTATTTCTCTGGTAGCTCTTTCTGGATTTTTTATTACCATGCCCATTTATTGCCTATTTATGATTAAATGTCTATAAAATTTATACTTTGAGGAGGCAGCATATTCAAGGATTCATACTGATGTGCTTTCTTATTTCTCTCCTTTCTTATACAGTAAAGTACAGGATGAGCTTGTTAGAATAATTAGAGCTTTGATATCTCTCATATATCAAAACTGCTATGTTGTATTCCAAAGAATGTATCTGTCATGTATTCACACCATGAATTATACCTGTCTTTTCCTTAGAGTTAACTTGTAGCCTTATCAGCTGTAAAAGTTATTTTTATATACTGAGGCATCCTATTTATACACATGCTCAAATTGTCTTTGATCAGTATTCTATATAAGACAGATGAAGCTTTAGCTCTCATGCTCATGGCTTATCTAGGTTCATGAGATCAGTGACACATTGCAATCTGCTACCTTTGGAAAATAAATCAACTATTTGGGCCATCTCTAGCTGTTGGTGTTTATTTGGTGAGTTTTTCACAGTTCATGTCATTGTTAGTAGGACAGGAAGACCTGATATTGAAAGGTTGTTCTGGGGTAGTCATCTACTGTCCCTTTTTTGTGTCAGCACTTTACTCCCTACACTCTGGAAGAACTGGGCTCCTGGAATGGCTCTGTTTTGACCCAATGACTTAAGTTACCAGTTGTCTTCCGGGTGAGATTCAAGGTGCTGGTAATGACCTACAAAGCCCTACATGGCATGGGTCCGGAATACCTTAGGGAGCACCTGCAGCCGGCATCAACTTCCCTCCGCCCAGTACGCTCCCACAGAGAGGGCCTCCTCAGGGTGCCACTGGTCAAAGAATGCCGACTGATGGCCACCAGGGGGAGGGCGTTCTCTGTGGGCGCACCGGATTTATGGAACCATCTTCCGGTTGAGCTCCGGATGGTGCCCGACCTCCGCTCCTTCCGGCGCAATCTAAAGACTTATTTGTTCGAACAAGCTGGCCTGGCCTGATGGTATGGGGTCGGGTTTTATTACTGTTTAATGTATCTTAACCTATTGTTATAGTTTTGGGCACTTTGTTTAATCTTTTTTAATTTTTGTATTTTGTCTTTTAACATGTATTGCCCTGTTCACCGCCCTGAGTCCTTCGGGAGAAGGGCGGTATACAAATGAAATTATTATTATTATTATTATTATTATTATTATTATTATTATTATTATTATTATTATTATTATTATTATTATTATTATTATTATTTTATTATTATTATTATTATTATTATTATTATTATTATTATTATTATTATTATTTTATTATTATTATTATTACCCAACTTTCAAAACTGGAGTTTGTTTATTCATATGTGAGCCTGATGTACATGTGTTGCAAACTCAGCAAGCTAATTGCAAGCTGTGCACTGGTGTGACATTTTGGGACTCTGAGATTTGAGTCAGTGTACAAGAAGCCACTGTGGAGGCTTTGGTACTTGCTTGCTTGCAGGCATTTCACTACCCAACTAAATAATATCATTAGTGTGTGTGAGTGGGGAGTTTGTTCCTCGAGTTTATGCAGCAGCTTACCATGCCGGTGTTGGTGGGTATGTGGGTTTTCTGCTTGGTAGTAACGGCTGCTCCATCCTTACATTGTCCTTACACTATAGAATCCATACAGTCCTTAGACATGTGTACTACCAAGGAGAAAACTACACTACCACCAACACTGGCAGGGCCATCACCAACATCAAATTTGGTCATAGACCAACATGCACTAGTAGGGTTATTGTATATAAACAGGGAGCAAACCACATACTCACTAGCACTAATGATGTAACCTAGTCAGGTGATGAAACATCTGCAAGCAAAGAACCAAGATCAGAAAGCAAAAAGGACTCCACAGTTCAACCCCAAGCTACATATAGTCTCTTCTATTAGATGGCTCTGTATGAAAATCACCATTGTTACTGAAATGTCCGTAACACCTTTCGCTGACTATCCAAGACAGAATCAAAGAACACTGGGCTGGGCACAGAATTTTTATTCTCCACTTGTATAACCACTGAGTGTGTGTGTGTATGTGTGTGTGTGTGCATTCCCTGTCTGCTGTTAACCAAGGCTTCCGTCAACAGTCAAGCTTCCCCCAGCTACACCACTGTGTTTCTGATGAAAAGCAAGTGAGATGGATGGCAGTGAATTTCCTAAGAGGCTGCAAATAGAAGAATAAAAGTTAAGAGGACTCTGGTGTGTTAAAAGGGCATTTTTAAAAAATGGGACAGGAAAACTCAAGTCTTAAAACCCCATGGTTGCCTAGAGGAAGAGATGCTATCTATTAAGGGGGACCGGGTGCTAGAATATATGCTAGAATATATGGAGTGAATGGACCAAATATAACAGGATAGTGATTTGTGGAATTTTCTTTTGCAGCTCAATGCTTTCTGAATTCTTTTTGTTGAGCATGCTACAGAGAGCAAGAGAGGCATTTAGGGGACATTCTATGCAATTAACTTTTCCTCGTGCTGTCTGTGAGGGCTTTCTTTTCATTGCTTGTTGTTACTGGCACTGTGAGCAGCAATCAAAGAGCTGCAGCATGCTTTTATTGGGGGGGGGGTGAAGAATGCATTCTGGGGTAGCAAGAAACCAGGACATGATTACCCACAGCTCAACCCACGTGACCAGAAGATAAGATAACCTTTATTGCCACTTTTTTTTTTTGCTGTGAGCACACTAGCCCACGTTAAAATGAAATCCTGTTGCCTGCTCTCAGAACTGGAGAAGGTTACTACTAAACAGGGAAATAAAGCTTTGCAGGAATTTCAGCTGTGAGAAACAGGATGGATGAGGCAGATAGGCGCTGAGGAGGCGGGATGGCATTTGACAGGTGCCTGGTGTCCCATATTTGAAGTGACCTGGTCCTGGTTCCCGAATGACAAGTTGCCCCAAGTAGAGCGTGAGATACAAGTATATACGAATCATGTGTTGTGGCCAGAGAGGTAGTGGAAAACTGTTAAAAACGTCATTGAATAGGAAGAAAATTGTAATCACTTGATTGGAAGAAGAACGTAAAAAAAAAAGGAACAGAATTAAGAAGCTGTTAGAAAGTTGAAAATAAATATGCTATGGCCAATTAGGCCCCCTGAGAAAAAGGTACCTCTTGTCACAAGGCTTCAGCAGTGGAATTGCCACGAACAAATGGGATATTTTTTCCTGAGCTGTCATATTCAGTGGTCTGATTCCTCAACAACCAGCTCCTGTTCTTACAAATAGATGTCTCTTTATTCCTACTACTTCCTTACCTCCAGGTTTAATTACAGAGCATATTTTTGTCGCACATCCAGAGAAGACCTCTGAATTTTAGACAAACTGCTGTCTTAAGAGGCTAAAGGCTAAAGAAACGGTGCACGGTGGGAGTGTTTAATTTGCATGGGAGCAACAGTGTTAACAGTATTTTCTCACTCAATGTTGTATACTACTGTAGGCCTTTTGATTTTTTTTAATGTTATTTTAGATGGGACACTGTTTACTGATGGGTCCACAAGGCAGTTTAAAATTTGAAGTATTCTATAAAGCAGCGGTCCCCAACATTTTTGGTACCAGGGGTCATTTTCAGAAGTAAAATGTCTTCCACAGACTCGGGGGGGGGGGGGGGGTTAGGGGGATGGTTTCATGTGCAACCTAGAGCCTGTGCATGTGCAGATAAAGCTTCGCTTGTATGCCTGTCGCTTACACGGTCTGGCTTCTAACAGACCATGGAGTGATGCTGGTTCATGGTCTGGGGCTTGGGGACTCCTGCTATAAAGCATGGAGTGATTTAATTTCTGTGATTTAATGTTGTGAATCAGGAAATAACCAGGGTCCTTGCTGGTGAGGGGGGGGGAATTGTTACATAATTTGCTGCCTCTCCTTCTAAATTATAGTCTCAGTTTGGGGGGGGGGGGAAACATTGTGAAATGAAAATAAAGAGTTCAGGGAGATGTCTCTGTTATAGTACTGCAATTTGGAAGAGTTGGCCTTGGGTCTTTTCTAATATCATTTTTAAAATTCGACATTGCTACTAGGACCATTGTAGATACGCCAGAAGTATTGTTTAAAACCAGAGGTATTTTTTTTTTTGTCCTGAGACTTTGTTCTGTTGCTATCGAACACAGTTTTTCTTGTTTCTTAAAAAATCGATACCTATAATTTTTAGGCTTCATCAGTTTTGCTCAAAGAAATTCAGTAGTCTTTATAGCCTAAAGTTATTACAGGCGTCCACAATGGATATCTAACCTTACAACAGAATTAGAGAATCAAGAAATTAGTCATACAGATATTTCCATCTGTTCCTTTGGCCAGTAGAAAATAATTACATTTTCAAAGTCTCAGTTAACTCAGTAATAACTTTACAATAGGTTATGCTTTTTATCCTGAAACATCAGTCCTTTATTTATATGTTTAGCAATGAACCATGATTCCAAACAAAGACTTTCAAAATTACTTCCTAAGGAGCCAGCGCCTGAAATTCTCTCCCCATCACTGGTGCTTTAAATTTTGCTACTTGCTCAAACGAGTAAGCTATGAAATATTTGAATCTTTATTCTACAACATAGTTCATATAAGTATCCAATAAGCTATATACTTAATGGGATATACAACGTAAGTAAAACAGTGAACAAATGTTTTATGACTGTTGAACAAGCTTAAAGGAGGTAACATTC
The DNA here is from genome assembly GCF_947247035.1 of Vipera ursinii. Taxonomy (NCBI): domain Eukaryota; kingdom Metazoa; phylum Chordata; class Lepidosauria; order Squamata; family Viperidae; genus Vipera; species Vipera ursinii. Next base: position 163,224,215 of record NC_139512.1, read on the forward strand.
AAGTCTAAAAAGAGACCATCAAGACATATAATTGTTTGTCTGGCAAAAGCCAAGTTTTAGCATTGTAGCTGTCCTCTGTGCCATACCAGCTAATGCATATGCAAAAAACAAAAGATGTAAGTCTGATGTTTTAGAAATAGGTTTTGTTTTTCTTAAGGCATGTTTACGTTTCTTCTATGGTAACAGGCTCTGATAAATGCAACCATAAAGATGAAACATCAGCATCTATCGGGAATAACACATGAACATAAATTGCACTTCTAACCTTCATTCTAACTTATGAATGCATTATATTCAAGAAAATGCTAGTAGTGACCAATCTATTCATGGATGTTGACAACTGCAGTCATACCCTATTACAATTACTGTAACTGTTTGTTGCAATGTTATTTTCAAGGTGCACTTTGTCGTGGTCAAGCTTTCCAGGAAGACTTCTCCTTAACCTAAAAGCCCAGAAGGAGAAGGAGGAGAAAGAGAAGAAATAACTCATTTCTATTTGGGCTACTGCATGCAGTCCTCTTCCCTGATTCAATATTATTTGCTTGAGCTGTAGAAAGAATACAGTATGAGATACCCAATGCACATAAATCATGATCTCCTAATTTGAGACTGAACAGGGTCTGTCTAAGTGGAGAATGGATTTGAACATGGATCAGTCTGGCTGAAGTCCAGTTCCTATACTATACTTATTTGATTCTTCCGATACGCTGACCCACAACTCATACCAGTGTCGAGCAATTTGTCTTTGGTTGTGCTGGTGGTTCAAAGTAGTACGAAACAGAGCGTAACAATTTTGGGTAATTTATATTCCTACCAATCACTTTAATCAATGAACCCGAGGGCCATTATAGTAGAAATAAAAAGTTAACTTTTCCTGAGATTGCATGGATTTTGCTATCAGACTGATTTTTTTTAAAAAATATACTGTATATCTTTCCCTACTTTTCCAATTAAATGGATTGCAAACTAAGAAGCCTTGCACACACACACACACACACACCCCTCAGTAAATGAAGTACAATAACCCAACAAAGGCTACCAACCTCAACAAGAATATGCCCACATCAGGGAAGCTTCTGCTGCAACACTCAACAAAGTGGGCTTCTTGCCATCTGCTTCCCTAGCTTCTAGCAGCCTCTTAACAGAGCATCAAAGAATAAAGAAGCACGAGGAGGGAGGGAATGGGTGAGCAATTACAAGCAGAAAGGAAAGATTGTGGATAAGAATGATTTAGAAGAGGAAAGCTGCTTGACTGGGTCCCCAGTCACCGAAATTTTTCTTCTTTGCTACTATAGTGAGATTGCTGATGTCTGAAAGGCAGAAGTCTATTACATCTCTCAGCAACTCTTTGGTCTTCAAAAATTGAACTTGCCTCCTTGTTGGTGGTAGAAGCACTGCAGGTTTTGATCCCATCGCCCATATTCCAATTCTCCTTTCCTATTCTGTGAGTTGTTTGCTTACTTGTGAGTGTTCTGAAAACAAAGTAAACCACTGCGGAAGAAACTCAGAGGAAAGACTCTTTCCTTAGTGCTTCACAAAACACTTAGAGGGACAAGAGAAAATATGTCAGTGTCTTGCTTGGGGGCAAGCCAGAGAGAGAAGGAAGACAAAAAGATTAGGGGAGATAGTCAGAAGAGAATCCAGGAGAATCTGGATAAAGAATCCTCCACTAGCAACATCAGTGGTAGCAGTACTTGTTCATATTCACCTTCCACTTGAATTTGCACTGAGAAGGCTGCTTCAGCATGTAGCACCTGAAATTGTTCTAAGTCAGCGTGCAGAGGAATGGAAGTTCCCTAAGGCTGCATTTCGTGCTTGCAAAACCCACCATTTTTAAAATATCCTTCACAATAGAACAAATATAAAGAAAATCCTGCTTTGGGGATATATATTTTCAAAAAAGGTAGTTATGGTTTTATTAACATTATTTTGCCAGATATTTTAGCTGAACCAGGCCTCAAGATTTTGCATTAGCAGAACGTAACGCGTCTCTCAAAACAAGCTTATATCTACAAACAGCCCTCGGCTTACAACAGTTCATTTCGTGAACGTTTTCACTGCATTGAAAAGTGACTTATGTCTATTTTTCACACTTATGACCACAGCAGCATCCCCGTAGTCATGTGATCAAATTTCAGATGCTTGGGAACTGACTCATTCTTATGATGGCTGCAGTTTCCGGGGGGTCATGTGATCAGCTTTTGTAACCTTCTGACCCACAAAGTCAAGGCAGAAGCCAGATTCACTTAATAACCATGGTACTAACGTAACAACTGCAGTGATTCACTTAACAACTGGGGCAAGAAAGCTTGTAAAATGGGGCAAAATTACCTTAACGAATGTTTCACTTAGCAACAGAAAGGCTGTGCCCAATTGTGGTCATACATCGAGGACTACCTGTAATGTTTTTAAAAATACAGAGCTGATTCACAGTAGAGGTATTCCCGGCTGTAGGGGACAGGGTCAATACACAGTAGAAGTTAGGAGAGAATTCTTCTTCTGCAGATTTACAACTACAACTCTGAGGAAGATGGGCAGTTAAGAAATACGAAATATAAATAAATAAAGTGCTAACTGGGTAGTCCCAAAGATTTCAACAAGATACTTCTCCTACATTGCCTTCTCTTTGTTACTGTTAACTCAGCCCAAGTGGAAAATACTTTAAATAGACAGCACTTTAGGTAATACTGGTTAATGCACAGTGGGATCACTCAACCAGTAGCAAACCTCATCCCCAGGGGAGGCTGCCAGCTCTACTAACTGCCAACATATCTTCTGGAGCCTGAAGCTCAGTTTTTGTGCCTTACTCTTTGACTAACAAATGTAGACCCCAAACTCTTAGAAGGGCAAGCGATAATTTTTAAAAATTCACCGTTCAAATCAATATATTTCCTTTAAAATCGCATATCGTTATGTCTGAGTTGCAACGGTTACTTAGTTCAGTTTCTTTTTTCTAATATTCTATTAATTTTCTAATTTTACATTTAAGTATTTAAAAACCAACGTGGTGGCTGGGTTAATCAATAGTTCAATAACAAAATCTTTAGTACTAATCTCAAGTTACAACATCAAATATTTCCTCTCTTTTTTCCCTTAACATTTACTGTCTTGTATTTAAGCTAATACAGTTCTTATTATAGCAACTCAGTAAAAACATCATTATTGCATTTATCAATAATTTTTAGCTTACGTATCTTATTTTTTACATTCAATCTTCATAAACAATCCATATCCTGTTATTAATTTTTTTCCAATTTTTAGTTCCCCATCAATATTCCAATTTAATCTTTGATATTTATAATTTTCAGGTTTTAGGTAACCAAGATTTCCTTTATCTCAATTCATAACAGAATCTAATATCCAAAATACACATTTTATCTATTTGAATATAATCTTGTTCTATTTCCTAAAGGTTATCTATTTCCCATCATATTAAATCATCTACTTAATAATACAATATCCCCTTTAATAAATCAAAACCATTGTATATATTACCTGGGTTAATCAATAAATCAAACATTTATTGATTGATTGATTGATTGATTGATTGGACTTATATGCCGCCCTATCTCCCGAAGGTCTCAGGGCGGCTAACAACAATAAAAACAACAATACAAAAATTAAAAAAGAATTAAATAAACAGCCCCAAAATAAATTAACTACACAGTTAAAAATTAAAACATTTTAAAAACCCATCATCAATCCAGGTCAGCCTGATGGAAAAGGAAAGTTTTGAGGTCGCGGCGAAAGGACCGGAGGTCCGGGGCCATCCGAAGCTCAAGGGGGAGTTGGTTCCAAAGGGCTGGTGCTCCCACAGAGAAGGCCCTCCCCCTGGGAGTCGCCAGCCAACACTGTCTAGCCGACGGCACCCTGAGGAGGCCCTCTCTGTGTGAGCGCACTGGGCGATGGGAAGTCGTCCCTGGCAGCAGACGGTCTTGCAAATATCCCGGGCCTAAGCCATGTAGGGCTTTAAAGGTAAGTACCAGCACCTTAAATCTCGCCCGGAAGACAACTGGTAGCCAATGCAGCTCATGCAGGAGGGGTGTAATATGGGAGTATCGGGATGCTCCCATCACTACCCGCGCGGCCACATTCTGCACCAGCTGAAGCCTCCGGGTGGTCTTCAAGGGCAGCCCTATGTAGAGAGCATTACAGTAATCTATCTGAGAGGTAACGAGTGCAAGAGTGACCGTATGTAGGGCATCTCGGTCCAGATAGGGGCGCAACTGGCGCACCAGGCGAACCTGGGCAAATGTCCCCCTGGCCATGACTTCAATATGATCTTCAAAACTGAGTCTTACAGCTGAGTTTCTCACAGGTGGTGCCAAGGTCAGAAGAGTCTTTCCCAAGGTCTGGGTTTCGAGCCAAGTCTCTGTTACAAATAACAAGTTGTAATACCAAACTTTGCCACAAGATGTCACTGATGTCGTTTAAGGTTTTTTAAGTCCAAAATTTTTATACTCATTTTTTCAATTTTATTTCTTTTTTGTGGATAAAAGCAAAAGTCTCCAATAAAAATAGGAAAATTTTTGGTCCCCAAGTTTCAGGAACATATAAATCCAATTAAATTAAAGTTGTTCTTTTAATGCTTTAATTCCCCTGGGTAGTCAGTCGCCGCCATTCTTAGAGGGTGGGATAGAAATTCCCTTCCCTCTCTCCTCACAGGGGGAAAGATACTTCAGACTTTTACAGGAAAAGAAAGTACTTAAGGTAAAGAGAAGATCGGATCTCACCCAGTTTCATCTGCGTTGCTTTCGAAGTACTTGGTGGTAAATTTGACTTTGGCTGTCTGCAGCCTAGTGACTATGGCCGGTCTTTCCTCCGCCAGTTTGATGGGTTGCCCCGGATCGAGCAGAAGGGCTGCCACCCTCCCGCAATCAAGTGGGGGCTCCCTCCTCGCTTGTCGCCCCTACAGGGCAACTTTCAACCCTTTCCAGGGTCCCCCAGCAGAACGAAACTGAACGCAGAAGACGGAGCTTGCCTTCCAGCAGCCGCGATGGCAAATCAGAAGTCCAGTTAGTTCAGTTTCTCATGTGGTTATCCCTCATTGTAAAATGTTTATAAAAGGCTAAGTATCAACAGTTATGGAAATATTTTAAATGCCTACTTTTTGATTTGATAGTAAAATGAAACCTAGAGATCACCCATCAGATTCATGGGTGCCTAAAGGCAATTGGCATTCTGTTGTGGCTCTGAACAGAACTGACAGAATTTAAATCAGTTTAGCTCCTGTTCCAATTTTATCCTGGATTTTATTAATCTCCCAATGTAAGAAATGTAAGAAAAGATCCCAATTTCTACCAGTTTAAAGCTAAACCTTAGAAAAGTCACTGCTGTCCTACTTGCTGCTCTATTGATTATTGTGCAAATATTGGGTTTCCTGTTGACGCAGGTCTGGCTGCAAGGTCTGTTTCAGTGCTGTTTGCATATTCCAAACTAAAACATGGATTAAAACAAGTAAGTTTATGTAATGTTCCAAAAAGGGTTGTATCCTGTGGCAAGTACAAACACACAAGAGAGATGAATGCACAAATGTTTCTTTCATCAGAAACTTAACCATTAACTATTTTCCTTATAAGACTAGAGCAGATTTAGTCACTAAGAATTACTTTCTGAATCATCTATCTAGCAATAACAAAAAAAAACCCCAGCAAAAATAACTATTCTTCCTTAATTTACCAGGGAAGAAATCTGGTCTCCAAGTACTAAAGTATTTTCTTCAGGATTAATATCTCTATAGGGTTTTGTCACCTGAAATAACTCATTGCACCAACGTAAGAAGGAAAAGAATACCGTGTTCCATGTTCCATATTCCTTGCCTTTTTCACTCTATATACAAACAGGTCATCTGAGAACTGACAATGGCAAGATAAAACTGCAGGCTGAACCATAATATTTTCCTGCCTTTGGCAATGATGATGCATTGACTTAATTCCACTGCCTCTTGTACATGGAATCTTCATTCAGTGACGAGGATGGGATAATGTCTTCCAGCACAATTTATTTTGATGGCTGTGGGCAAACATAACACTGCCTCTCCAATTACAAGAGACCTCGTTGTTAATATTGCCTCCAATGATCATCTAATGACAGGCCTGGTTCTGTGACTCTTAACTAATCATTGCCATAGTCATGGCAATTTTAGAAAGTTTATTTGGTCCGCCTACACCGTGTCCTCCCTGGCTCAAGACTTATTTAGCTGAACAGAAATAAGAAAATGTGAGAAAGAGATCATTACTTTCCAGTTCCTGAGATTCATTAGTCTTGCTGAAGCACCATACAGAGAGAGATTCCATCTGTTGAATGGTGCAGAGACACAATACTGTTGAACTTTGTCTGGTGCGTCCATGTAATAGGCACAAATGTCTGAGCAAGAAAAACATGCATGCATGCTTCTAAAATGTGCAGGGTTTCAGATCACAATAAGGTCTAAGTACAGTTTTTCAAGGGACGTGGTGGCTCAGTGGGTTAGGACGCTGAGCTTGTCAATCAGAAGGTCGGCAGTTTGGCGGGTCGAATCCCGAGTGCCGTGTAGCAGAGTGAGCGCCTGTTACTCGTCCCAGCTTCTGCCAACCTAGCAGTTCGAAAGCACATAAAAATGCAAGTAGAAAAATAGGGACCACTACGGTGGGAAGGTAACAGCGTTCCTTGCGCCTTTGGCGTCTAGTCATGCCAGCCACATGACCATGGAGATGTCCTCGGACAAGCGCTGGCTCTTCGGCTTTGAAACAGAGATGAGCACTGGCCCCTAGAGTCGGAAACGACTAGCACGCGTGTGCGGGGGAACCTTTACCTTTACCTTACAGTTTTTCAAAGATAACAACCAACTCTGTGATGGGATGAAGCGTAGGCCTTGGAAAACTCAGTGATATTTGTGATAGCATCAGTTGTTTCAACTAACAGATTCCCTGAAATCCTTAATGGCATACAAGAACTTCTGCAGTACTAATTTAATTCAGATTAAGTATAACATAATTGCTAATGTCTAGTCTCAGTGCCAGTTTTTAGAAGTCTTTGGTTGTCATTGGGTGACATGTTTTCACTTCCTGAGTCAACCTACCTCTTTTTCTCTGCAAATACATGTGCAGGAAAGACAAGTGGATGCTACAACCTGCTCTTCCCAATTCTGCTTACCAGTCAGAGAGGCCAGATAAACAGTCTGTGGCATTAAGAAGAAGGAACAGTCAATACAGAAAGGTCCAAAGATTGACAACATGCCCCATGGAGAGAACCTGGCCTTCCCAGGGACCCGATATTGACAACACATCTTAACTTACCGCACTTGGCTTCTTCTTCTTCTTAGGATTGTTACTGCTTTAAGTAAGGTTGATATTTTTTCAACTCATAAATGCAACTTCAGTTGTACCAGAAATTTATCCCTCTCTCAATTATTTGGGTTATAACTGAAAAAGATGGGGGCCACCTGAACACTTGCAATTGATTCTTAAAAGAATGATTTTTGCCCGAAGTACAATTCTCTCCCTCTGTCTTCCTCGAAGAAGCTGTTTCAAATGAGTGAAAATAGAATATAAAATTTCAAAGAACTGAGTAACCAGCATGGACAAATTAACAAAGAAAATGTCAATAAAAACAAAAAATAATTAAGGCAATAGGCTTCTATGCATATTCTGAAAGGTAGGGCTTTTCTCTTATAATCAATATAATACTATATTACATTCTTTTACAATGAATATAAAATAATACTAAAATAATCTTTCCACCTAACAGTATGGTAATTTTTATTTCTTAAATCATTTTTCCTGTTCAGTGGGTTTTTTTTTAAACATACCCATATTGAGATTTTGGTAGAATATATATTTTGGCTGCAAACTGATAGACATATCTTGGAAGAGAAGCACCTTTGATTTGCTATACGTGCTTAGTAGTTGGGGAGTTCAGTAGCTAGGTACTGATTTTCTGAACCATTAAGAACCTCATAATATAAATAAGTAAATACTTATCTCATAAAATTCATTGCTAAAGTAATTAAGAATTATATTTGAGTATATGTATATAAAACTATAGCGCCATAGACTACAATATGAGCTCCTCTACCCTTTATTAAAGTTATACTGACTATATAAAGCACTGTATTTTTGAAAAGCATCTTTGGGGCAATTACTTGACTATTAACAGATAAGCAACAGTACGCTCCTACATTTAGTGTCAAGCTACTATTTAAAATATTGCAATCTAAAATGACTAATTGGTTCACAATTCCAATGAAAATGAAGAAAATAAATGTCTGAATCCAAACAGTGCAGTTAAGCAAGTTTAAAGATATTTATAATGTGCCTAGAAAAGTATCTCATTATGACAAAAATAAATGTATTATTTACATATTATTACTATTTCTACATCTTAAGAAAAAATCTCTAAGAACTATCCTTCATAAGTTTATTGTTACTGTTGAGTAAAAATAACAAAATGAACAACCTCCACACAATTGTAATGAAGTTTTAACATATACAAGAAAAACTGTTTCATCATCAGTAAAAATATCCAATTTAACACTGGATTATTGTTTAAACACAGGATCATAATAGGCATTTTTATTTATGGTCTCTATAAAAGAAATTAAGTTTTTTTACCTGAAAAACACAAATAGAACCTCAGTACCACATTATCTATTGCTGGAAACATTTTTTTCTAATAAGTAATTTTAGCAGACACCAACTTTTCTCAAATGCTTGTTTTGTCAATGTTATCTCTATGTTTAACAAGTATAAATCAGACCGACAGTGAAATATGTGAAAAGATGAATAGTTCAGAAGCTAAATCTTATTAGTTAGCAACCCATTTTTACACTTTTATCCCTCCTTTGTTAATTTTATAAATAATTCATTGTGGTCAATATACCTAGTAACTACTTCCTCCTCCTGTTTTCCCCACAACAATCCTGTCAGGTGAGTTGGGCTGAATGAGAGTGACTGAACCAAAGTCACCAGCTGGCTTTCATTTTGAGCTTTTCCAGCAAAAAAGGCCATTCAAATGAATGTGTTTGCTTAATAATCAGAGTACTCACTTAACAACCACATTTGCTTAAAAAAAAATCACAAAATTACTACTGGTCAATTTACAACTTACCGTATATGACTATAATTCTCAGCTCAATTAATGATAAATCAAGGAGTACCTGTGTATGATTTTGGATTCTCCCTCTCCCCATCCTTATATAGGTAAAATATTTACTCCATATGATTGCTATTGGAGTTTTTTAATGGATGGATCCCACTATGGAAGGAAGGAAGGAAGGACACATTGTAAGGAACGACTGCTCTATTGTTCTTCTGGAGGTTTTAGACTCATAGGTTTTGCAACTAACAAAGAACAGTATGCAAATAATGCCACTACCTATCGATGTAACAGCTGTGGTAAGTTCTTCAGTATCATTTTCAATCTTTGACCTGTAAGAATCCATCTGTCTGCAATTTTTTTTCACTAGAATCCTATTTGCTCAGTCAAGAAGAAAGGCAAATGGCACAAGTTTCACATTGCAAATATAATAAACAAAACATTACGTACCAGAGCTTTGGCAAGCTGAGAATGATCAAAGAAACAGATAAAAAAGAAGAAACTATTGCAAATCTTAATTAGCTGAGAAACAATTTGAAGGACACAAGCTGCTATCTTCCATATATCGGCGGCATTAGGATTTCACCAAATACTCTCTGAGGTAGCATTACCGAACTCCTACATCCCTGCTACCTGCCTCATGAGCTCCTCTGTCAGCACACAATCAACAATGCTGTTATCTACTGGGCTCATTAGTAATACCACGTGGGTTGCTGGAGCAGCTAATGGCTCTCCAGCAACCCAGACTACAAGTCTCCTGTGCTACAATTGGCTATCTCCAAGCGGCAATGGTTGGTTCAAACCTATTGGCTGCCGTCTAGGGGCTAGACTATATATTGCGGCTAGTTGCAGCCATTAGCTCAGTACAGATTCTGCACGAAATCAAATATGAGTTTCCCTGTACTCAGTTATCTCATCTTCATTCCTGAGCCAAAGAACCCACTATTTTACAAATACTAAGTTGTCTGTTTTTAGCAAAATGACTCCAATGGGCAAATGTTTAAAGCACAGGTGTTCAGATAATCTTTTAGTGAGCTGTAGCTGCATTTTTTTCTTCTACAGGCAAGGTTTTATATTTAAGGCAGAGAAGTACTCTTGATGGCAGTCTTAGCAAGATTCAATTTTAGCTCAAGAAAAACATTGCTAAGGAATTAAAAGATAAGATCTTTTCTGACAGATGATGGGATTAAAGAGCTATAAAGCAGATATATATTCCCAACAAATAAAATAAAGGGGATTATATAAAATCAGCTGTTAGAAATCAACAAATAAATCAGTAATCAATTGGTTTAATTATTCTAAGCCAACCTGTTAATCGTTTTCTTTCTCCAAATACACTTATTTTCCAGGATCTAGCTTTTCCTAAAGTCCCTAAAGCATAAAATAATATACACGGGTACTCTGTGCAGAAAAATTGACAGCAAAGCACATCATGCTAATCCCATCTCCTTTACAGGAAGACTTAATAAAAAATGTGCTCCTTGCAATCTTTGGTTTTCAGCAATTATGAAACAATGTTTTACATTTCTAGACACGAGAAGAAAATCTGTTGGAAGCAGTAAAGGAATGCGGAATCGGTTAACAGATAAGAGAGTAAAGAAAATCTGAGCTCTGGGAAAGAATTAAGTATATGGAAGGGACTCAAAAGAACTCCATCTTGATTCTCGGTGCTAAAAGAGGGAATAGAAAGAAACTCTGCCAGGCATTTGAAATGCTATTTTTATACTCAACAACAATAGAATTCCAACAGTCCTTGTGGTGTCTAATTCCTGACTTAGCTGACCTTGAAAGGCTGACAAAGAGGGAGGGAGTTCCCACTGGAGGAAAATAGAGATCTAGCTGTTGTGTATGTAAATAGTTAGCAATAAGCCATGGAAGAGATTGCAAACACAGTGCAGCTTTGCAAGGTTTAAAGCGGGAAAATAAGGTGCAATCATTGGACGCCACAACCAAGGAGCGGGAAAACAGACTGCTTGTATTGGTTACAGTTCAAACGCTTTCTCTATAAAAGGGTTGCAACATTTGACAGTTGACAGTTGACTTTGTGTATTCAATAAACTCGTTCTGTGTTAACCACTCTGAGTCCTCGTCAATTCGAACCAAACACTAGCCATTATTTGTATAGTGTACATATTAAAATCAACTCTTATCTGAGTTATACTATTCACCCCCTCCCAAGAAATCAATTGGCATAAAATATGGTCAAGTGCATTCATTTTTTTGTGTTTCATCATGCTTTATGTGTATTATGTTTAACTTTAAGCTTTATACTGGTCAGTGTGAAAATGAAAACAACGTACTGACCAATACACATTCATAAATATAATCTCCATTATTAACATGGCCAATTTAAATTTTCTTCCCCTACATGGGGAGAACAAAGAAGGAAAGATAAGTTGAAAAATATCCCCAAAATATATGAACTAATTAAAAATCAGCACAACTCAGCAGTCAGCAAAAAAAACCAACACCTGATTTTTTTAAAAAAAAAATGAAAATGGATTAAATTAGAATTTTCCACATCAAATGCATTTTTCTCAGAAGGAGAAAATGTAAGAATTGGGGCAAACATAAAGATGATACTTAATTGCTAACAAGGCAAATTATCTGAATGCTAAAAGCCCACTTCATTCACCGACGTTTGAAATATTACACATTGGTTTAAAAGGCCTTTAGTAAGGGAGAGCTAGACCTCTTGTTTCATTCAATTTAGTCTATTATTCTTGCCATTTTCTTCCCCCCCTTTTTTTTCTTTGATTGTTTAAATTACCCAGAGTCACTGGGAGTCAGATGGTGTACAATTTTAATAAATTATTATTGTAAATGATTAGCACATATATAATAAATTCACACCTACACTGCTGATAGTCCCTTTAAGCACAATTCTAAATGGAGAGTAATGTTACTGCAGCCACAAACTCATACAACATTGTGGTTCCATCATTACTAAACAAACACGTGACAATTATCCATCTTATACTGTTCACATGAGTAGTACACACTCAAATAGCATTTTTGCATTGATGAGATCTATTGAATGGAATTCTTAAAGTTTAAATAGATTAAATATATTTTCAGCTATGGTTAAAAAGAATAAGAAATTGAGGGAATAAATATATATTAAATTAGGAGGGATACATATTTTAAGTAGTATGTTACTTTTTGTATTTTAGTGTTTTTTTGTTTTTTCCCTTTTTCTTCTTTTTTGTCTCTCTCCTCTCCTCTTCTCTTTTCTCTTTCTACTTTTTTACCTATTGACTAAGAAATATAAAAGTATGAGAGGGCTTAGAAGAGTGGACTTTAAAGGTTTCTGACCTGGCAGAGATGGCGAAGATTTCGGCCTATTTGAAAGATCATTCGCAAGAACGTTATATTATGGAATGGAGAAAATGGATTGAGTTTATCCAGAACAAGTATAGGGTTAAGAAGTTTTATGTAGCATTCGAATAAGTCTTCTTTCGTTTTTTTTCTTTTTCTATTCTAGTTTTTTATATATATTTAATATTGCTAAGGTGTGTTTTATCCTATATAAGCTAGAGAGTGATGGATTTTAGAATTTATAGTTGTTAGTATATGGTTGTTTATGATTGCCTTTTTATATATATATACCTTGTATTTAGCTCTGGGAAGTCGGGGGGGGAGGGGGGGGGGAGGGAGGGGGGGAGGGGGGAGGTGGGGGGGAGGTGGGGGGGAGCAGGGAGGGGGAAGGGGGGGGGTTTAAAGGAAAACTGTATTTTAAAACTTTTCAATAAAAAAAAAGTATGAGAGGGCTTATATGGAAAAAATAGAATTAAATCCACCAATGTAAATGTAATTAATTGTTGAGAAAACTGTCACTAGTAAGAATATTTAGAATTTGGGGGAAGAAATAAACTGCAACAAGCACAGTAACAGGATTTACGATAAGGCAACTAAAATGACAAATAGGAATATTGGAAAAACTATATACTTAATTGCTGTTTATCAAAATAATGAGAATTGTTTTAATCTAATGTTTGCAAAGAAAGATACTTTGGGGAAAGGGGAAATCAACTGAAATTAACATATGGAATATAGATTATAGAAATCAATTGTTAAACATTGTCTTATAAATGTTACCCAGACAACATACTGTTTACAAATGACTGAATGATTTGTTCTGTTAAAAATACCTATATATATATATTTCCTGTTTTCAGCCTATCTTGAAGGCTATCGAACAGGCAGTAGTCACACCGGACAATTCATATATTTGTGTAAATTACTAACAAAGAATTAAAGGATCTCAGTTTCCCTTTAATTCTTTGTTAGTAATTTACACAAATATATATATATATATATATATATATATATATATATATATATATATATATATATATATATATATATATATATATATATATATATATATATGTGTGTGTGTGTGTGTGTGTGTGTGTGTGTGTGTGTGTGTGTGTAGATCTAGAGTCTCGGGTTTCTTCCCGCGTTCCTTTCATCTTCAGAAAGTTGTGGCGACGTTTCGACGAAATCCCATCCGTCATCATCAGGCCGGAGTGTTCCTACTGCTGCTTCCAGGAGCAATGCGTGGTCTGGCTGTTCCTTTATTTCCAACTGCCGGTGGGGCTGTGTTCTGACTGGGAGGAGGCGTGGCTGCTTTCTGATTGAGTGGGGGTGTCCTCCGACTGGGTGGAGGCGTGGTTGCCTTCTGATTGAGTGGAGGCGTGGCTGTCTTCTGATTGGGTGGATGCGTGGATGTCTTCTGATTGGTTGGAGGCGTGGCTGTCTTCTGTTTGGGTGAGGTGTGTTCTGAATGGGTGGGGTTTTTTGTTGTGTTGTGATATCCTGAGTGTTGTGATTTGGTGTCCTGAGGAGTGGGCTGTGTAGTGGCCTCCAGAGCTTTGGTTTGGCTCCGAGTTCAAGGACCTGCTACGTATCTCTGGTATGGGTCAGTCAGGTTCGTGTGTGCGTTCTTCTGCTTGGGTGATGGCACTTTTGCTTGACTTGTTCTGTCTTCTGTGTGGGAGAGTTTTTGTTCTGGGTGTGGATGAGTCTTGCTGGGGCTAGTGGCATTTGGGGTTGTTTGTTGGTTTTTTAAATCCTTGTTTGCTGAAATTCGTTTCTCTATCAATGCTGGTTTCCAAATGGCATGTAGGTGGGAGGTGTCGTCTCGCTTGTTCATACTGTCTGGGTGTTTTTCTATTTCAATGGCTTCTCTGATTATTCTGCTGTTGAGATGTTCTATTTTGGCGATTGTTTTTGTACCTTCAAAATTGATGTTGTGTCCCATAGTGTTTATGTGTTGTACTAGTGAAGATGTGTGATCTTTCTTCTGTACTGAGTTCTTATGTTCTTCTACACGTACCTCTATTCTTCTGTTAGTCTGTCCGATGTATGTTGCTGGACAGGAGGCGCATGGGATTTGGTATATGCCCTGGTTTTCCAGTTCTATTTTGTCTTTGGGATTTCTCAGGATGGTTGATATCTTTCTGTCAGTGTTAAATGCGGTTTTGATGTTATGTTTGCGTAGTACTTTACTGATTTTGTCGGTTGTTCCTTTTATGTAGGGCAAGATGGCTCGTCCGTTGTTCTGTTCTTCTTCTTGGATGTTTTTCTGTTTCGGAGTCCCCTGCTGAATCATATTGGTGATTTTGTTTTTTTGGAACTTGTTTGCTGTCAATATGTCTGTCAGGGTGTGTAGTTCTGTTTGTATATGTGTTTCATCTGCAAGGCGTCTGGTTCTTGTTATTAGTGTTTTGGCTACTGAATTTATTTGTGCTGGGTGATGATGTGATTGCGCATTGAGGTAACGGTTGGTGTGTGTTTTCTTTCCAGCATTGATAGAGAAACGAATTTCAGCAAACAAGGATTTAAAAAACCAACAAACAACCCCAAATACCACTAGCCCCAGCAAGACCCATCCACACCCAGAACAAAAACTCTCCCACACAGAAGACAGAACAAGTCAAGTAAAAGTGCCATCACCCAAGCAGAAGAACGCACACACGAACCTGACTGACCCATACCAGAGATACGTAGCAGGTCCTCGAACTCGGAGCCAAACCAAAGCTCTGGAGGCCACTACACAGCCCACTCCTCAGGACACCAAATCACAACACTCAGGATATCACAACACAACAAAAAACCCCACCCATTCAGAACACACCCCACCCAAACAGAAGACAGCCACGCCTCCAACCAATCAGAAGACATCCACGCATCCACCCAATCAGAAGACAGCCACGCCTCCACTCAATCAGAAGGCAACCACGCCTCCACCCAGTCGGAGGACACCCCCACCCAATCAGAAAGCAGCCACGCCTCCTCCCAGTCAGAACACAGCCCCACCGGCAGTTGGAAATAAAGGAACAGCCAGACCACGCATTGCTCCTGGAAGCAGCAGTAGGAACACTCCGGCCTGATGATGACGGATGGGATTTCGTCGAAACGTCGCCACAACTTTCTGAAGATGAAAGGAACGCGGGAAGAAACCCGAGACTCTAGATCTACACATACAGACACCCGCGAGAATCTACGAAAACACACACACACACACACACACACACACACACACACACACACACACACACACACATATATATATATATATATATATATATATATATATATATATATATATATATATATATATACACACACAAAAAAAAAGAAAAAGAAAATCAACCTGTCGTTCTTTTCCCTTATATATGGATTCCTTTTTTGTTAGTAGTGTTAGGAGTATGAGGAGCATTAAAGAAAATGGAACAGGATGTAGGTTACTAAATACATAACTAAGGCCCCATGAACCAACAACAAGTCAACCACATTGTGGCCTATCAAGGTCTTCCTGTACTTGCCCTGGTAGAAGGAAGAAAGTTTATTTTTCATTTAAAATATTCATACTAAAATTAGATACACTGTGGATCTGTTCACATATTACACAGAGTTGAAGGCCAGAGTCCCACACAAATGATTAGAGAGTGGCAGAGCAAAAGGAAAGCAGCAAAACAGTTATCAATCCCTACCATGACAAGAACTTTCTCTTTCTGCTTTAAAAAAGATAGCATTTTACAGTAAGAAAGCTCTGCCTGTTAATAACTATGAATGCTAATCTTATTATTTTTACTTTTACAATATACTTTTCTGCTACAAAAGAGTACTTAACCCCTGGAAAGATGTGCATCTTTGTGGACAGTGCTCTTGTTGCTAGGCAGTTCTTTCTTTTGGTCACCAAAGAAACGGGATATGGCCACTCCCTGGAGTGACTGGCAGCATACATTTAATCTAGAAGTACTTAGATGACTTAAATCTTTCAGATTCAAGTTAAATACTGACCAAAATGGTTAAATTCCAAATCGTGTTTGTATAATGATATGTGGGAATGATTTGGGGAGACTGGGAGCTGCAGACTGGACAACCAGATTCTAAAATATGTTTCAGCCCACAAAAGGGGATGGTGTGGGAAACCTATCACAAGGGGACCTCCCTAGTTTTCTGCAGAGTAAAAGGAAAAGAGGGAAGAAATACTTTCAGTTCAATCTTGAAAGATTCTATTTGTTGTTGTTGTTAGTTGAGAAGCCGTGTCCAACCCATCGTGACCACCATGGACAATGTTCCTCCAGGCCTTCCTGTCCTCTACCATCTCCTGGAGTCCATTTAAGCTCACGCCTACTGCTTCAGTGACTCCATCCAGCCACCTCATTCTCTGTCGTCCCCTTCTTCTCTTGCCCTCAACCTTTCCCAGCATTAGGCTCTTCTCCAGTGAGTCCTTCCTTCTCATTAAGTGGCCAAAGTATTTGAGTTTCAACTTCAGGAACTGGCCTTCTAAAGAGCAGTCAGGGTTGATCTCCTCTAGGACTGACCGGTTTGATCACCTTGCAGTCCAAGGGACTCGCAGGAGTCTTCTCCAGCACCAGAGTTCAAAGGCCTCAATTTTTTGGTGCTCAGCCTTTCTTATGGTCCAACTTTCACAGCCATACATTGCAACTGGGAAGACCATAGCCTTGACTATACGCACTTTTGTCGACAGGGTGATGTCTCTGCTTTTTAGTGTGCTGTCTAGATTTGCCATTACTTTCCTCCCCAGGAGCAAGCATCTTTTAATTTCTTGGCTGTAGTCCCCATCTGTGGTGATCATGGAGCCCAGGAAAATAAAATCTGTCACTACCTCCATTTCTTCCCTATCTAAGATTCTATTAATGCAACCTTAGAACAAAGACAGAGCTAGTACTCCTGGGTCTGCTTCTTGTCTGGACTACTTCACAGGGCTGACATCAGCATCTATGAAGGAGACAGGAATTAAAAATGTTCCTCTATTATACAGAAACTGCCTCTAAATATTGCACAAAGAATCCCCTATGTTCTCTACCAACACAATTAAAATTTAACTTTGTGAGATTAATCTATTGCATACATGATTTGGGAGATTTTCTATTTTTGAGAGGGAGGCACATACTTCAGCTGCCAAGAGAAAAAGGGTTAAATTTGCAGATATGGAAAATACTTGAATATCAGGGAATTGAAAAGAATGTGCTCAAGGGACAAGTAGTATCGGTATCTGAGAGAGCCCATGATGATTCTAATCTTGAGGACAGCTTCTAAGTAAATTGATTTTAAAAATTGAGTATAACTCCTAGTATTCCACACATTGAACCCACTTAGAGAAAACCTTTTTAAAAAACTACCTAATGCTTACTCAATTTGGAACAGAGAATTGAAGAAAATACATAAAATATAAAATTTCCATCTATGTCATTATAAAACTGGGTTTGTGAAGAACTGCAGCTATGCAAGGTCAAACAATGTCCCTGAGATGGAACATTAACAGTTTGCCTACCGCAGATTATAGAAAGCCGCAATTCTTTTCTTACTGTTCACCGTCATGGGAAAATATAGTCAGTGTACTGTATGTACTTTTTGGTATACTGGGGACATAAGTAAACTCACAGTAAATAATTATACTGATGAGTAGTATTTCAATATCCACGTGAAACTTTTAAGGGAACAAAAGATAAGGCATCCAAGTCATACATCATGGCTATATTTTATATGAGAAGATGAATGAATTACATTCTGTTCATAATTTAATATAATTGATTTTACTACTCAATTATTGATTTGTATGGGACCAGATGAAATTATTGCAATTCCAAATTAATAGAGGGAGAGAACATTCCTCTGTAATAAGTGCTCACTTTCAATTTCTGGATTTGGAAGATTGCCCAGTACAGCTGGAACACTGCAGCCACCAATTACAGAACTGTTTTCAGTATGAAGCCTAAGGACACACACCTCATACTGCTAATAACTGTGATGGATATAATTGTCTTTTAGCCTGTGGTTTATTTTAAGGCAAATTTTCTGAAACCAGAAATTTGGTTTAATTTAGATAATTCCAAAACAGGCAGAAAAAAGAGATATCCCAGGAGAACAAATGCTAAACAAAAGTTCAGCTAAAGCAGCTTAATAAATGATAACAAAGGCACTTTGCAAAGGCACTTTGAACAGGTGAATCCAAAGAAAAAATAAATTATTTTAATTTTCTAACTTTTTTATTGCTTAAATCAGAGGAAGGGAATCTGCACTTTCGGTTGTTCTTAAATTACAACTCCCATCATTCTCCACTACAGATACCCCTCTTAACTACCACAACTGGGACCGACAACTCTCTTATTAAGTGATGTGGTTGTTAAACAAAACATCATGTGACTGTGCTGGACTTAACATCAGTTCTGCTATGGTCATTAAGCAAATCACCCATGGTTATTGAGACTTTATAGGATCATGATTTGTAATTTCATTGCCAGTTCTCCAGTGACTTGGCCTGTTGAAAGTCAGCTGTAAACTCACAAATGATCACATGACTGTGGGAATCCTGCAATGGTCATAAATGGCACTCATGTGACTGCAGGAACATATTGTTCACTGAGAATTACCTGTGCAGAATACTAGTTGGAGCCTAGGAGGGTTCATTCACATACCTCCTTAATTGCATACTGAATAAGCCTCATTATTTAACAAGTCCTCATAAACTAGCCCAGGCATGTCAAACTGCCGGTCCGCTGGCTGGATACATCATAGTAAAACCGCGCCCACCCCATTGCTGGTAATGGGGAAAAAGTCACGATACATCACGCGACATCACGAGTTTGACATGTCTGGTCTAGCCTTTGCCTGAGGCCATATATCTTTGTCCTTATCTGGTCCAATACAATTTGCATTATGGTAGCAATATGGTTTCCGACTCGCATGTGCGGGGGAACCTTTACCTTTTACCTTTGATTATGGGGGAAAAAAGGAATGGTAATGGAAAGTGAGAGGGCTATGGAGCAACCATTACGGTGGTGATGAATCAGGTGAAGATGACAGAGCCAATAAGGGTGATGGAACAAGTGACAGAAAGATGTGTAAGATGGCAAAAGAGCAAGAAACAGAGAAAAAAGCTAGAGAAAGTAGGAAAAATGAATGAGAGAAAAAAGCTGAAGAAGCACATGAGTATGAGACAGATTGACACTACTTACCATCTTTTCCAGGTTCTGACAGACGATTAAATTCTCCAGTCTAAATTCTCCTCTGCCTCCAGCCCCAGTAGAGGGATATTTTTCCTACTAGCCGGAAATCTACAGCTCACTTATCCTTTAATACAGTTTCAGGACTGCACCACTCGCTGTCTCATTACCAAGGCAGAATACTAATCAGCTTTTAGGGTACAGCCAATTCTGCCAACCCATTTTTGTGCTGCCATGTGGACTAGAGGACAGCCTATTAAACCGGGTGTATGGATGGGACATCTGGACGATTGCAGATTTTCTACCTTGAATGTTCTTAATCTTACTTAAACAAGTGTGCATATTTGGATCTTCTGGGTAAGAAATGGCAGCAGTAGAAAAGCTGATCTATAATTTCAAAAAAATAAGTTTTCCCCTTTGTCTGACATGTTTATTAATCTCAAATATAAATTAGGCTACATAACATGTATTAGCAAACTTTGTTATACTGTACTTATCAATGTTTTGGGTGTCAAGACATAAATAATGGTTATAGCATAATAACTATTCCATTTTATGAACATATGGTAAAGGTTTAAGTTGGCCTAAGTTCTTGGGTGGGCTGCTGTGACATGCAGTGTAGAGAGAATAAGCAGCTTCAAACTATTACAGGAGTAAAGCTAGGAAAAAATGCATGATGCATTTACCTAAGCCACAGATGCTGTTAACAAAGGAAGAATCATATATACTTAGATAAATAAGTTATTTATCTTTGACTTTTCTTTGTACAGCTATACTACTCAAAAATCATTGACACTCTCTTGAGAGATGGAAATAACAGGCCACCTTTATACATATTCCATAAGACTACATTCTTGTGCAAATGTGTATAAATCAAATGAAAACATTTCAGAATAAGGGGGGAAAAACCTGAATCCTTGGAACAAAGGCTAAAAAGAGTATCCAATCCAGCTGCAGAGGTGCAGCTAACCTAAGTTGTAGCAGAGATAGTAATATTTTTTTATTAAATTTATATGCCGCCCTTCTCCCTAAGGACTCAGGGCGGCTCATAACAATAAAAATTAAGAGACATAAAATGCAAAAATTAAAAAAGAATTAAACAATGAATATAAGAAATATGGGACAATTTACACAATAAAAACCAAATTAAAAACCATGGTCAGTCCAGGCCCGCTTGTTGGAACAACCATGTCTTCAGGTCACGGCGGAAGGATAGAAGGTCAGGGGCCATCCGCAGCTCCGGAGGCAGTTCATTCCAGAGGGTCAGCGCGCCCACAGAGAAGGCTCTCCCCCTGGGGGTCGCCAGCCGGCATTGCCTGGCCGACGGAACCCTGAGGAGGCCGAATCTGTGGGAGTGAACTGGGCAATGGGAGGTTGACATTGTCAGCAGGTGGTCTCACAAGTACGCCGGGCCTAAGCCATGTAGGGCTTTAAAGGTAATTACCAGCACCTTGAATCACACCCGGAGGGCAACCGGAAGCCAATGCAGCTCACGCAGGAGAGGTGTAACATGGGAGTATTGAGATACTCCCATAAGCACCCGCGCGGCCGCATTTTGCACTAGCTGAAGCCTCCGGGTGCACTTCAAGGGCAGCCCCATGTAGAGAGCATTGCAGTAATCCAGGTGAGAAGTGGCAAGGGCGTGGGTGACCGTGCATAGGGCATCTTGGTCCAAAAAGGGGCGCAACTGGCGCACCAGGCGAACCTGTGCAAAGGCCCCCCTGGTCACAGCGGTTAGATGATCTTCCAGGTTAAGCCATGAATCCAGGAGGACACCCAAGTTGCGGGCCCTTTTATGGCATTGTATCAGAATTCTGTTTAATACTAGATCATATATAGAGCTCCAAGAAATTCTGAAATTTCTTCACCACCGCTAAGTTTCATAAAACATAATCATTGTTGCTATTAACAATTTCTTCTGAATATGCAACTGCAGTAGGGCATCATGGATGTAGTATCATTGCTACACCTTTTCAGAGTTTAAAGATACTAGAGTGTTTTTTTCCGTATGCAAGATCTTTCTCTGCTAGAAAAGACATAAAAAAATAAAGTGCATCAGATTGAATCATTAGCCAATGAACAAGTGCAGGGGGGGGACAGGACGGAGGACCGTAATCTATTCTTGTGCTATTAGATTAACTGCAGCTGAAATCTATAAAGTTAAACTTCAGGCAACTCAATTATTTTTACAGGGGTGCTGACCTTCAATCAATTTATAGTGTCTTAAAACTATTTCCTGAAAATATATATCATTGGTCAGAGAAATTTATTATGTGCTCAGAGGGAATGATGAAAACCTGTTTTAATGAGAGGTGACTATAATGTTTTCACTTGGGCTGTAGTCCTATGCGCACTTATTTGGGAGTGATCTCTGCTCTGAGATTTATTTTGCAGTAAATATTCATAGGACTGCAATTTTGAGGATGATGCCTCAATCACAAAATTGAAATTGACTATTTGCTCACAAATGCTGAACATCTAAAATATGAAATACAGTAAATCTGTATACTGCTGTAGTACTGTATACTACTCTTGTCTGTTTATAACCTTCAACTGGGAAAAGCTATCATAGGCAACAATTTTTGAACCAAGGTACTTCCAATAGGCTAACTTAGTGAATGCATCCAAAATCCAGGAGCAATGACTCCTGTGGGATTGAAATTTTGCATAATTATGGACCCATCAATGCTGCTATACTGCTGCAGTGCCCTGGTCACGTGATGACTGTTTCCAATGCTCCCTGCCTGATTCCCACAAGTCAGTTGAGAAGCTGGCAGTAAGTTGCAAGTCCAAGGCCAGCAGACAAGTAAGTGACTGCTGCTGGGTGGGGGAGAGAGCAAGGAGTGTGTGTGAGAGATGGAGCAAGAGTGGAGGAGGGTGTGCAGAGGTGTGTTAAGAGGCACAGAGCAGGTAAAGGAATGAATATGAGTGTGCTGGTTGGTGAGGTGCCTGAGAGGCATGCAAAGGATCAGGGAGGATTTGTCAGGGTGCAACGCAGAGCAGGGAAAGTCTGCAGGGATGTGAGGAGGTGAACAAGAGGCAAGGAGACTGGGTGGGGCTACATGAGTGGTACTAAATATCTCTGAAACAATGACCCAATGGGTCACAGATTGTCATTAAAAAGATCAGCAGTGTAGGATATAGCCAGGATACAGAAGGCTGCTTCTCTATAAAATATTGGTTTTGCCCATAGAAACATTGAGCTATTTACTCTAGAAATACGAACAGTTAGGATTTGCTGGTGACAAACTATATACATGAGATGAACACATACAGGTTCTTATTGGCATGTATGCACCTTCTATCATTCTGAAGTCAGCATTCTATAACCCTAGTGTAACTGAAATGTATTCACTATTATTAAAATAAAGAAAGGCCAATCAATATAAAGAAAGTCCAATCAAGCTAGACTCCAGCAGTATGTGGATCGAGAACTACCAGACGTACAGGAAGGATTTCAAAGAGGCAGAGGAACTAGAGATCAAATTGCCAACATACGCTGGATCATGGAGAAAGCTAGGGAGTTCCAGAAAAACATCTACTTCTGCTTCATTGACTATGCTAAAGCCTTTGATTGTGTGGATCACAACAAACTGTGGCAAGTTCTTAAAGAGATGGGAGTACCAGACCATCTTATTTGTCTCCTGAGAAACCTATACACAGGTCAAGAAGCAACAGTGAGAACTGGACACAGAACCACTGATTGGTTCAAAATTGGGAAAGGAGTCCGGCAAGGCTGTACACTGTCGCCCTGCCTATTTAACTTATATGCAGAGCACATCATGAGAAAGGCAGGGCTAGATGAATCCAAAGTTGGAATTAAGATTGCCAGGAGAAGAAGGAGAGTGCAAAAGTTGGGTTGAAACTTAACATTAAGAAAACCAAGATCATGGCATCCAGCCCTCTCAATTCCTGGCAAATAGATGGGGAAGAAATGGAGGTAGTGACAGATTTTATTTTCCTGGGCTCCAAGATAACTGCAGATGGGGACTGTAGCCAAGAAATTAAAAGACGCTCCTGGGGAGGAAAGCCATGACAAATCTAGACAGCACACTAAAAAGCAGAGACATCACCCTGTCAACAAAAGTACGTATAGTCAAGGCTATGGTCTTCCCAGTTGCAATGTATGGCAGTAAAGGTTGGACCATAAGAAAGGCTGAGCGCCAAAGAATTGAGACCTTTGAACAATGGTGCTGTAGAAGACTCCTGTGAGTCCCTTGGACTGCAAGGAAATCAAACCAGTCAGTCCTAGAGGAGATCAACCCTGACTGCTCTTTAGAAAGCCAGATCCTGAAGTTGAAACTCAAATATTTTGGCCACCTAATGAGAAGGACCCACTGGAGAAGAGCCTAATGCTGGGAAAGATGGAGGGCAACAGAAGAAGGGGACGACAGAGAATGAGGTGGCTGGATGGAGTCACTGAAGCAGTAGGCATGAGCTTAAATGGACTCCAGAAGATGATAGAGGACAGGAAGGCCTGGAGGAATGTTGTCCATGGGGTCGCGATGGGTCGGACACGACTTCACAGCTAACAATCAATATAGGGGCTGCCCAAATGCAGGGACCATCCTCAAAATCAGAAATTACTTCTGACCTAAGATTCTTAATTGCAAAAACACCAAGAATTTAGGTGAGCCTGTTTTAAAATTATTATGTCATAGGGTTTATGACGGGGCAAATCTTATTTCCTGTTTCAGCCTAACCCAAGGTCATCCACAGGCAGTAGTCATAGCAGTGACAGCTCATATTTGTGTAATTTTTTTTGATTGCTAACCTTTAATTCTTTGTTAGCAATCCAAATATAATATATATATGTGTGTGTATGTATGTATGTATGTATATATATATCCTTTAATGTGATATCAATTGCTGTTTTGTTAACATTACTGATGTTTTTAGATGGTTATTAGTCCCCAAAACAAAATAGCTAATTTACATTTTAGAGCACAGTCTTGTGAGCAGTAAGACTTCTGAACATATAATCCTATAACATTCGCTGTTAAATCCTGTGAGTTTCTCATTTACTTTGTTGGTTTTTCCCTCAAGCTTAATCTCTCCCATATACTGCAATCCTCTCCCATCAAATCCATTAGAATTTCTGACAGGATTCAAAATAGAAGCTATTGCTTCAAGGGTTACATATTTTAAAGTCTAATAATTGCAGCTAGGTATTTCTAGAAATGTATGTATAAGCATGTAAGAATGAAATGCATGCATGCATGAGAAACTATGACTAATCTAGAGAAACTGCTCTGAGAGGTTATGTGTCCATATTTTGCCCTTCCTCAATTTTTGCTATAGCCTCTGATGCATTTGCCTGAAATCAATTTACCTTTCAAGCGAAATTAGGCTGCCAACTCTCACTGTGATAGTTAAAGTTATAAGATTATAATTTTTCTAAAGGCAGTGAAAGCTGAATAGTAACCCACATTGGAAACTTACAATAAACTCAGGTTCTCTCCAACACAATGCCTAAGGGCACCAATGTGATTGGCGACATCTGCCTTGGCACCAGGCTCTCTAATCCTCAGGATTTCTTTAAAGATGTTTTTATTTAAAATTTAATAAATGGTAATAAATGGGAAGTTAGTATGCTTTACAAAACAGCACCACCATTAAAAAAAGGATATAATTTAGCTCCTGGAAGCATTTTTAGAAAATAAAATGGCGAGTGGCTAAAGTCCAGGGCTAGGTTTGGCATCTGTTGAAGTGGCAGAGACACTTTGGAAAGCTACAATGGTTGTTGAGGAACAATCTGTGTAGTCCAGTGGTGGTTTTTTTTTAACAATGAATTTTATATGTTTACTTAATAAATTTAGGTAACACAGATGAGGTGTGAGGTGTGAGGTAATTAATTAAACAGTTTACTGAAGGACAAGTAACAGAGTAACAGAAATATTTACTACTCCACTGTATCAGAAGTTACTTGTAGAAATGAGGGAAAACGAGGGAATATTGTTGCTTATCTCCTGCTTCTGCTATGCATATTACATATGTACAACAATCACTTCACCAGTTGTATCCTAGTAATTGAGTGTTTTGAGATTGGGTATATCAACCATGGCAATCATTTTATGAGAATTACTGTAAGATACTTTCAAAATCCCAGATACATTCACCAACTCAAAAGGTTGGGGGACAAAGCACTAGACTATTAATTTTTCATCAATTCACATACAGAGTGAAGGAATACACTGCAATGAATGTTCAGAAGCAATGATTAGGAAAATGATACTTCTTGGTAACTTCTTAATGGCATATACAATGATTAAGGGGGTAAGAAGTTTCTTGTTTAACAGAATAATGGTATAAATGAGATATGCATGGTTGTCTTGTTTTGAGAGCAAAACAGTGAAAAGCCTAAATGACAGTGAATTATGACGACGAGATAATTTATGTGGGGAAAGCATCAGAGAAACTTCAAAAACCTTTAATGGGACTGCTTAGTAGTCAAGCAAAAAAACAAACACCCCACCCTGAACTACTTAACTAAATGAATAAAATAAAAAGTAAAATAAAGTAACTGAATTAATTTGACAGAAGAGAATATTTGCAGCTCAGGTTTGAACTGTGGGGTGCACTGATGTTACCTAGTTTTGGTAATAAAAGGATCTGCAAGAAAACAACTCAGAGTACCAAGGACCCCATTGAATTAGATTTTTCCAGAAGAAAATATTTAAAACATAAATATTTTAAGTTGAGGGTAGACAGCTCTGGATCTCCTTTTTCATGCAGCTAAAGTTAACTTTAGGAACTAGAGATCAAATTGCCAACATATGCTGGATCATGGATAAAGCTAGGGAGTTCCAGAAAAACATTTACTTCTGCTTCACTGACTATGCTAAAGCCTTTGATTGTGTGGATCACAACAAACTGTGGCAAGTTCTTAAAGAGATGGGAGCACCAGACCATCTTATTTCTCTCTTGAGAAACCTATATGTGGCTCAAGAAGCAACAGTGAGAACTGGACATGGAACCACTGATTGGTTCAAAATTGGGAAAGGAGTCCGGCAAGGCTGTATATTGTCACCCTGCCTATTTAACTTATATGCAGAGCACATCATGAGAAAGGCAGGGCTAGATGAATCAAAAGTTGGAATTAAGATTGACGGGAGAAATATCAACAACCTAAGATATGCAGATAATACCACTCTAATGGCAGAAAGTGAAGAGGAACTAAAGAGCCTTTTGTTGCGGGTGAAGAAGGAAAGTGGGTTGAAACTAAACATTAAGAAAACCAAGATCATGGCATCCGGCCCTCTCAATTCCTGGCAAATAGATGGGGAAGAAATGGAGGTAGTGACAGATTTTATTTTTCTGGGCTCCAAGATCACCACAGACGGGGACTGCAGCCAAGAAATTAAAAGACGCTTGCTCCTGGGGAGGAAAGCCATGGCAAATCTAGACAGCACACTAAAAAGCAGACATCACTCTGCCAACAAAAGTGTGTGTAGTCAAGGCTATGGTCTTCCCAGTTGCAATGTATGGCTGTGAAAATTGGACCATAAGAAAGGCTGAGCGCCAAAGAATTGAAGCCTTTGAACTGTGGTGCTGGAGAAGACTCCTGCGAGTCCCTTGGACTGCAAGGCGATCAAACCGGTCAGTCCTAGAGGAGATCAACCTTGACTGCTCTTTAGAAGGCCAGATCCTGAAGTTGAAACTCAAATATTTTGGCCACCTAATGAGAAGGAAGGACTCACTGGAGAAGAGCCAAATGCTGGGAGAGGTTGAGGGCAAGAGAAGAAGGGGACGACAGAGAATGAGGTGGCTGGGTGGAGTTACTGAAGCAATAGGCATGAGCCTAAATGAACTCCAGAAGATGGTAGAGGACAGGAAGGCCTACAGGAATGTTGTCCATGGAGTCGCGATGGGTCACACGACTTTGCAACTAAAAATTTAACTACATTTCTCATTTCAGTGAGTACCAAATGATAGATTTCCTTTCTGAGTGGCTATGGCAAGAAAGGAAACAAAATGTACTACATATTTGAAGCCGGTCATATCTTGGTTTCTCCGAAGGGGTACTTATATTGGACAGTAGCAAAATGGGAAGATGTTAAAGGCAGATGAGTACTTTAGTGACAATGACAAAGGCATCATTTCATAATACATGGGAGATGACAATGGTAAATCGTCTCTGTATTTTACAGGAAAATCACCTGAAAGATTGGGTTGGAGACAAATTGTCCTAGAGAAAATCTACCTATGTGTCTTTAAGAGTAGACATTGGCTAGATGGCGCATAAGCAAGCAAACTGCTAATAAGTACAAAGTTCAGGGGTCATTCATTAAACTACTGAAAGTTCTGTAGAAATTAAGGTATTACTATTAGTCATTAAAATACCAAACTAGCAAATAAAGTAACAATTATAGTTGCATTTGTGTATAGCTTCCCATCCTCTCCATTTTAAAGTGATTTTTAACATTATATTCCAGTTTACTTTAAATGTAATGGGGGAAAAAATCAAATTTAAGTTATTAACTTATCTTTGCTGAAATTATTTTTACTTATTTGACATCATTTCCTTCTATGATTTTACTTGTGATGTTTTGCATGTGCAAAGAAGATACACAGCTATGACAATAACCAATGAGGCTCTTCAGGTCTGGATGGGAAGGAAGAGACTTCAACTCAATCCTGGCGGGCCTGAGTGACTGTGGCTGTTTGGTCCCCTAGAGTCAAGGGTCTTTCCATCATTGGTCAAAGCTAGGATAGCACTTCCCCATTCTAGACCGATAAGCAACCTGAGAATGCTTCTGGACTTACAACTACTAAATGGCACCTGTGGCCAGAAGGACTTTTCTACAGGTTCATTTTGTGTACCAGAGGCTCCCCTTCCTCAACTACTGTAGTAGGTTCTTCAAGGAGTCAGTTGTGCCCTGGTCATCCCACCGCTAGATTATTGCAATATGCTCTATGTGGGGCTGCCTTTGAAGACCATCCAGAAGCTACAGCTGGTTCAAAATACAGCATCCCAAGAAGTAATTGTGGAGGGAATGGCCTTGGGGGGAGGGGTTAAGAGAAAAAGCCACTAATAGTTAGATAAAAGTAAATGTCTCAAACAAGACAATCATGAATATACAGGGAGAGGGGAAAGTGCATTCAAACTGGCAAGATTCTACCACCATAGCTTTACAATAAAAAATAATACTGATGCACATAACATTGGATTCCTAGCCTCATCTACCTTGAAGGGCTGACAGTAATGCGCTTCTCGGTAGGCCCATGTGTTACAACTGCTAGACAAGCTGCATTGGTTGCCAATCCATTTTCAGGTGCAATTCACAGTGTTGGTCACTACCTATAAAGCTTTATGGCATAAATATCTGCAGAATCAACTATCACCAATTGTTTCTACTTGCCCAGTACATTCCAGCAGATTAGGCATGCACCAGGTTCCTTTCTATCAAACACTGTCATCTTACAAAACAGCCCTCACCCTCCAGAACAGTAGTCCTCAGAAACACAGACAGCATCTTCTCCTGGAGTTCTGAAAAGCTCTTAAAATGTAATTGTTGTCTCAAGCCTGTTTGTGGCGGGGTCCTGTCCTAGTTTCTTATTGTTATCAGTGTTGTAGTCTGGGCTATTTGTCGTGTTGTATGTTTTTTTTAAAAAAATGTATTTGTAAGTCACTGGGGAGCCAAGTGGGCAGCTATAATAAATTTAAATAAATAAATAATGTAATATTAGTATCACAAAAATATGCTAGAACTCTCTGTGTGTGTGTGTGTGTGCGTGTGGGAGAGAGAGAGAGAGAGACAGATAGATTTTCTTTTATGAAGTCACATATTAATCCAACTGGTCAAGTACTATTCATCCTAACTGCAATTAAGTTTTTCTGGGTATTATCTTTTTAGTATCATTTGCTTCTTACATTTGGAAAAAGCCTGTGCTCTGTCAGAAACAGATTAACACAGTATTAAAAAAAATACCTGGTGATCTTCTGGTGTAAAAATAAATATTAAAATGTCTTTCTGAAATCTGAATTGCCAGCAATCCAAAATTCTGGTGATACTTATTTTCAAAACATGCATTGGCAAACACTGAATTAAATGTTGACTGAAATTGTAATCTTATGCAAAGTTTTGAGATGAAGACTAAGTCTTTATCTGATCAGTGAAATATTTGTCCCAATAAGCATTCATTTAGTTGGATTATAAATTATTGACAATAACTTGGAAGATACAGACATGTTAGGCAGAACCAAATTTTCTCATATTGTATATTCTAGATAATTAATTTTTATATGTAAAGCAAAAAAGAGCTATCTTTTTCTTTGCACTATACAAGATATTCCTGTTCTGAAGCATGTTATTCCTCAAACAAAACCATTTAAGGATAAACTATACATCATTTGCAACCTAGAGAGGCTATGATCAAGCATAGAAGACTGATGTAGTGATGGAATGGAAAAATTCTCATACATATATTTAACTCATTATTGAGGTTTTTTATTTCCACATATCTAAAGTAAATGATAGAAAAACAATCTTACTTGTTCTATTGCTAAACTAATTTTCAAGAAACAAGATCCCCCAAATAATAAATATTACAAGTGACAATGTGGAAATGACTATCTACAGGGAGGTCTTCATCTCACTGCATTGTCTGTTAAATTTCATCACAAGTAAAATCATTGCTCCAATCTGATGCCATATAGATTCAAACTCAACATAATAGCAATAATATTTGCTTAATATTATAGCAACTCAAAGGGAAAGCAGTCTTTGTTTACACATAACAAAATGACTGAGCTTCACTATGCTCATGGTTTCCAAACTAAACAGAATGAGCTGGGTTTGAAAATCACACTAAGCCATTTAATCACATTTTGCAAACCACCACTATCAGATTCGCATGTTAAATCAAAATCAAACAATTCGTATTTTGGCTTATTCAAAATTTGTACTAGGCCAATTGTTTAAATCAGTCTGCTAGAATTCAGTGTAAGGTGCAACTGCTCTTATGAGGTTTATTTGAAAGCATATGGACCTGAATAAGCTTTATGCATACTTATATTATTTGCCCATAGAAAGAAGAATATAGTGTAAAGTGATTTTTTCAATATTATGCTAAGGCCATTTTACACTTTCTTTAATGGTGGAAAGAAGGAAGGCTGTTTGCAGCTCTGTTATGCAACTATCTCTTGATATGTATGTATATATGCATATGTATATATGAGGGTGAAGGTTTGTTCTCCAATGCTTGTGGGCTGGTTTCTGAATGTTTCATTACCAGGCTAGGTAACATCTGCAGCGTAATTTAGGGTAGACATGTCAAACTTGCACCGTCACATGACGTCGCGCGATGTTTCGGAGCTTCTTCCCCATTGCCGGCAATGGGGTGGGCGCGGTTTCTTCATGACACATCTGGCATGCGGGCCGGCAGTTTGACACCCCTGCTTTAGGGGATGTGTTCTGTTCCCCCCTCCCGGAGTACAAACAGACAAGACTAGCAAGAGTTAATTCTACAGACTTTAGTTAATTGCCTTCTGATAAGGCCTTGGCAGCAAAATAGGCTCGTTACCTCAAACTTCAGCTGGAATGAGATAACGTCCAAGTAAACAGTCCAGTACCAGATGTACAGAAGCATTGCCAAAAATTCAGACCAGGGTTTCAAGCACGAAGCAGAGTTCCAAAGATGTGACCAGAAGTTGTTTTAACTATTGTTTGTCACAAAGTTCTGAGAGCAGCCACACCCCCTTTATACCTTATGGGGTGTGGCTCAATGACTCAGCTACTCCCTGGCCCTCCTACCCAACCTACGTTGCTGCAGACACTTGGCCCTGCGTCTTTCTCGAGGGTCTAGCCATGACTCATCTTCGCTAGACTGCTGCAGCTGTTCGAGCACCCTCCCAACCTGGCTGCTCCCCGGCTGTTCCTCTCGGCCTCCAGTTGGAGACGGAGGCCTTGCCAGAGAGGAGGGCCCCGGAGAGGGAGGCCTTGCCAGTTCCTCCCCACCATCCTCAGAGTCCTCTTCCTCGGTTAGGAGAGGCGCAGGGGTCGGGGCCACAACAGGATGTCAGTGTCAGTGTTCTTCAGTTTATAAGGGCTTAAGGTGTAGGCGTGTCAAGTGATAGTCTTTTATGGGTCAGGTGTGAGTCATCAGTGAGAGGCTTATGATGGGTCTTGTGATGAGGTTACATCAGGTCAGGGCCATTGGGAGGTGAACTGCTGGAGGAAAGGGGGCTTGTGTGGGTTGTTTGAGGGTTGGTGCTCTCTCTGGTTAGATGTGCGGTTGATTTGGATTCTGAGGGGTTCATAAAGTGGTTGTAGGTTGATGTGTCTGTTGAAGGAATTGCTTATGGCCATGGTGGCGAACCTATGGCACACGTGCCACTGGTGGCAGGCAGAGCCCTCTCTGTGGGCACGCACGTTGTCACCCCAGTCCTAGGCCTTCAGCTGCGTTTTATAAAACCTTTTCGCTTTAGGCCTCCACCGCTGTGTGCAAAAAAAAAAAGGTTCAATCAATTAATTTCAACTTCTCAAGGGGAAAAAAAAGATCTCGCAAAGTTGGGATTGATTGAATTTTTTAGTCCCACCCAGTCTGCCGTTACCATCACAGCAATGCCCACTCAATGGGCCATGCCCACCCAATTGGTCACACCCACCCAATGGGCCACGGCCACCCGACGATACATTAAGTAGGTTTTGGGTTGCAGTTTGGGCACTCAGTCTCTAAAAGGTTCGCCATTACTGGCTTATGGAGTGCCAGGCTTCGATGAACTCACGTGCGTGGTAGGGGGGGTGAGTGGAAGTGTGGCCTATGATTTTTGTGTTGCTCCAATCAAACTGGTGCTGTTTGGTGTCAGTATGGTAGAGGTTATGGATTTGGCATAGTGGTGTTTGACTGCCAGCCGGTTTTCGTGGATCCTCTTTTTTAATTGACATGATGTTTGCCCTACATGGAACTGGTTGTAATGGTTACAGTTGGTTTTGTAGATTACTTTGTTTCATTCATCCTTCTGTATCTTGTCTTTGATTCTCGATAATTTCTGGCAGAGTGTGGCTGTGGGTTTGTGGGCTACTGCTGTTCCTAGGGGTTGGATAATTCTGGCTGTCATTTTGCATATGGTAGGGTTAGTTTTTATGTGGTGGTTGGCTGTGTCGTGTGTTGTGGTTTGGGTGCTATGTGTTGGAATATGAAGTTATCTGGATAGCCGTTAAGGAAAAAGATATCCAGCAGCCATTTATTTCTGCTTTGCTTAGTATTGTCGTGCTGCAGTGTCCTGGCCCTTCTGAAGA
The DNA here is from genome assembly GCF_947247035.1 of Vipera ursinii. NCBI lineage: Eukaryota > Metazoa > Chordata > Lepidosauria > Squamata > Viperidae > Vipera > Vipera ursinii. The sequence continues at coordinate 163,257,018 of NC_139512.1, forward strand.
GAGTCTGGGCACACCTTCTTTTGCATGTAGTGGAATGGTTGCTTGCGAAGCTCAAGGATCTGGTCTGTGTGTGTGGGTTTGAGGTAGACGTGGGTTTCTAATTCTCCACTGTCTAGTCTCTTTATGTTGATGTCGAGGAATGGGAATCTGTTGTCTGTTTCCTCTTTGCATGTGTATTTGTTCCCAGTGAATATGTTATTGAACAGGTGGTGTGTTTCTTCAATTTGGGAGCATTTGATGATCACAAAGGTATCATTGACGCAGTTTGTCCAGACTTTTGGGTGGATGGTGGCTGAATGCATACTGTGTTTCCCCAAAGGTAAGACCCTGTCTTACTTTCTTTTGGGCTCTGAAGCACTACGATTTACTTTCGGGGAGGGCTTACTTTTTGCGGGACCTGTACCAGTAGGCCATGAGCGCACAGGAGTGGGGTAGGGCCTGTGCATGGAGTGGAGAAGCATCGCGGCAGTGAGAGCTTGGTGGTGGACCAAGTATGGTACCAGTGCAGCCGTGGTGAGTTGCAGCTGAAAGGGCTGAGCCGGACACGGGGTGAGTTGGCCCAGATCTGGAGTGCTGCCCCGTTGCCAGCCTGCCAAGGTCCTTCGCCAGTGGCTGCCGGTAGAACCGTGCCAGCCACGCCTCCACCTTTGGGCTGCTTGAGCACCAACCTGCACGCCTCCTCGGTGCTACGGGCACCAGCCTAAGGGCTGAACCGGGCGCTCTTTGGGCCCTGGCGGGTGCTGCAGCTCTCATGTCACCTGGGTGCTTTTGGCCTCTACAGGCTGCTCCCGCTGGATCGGCCGCGAGATCTCAGAAGATGTTAGAAAGTCTGAACTTTTTTTTGTCCCACAAACATGCCGCTAAGGCTGAGAAGCAAACGGAGAAATGCAATGCAGCTGAAAGGCAGGTTAGTATGGTAAAAAAATGCTTGGGGGTGGTTAGGGCATCTGGGCGGGGGCAGGCATGGCAACCTTATCCTGCGCGGTTTCAGCAAGTGTCTGGCAGGCAGAAGGAAGCAACTCCACCCCCCTACCACCTGCCTCACCTCATGGCGGCAGCAGCAGCAGCCTGCTGGGCGGAAAGCGATCCAGTGGGAGCAGCCGGTAGAGGCCAAAAGCGCCCAGCTGGCACGAGAACTGCAGTGCCCACCAGGACCCAAAAAGCACCAGGTTCAGCCCTTAGCCAGGCACCTGCAGCACCGAGTAGGCGTGCAGGCTTGTGCTTAATCAGCCCAAAGGCGTGGCCGGCGCAGTTTCACTGGCCACTGACAAAGAGCCCTGGCAGGCAGGTGGCGGGGCAGCACTCCAGATCTGGGCCACTTGCCCTGTGCCAGGCAGGAGCAGCCCAGCAGGACAGCCTAGAGCAGTGCAACCAGGAGGGCTAAGAGCCCCACAAGGCAGAAGCAGCACAGGCAGCTACTTGGCTGCCACACGGCACCCGATGCAGCTGTGAAATGTTCCAGCAGCAGTAGGGCCAGCAGGCAGGGCGAGCAGAGGCTGGTGCTTGCCAAGGGTTTGGTTTGTTGCAGCCGCAGGCAAGCACATGGTGGGATGGAGAGGGTGGGGGGCAGTGGTAGCTGATTTCACCGGCGGCTGCTGGCAAAGGGCCCTGGCAGCCTGGCGGAAGGGGTTGGGCGCTCTGGCTGTCGCACAGTTCTGGGCTGCCCCGCCCCACACTAGGGCTTACTTTCAGGGTAGGGCTTATATTGGGGCCCCCCAAAAAATCAGCTGGGGCTTACTTTTTGAGTAGGGTTTACTTTTGGGAAAACATGGTATGTATATGTTCAGGTAGTCCTCAACTTCTAACAGTTCATTTATTGACTGTTTAAAGTTACGATGACATTGAAAAATGTGACTTGACTGTTTTTTGCACATATGACCATTACGGCATCCCCATGATCACATGATCAAAATTCAGACCCTTGGCAACTGACTCATATTTATGACAATTGCAATGTCTCAGGGTTATGTTTCCGACCTTCTGACAAGCAAAGCCAATGGGGAAGCCAGATTAATAACTGCAGCGATTCACTTAACAATTGTGGTTTTGAGCTCAATTATGTAAGTTAAGGACTACCTGTACATATATACTCTATACTGTTCATATAAATATGAACAGTATATACATATGTATACATTCTTACACTATATTAATTCAACATTTGCTGAAACAGTTGCATTATTTAAACATTAAAGAAATGTAACTGATTAAAAATTAATAATAATAATAATAATAATAATAATAATAATAATAATAATAATAATAATAAAAAATAATAATAATAATAATAATAAAAAATTGGAAGGGACCTTGGAATCTCATCTAGTCCAACCCCCTGCTAAGGCAGGAAACCCTATACCATTTCAGAAAAATGGCTGTCCAGTCTCTTCTTAAAAACTTCCAGTGTTGGAGCATTCACCACTTCTGGAGGCAGGTTGTTGCACTGGTTAGTTGTTCTAACTGTCAGGAAGTTTCTCCTTAGTTCTAGGTTGCTTCTCTCCTTGACTAGTTTCCATCCATTGCTTCTTGTCCTGCTTTCAGGTGCTTTGGAGAATAGCTTGGCTCCCTCTTCTTTGTGGCAGCCCCTAAGATATTGGCACACTGCTATCATGTCACCCCTCACCCTTCTCTTCATTAAACTACACATACCCAATTCCAGCAACCGTTCCCTAAATGTTTTAGCCTCCAGTCCCCCAATCATCTTTAAGTTAAATTTCTTCAGGAATTACCACTACCACTACACCTAGTACATATACTATTAATTATCCCAGAAAACCAACATGTCTGAAGGAACAAATATCTAACAAATCTCTTTAATACATGAGAGTTATGAATTAAGTTACTAGTACAGTATATTGTGTAAATAGAGCAAAAATACCATTTTTATTGCTTGAAATTTGTATTCATTGACTTTGTTGTTTAATTGATAATTTTATGCAAATTAATATATGCAGCTTACTCTCAATAAGAGTAATGCTACAATTATGACAGCCTTGAAGCATTAGATTACTATTATCAATGACTGTCTGATAAAAAGAAACACTGAATTCACAGTTATAAATATATTAGCTCTATTGCATATTGTATCCAATTCAGAATAAAATAAGAATGATTGTAGTTTTATATCTTTCCTTTGAAAAATTAACATAAGGAAAAGTATAACAGAATAGTTTTTCATTAGCTTAAAAGTCAATCTTAAAGACTCCTCGCATGCAGTAAAGTTCCCTGCAAGTTTTATTAATGTTCATAAAATTCAGGCATTGATGAGAAAAAAAGGCATATCCAAATAACATTCCCAAATAAATCTTTAAGTCCATTATACCTTTCTTAGTTCTAATTAGAGTTTTCTCCCTTTTCCATTTAACTCTTCTCATTTTTTAGTATCTCTCATGGACACCTTAGCAGAAGCTATCAGCTTTGACAGAAGACAAAAGTTCTGGCAGTGAACCATAAATTGGCCATTTCCATAAAAAGAACTACTAAATGAGAAACCATGTGCTCAGTATATGAAACTAATTTCATGCTTTCAAAAGCACACAGTGGCTTCTAGCAAGATAGTGGCCCTGGGACTTGCAAAGACAGATCGGCTAAATAGAAACAGGTTTTCTGCCGGGTAGCCATGCTTTACATGTACTGTTAGTAAATAGAAATTCTCGAATCTTCTGTCAAACATATACATTCTTTTCCATAACTCTGGGGTGGAAAGCTATAAAAACAACTGTCTGGTGAATAAATTTACAGCAAAAGGTCTGAGATGGCTGAGCTTCTCATGAAAGGACTGCAGAGTTACCATTCATTCTGGAAGAAGAAATGTTTTTTTTTCTTTCCTATTGGATATTACCACCCATTACTAAAACAAATATCCAAAGAGGAATAGCCATTTCAACTATGATAAGCAAGCAAATAAAGATTTGGTGAATAACTTACAAACTAAAATGATTGGCCAGAACTTTTTAGACATGTAAACACAACTTAATCCTCTGACATGTTTTTAAACTTAAGGGACTGATATTGTGAATTCCAGAGATTATTACCAGCAATGTAAGATTTGCAACCTTTAAATGTCATATTTAATTAAAGTGTTGTTAGGCAGGAGTTACAGGAATTTTATGCCTCTTATAAAACAAGTTATCATTGCAAACAAAATTACTAGAGGTTGTCCCATATATGACAGATCGTATTTTTTTAATATTGACAAAATCAGATACATATCACGCTGGTATATTGTTTTTGCTTTTACTTCATTAGCTGAAAGGCACATTTGCCATTTATAGTTCAAGTCAAGCTTCTTATAAATAGGATTTTATGCTCTGCAGTTTGTTTTCTGACCACAAGTATATAATCACAGTGTTGATTAATTAGCCTCATTAGTTAATCATCAGCTTGTCATATTGTATCAATAGACATGTGTTAATGTATTTGAAATTCATAATGACTATTTTGATAATAAATACTACACCAGCAACATAGAGGAGACAACCCATTACATAGAATTGCATTTGCAATGCATTATTAGTTATAATCAGAAAAATAATAACCTGTTTTTCCACACAGTTTTTCTTAAGCCTTGGTGTTCTTTTGGCACAGATGAGAAACAAAATTCTACTCTCCAACATGTGGAGATTACAAGGATGCTTTTCCTTTTGAAATGAGAATTTTGTAATGTTTATATTTTTAAAAAAAGCATTGCTCACCTCTGCTAGGAAGTCCACTCCACATGATGGTACTGTAGTGCTAAATATCCAGCTTGTAAAAGAAACCAGGCTATAAATTCAAAACTTCCAATATGTGACCAGCAACAGAAGATGGGTTGGATACTACAGAGACCTGGATCTCCAGCCCTGATCATCTGTGTGGCAGGAAACTGTTATACCAGTGCAGCTTCAAACCTTCTCCACTGCTGGCTTATTTGCACTGCTCATTGAAAATCCTTTACACGCTGGCAGCATTTTAGGGAAGGACAAGCATACTGAGTCATTTGTAAAGAAATCGCAGCAATTTTAGTTCCACACATTCACTTGTATTGAAGTACACACACACAGCACAGTTAAAGTAGAAGGTCTTTGGAGTGGATTTATGCTGAGAAATGAACAATCTTCAGGCTTCATTATCAATGCATGGAATCAACTGCAGTGATCAGATTCAAGCAAGGCAGATTATTACGAAATGGCTCTACAGAGATAGCTTCAAACCATAAAGAATCATCTTCCTTAAAGTGTGTGAGTGTTAAAATTAGAGCTAAATTTTCTACAGGGAGACAGAGCATTCATAGTCAATATGTTAATATGTATTATTGGGCTTGATTTAAAAATGAAAAATGACATGTTGACTGTGGTTCTCCCCCCCCCCCCCCGGTTTATATGAAAATGCACAACACATGCTCAGAAAGGAAACACTGGTTATATCCTGCTGGCATAAAATAGCTTGAAAGCCTCCTCCATGTCTCCCTCAAAAGACATAAACGGACGTGGAAAACTGTAGTCCCACTATGGATTATTGACTGGGTAAATTTAGGCATCTGACGCTTCAGACCTGCACCTTTAAAATGCTTACTTTCTGCCCTGTTGCTCTTCTCTCTTTTGACGTAGGTCACTTCATGTTCTCTTCAGATTTCTAATCATTTCACCCTTAGTCCCTTGTCTCAGCCTGTTCCTTGTTGCCTCTAGCATGGTTACCGTCACTCATCCACCACCTTTCATTCGCTGCAGCCGCTTCAGCTCACGATGCCTTTGCACAAAACAGTTACGCTAACTGTGTAACAAATTTCTTTTTGACACCAAAAGATGCCCTCTCTTTGGAAACTGCCCTCACTGCTGCTCTCTTCTCAGAGCTCTCTGAGTTTGTTTGTTTGTTTCCAGAAACCAACAAACAGAAGGGGGAAATCGGAGGCCACCTGTATTTTTCAGCTTTTGATTGCTTCTTAAATCTTTGGCACTCATTCTGTCCCTTTGTATTCTCTCTGGCAGCGCTTTGTTGCTATGTCATTCTCCTGGGCTTTTTCTTCCATATTGTCTGAGTTGTTAGCTTTTGCTTTCTTTCATAACACATCCAGAGTGTTCCCTTGTGACTTTAATCTTCAAGAAAAAGCTAGCTACCTCTCGTCTTCAAGTTACATTTCCACCCAATTTTCATTTCTACCACTTCCTGACATGGTCACTCCATTGATCTTTAAGAACTATACTGTTGGCTCTTTCCCTTATGGATTTTTTTTCTTGTTTGAACATCACACTGTCACTTTTAATACATCCTCCCCATCTCACTGTTTGCACCACTCGACATTTTACTTGTACTATGACCTACAATCCAATATCTTTCTTGAAGTTTATTTCCATTCTTTTATCTCCAGCGCCTGACCTCTTTCTAGGCTTTTTTCTTTACTTTTATCCCTTTCCTCAGCAAATGCTCCACTGTTCTAGCAAACGTGGCGTGTATTTTCATGACTCCATTTGGTATGTATCCCCAAGTTGCTAAGCGTATGCCAAGGGAAAATCAAATTATCTAACTCAGGGGTGTCAAACCCGATTGCATCACGGGCTGTATTGGGACTTGATTTGCCCCTGTGGGGCTGGGGTGGGTGTCACCTGCGCGGGCCGCATCTGGCCCATGGGCTGCGTGTTTGACATGCCAGATCTAACTGCTCTTCTTCATTTAAATTTCAACAGTCCTTCTCTTCATTTTATCTTCCTAACTTGTACTATAGGCCCAATTCTGAAATTATTTTCTGCATTTCATTCTGTACTTGGTCCTAATTTTCTGCCTCTTTCTTACTTCACATATTACTAGCTTCCATAGGAAAACTAATTAGCTGTCTTGCTTTCCTACTACTTTCTCCAGACTTCATCTCTTTCAGTATTTATTGATGAAATTGTCTCCATTAAATCACTCAACTTGCCACCTTAAATTAATAGATCCGATTTATCTATTATCTATTCTTAATAAATCATAGCCCTTTTTCCTCTTTCCTCTACTGTGTTTAAATATACCATTATCTTATTTATTCTGGAATAAAGCACCTTGTAAATTTTAATGTCTCTTCCCCCCTCTCCATCCTCATTATAAGCATCACAATAAATACATCCAGATTATTATATCCATTTAGTATTTTAAAACTACAGATTCCTGAAAAGACACAATTGCTTAATCACACGTACCTAGTAATCCAATAGAAGTGAATATACAGTATGTACTTCAGGGCTAAGCCAGGGATTGGCTGGCTGGCTCAGGAATTCTGGGAGTTGAAGTCCACAATTCATAAATGGGCCATCATTCCCCACGTGATCTAAATGATACTGAATGCTTCTCAAGCCAACAGGATTTAGGCATAGTACATAGTACAAGCTACCTATCAAAATATACTTCTTCTCAAATACAGTTTCCACTTAGAATATATCAATTTGAACTGTGACTTTAGATAGTTGAAAGAATAGAATTATAAATTAAAATTAGAAAACTAGACAGGTCTATACAACTCCCAAGTTTGTGGATTAAGTTGGGAACTGGCAGTTCTCTGGTGTTGTATACAAAACATTATCCCTGTACAACCTTAACATTTATACTTAGAAGGTATAATTAATGGGACAACTGGCATCTAGTGCATTGATTAGAACAAAAGATTAGAAACAGGGAGAGTCACTTTCATATATTATTCACTCGTAATCTTAGGACAATCTCTCAGTAACCTACTTTTCAAAGACAAAATTGGAGAATATATATCAAACCCACTTGGGCTATATGAAGTGTCAAAATGATTCCATTTGAAAAAGAGATTTGATTGAAGGTCCATATGAATTAAATGTTCATAGTAAAATTAATTTCAGGTGTCAAACCAAATCACCTTTTTATACACTTTGAAAATATTTAAATGCAATTCCAATACCAGATGGATTTTCTACCTTGCAATCTCAAACTTGGTTGCAGCTTTTCTTCCACATAGGCACAAAACTGAAGCAGATTGCATGGAGAACAACAGGCTTTTTAATATCGATGTGAGTTTTTATTTATTCAAACTTAGCCTGTGGAGTCCTTGATATATAGTAATATTGCTTTCCTGTTTTTAATCTTTTGGTTTTGTTTTAGAATTTGTTTGTTACGTTGACCTGGAAGAAGACAGATTTATTTTGTTATTCCCTTTTGAACTTTTGCTCTTTTTATATATGATCATGTATCTTTTCCAAAATCTATAAATAGACATTTTTCTAAACTCTGTGTTTTTATCTGGCTTGCCATTCACATCTGTAAACTATTTGCAGTTCTTCAATTGTTTTAGTTCTCCCTTTTATTCCCTAATAAAAACAAAAAAAATCATTTACTTTCTGGTTAACTAGAAAGTCTAGAAGTGAATGAATCTTCTTCAATGCATGAGTGAAGAATGAACTAGCATTGTAGGCCGTCAGGACTGTATTGTGTATCTAACATGTGTAGATTTCTTCCCATATGCTAAATAATAATGAGAGAGTCTAAAATACTGTTTTTAGAACACTGTGCACAATACAGCCTATTTCTTTATACTAGATATTACATATGCAATATTGATATTGATGCAACATTTATAGAAGAGGCTAATCTTGATAATAAACCATGAAGTCCTCCAACCAAGAAAAGCAAATGATAAGAGAGCATAGTAGATTCTCTCTTCCTAAATATAAGCTTTATTTTTAAGAAGTGTTTTTAAACTTTTAAGTATAATACTTTTTGTATTGGTTCCACACAATCTTTGTAGATTATTTAAAGGACATTTTGAAGGTAACTGTATTGCTCTTTCTTTCATTTCTGTTTTAAAAGTATGGGAACATTAATAATAATCATAAAGAAACCTTTAAAGCTACCCTGCCAAAACTTTCCTGGCATATGTCTAAAGGATCTCTCATCCCTACTGTTTTCATTCAATTCTGGGGAAAAAAATATGAACCTGCAATAGATTTTTTTTATATTTTTCCTTATAGCCTATGATCAATGGGGCATATTCTATTTGCTTATTCAAATCCTTATGTATAAAAACTATTCAGAATACCAAATAAAAGAGCTACTGCATTAGTAACACTTTGATACTGATTTTTTAAAGGCAATTACAGCTAATTCTATAGAAAAGCTTAGATTGCTGAAAGTCAGAGATTCTAAAAAGAAAAAACCCAATACCAAATAACTGAATATACTTACAAAATATTTTGTTGTGCATCTGGTTTAAAGATTAAATGCATAGTTTTAAAACTTATTACAAATGATAATTATAGTAAATGACCATTTTAATCATTGAGTATCACAAAAAAGCGGATTATTTTGGTACAAATGACACATTTTTTGTTTTGATAAAAGATAAAACAACTGAAATGAATATTTTAATATTTGCTTCTAAATTGCTGGATAATGTTGATTGCAAACTGGATGATTTTTCATATTTCTTAAAAAGAAAAAATCACTAGGATGACATTCAAATATATATAGGAGAATGGAAAGAGATAAGTGATTTTTTTTTTAATTATGGAAAAGAAAACCACATCTCTCAGGCAATGATTCTTCAGCAGACACTGTGATCACATAACACTCTTAACCATGAGTAACTTTATCATGACTTATTCAACCCAGTTTTCAAGGTTCATATGATAGTGAATCATAAACGAATTAAAGGCTGGGTTTTCATACCATATAGGCTATGGTTGGTTATGTAATTCAGTTATCTGTGTAACATACTGAGTGGGTTGGGTGAAGCTAGCCTATTGGACAAACATATAGATCCAACCATTAAAAGAGGGGGAGTTAAAATTTTTAGTCCACAATAGCCTAAAGTATGAGAGACTAACTCTCATGAGCAACTGTATTACGCAAAGAGATATTTGCTTGGTGGTCTCCCTGTTCATCCCTCCCTCCCAGCAAGATGGTCGAAACAATGATAGACAACGTAAATAAATACACAGATAAATTTGGGGGTTAGAGAAAATGAGCAGAAAATCCTTTCAATACTTCCAATTTAATTGTTATGTCTGCAATTACCGTACTCCATCAAACAACTTTATAGTTACGCTGTCTCCTGATTTTCTGTAGCTGAATTTCTGTAAAATGCTGACTATTTTTCACATGGCATAGCTGTCTCCCAAGCTAACCATTTACAGGTAGTCCTCAACTTACAACAGTTCATTTAGTGACCATTTAAAGTTACAACACTGAAAATAGTGACTTATGACCGTTTTTCACACTTACAAATGGGGAAACTCACTTAAATGTTTCACTTAGCAACATAAATTTGGGACTCAAGTGTGGTCGTAATTCAAAGACTACCTGTATATCAGAAGTCCCAATCAAATGGGACTTGATAATAGCTTTTGTTTTTCATAACTGAAGTTGTCCTGTTGATATTAATATAGATTAACTCAAATGGGGGATTTTAAAATCTAGTAATAACACAGCCCTATTTATTGTTTCATTTACATAAATGTGTTATCCTTGATTAGCTAAGCAAACAGCTGTTTTCTTCAAATAATCATTAAAGGAAAAAACAGGGAGAAATATACCAACTAGTTCCATAAACGGTTAAATCTACTAAAAGCATTCTTTGTATGAATGCTTGCACTGACATCTTGTGGATATTTTAAAACACAACATAAACTAGTTAAAGACCCAAATATATCACTGGATTTATTTATTTTTCCTATTGATAAAAGATAATCAATACAAAAATACAGATATTTTATGTGATGCACTTGTTAATTTTAATGGCTGCAGGTTAATTTCAGAACTGCATTTTAAAGAACTTTTTCCTCATTCCTTTTTCTTTTTTTTAATAAATTATAGCCTCTATTTGTCACTATTTAATGTTTCCCTGTGCTATTATTGAAAGACTAACCAAAAGTGTATTTTTAGCTCATATGAAATGAATACTGGCTGTTTGGGGATGAATTAGGATTTTATAACATATGAATATGCTGCAAAGACCACCAGCTAAAAATGAACTCATGGATGTTACTGAAAAATCCAAGACTTCAATAAAGTTCATTGCCATAAATCATTACTTATTCTGACAATACTTGTGGAACTACCAAAATCCTACTCCAGTATTTCCTCAGCATGAAAGGTGTGATGTATATTTTATTTATTTTTATTTATTTTTATTTATTTTAATTCCATTTATATCCCGCCCTTCTCCGAAGACTCAGGGCGGCTTACAAACTTAGCAGTAGCCTTCATTCTATGTATATGCCTGCTTGTTAGGGCTTTCATACACCCCCCCCAAGCGGCATTATTACAAAGTCAGCTTAATTGCCCCCAACAATCTGGGTCCTATAATGTTCTATGTCTGAAGTCACTATGAATTAAATGTTGCCTGTAGAAAAGCACCATATCCTTGCTTTCCACCATCAATCACTGATGTCAGCAGAGTAACTTAAGTAACATCAGGATGAGAACCATTGCTTGGACATATCCTCTCTCTCCCTATCACTACTGTATTGTTCCCATCTTGACATCTCTGGTGTCCTTTCTTGAGGGAGGGGAAGACTGTTACTGTCTACAGGCCCATAAGGTGTCTTCCTTGCAATATTCCTGTTTTCCTCTTTAAAAGACAAGGGAAGACAAACAAGCATCCAGCAGGGATATTACGCCCACTTTAATGTTGGTCCTGCAATAGACAGGGGAAGGGTGCAATTATAATGAATTTCTTCGAGTCTGTGAAGGGGGATGGCAGTTTGCTAAATATTGCAGGAGAGTCAATTTGATGCAATAGTTAAGGCAACAGGCTAGCAACAGGAAGACTGAGTTCTAAACCTGCCTTAAACACACAGCCAGATGGGTGATTTTGGGCCAGTCACTCACAGCACTAGGAAGAAGGTAATGGTGATTCTGTTCCAAAATGTTGCCAAGAAAACTAGGCATTTGCCAAAGGTCAACAATGCTTGAAGGCATCAACAAATAGGGACAGAATTTCTGTATGTCCCTTCCTTTTTAGGAAAGCAGGCCACCATTTCCTCAAAGTCATGAGGCTATTAGAAAGAGGACAAAAGGCATCACAGAGATCCTGCTTTATTGTCCTTAATAAATGAGGTACTCAGTTAATTTCCAAGATTTTGAAACCTAAACATTTCTTTTCAACAAATCTGTCTAATGAGGCTATATGAGACTCTAGCTTTCTTAGTTGTAAGCAACGCTTGGGGACTTGATAGTGGTCCTCTTGGATATAAGACAAAGCCCCTGTTCCACCTGACTGTGATGTATTTATGAGAGGGGAAAAATTATTAAAGAAAGTAAATATGAAACTGGCTTTCTAAACACTAAAACTAAGGCATTAATTAAGCATTTGAAAGAAATATGCTTAAAAATAAAAGTGGTAAGTAATAGCAACCCAGTGTTTTGGTTTATTACTGAAATGTCAAACACAAGGCCTGTGGGCTGGATCCCGCCCATGAAATGCCCAGATTTGGCCCGTGGAGCTGTCCCAGAGATGACAAGAGACTGGCCCCTGCTGCTCTGGCCCTGGCCCACCCCAATCTGGCTGGGCACCCCCCCACAACACGCACAGGAAACAGTGAGCGCTAGGGGGCTGGCACTGCACAGCAGCAGCTCATTTGCCTCACCCTACACCACCTCTCCTGGCCTTGCCCCATCAGGCCCAGCTACACCCCGCTTTGCTCCTCTTCTCGTTCGCCTCTGCTTTGCCGGCCACATCTCACCAATCCCAGCCCCACTTTACTGGGCCTCACCTCTCCTCACTCGGGCCATGGAATTCTGTCAGCCTCACACCCCAGGGCTTGGTGTGCAGCTATTCTTGATGGGGTGATTCACATGTTGCCAGCCGCCGGCAGTTTTAGGCTGTGGCTCTGCATGCGGTGTGAGTGCCGTGTTCCCCTTTCCGGCCCTAACACATGGTGGAGAGGGTGATCGGGAGCCTGCCCCTGCCAACGTTCGGCTAGTGCCACTGCACGCTCCCATCTCTCTTTCATCCCACAGGCTGGGTCCCACCCGCAGGGTGGCATGGAGAGAGGAAGGAAGGAGATGGGAATGGGAAAGAGGGAGGGAGAGAGGGAGGGAGGGAAACAGGAAGGAAGGAGATAGGAATGAGAAGGAGGAAGGAAGGAAGGAAGGAAGGAAGGAAGGAAGGAAGGAAGGAAGGAAGGAAGGAAGGAAGGGAGGGAGGGAGGGAGGGAGGGAGGGAGGGATTGGAATGAGAGAGAGGGAGGTTCTGAGGGAAGTCCTGCCTTAGCACTTGGCCACCACCAACCCTGCTGCCCTTTCGCCATCCCTTGTCCCCTCCTCTTGGCCTATCCTGGGGGTCTCCCATCCTATCATTAAGGATGCTTTGGTTACAAAGCCAGGTCTCCTTGCATGGAGAGGGAGTGGGCCTTCCTCTGACCCACGCGCTTTGCCCTTCTGCATCCACCATGAGCAACCTGGCCAAAGAGAGCAAGCACAGTAGCAGCAGCCTTGAGGAGGTAAGCACAGCTGGGAGCCCCCTCGGGAAAGTGGGGTTGCGCTAGGCTGGGCTGTGGGGTCCCGGTGTTGCAGGAGCAGCCCACATCACCATCCAGGGCCCTCCCGCACGGCCTGAGAGGGACGGTAAGGCTCCTCTAGTGGACTATGCCCTGGTGCTCACCCCAGTCCCATCCCATACCGCCAGAGACCCTCAGATCCACCACAGTCCTGCCCAGGCCCTCACAGGTGCCCTTGACATGCGCAACATCAAGCTGGCCACATCCACGCCCAGCCAGTAGGCCGTGCTCACCGTGGCCATACATACCCGGCTCCCTGAGGGCAACCACAATGCTGATGCAGCCCTCAATGAAATTGAGTTTGACACCCCTGGTCTATTACATGTACTTATTTGTTCATCTGTCAGTCTCAAATTCAGAGACAAGTTCTTATGTTGATGGAATACTTAAGTCTCTTGTCATTTTCCAATTTTCAAATGATCTTTTTAGGATGTAGAGTAAAGCTATTTAGAGTGTTTGCTGCTGGGTTGAAACCTGAGCCAGGAACTTAAAGCTTATGCTATTATTAACTGTTTTAATTAAATGGTTGTGCATGATTCAGAAAGCAGTGTGCATGTGTAGCTCTAATGGAACTAGGTACTATCTTTACTTAACCTGGTGCTTTCTGGTTCTGTTGGGATTGTAATTCCCAGAATCCCGAGCCAGAATATCTCCTGAAGGGAAATTGTTAAGGGATGATGGGAATGCACTGTAAAACAGCACTAGTTTAATTACATGTAATATCATTCATTCATCAATATCACAGGGTTGCTGTTATGGGGAAAATAGGAGGAGGAGGGGGTATTATGTATGTTTGCTGTCTTGAGTTATTTATAAAGTAATAAAGACAGAATAAAAAAACATAAATAAATATGTTTCTTGTCTTGTCTCTATTAACATACTCCCTAGAACTCTGAAAATGAGATCTCCTCGCCAAATAAAAAAATTAATTGAAAGTAAGATAGATTTCTTCAGTGCTTTACATTTGGTTTCAGAAAGCTGCTTTCTGAAGTGCATATGTAAACCTGTCAACAACTTTTTAAAGCAGCTCTGTCGTTTCTCAAAATCACATTGCTCCCTTGTGGAAGAGATTTATGAAGATGGTCTTGAAGGAAATATGTATGCATCAACCATATTAGCCTGGAAAAATAGAGAAGGGTGAGAAACAAACTCCTTGGTATAAGAAGAAGGGAAGAAAGGAAAAATACTGTCATGCTCTCCAGAATCTTTTATTATACCTTGTATCAAAAACAGAGAGTGATAGTAATTGCTGATGTGTTTTCTGACCTGGTCTATCTTAAAGAGCTGACATCTCTGAAAGCGCAGGGAATGCAGGCAAAACATATTTGCATTGAAGAATTGCACATAGTTACTATAGTTGTATTTCTCTACATCTGAAAACATGTTTTAGAGTAAAATCTGTAGGCTGCAAAGCCCTAGTAAAGAGCTGCCTTGTATTAACTGGACAAGTCATATATTGTCCTAAACCATAAAATAGTTTAACTGTCTCTGGCATAGTGTCTGGGTGAACCCAGCCAATGTGTTTGGTAAATTGTGATTTATGTCTTAATTTGCTATGTACACTCAGTGAAGTGTGGTTTATTCAAGGAAGCATAGCTTAGATGCGATTATCTGGATACCAAGCTATTTTATCAGTCTGTTACAGCATTTGTTAAGTTTTATTCATTTATTAAATTTACACTGCCCATCTTACCAATAAGGCCACTTTGTGTGGCTTATTCTGGATGGCTTATTCAAATATTCAATTTATTTCCGTATTGCCTCCATTAGCTGGCAGCAAACCTCAGTTTCAAATAGGAATCTTTTTTGGTTTTATCTTGAGATGCCAAGAACTGATCCTGAAGATTTTAACATATGAAATATTTACCATTGAGCTATGGCTCTTACTATAACTACAGCATCATTATGAGCACCAGTTAAGGTATTTATCCAATATTTTTATAAATCTGATTTGATCTGTAACAAAATTTTTTCTATATTGTGGGAAATCTTAGATCACTGGTAGAATACTAACTGGAACATACAGAACAGATCTGCATCTCCTTTGTTGATTGCCACAATGAGCCATTCATGCTCAACAATACCTTTAAAAGAACACTGTCTTTTAAAGACCAAATTCATCTTTGTGTCATGTTTCTATTGGTTGTGATTGCCTGGTCATGGACCACCATAAAGATTTTTCTGAACTAGTTGTTCATTTAAATTTTAATAATTTTGTTTCTGCTTTTATCTTTTGTATGTTGTTGGTCATCTTGAACATTTTTATGGCAAGATGAGATAAAAAAATATTGTCAGATACAAATCCATGTAAAATTTAATACCGGTGCTATTTACTCTTGGCTAAAAAGGGGAAGAATATTTGCTCTAGGAAGGGGCAATGAAGTGTGCAGTCTAGCACTTAATTCATTAGCAAGGAGCCAACATTACATGTTTATTTATTTATTTATTGGGACTTATATGCCGCCCTATCTCCCGAAGGACTCAGGGCGGCTAACAACAATAAAATACAAATAGGATACAAATATTAAGAGGAAATTAAATTATACGTAGCCCCAACTAAAACCAATAAAATGTTAAAACCATATTAAAACCCCATTATCATCAGTCCAGGTCGGCCTGTTGGAAAAGAAGTGTCTTAAGGTCACAACGGAAGGACCGGAGGTCAGGGGCCATCCGGAGCTCCACGGGGAGCTGATTCCCCAGGGCAGGTGCCCCCACAGAGAAGGCCCTCCCCCTGGGAGTCGCCAGCCAACATTGTCTGGCCGATGGCACCCTGAGGAGGCCCTCTCTGTGTGAGCGCACAGGGCGATGGGAAGTTATTTTCTTACTGTATCAAATATAGTCTTGAAGCAATACCATCTATTTCTATTTACTCCAATTTTATTGTTTCAGACAGCTCAACTGGCTATGGTTATGATCTTTACATGTCTTATCAGTGCCACCAAACAAAAATAGCTGGAAGTAGAGACTATTTTAGAAAGTGCAAAACATTTATAAGAAACAATTATAAAGAAAGTGAAACTTCCAAAGGATAAATGGCCAAACATTTTTTAATCTATGAAAACAAACAAGTTCTCCCCAGATGAGTTTAAATCTATCATTTCATTAATACTTTCCTGTGCTAGCAAAAGTCATTCAAAAGCAACTACCTCTCTCTCTCCCCTAGATCGTATTTCTTAAGGACAAAGACATTTTTCCATCTATCTTAATATAAGAAAGGTTGATGGATATTATTTTTATAAAAGGTGACCTCCAAAGGATTATATTTAAAAAGAAAATGGGATATCAACGTACTCTGCATCTTTTTGAAAGGAAAAGAGGCACATTATTCTTCCTTTATTATATGACCACATTTTTTTAAAAAAGAAGTATGGTTTAATTATGGGGACCAGGCCCAGATTCTAGTCCATCCTCAACCATAAAAACTCACTGGACCAATCATATCTCAACTCTCAACCTGGGGAGTTTTTGTTATGAGAAAATTTTGGAGACAAATGCCTATGTATGTCAAGTTGTAGTCTTGCAGGAAAGACACACAATACTGTAACATTGATAAATTACTAACTAAATTAAGAAAAAAATAGTTTGTTACTTTCCTTCATCTTATAGGATACTGAATATTATCAGATTTATTTTAATTCAGCTCATTAAAAGTTCAACTTTTAAAAACCAAGGTAGACTTTATAAGGATACAATAGCTAAAGAAAGACTGAATTTTAAATATGATTCATGCTGACTTATTAGCTAAATAAGTCCCATCTCTTTTATTGCTGAGCTAGTTGACTTGACTAATCTCAAAATGCTAGTCAGGAACACACCATGGATAACCATACCTTGTTTAATTAAACAATTAAACTGCATTTCTTTTTTCAAAAAAAAATGTGGCCATATAATAGAGGAAGAATAATGTGCCTTTGCAGGGACGCGGTGGCTCAGTGGGTTAGGACGCTGAGGTTTGTCGATCAGAAGGTCGGCAGTTTGGTGGGTTGAATCCCGAGTGCCGCGTAACAGAGTGAGCGCCTGTTACTCGTCCCAGCTTCTGCCAACCTAGCAGTTCGAAAGCACATAAAAATGCAAGTAGAAAAATAGGGACCACTACGGTGGGAAGGTAACAGCGTTCTGTGCGCCTTTGGCGTCTAGTCATGCCGGCCACATGACCACGGAGACCTCCTCGGACAAGCGCTGGCTCTTCGGCTTTGAAACGGAGATGAGCACCGGCCCCTAGAGTTGGAAACGACTAGCACGCATGTGCGGGGGAACCTTTACCTTTACCTTTAATGTGCCTTATTTCCTGTCAAAAAGATTCAGAGTGCACTGATATCCCATTTTCTTTTTAAATATAATCCTTTGGAGATCACCCTTCATAAAAAGTTTGGGAAGTAAAAATATTCTGGAAAAAAGCAACAGCAAATGGTTTTCATCTTGCTGAAAGAACCATATGGATACGTCCATGAAGTAGAAAATATCTTCTTCTAATCTGAAATGCCATGACATTATTGAAGAAAACAAACAGAATAGGATAAGGCTCTGCCTGCTGGCTTCAAAATTTAAATAAACATATATATTAACTCACTGCCTAAATCAAATCATCAACATATTGGTAAGACTGAAATCAGAGTCATCCGTGTTTGTGTGTAAAACAACTGCCTAACGTGCAATCAGCCCAGGTTCGAATCTCAGAAGGGTGTGGCTGACTGATGAGAACAAATAAGTTTGAAATAGCTATATCAGTCTCCCTTTAATTCTTTGTTAGCAATCCAAAATACCTATATATGTATAGGTATATAAAAAAGCAAGGTAGGAATCAGAAAACATCTATACCATACAGTATCTGCAATTATATCAACCCTTTTCTTATTGAATTAAGTTGGGACCTGTTACCCCACTGCAATAATCCGAGGTGTTTACAGGAAGGGACAAATGAGAAAAGCAGTTACACCATCCTAACAGAACCACTTCCCCCTTTTTACATGCATTGTGATACTATATATCAGTGATGGTGAACCTTTTAGAGACTGAGTGCCCAACTGCCCTTGCCCCCCACACCATCCCCGCCACACAGGCCACCCACCACCTCCACGGCCTGCCGCAGATTGCCCAGGTGGCCCAGCAGCACCATGGTGGCCATGCCCGCACCCTGCAGCATCTGCACGTGACGAGGCGTGAAGGTGGAGTCTTGTCCCCACTGCCTGGCTGCCATGTCTTTGGCTGCACTGTTCTGCATGGGCTGCACCTGCGGGCGACTCTCCTCCAGGGGGACTGCTAGTGAGGAGGGGGCCATGGGGGGAGGCAGGGCTGGGGTGACGGCGCGCGTGCCCAGAGAGAGGGCTCTGAGTGCCGCCTCTGGCATGCGTGCCATAGGTTCGCAAACACTGCTATATACATATGAAAGGAATAAAGCTTGCATCACAATAAGGTATATCTACAAAAAGGGAAGAGTTTGCGTCACCACAATGATATTAAACAGCATTTGGCGGAGAAAGCCACCTGTATTCCCTTCTCATCTCCTTGTGAGCAGGATCCAGGACATTTATTGAAGTATCGGTTCACTTAGTTACCTGGTTTCCTTGTAGCCTGAAATCCCCCATTAAATGAATAGCGTGCTAAGACATCTTATATCACTTATGGGCTGGATCCCTGCCCCTTCCACTTCCTTCAGGCAGCAATCAGGGAAATAATTCCCTGGATCTAGGAGATTGTTAACACCTCATTGAGGGAGTGAAACTACCAGTGCTCTTCAAGGAAGTTGTGATAAGTACAATAGATGCCTTAAATCTTTTTTTCCTCATAGACCGCTCAGAATGGAGTTCCGGCACGTTTTTGGGATGGAACCTTGTAGGGTAGGCAAGGAGGGTTGTATGACATGTGTGAGTTCCAGCACCTTTTTCTTTTACAAAAAAAGCACTGCTTAAATCTATTGCCATTTAACTCCCTCAGCCCACAAGTAATAAAAGATCTGAAAATGTTAGTCCTGTCCTCTCCAACAACATCACAGCATCAGCAGCCCAAATCCCTAGAGAGAGACAAAGTGCAAATCCAAGCTGGAAAAGGTTGTCCATTCTGCTATAATGTATTAACTTCATTATACTAGCTAGCATGGAAAACAGATGTGCATCAACTACCCAGGGACTGAGAGGAATAGTGAAAACTACAGAACTGAAGAAAAAGCACATTCCAACAATGGCATTGGGACTGGGCAAAACACTGCAATTTTCAATATTTCTGACCCTTGAAACATAAAGGGCTGGTAGGTGTTTATATAAGTATCAAACAACAATAATAGTACCACCTGTGCTGGAACTTGCAAATAAATTGCTTGTATTTGTAGGTATCTTCCCATTATTCAGCTGTTTTACTCTTTTCAGATGAGACTTTCCATGGTAATGAAGCTGAGCTTGTGCTGCTGAGTTCAGCTGAATATTGCACACATCACAAAAGGAAAATATCATCTTCTTTTTCTCTTTACTTAATCGATAGTCTGGCCTATCATATCTCTGTCCTTTATCATCAAAGTCCCTTCGAACTGCTGATGGATTCACACTTTTATCTCCAGCCATGTGGTCAGGACATATTGGATGCTTCATGTCTACAAAAATGAAGGGGGTGGTGGGGGAAGAGAGAGAAAGAGAGAAAATATTGAGGCTGAAAACTAAATAAAATAGTATCATTTTAGTCAGCATTTTCAGAAGACATTGTTTTATTATATGCTGCACACTAAAGGATTCAATTTGGCTAAAAATAAAAATAAAAATCATACAGCTTCACTGTTAACAATTCTGCAGAGACTGCTGTTCATGCAGAAATATAAAGGCTTATGACACACACAAGCTATAGTTCACCAGGAAACAAAAACTAATTCACATTTTTGCAAACTACAGTCGTCATTATCTTCTTTTAGCAATTATCTTCCAGATGGAAATTTCTTTTTTATCAGTATGAAAATACAATATGATGGTCCAATTTCTTTTATTCTCTTTTTCTTTTTTTCCTGTTAAATATGGATATATGTAATAGTTGACTATAATGGAGAAATGATAGAAACATTCATCCCTCTAATTCATTGTCTTTTTATAAATATTCCTCTATAGAAATACACATATAAAACTGTTTACAGTTGCAAGAAAAAGTATGTGAACCCTTTGGGATTACGTGGAGTTTTGCATGAATTGGCCATAAAATGCGCTCTATAAACGTCATGTAAGTCACAACAATAGAAAACACAGTCTGCTTAAAATAATACTATACAAACATTAGCTGTTGTCATGTTTTAATTGAACATAAGATGGAAACATTCACAGTGCAAGGTGGAAAAAGCAGCCTTGAGGAGGAGGTAAGTGCAGCTGGGCGCCCCCTTGGGGAAGTGGGGCTGGGCTTAGTGCCTTGGGTGCTTGAGGGCTGGGCTGGGCATTTGACCTCCGTGCCACCATCCAGCCCCTCCCCCCCGCATGGCCTGAGAGGAACAGTGAGGCTCCTCCAGTGGACCATGCCTTGGCACTTGTCCCGGTCCCATCTCCTTCTGCCAGAGACCCTCAGATCTGTCCCACTCCTGCCCAGGCCCCCATAGGTACCCTTGACGCGAACGATGTAGACCTGGCCATGCCCACCCAGTAGGCCACATGCACTCCAGCCACGCCCACCCTGGTCACACCCACCCGGCTCCCTGAGGGCAACCACAATGCTGATGCGGCCCACAATGAAATTGAGTTTGACACCCCTGCCCTAGCCTAATGACTTCTCCAAGAGCTAATTGGAGCCAGGAGTGAGCCAACCTTGACTCCAACCAGTGTGATGATATTGGATGTGTTGCTGACAGCTGTCCTGCCCTTTAAAAACACACACCTGTTTTGGGTTTACTGATCTCAAGAAGCACTGTGTGATGTGAACCATGCCTGGCAGGAAAGAGCTCTGAGAAGAGCTCTCAGAAGACCTACGATCAAGAATTGTTGACTTGCATGAAGCTGGAAAGGGTTACAAAAGTATCTCCAAAAGCCTTGATGTTCATGTGTCCACGGTAAGACAGTCTACAAATGGAGAAAGTTTAGCACTGTTGCTACTCTCCCTAGGCGTGGTCGTCCTGTAAAAATGACTGCAAGAGCACAGCGCATAATGCTTAATGAGGTAAAGAAGAATCCTAGAGTGTCAGCTAAAGACCTACAGAAATCTCTGGCACATGCTAACATTTTTGTTGACACATCTACAATAAGGAAAACATTAAACAAGAATGGAGTACATGGGAGGACACCACGGAGGAAGCCATTGCTGTCCAAAAAAAATATTGACAACAGCTAATGTTTGTGTAGTATTATTTTAAGCAGACTGTGTTTTTCTATTGTTGTGACTTACATGACTTTTAGAGCGCATTTTATGGCCAATTCATGCAAAACTCCACGTAATCCCAAAGGGTTCACATACTTTTTCTTGCAACTGTATAACATTACTACCACTGTTGCAAACTAGGCAAGAATCAATTAAATTTCAGGATCAAGTCCTATATATTATATGGATATCCATGACCAGCTGTCAAAATATTTCCTTTGACTTTAATGCAGCATAGGATTTGTACTCTGAATTTTATTATTAAGAGCAGCACCATAAAAGTAAAGCAGATAGATTTCCAATCTAAGTCTTCCTTAATATCACATAATTATTTCAAAATAATGCTGGGGTGAAAATCTTTTTTGTACTTTTTCTTACCATTCTCATTCAATGTGATAGAACAAGAAATATATATTGATTATATACTGTATGTATATAATCAATGTATTTATACATATATAATTGATATTATACACACAGAGATACATTCTCTCTCTCTGTGTGTATATATATAGAGACAGAGACAGACAGACAAAGACAGAGAGATAGAGCGCCATACATATATACCCACATATTATCCATAGCGTTGAGAAGGGATTTTATAATTTACATCTATTTGTTTATCTGTCTTTCTATCCATCTATTTATCAAACGTAGAAGAAGAAATAACATTCTCAAGTGTAAAGCACAAAGACTAAGTCATCTCATACTGGAGTATGCATAGAGCAATCCTATCTTTCCTTGTACATTCTTTTTCTAGGGCCTGTCAGCTTTCCTGGCGGTTAATACAGCATTAAAGTGTCAAGAGGTGATAAAATGAAGAAGTAGAGGCAGCTGGGGAGGCTGCAGGTTGAAAGAAGAGATAGATAACAAGAAAAACAATCAATAGCATCAACACCTTCTACTCCCTTAAAACATTAAGTATGCATAAAAACCCAACTCAAAATTATGACAACAGGTTTCTGCTTCCACAATAATATTTTTACTGTCTTCAAAATCAGCTCATAAGAGGCAGGAAACTTCCAAAGCAGATTCTGTTAATAAGAGGGATACTGAAGGGGGGAAAACGGCTTCTTCCAATTACTAGTTTTGCCGATGGAAACATTCTACTGCATTTAACCCATTCAGTAAACAGGGGTGTCAAACTACCGGCCCGCGGGCTGGACTGCGCCCACCCCATTACTGTAAATGGCAAAAAAGCTCCCATACGTCGTGCAACGTCACATGACATTGCAAGTTTGATGTGTCTGCTTCAAAATATTATTTTTTCTAAATTTAATTGTTTGGAAATTTATTTGCTTTTTCCTAACTAAATAGAAATTCTTGCGAAAAATTTTCTTGAACCTCTCAATTGCTTTTAAAAAGGAATACGTTGCAAGAATGTACAGTATGATTTTCCTTAGTGGTTTAATGTAGTCAATAGATAAACATATAAGGAAACCTTGTGATGATGGTGATGATGATAGGGCCCACAACTTGGGCATCCTCCTGGATTCACAGCTCAGTTTGGAAGATCATATAGGAGCCGTGGCCAGGAGGGGCTTTTGCCCAGGTTCGCCTGGTGCGCCAGTTACGGCCCTATCTGGACCAAGACGCCCTACGCACAGTCACCCATGCACTCGGGACCTCCTGGCTAGACTACTGCAATGCTCTCTACATGGGGCTGCCCCTGAGGACAACTCGGAGGCTTCAGCTGGTGCAGAATGCAGCCGCGTGAGTTGTGATGGGAGTCTCCCAATACTCCCATGTAACACCTCTTCTCCGCGAGCTGCATTGGCTTCCAGTTGCCCTCTGGGTGAGATTCAAGGTGCTGGTGATGACCTATAAAGCCCTAAATAATAATAATAAACCTTTATTGTCAAAGTACAACATGTGTACATTGAGATTAGCTGAGCCTCCCCCTGTGCTCTCTCCCCCCAACACACAGTGACAACAAACCCTCCATCCCACCACACTATGGGCCCGGATTATCTAAGGGAGCACCTGCTGCCAGCGTCAATTTCCCATCGTCCTGTGCGCTCCCACAGGGAGGGCCTCCTCAGGGTACCGCCGGTCAAGGATTGCCGACGGGCGATCCACAGGGGGAGGGCGTTCTCTGTGGGCGCACCTGCCCTATGGAATCAACTGCCAACGGAACTCCGGACTGCCCCTGACCTTCGTTCATTTCGCCGGGACCTAAAAACCTGGCTCTTTGAACTATCTGATCTGGACTGAGGGGTTTAATGTTTTTAAATTGTGATTTAATTTTTGTGGCTAGACTTAATTTATTTTAATTTTATATTGGATTGTTTTTAAATTTTGCCTTGTAAACCGCCCTGAGTCCTTTGGGAATAGGGCGGTATATAAACCGAATAAATAAATAAATAATAAATAAATAAATAAATGATGATAATAATAATGCTAGACAGGTAGTTGGGTTAGATGAGGTCTATTTTGAGGAATGAATATTTGTTAAAAGATGTGAAAATGTCTGTGTATAAGGTCACACTTCTGCCCACTTTTTTAACATGGAAATGAAAACAGGGAAAACAATTTTAACATAATGGGAATACTGTAAAGTACATAAGAATCGCAGTAAAACAAAAGATGGGTCAACAGAGGTTATGAATGAATCACAGAATTATTGGAATTATTGAGATTGGAAGGGATCCCTACCCATAACATAGGTTTGTCACACAAACGTTAAGACAATTGGCTGCCTAATCTTTGCTTTTAAACTTGAAAACTTTCCATTACAGAGGAGACTGTTCCACTGTTTAATAGCTCTCCTAAACAGAAAATTCCTCCTTACTTCATGTTTGTATCTCCCTCTGTAAACATTTCACC
This sequence comes from Vipera ursinii, assembly GCF_947247035.1. Lineage (NCBI taxonomy): Eukaryota > Metazoa > Chordata > Lepidosauria > Squamata > Viperidae > Vipera > Vipera ursinii. The sequence continues at coordinate 163,281,632 of NC_139512.1, forward strand.
CACTGTACTCTCTTCCTTGTGAAAACTTTTGGGAGACTGCTATGATGCCTCCCTTTAGCTTTCTCTTCTTTTGGCTAAACATATCCAATTCATTTAGTTGTTCTGCATAGGATTTAATCTCCAAATCTCTCATCATCCTTGTTCTTCCTGGAAATCTTTCTAGGTTCTTAGCATCATACTTACTGTGGAAACCAGAACTGGACACAATACTGTAGATGCAGCCTGACTAGTACCGCATAGAGCAGAATTAATCACTGATGATGATCCTGATACGATACCTCTGTTGATGGAACCAAATATTGATCTTTTTCACAGATGAAACATATTGTGGGGTCATACTTAATTTGTGGTTTACCCACATGCTCATATCTTTCTTATAAGTACTACTGTTGAGCCAGGTGCTGCCTATCCAGAACCTATGCACTTCTCAGTACTGAACTACATGATGTCAGATAGGGCCAATGTTCACGTTTGTTAGGATCCTTTGAACCTATAAATATTTTAATGTGCTAGCAATCCTCCCCACTTTTATTTGTCTGAAGAATTGATGGACAGCCCTTCTACACACTCATCTAAGTCATTTATGAAACAAATAAACCCTATAAGAAGTTTCTCTATAAACTAGTAGCAAAACCAAAAAAAGAAGTAATAAATAGAAAGTACAACTAGATGCTAAAATAACATCAAATGCATAAAATTAACTTTAAAACACAGGTGGGTAATGGTGATGTCACCAGCTAATCCTTTCAACCAGAAGCACCTTAACCAGTGCCACCAACATGAACGGGAATTTAAAAGACAACTGATGAAAAAATTGCCAAGAATCTAAGCAACAATGAAACTTGCTAGAAATGAAAGTACTAAAGAAAATAAAATTTGCAATACAACAAAAAAAAATGTTTGAACATTCAAATAAGCAAGGATTGTAAGAAAGTGCCCAAATTATTGCATTCAAGATCAGAAATCACAGAATAATTTGCAGCTTTTTAAAATAAGTATATTCCAAGGCTAATATTGATGAACCCCACAAACTTGAGCTTGTCCCAACTCGTAACCTTTGTGTAATGGGGATATTGTTCACATGTTCAACTAAAAAGTCACCAGGTAGACTAAGTTGTTCCTTTTTAAAAATCCATTCTGTCAACAGAGTTTGATTAGGAATATTCTCAGTGCCAATTACAGTTTTTTCCCCTTCCTACTCAAGATTCCAGGAATCTAATGCAAGTTTATTCAAACTGTATCTAGCCAGCATTGTTGCCTCTTGGACTTATATTTGGTCCGACAGCTTAGAGAGCTTCTTTTGATCTGTTTAAGAGTGGTGCCAATATCTACAGTTATTGTTTGGGGGGGGGGGGTGTGTGCAGTGGATTACCTTCAAAACCTTTTATAGGCAAACAGGCAAAATTGCCTGTTTCAGTAAATTGGCTAGAAGGTCTTCCTCTCCTCTTTTTGAAAGTACTCCAAAATATTGTGCAAACATGATTTAGCAGTGGAAAATCCCCACTGTAGAGCCTGGAAATGTCTTCCTTGGTTTCACTGAGGCTCCCTATTATTCTTTAGTTTTGGTAATGAAATGGCTTTCCAATTTTTAATGTAACTATACATTTCTCTCTCTGTGTTTATGTTTATTCATCTCTCTCTCTCTCTCTCTCTCTCTCTCTCTCTCTCTCTCTCTCTCTCTCTCTCTCCACCCACACACACACACACACACACACAAAACACCCACGGCTACATACAGGAAAAAGGAGGGGAGATATTTATTTTTTGTTTTTTAATTTATTTATTATTATTTATTCATATGGCAATGACTCTGGTTACAAGGATTACAATGTCCAAGGATTAAAACTAACAAGAAAAACCAACAATCCAAATAACAAATGTCCAAACTCAGAGATATTATTTCAATTAGTTAAAAGAACAATAAACATCAACATGAAGCAGAGCTCAGTCACTCTACCAACTCAAATGTCTGAGGGAATAATCATGTTTTAAAGCCATAAAAAAGCTAACCAGGTTAGGTGATTTGGGTTTCCAGAGACATACTGTTCCAAAAGCAAGCAGTACAACAGAGAAAGTGTGACTCCTGAATCCAGCATGATGACATTGTTTTATGGAAAAGATTCAGGGCATGTCTACCCTGTTAGTTCTTGTGAGGCAAGCAGAAACAATTTGAAACAGACAGTCCTCTGAAAAGCATGGTCCAGCGCCACGTAGTGAGTATCAGGAAGATCAAAACCAGAAAGTTAATAACACCAAGAAATACCAAGAATGCTGAAATGTAGGATGGAAGTCCAAGCATATAATAATCTTAAATGATTGGATTCAATCATTTCTTTTACCATGCATTTTTAATGGAACCTATGTGCTACCAAGACAGCAGCCCATCTGTTAAGAATCTTTAAATGCTGTAAGTCCCTCAAAGGCATGATATAATATTTCAGCTAATCAGATTAAGTGCTTGCCCATCTCTGTTACCAATACCTTTTTATTCATAAGGATAAGGGTGCCACAAATTTGCTCATCTACCCTCATACAAAGATCTGAAGCCAAATTTTCAGTGATCATAGCTGGCTTATATACAGTAAATCCTCTGCCTTAATATGATAATTTAAAGCAAGCACACACAAGCACACACACACAACTGTCTATGTAACGATAATAATGATAAGATAATCATGATTTGTTCCTGTATTAAATCTGCAGAAAACTGCTTCGTTGCTGTGGTTGATATTATAGTATATTGTTTTTTTCACAACAAAAAGCCACAGATACTGTCAAGTTAAGAACCTATGAGCAATGTTGACATTGATTCATGTCAATTTAATAGGATGGTTGATAAACTGAACCAAGAATGCCCTACAGATGTTTTGAGTTTCAATAGGTATTAGTCCCAGCCACTATAAAGAATGCCACACAATTATGCAAGTTTAGTGCAAATTCTTTGAAGTAGGCTGCCTATTCATCCATTAAGAAATCAAATATTTACCATGCACCTATGATGCTTTATTCCAATTCAGAAAGATCTAACACTAACTGGAATTAACTTATAAGTTTAGGTACCTAGGGACCACAGTTGCTCCTCTCTATTACAGATATTAAAAGCCTAGTAACTCTCACTTGATAAAGTATTTTGTTCCTTTTCAACTCTCTGAACCTCACTAGCTGTATGCAGCCTGCTGGAGTGAACTACATATAGGGTATAATGTACTGAAAGGCTTCAGTCCTTAACATTTACACACATTCCCTTACTTCATCTCCAACTTCTGCTGATCTTTCCTACTTTCTTGCCTGTTCATCTATCTTAAAATATTTTGATTACAATTCTCACAAGACTTTGCCAATGGCCATGCTAATTGAGCTGAGGAGTCTAAAACATCTGGAAGGTGTCAAATGACACACCCATGTACTAAGAACTCTCTTTAATTTTCTCAAGAATTCCCAAATAATTAGAAGCAATAATCTTTTGGAATAACAACAAATTAGCCTTCAGGAATAATAAATTTATTACAGCATAAGTTCTTCACAGATGCAGATGAAAATTATAATACATTTGTTGACCTTTATAGGTGCCACCAAACTTTGTAGTTTAAATTTCTTACTGACTTTGGAATAACTTTTCTTTAAATATATAGTAGCAACTATGCTGGACAGGAGATATAGGAGTCTAGCACATCAGATTGGGAAGACTGTAAAATTTTAGCAGATGTACTCTTTGTCTTCTTTTATGTAACTTTGATGAATTAGCTGGAATCATCTAGAACAGTGGCCCCCCACCCCAACCTTTTGGGCACCAGGAACAGGTTCTGTGGAGAGTAATTTTCTGCAGACTGGAGGGGGCATGGTTTCAGATGCTGCCTGCATCCTATGGATGGGGATTCACTTGTTTGAGAGACCAGGTTTCTGGCATGCCATTGTGAAGACATTATAAATTTAATACTCTCTATCTGACACTAAATAAATGTTATGCATCTTCCCTGATAGCCTATGTATCATTCCATGAGAAATAACCAGATCTCTAGAGAACATGGTTTGAACCATCTGGGGTAACAACACCAGGTTAGCAGAATGAGTAGGATATTCAGAATGCTCTTTGTACACAAAGTCCAACAATGCTGGTCGCAACACTTGAGGGCTTATTTTCCTCAAGGAAGTAGTGAAAATATTTCTTATGTTATATAAAAAGGGTATGATTCTTTACCTTGTTAGGTAGCAGATGCCTTCAGACATCAGGAATACTGCATGGATAGAAAAAGATTAAAAGTTAGGAATATACTGTTCATGAAACTGATGCTCATATAAACAATAATACAGAGATCCTTTTATTTTAAAATTATGGTTAAAAAGCAGCTTTTTTCCCAATGGACTGTAATACTGAAATCTGAAAGGGCTGCCTCTGCTTTTCAGAAGCAAATTTATGACTTCTGTGGCACTTCTTTACTTAAAAGGCATTATACACAGAACCTTCCTCCTGCAATGTAAATTTGTAGAAAGGTTTTGAATCTCATCCTAGAGAGCATTTGAGCTTCAGAATATCAACAGAGTTTTTTATTCCTATATACATTCTCCTTACTTGAAACGAACCTTTTAAAGATCTGGTAACTGACAACTGTAATATTAACTTGCCAGGGTAGTTTAGGTGCCTGCATGTGAAATAGGAACTTCTTCACATAGAGATGCAGATATTATGTTTTTTTTTTCCCAATGGTGACCCGCAAATAATTGAACAGTCTCCCCAATCTACTTTAAGCAAAGATATTTTAAATGGCAAGCGTTGTCACCTTTTACACACTTATCATAGGTATGCCATCACTGAACTAGATCTTCAGTGATAGAAATAGATCTGACAACGCACAACAGAAACCTGCAAGACAGTGTGAAAACTTTGGCAGAGTTAACAGGGAAACAACTGCAGATTATGGAAGACAATTAAACATTTCCATACCTAACTTCTCCCTGTTAAAATATGTTTTTATATGATATAATAACCGTTCACTGGTGAACCAGATTTCCCCATACAACTCTGGTACCTAGTTTTCCCTTAGTTTTATTCTCTAGCTGCAGTATATCTTCTGTAATAGCTTTTGATTCCTGAGAACTTTTGAGAACTGTAATCCCAACTGATCTGGAAAGCACTAAAAATAATATTTTTAAGCAAACTGATTTCCCAGATTGGGAAAGCAAGGCACAGAATGCCGAGCTTGTAATTTGCCTGGACATAAGTCAGAGGATCTATGGGGAATGTATGTTCTGCACAGAAATGGTTATTCCTCCATGAGTTTTGGTACAAAACAAATGATAGTCTTGTGCAGTTGTCTGATTGCTTTGTTATACTTCCATGGTGAATAATCATGTTTCTATTTTTGTAAAGTGCTATAGTAGCCTTTTATAAGACAAGGGCTGTGTAAACTCTTAATGCAATTATTCAATAATGACACAATTATTTTTTCATGAGATAAAAGATTGTAATTCTAATATATCACTACTTAATATTTTGTAATTACAAATTACAATGGTAAATAAATAGATCAATCTACATATGGTGAATAGTCTAAAGACCAAATTAAACATCTAGAAGGAATATACTTCTGAAGGTAGTTGCTGGGGATAAGTAAGTGGCATAGTTTCAAATTTCTGGAATGAAGTTTTATGGGCATAGCACAGCAAAATATCTCTCTACCAGCCATTACAACAACTGCATGTTTTTTTCCAAGATTGTGTGACTGTTTCACTAGGACTATTGTAGCTGAAATAACTCTGGAGTAAGGATACAAGCAATAAGGGGAAATTCACAGGAATTTATCCATCATGAAATACTGCAATGTAACAAGACAACAAAAGATTTGAACACAACAAATTATATCCCGGGGTTCATAAATGTACCGGTGATATAGGATGTCAAATGTATTAAACAAGGCTGTCAGGTCCAAAAGATATTATGTAGTGATACTTAGCCACCAAAATGTGTTGGGAATGACAACACAAAATATCGTTCAAAATTTCAGAAAGCATATTCTCAGTTGAATGGCCTGCCTGACATCCTGACTGATAAGGATAGAGAAGACTATTAGGAAATAAATGAAGAATCAACTGAGAGAGACAACTCTCCTAAGCCAGGGCTTTTCAATCTGGTGGTACGTTGGCACCTGGCAGGTGGTACGCGTACGGCAGGTTGAAAAGCACTGTAAAAAAAAGTGTAAAAGTGTAGGCCTGTGGGAAAGTCAGCTGGAGATGCGGTGTTGCCGGGGCTCTGCCGAGCGCCCAGGATCAACTTGGGGCTCCAGCTGATTGGCGCATGACTCAGGCTGACTGATGCTTGCATCCTCCTGCTTCGTCCTGCAACGTGGAGCTCTCATCCAGCACTCTTTGCTGATGTCGTGCCTGCAGCTATGGCAGGATCAGAAGGGCTCCAAAGGAGGTAGCTGCAGGGGGGACGGGAAAGCAGGATCCAGCCCCGTTGGGATCAGGAAGGCTCTGAAGGAGGTAGTTCTAAAATCGATGGGCTGCTGCTGGGGAGGAGAATCAAAATAGGGCAAAACGAGTGTAGTCCATCATGGTTTATGGATTGCCAAGTCTTCCTTGGGTTTTCCTGTTTCTTCCTGGGCTATTAATATCACATTGGCAAGGTCTGTGCTGAACATCTGGCTGCAAACTAGTCCATCCTTCTGAGGTTAGTAAAATGAGGCCCCAGATTGTTGAGGGCAGTATGCTGACATTTGCAAACTGCTCAGAAAGTGCTGTAAAGCACTTGGAGTGGTATATGTAACTCTATGTGCAATTGCTATTGTTACAAAATGCAAAGACACATACACATAGACCAAAATGAGTAGGAGGAGTGGGTAGAATAGAGAGACTATCACTGACGGGACAGAGCAAAAATCCTGAGGAATTATTATGAATAATAAAGTTTCAATAAAGCTATGTAGGACAGCAGGGCAAAAGAAAACAAAGCTATGTTATGGCATGGGTCAAGGAAAAGAGCCTTTTCCATTGTGGTCCCCGCTCTGTGGAATATTCTACCATTAGAAGTGTGACCTGCTCCTCCCTTTTGGTCCTCCAGAAGGATATCAAAACCTGGTTTTGTTGGTTGCTTACAGCCCAAAGGGGGGCACTCACCACTGGAGATGGTTGATAGGGTAAGAAGATCTCATTCCCAAGCCACCATGTCTTTGGTTTTAGTTTTATATATAGCTTTAAAAATTTTAATTCTTTTCGTTTTACTCTTCATAAGATGGCCAGAGTCACCTTATTGGCGAGAGAAGTAGTATATAAATTTTAATGATGATGATGATGAAAAACCTTTCAGAAATTGTGAAATGAGTCCAGTAGGATGATAATTGAAGGCACTTGATAAGATGTAACTGGGAGATTGGGGATGAGAGTCTTCCAAAAGCCAGTTTGAACAAAAATCATAGTCATGCCTTCCTCTTTCCCACAGAAACAAGTTTATAACACTTGTTAAAGTATTGCTACATACAAGTATAACAAGTAGAATCTGTACTTCTCAGAGCAGAATGTAGAGGAGCACAGAGATGACATGGGAGAATTTAGTGAAAAATAAACTTAGCCTGGAAAAACAAGAAGTAACTTATGCAGCTGTATCTGTCCAATATCCATATTTTTAACACCATGTCCTCACTCACATTGCCTTCAAGTCATCCTAAACCCAAGCTAAGTCAGTTTAAATACAAATTAAACTGTTCCAGTGTTAAAGCTAGAGCCTTGGTGGAGCAGTGGGCTAATGCCTCCTTAAGTAACACCAGCTGCCTGCAATTAGTGCAGGTTCGAGTCCCACCAGGCTCAAGGTTGACTCAGCCTTCCATCCTTCCGAGGTAGGTAAAATGAGGACCCAGATTGTTGGGGGCAATTAAGCTGACTTTGTAATAATGCCACTTGGGGTGTGTGTGAAAGCCCTAATAAGCAGGCATATACATAGAATGAAGGCTACTGCTAAGCTTGTAAGCCGCCCTGAGTCTTCGGAGAAGGGCGGGATATAAATGGAATTAAAATAAAATAAATAAATATAAATGGAATTTAAAAAAAAAAAACCAGTGTCCCTCTTCTCTTCAACTTTTGCTGTGGATATAATTTAGCATGCTTCATCAAAAATATGGTTATTGATACAGTCATGGTCAACCCTGCCAGTCACTTCAGACTGTGAGAGAACACATTTGGTTGCTGGGAACTGTTTTGGCTTGGGCTGCAGAGAAGATTGAAGATCTGGTTTCTGCAAAGTCATCGTTGCCTTGGAAGAGTGAGGAAGATTCTCAGGGATGACTCACACCCTGGACGGTATCTCTTTACTCTCCTACCATCCGGTAGGAGATATAGGAATATAGCCAGCCGTACCAACAGGCTGAAAAATAGCTTTTATCCGTGGGCTGTTAGGCTTTTAAATGGACATAATCTTATGCAGAATTGACTTGGGAGGCCGGTGTGTGGTGTAGTTGGTTCACATAGTGTGGTGGGATGGAGGGTTTGTTGTCACTGTGTGTTGGGGGGAGAGAGCACGGGGGGAGGCTCAGCTAATCTCAATGTACACATATTGTACTTTGACAATAAAGGTTTATTATCATCATCATCATCATCATTATTATTATTATTATTATTATTATTATTATTAATTATTATTATTATTATTATTATTATTATCTGCCTACGCAATGCCTGGCTAGCTAGTTCCAAAGCCAGCCAGGCCTTTTGTGGGTTCCTTTTAATCTCAGGTGTAATATGCTTTTGAAAGCATGTTAGAGCCATAACAGTAGCTCCATTCAAATGAAACTAGGAGAATCAATCAATCACATTTCTTAACTTCTCCCATACTGTATGGAAAACACTAGTCTGCATTGGGACAGTAATTTTTTCCCCAGCATAATTTTATGCCAGCATATGGACAGGTAGACAGGATAGTTAACATGGCAACCTACAGAGACAACTGCACACAGTTTATGAAGTAGCCATATGAGGCTGTAAAAAGATGCAGTTGCTTTAATGATTCAAAAGTACACACTCTTCACGTGCTCCTACAAATTCTTAAAAGGAAACAGACTTTTGGGTTGAACTCCAAGGGCTTTTATATTCCAAAAAATAATTTTCAGAGTGATCTTTCCCTTAGCTGTTTTAGCAATTTCCCCCCCGCCCCCGATCTGTGTAAACCAATGCATCTCATCAGCAATGGAAGAAGAAGATGGTGAACGTCATCAATGGGGGGGGGGGGGCAGTAGAAGTAGGCAGAAACAGTGTCCAAAAGAGCAGAGATTGAGGGAACTAGGTGGGTGAGGAGAGTTGAAATGGAGGAAAACACAGCAGGGAAGGAAAAATGTGAGGTTCTCAGCTAGCTACAGCATGGTGTGGGCCTCACAACTGCAACCAGAATACCAGAACTGCTGTTACTAAGCAGTACAATCACATGATGTTTCATCTAATAACTATTTTGCTTAGTGATGAAAATTCTCATTCCAATTAGGTCATTAAGTGAGGATTACTTGTACAGTATTTCTGAAAAGAAAAAGTGTTGTTCTTTTTATAAAATGATTTTCAAGTTTAACAAACAACATCTGAAATATTTCAAGTATTTTAAAATGTGTAAATAACAAAAACAACAAAACATACCGTTGGCTAATTAAGGAAACCTGAAATAGATATGATAGGAAAGAGTAAGTACATTTTATTTTTAAGTATTTTTCACATGTATTCAAATTACTAATTCCACTTATGTTAGAAAATAATTGCATTTAATTTATTTAGCATTAATGTTAGATAAATAAGGAGAGATATAATTAGCACCAGCTAGTCAATATTCAGAAAAAAATTTGTTTTTTTCTAGGACCAGTTTTAAGCACTATCCAAAATCGCAAAAAAAAACAAAACCCAAATTAACTATGATTTCAAAATAAGAAATGATTGCAGGCTGTAATAGATCACTTTTTTTAAAAAAAAAAACCTATACTGCTGCTATGTGATTTTACTTACTGCACTGGTCCAAATGTTGTTCATGCACTTGGAATTATTTAACACAAAACATTAATGTATTAAATATATATTGAAAAAGAACAAATTTCCATTTTCAGAGTTATGTTTTCAGTTGTGATCAATTTTAAATAGTGTAGAGCCTCAGTGGAAATCAAAGAAAAGCACAATCACTGCTCCCCAAAGTGCCAATAAAATTATTTAAATTATTTGAGACTTGGAACACAAAAATACATAAATCATATTCTAAAATCTCTTAAGACTAAGTTTTTAGAATGCTGGTGTATTTAATTCCTGCTTCCTGTCTTCTTTCAGACTGAAGCCATGGGAGTACTACAGTTGCTAGGATTTGGGGATTTGGATTAAAGTCTATCATTATTTTTCATTTAATACTCCCTCACAGAGCAATCAGTGGTCATATGGTGTTTACCAACCCTGGATATTTAAACCCACTTGATCAGATTTTGTGCTATAATTTGTATCTCAATACAGATTACCTCTAATGTAGATGATGTGTGCCTTTATGAGGGCAAAGAAACTAATCCTAAAGCAGAATTTCCTATCTTGTGGTGCTTTGATAGATACAGGAATGCACTTTTCATCATGATCATGCTAATGATATTCTAAAGTTAATGTCCTAGCTCAGGGGTGTCAAACTCAATTTCATTGAGGGCCGCATCAGCATGGCGGTTGCCCTCAGGGGGCCGGGTGGGTATGGCCAGGGTGGGCGTAGTCTACTGGGTGGGCGTGGGTAGAGTGCGTATGGCCTACTGGGTGGGCATGGCCAGCTCTACATCATTCGCATCAAGGGTGCCTATGGGGTCCTGGGCAGGAGTGGGACAGATCTGAGGGTCTCTGGCAGAAGGAGGGTCTCTGGGCCAGGGCCAAGGCAGTGGGGGCCGTTCCCTCACTGTTTCCAGGATGGCTTCGCGGGTCACATGAAACCACTTTGCGGGCCGGATCCGGCCCCCGAGCCTTGTGTTTGACATGTCTGTCCTAGCTTGATGTTTCTGCACAAAACCACAAAGGTGAGTGTGCACCTTTGCAAATGCTTCAAGCACTATAGAATGCAGTAGAGACTTCTTTAAAAATACATTTGCTTTATAGTGACTCTAATCATGTTTATTTCACATTAGGAAAATAAGTATAATGTACTTTCACAAAAATGAAGGTTTAAAAGCAAAATATATACACACATTTTTACCTCAGTTGTATTTCGAAAATAAAAACACATTAACACCCTCAACCTTTATGCTTATCAGTAGCCAAATTATTTTACAACAGAGAAGTTTCAGTAATTTTAGACCAAAGATGAGAAGTAAAAAATATTAAAGTACTGCAATACCAGAGTGGTTGCATGTTTATAGCCAAATGGTATACTTTTAGGGGGCTATATCTAATCCCCTTCATGGATTACTGCCTTGTCGTGGTGAAAGGGCTTGCATAATTCAATGAAGCTATGAGCTATGCCGTGCAGGGCCACCCAAGACAGACAAGTCATAGCAGAGAGTTCTGACAAAATGTGTTACACTGGAGAAGGAAATGGCAACCCACTCCAGTATTTTTGCCATGAAAACCCTATGGACAGTACCAAAAGGCAAAAAGATATGACGCTGGAAGATGAGCCCCTCAGATCGGAAAGCGTCCAATATGCTACTGGGGAAGAGCAGAGGGCTAGTACTAATAGCGCCAGAAAGAATGAAGCGACTGGGCCAAAGCCGAAAGGACGCTCAGCTGTGGATGTGGTGAAAGGAAAGTCCGATGCTGTAAAGACTTTTTCTCCATAGGAACCTGGAATGTAAGATCCATGAATCAAGGAAAGCTGGACGTGGTCAAACAAGAGATGACAAGACTGAACATCGACATCTTAGGTATCAGCGAACTAAAATGGACAGGAATGGGTGAATTTAATTCAGATGACTATCAGGTATACTACTGCGGGCAAGAATCCCTCAGAAGAAATGGAGTAGCCTTCATAGTCAATAAAAGAGTAGGAAAAGCAATACTGGGATACAATCCTCAAAATGACAGAATGATCTCAGTTCGAATCCAAGGCAAACCATTCAATATCACAGTAGTCCAAGTCTATGCCCCAACCACCGGTGCTGAAGAGGATGAAATTGACCAGTTCTGTGAAGCCCTACAGCACCTTATAGAACAAACACCAAAAAATGATGTCCTTATCATCATGGGGGAATGGAATGCTAAAGTAGGAAGCCAAAAGATAACCGGAATAACAGGCAAGTTTGGCCTTGGAGTACAAAATGAAGCAGGGCACAGGCTGATAGAATTTTGTCAAGAGAATACGATGGTCATAGCAAACACTCTTTTTCCAACAACCCAAGAGATGGCTCTACACATGGACATCACCAGACAATCAACAAAGAAATCAGATTGACTATGTGCTCTGCAGTCAAAGATGGAGAAGCTCTATACAGTCAGTAAAAACAAGACCAGGAGCTGACTGTGGTTCAGACCATGAGTTTCTTGTTGCAAAATTTAGGCTTAAACTGAAGAAAGTAGGGAAAAGCACCAGGCCACTCAGATATGAACTACCTAAATTATATCCCTGATAAATACACAGTAGAGGTGACAAATAGATTTAAGGAATTAGATCTGATAGACAGAGTGCCTGAAGAACTATGGACAGAGGTTCGCAACATTGTACAAGAGGTAGCAACTAAAGCCATCCCAAAGAAAAAGAAAGGCAAGGGAGAAAAAGAAAGATATGCCCAATTGAATGCAGAATTCCAGAAAATATGTAGAAGAGATAAGAATGCCTTCTTAAATGAACAGTGCAAAGAAATAGAAGAAAACAATAGAATAGGGAGGACCAGAGATCTCTTCAAGTAAATTGGAGAGATGAAGGGAACGTTTCATGCAAAAATGAGCATGATAAAGGACCAAAATGGCAGGGACCTAACAGAGGCAGAAGAGATTAAGAAGAGGTGGCAAAATTACACAGAAGAACTATACAAGAACAAACTTAATGTCCCTGATAACCACGATGAGGTGGTCATTGACCTTGAGCCAGACATCCTAGAATGTGAAGTGGGCCTTAGGAAAGCTGAGCAACAACAAAGCTAGTGGAAGTGACAGTATTCCAGCTGAGCTATTCAAAATCTTAAAAGACAATGCAATAAAAGTGCTACACTCAATTTGCCAGCAAATTTGGAAAACTCAACAGTGGCCACAGGATTGGAAAAGATCAGTTTACATTCCAATTCCAAAGAAAGGCAGTGCCAAAGAATGTTCAAACTATCGCACCATTGCACTCATTTCACACGCTAGTAAAGTTATGCTTAAAGTCCTACAAGCTTGACTCCAGCAGTATGTGGAGAACTACCAGAAGTACAGACAGGATTTCAAAGAGGCAGAGGAACTAGAGATCAAATTGCCAACATATGCTGGATCATGGAGAAAGCTAGAGAGTTCCAGAAAAACATCTACTTCTGCTTCATTGACTATGCTAAAGCCTTTGATTGTGTGGATCACAACAAACTGTGGCAAGTTCTTAAAGAGATGGGAGTACCAAACCATCTTATTTGTCTCTTGAGAAACCTATATACAGGTCAAGAAGCAACAGTGAGAACTGGACACAGAACCACTGATTGGTTCAAAATTGGGAAAGGAGTCCGGCAAGGCTGTATACTGTTGCCTTGCCTATTTAACTTATATGCAGAGCACATCATGAGAAAGGCAGGGCTAGATGAATCAAAAGTTGGAATTAAGATTGCCGGAAGAAATATCAAAAACCTAAGATATGCAGATGATATCACTCTAATGGCAGAAATTGAAGAGGAACTAAAGAGCCTCTTGTTGCGGGTAAAGAACGAGAGAGCAAAAGTTGGCTTAAAACTTAACATTAAGAAAACCAAGATCATGGCAACTGGCCCTCTCAATTCCTGGCAAATAGATGAGGAAGAAATGGACGTAGTGAAAGATTTTATTTTCCTGGGCTCCAAGATAACTGCACATGGGGACTGCAGCCAAGAAATTAAAAGAGGCTTGCTCCTGGGGAGGAAAGCCATGGCAAATCTAGACAGCATACTAAAAAGCAGACACATCACCCTGCCAACAAAAGTGTGTATAGTCAAGGATATGGTCTTCCCAGCTGCAATGTATGGCTGTGAAAGTTGGACCGTAAGAAAGGCTGAGCGCCAAATAATTGAGGCCTTTGAGCTATGGTGCTGGAGAAGACTCCTGCAAGTCCCTTGGACTGCAAGGCGATCAAACCTGTCAGTCCTAGAGGAGATCAACCCTGACTGCTCTTTAGAAGGACAGTTCCTGAAGTTGAAACTCAAATACTTTGGCCACCTAATGAGAAGGAAGGACTCACTGGAGAAGAACCTAATGCTGGGAAAGATGGAGGGCAAGAAAAGAAGGGGACGACAGAGAATGAGGTGGCTGGATGGAGTCACTGAAGCAGTAGGCGTGAGCTTGAATGGACTCCAGAAGATGGTAGAGGATAGGAAGGCCTGGAGGAATGTTGTCCATAGGGTTGCGATGGGTTGGACACGACTTCGCAACTAACAACAACAATCTAATATAACTAGTAGGATTATATATTGTATCCTGTTTTATTGGGAAAATGAATTTGCACAATCACAAAATACAGACGATCCTGCATAGCTAAAAAGCAAGCAATTTAAAAGAAGAGATACTGAAACAGCATTTTGCAAAATGAAAATATTATCTCAATTATTTCAATCAATAAGACCACTTAAGGTCTGTGCTCTTGGATAGAAGAGTAGTGAGACCTTCAAAACAGAGAATGCACTATTTTTGGAGATTAAAAATGCACCAATTTTCATTCTCTTCCTCTTTTGCTTGACACATGGAGGGGCAACCTGCTCCATGCCCCAGTGAAGTTTGATATAGCTTTCATTTCATATAAAATTTTAGAGCCAATCCATTGAGAAACAGTCTTAAATCTCTGCTAGGGTTAGGAAAAAGCAGATAAACAAGACAGACTAACAGACAGATGATAAGTAAAAGACTTGCTTAAATGGACTAACTTTATATAAAGTTAAATTTCTGAAATTTGTTAGAAGCTGCTTCTTAACCAGCATATTTTCTTTTTAAAGATTTAGTTTAAATATAACTTTTCTGATATCTTTATTTTAGATATATTAATGAGCAACGTGACAAAAATAATAAAAAGTTCGCCTTGTCCGTTTAGACTTTTATTCCCTTTTTCTGCATCTTTGAAAAACACCTGATTGGCCTCGACTAGACAGCATTCATGACTAATGAAGTATTACATTTACTTATTAATACTTTATTAATATGATGGTATATTATGGTGTAATATATAGAACAGCCTAGCATATAAAGCAAGTAGTGTGAATTTTGTCCTGTATGCTAATTCACAAGTCAGGAACTAGCAAGAACAAAAATTTACCCTTCTCTAGCATTTGCATTAAAAAAAAGTCTTCAAGGGATCACAGAATCATTTCATTTTAATTGAACAGATGGATTCACAAAAGAGAACAGCAAGAGGTCTGGCATTATTTAAGATATGTGACTGATTTGTATTTCCAAATGCCAGGTACAGTGGCACAAAAATTGAAATGAAACACCATGTCACTACAACATACTCAGATGACATCCAGTCTCTTCAAAGCAAACAGATTTTTTTAATAGTGGAAATCTTACAAAGTTTCAGTATTTTCTGATTTTTTTATAATTCTTTATATAAAAATATTTCCCTTTTTATTATATTGCTATAAATCTTAATACAATTAAATTAGATAGACAGACATCACAGACAAACACCATTTGTATCACACAGACGATACTTAAACACCAAGGACCATGGCCCAGCAACAATGACAACAACCAGCCAACCAGCCAATCAAACAGTCTGAAACCAGACCATGACTCAGAAACATCCGGACAAACAACACCCACACCAATTTAAAGGCCAGTGCTCTGACAGACGAGCACAATTCAAAGCACACTCAAGATGTCTAGGATGTCTTGGTGTTTTTCTATTTGATGCACTTTTCAGTACTTTGTAATAATGTTCTTGTTTTTTTATTTAAAATTTGTTTAATAAAAATATTTTTTTAAAAAAAAGATGTCCCCCTGAATGGAGACAAAATGTTTGCAGCCAAATTGTCAAGCTCGGAGATCAAACCTACAGCCCAAGTACCAACCAGAGCTAATATTCAAACACATCTCAAATATCACAAAATCATTTGACCTTTTCATATGCAACTTATATAAAAGGGGAGATGGTCTATTCATGTCGTGGCCAACCATTTTCATATTGTAAAGTTTGAGAACAAATGATTAATTAATTAAATGAAATAAAAGTAGGCATATGCTATGTTTCTGAAAGACCAAAAGGGGAAGAATGTAATAAATATGAAGATGATTCAGACTTCTCATTCAACTGAGATCATTGGCTACACTCACTGTAAAGCCATTTTCAGTTTTCATATGTTATCTTTTCTTTCCAGTAAATAAATAAACATGCTTGCTTCATCTTTCTGTGTTTCAAGCTACCAACTAAAAACTTATGGTAACTTTGCAAACACCTATGACATTATTATGCTAATTAAATGTGCCAATTCAGATGCACTACTTCTTATGCAAAAGAGCAGTATCATATTCAATGTTTCTGAAATGTATTGAAATAGAAAGCAAAATGGTAGCTTTGACCATATAACCTGTTTAACTAACATTCAATAAAACTTTGCCTATTTAATTCAATTTATTGGTGCCTGCATCTTTTATCCTCCTACAGTAAGCAAAATATTTGCTTTGATCATGCAGTTTATTTAGCTTACTTATTGGAAAGGAAAGCCCTGTAATTTCTAGGAGAATTTGTGCACTGCTGGAGCAATACAAGAACAAAAGCACTATTATTTTCCTCTTCTCTGATGTCAACTTTACATTTGGTACATTTAAAACTGATGGTTTAGCTCTGCATATACCGTATTTTCTGGCGTATAAGATGACTGGGCATATAAGACGACCCCCTACATTTCCTGTTAAATTATAGGGTTTGGGCTATACTCGCCGTATAAGACTACCCCTCTTCCAACGCACACCAAATAAAAATTAAAAAAAACATCAGATTTGATTTTAATATGGTAATTTTAATTCAAATGCTTATGACATGCAGGTGCTTAGTAGGAAAACTGTCACTTATAAACATAAGGCTGTTTGTCATCAAACATGTAAACATAAAACAGTGCAAGTGGATTAAACTATTAATAATAATAATAATAATAATAATAATAATAATAATAATAATGAAGAAGAAGAAGAAGAAGAAGAAGAAGAAGAAGAAGAAGAAGAAGAAGAAGGAGAAGAAGTAGTTGGAGGGGACCTTGGAGGTCATCTAGTCCAACCCCCTGCTAAGGCAGGAAACCCTATACCATTTCAGACAAATGGCTGTCCAGTCTGTTCTTAAAAACTTCCAGTGTTGGAGCATTCACCACTTCTGGAGGCAGGTTGTTCCACTGGTTAATTGTTCTAACTGTCAGGAAGTTTCTCCTTAGTTCTAGGTTGCTTCTCTCCTTGACTAGTTTCCATCCATTGCTTCTTGTCCTGCTTTCAGGTGCTTTGGAGAATAGCTTGGCTCCCTCTGCTTTGTGGCAGCCCCTGAGATATTGGATCACTGCTATCATGTCACCCCTCACCCTTCTCTTCGTTAAGCTACACATACCCAATTCCAGCAACCATTCCCTATTTTCCTAATTCACTTTTTCACTTTTCCTAATTCACTCTAAAGCTTTCCCTGCACAGAGCCTTAAATAACACCAGCTGCCTGCAATTAGTGCAGGTTCGCATCCCACCAGGCTCAAGGTTGACTCAGCTTTCCATCCTTCCAAGGTAGGTAAAATGAGGACCCAGATTGTTGGGGGCAATAAGCTGACTTTGTAATAATGCTGCTTGGGGGGGGGTGTGTGAAAGCCCTAATAAACAGGCATATACACAGAATGAAGGCTATTGCTAAGCACATTGGTTTGTGCTTTAAATTGTAAGCCACCCTGAGTCTTCAGAGAAGGGCAGGATATAAATGGGATTTTTTTAAAAAAAGACCAAATGGGAGATCTGCTCCAGGTTTTCCAGCCAGCCCGCCCAGTTCCTGAGTCAAATGTGTCCTTAGAGCTAAGCCGCTGCTCTGGCTGCTGCCTTCCCCACCTGCCTTTCAAGTTGGGATATACTACAGCTGCTCTTCAACTTTAGAAGGAAAGACGCCCAGACCCCAGCCTGTAAAAAATCACAGACTGCAGCTTCTTCTCCAATTGGTCCCGCTTTCCCTGTGCAGACTAAATGGGAGATCCGCTCCAGGTTTTCCAGCCAGCCCTGTCCCTAAATTTTCAGCACCCGGCGTATAAGACGACCCCTGACTTTTGAGAAGATTTTCATGGGTTAAAAAGTAGTCTTATACGCCGGAAACTACGGTATACAGAGTGCTACATCCATCTTGGAAAATTAGACAACTTGTTTAATTATTCATTGAATATATACCCCAACTTTCTGCCAAAAATGGTACTCAAAGTAAATAAATACAGTAAAAAATAAGGATAAAAGAGCATGAATTCAAAATGCTTTTTATAAATGGATACAAAGATACATAAACATAAATAAATAAAAAGAAATAAAAACATAGCTGAAATTCTGCTCAGGAGATAAATCAGCTTAAGATCAAATGCCTCCTAAATAATTAGAGTTTCATCTGTTGATGAAAAGACAACTAAGAAGAGAATAGTCTAAAAAATCTGAGAACAATCACCAGAAAGGCCTGCCTCAAACTCATAGTGAACATTTCTCCAATGAGGCAGTACCAAGAAAAGGATTTGAACAGCCTCGAATGGTAGAATGTGAAGTTTCCAATAGTCTGGGAATTTATATGTGACCTTATTAATTAAAATCAAAATTTAGAAATTTGCAAGGAAGCTGACAAGAAACTAGTGAAGTTATACTAATAAAGGAATATGTACCTTATTGGCCCCAATTAGCAATAGAGACTCACTGTTTCAAAGAAAGCCTATGCCAACCATACAGACAAAGAAACTAACAAATTATTATGGAATTTTAGAAATCAGCAAAACTGGAATGCCAGCTTCACACATGACAGTTTTAAAGAGAAATGGCACTCCATTCAAACAAGTTAAATAACTTATTCTCTGTTCCATCTCTCAACTAACTAGGGGGATTTGTAGAGATAAAAAATTCCAAATAACGGCACCAAAATTCCTGACAACCAAACGTTCCACAGAACTACTCCCAAGATTTCATGTGTATGTATTTATGTATGTATGTATGTATATAAATGTATGACAAACAGAACAGAATCTTAACATATTGTAGTCCATGTGTGTCTGTTTGTATGCACCAAATTGTAAATGTGAGCCAGCTGCCAAGCATCAAATTGCAATCATATATTGCCAGGTTGATGCAATGGTTGCACTGATAATCATTGTACCAATAATAATGGGCACCTTGGGTGCAATTCCAAAACTTCTGGAATAGCACTTGAATGCTACTGACATTGACAAAATCCCCATCAATCAATTGGAAAAGGCAGCTTTTTATTTCAAACAGTTTACATCCTGTGATCATACGTTTAAAGATACTCCTATTCAACAACTTCCATCTATGGGACAACTTGCCACAGCCAACTTGCTATGGCCAACTCGCCATGGCCAACTCACCACAGTCAACTTGCCTCAGAACAACTTGCCATGGAACAACTCACTGCGGAACAATTTAACAATTCTATTTAATTATTTAAAATAAATAAAAACATATTTTAATTTTTGTTGATTACATTTCATTCTGTTCCTCCTTTTGCATCCTTTCTTTAATAATTCTATTCCACCATTTCTTTGTTATTAGTGAAACTTTTGTCCAGCAATGAGTTGTCCTGCAGAGTTGGCCATGGCGAGTTGGCCACGGTGAATTGTCATGGACCCTCTGTCTATCCCAAGTCCTTGGGAAGGACTTAATAGGAAGACAAAAATGCCAAATGCAGCCTAAATATGTGGCTGGATATTTTAAATTTATATGCCAGCTGACTCCAAGAAACTTTGGGCGGTTTATAATTGTTAAAATATTTAAAACAAAAAACAGCAAATAAAAAAACCCATACGACAAAAGAACAATGATGTCAAGAAAATAAGCCCAGCGGGGAACAGAAAGAAATGAAGGAGTATTGGGGGCATCTCCAAAGGCCTGTGCAAAGAGCCAGATCGTTAAGGTCCTTTGAAATACTAAGGGGGGGGGAGGAGAGACCTTAGTCCAGAGAGCAGGCGCAGGGAGATATTATGAGTGACAGAGCATGCACCACTTTCTGAACTCAGCCCTTCCAAGAAATAGTCATTATAAAATATTGTTGTTAGCTGTGAAGTCGTGTCCGACCCATCGCGACCCTATGGACAACGTTCCTCCAGGCCTTCCTGTCCTCTACCATCTTCTGGAGTCCATTTAAGCTCACGCCTACTGCTTCAGTAACTCCATCCAGCCACCTCATTCTCTGTCGTCCCATTCTTCTATCATAAAATATACCAGGTACCACTCTAAAAACCACCATGCATAATTGTACTAAAAACTACAGGAAATCCAGCAAAATTAACAAACTCTATGCCACTATTGGTCATCCAATATCCAGTCCAGTGTGTTCCACATGCAGGTTTAGTTTGAAGCCAGACTGAGATAAAGCCATATAATCTGTATTATCTAGAAATCCTGAGAACCATCATCCCCTATTGCAATACCTTAACTAACAATAGAAACACAGTACAAATTTGGGAATTGTTCTTTGCTTCATTAATAAGCTTCTGGACAGGACCAACTTAAAGCCAGGACATTACTCTGGGTCGTTTCTTATAATAATTTTCATGTTCTTGTTATACATAATTCAAATTGAGCCTTAGGGTTTTCAGATCAAGTTGAGGATTAGAAGATTTATTTAAGAGTGCCAAGCCATGGAAAAATAGCGTTTTGCATCAATCTATACACATTATTAACCAAAAATTATAATTGCCCAGAGGTTAACATTAACCAGGGCTTTTTTTCTCACAGAACACTCAGAACGGCGTTCCGGCACCTTTTTTTTGGAGAAAAAAAAGCTCCCTCTATTGGCTTTCGAAAGCCTATTGCAGGGGTAGGCAATCTTGGCTCTTTTACGACTCATAGACTTCAACTCCCAGAAATCCTGAGCCAGCCACACTGAGTGGTAAGAGAGAGGTTTCCAAGCTGAGCCATGCTGGCTCAGGAATTCTGGGAGTTGAAGTCCTTGAGTCATAAAAGAGCCAAGGTTGCCTACCCCTGCACTAGAGGAGGACATTAAAATTATTTACAAGGTTACTTCTTTAGGAACTAAACTTTTAGAATCTAAAACAGCTAATTCAAAAAAGCCAACAGAAAAGAACCTCACATTTTTCATCTGCTTCTGTCTTTTGGAAGGTAAAATTAGATAACAAAATAATCTATTTCCTATGTTAACATCTCTGCAATGAAATCAATAAAGGTAACAGGAAAGAAATGAGAAACATTTTTCTCAATGTAATATGTCTAATTTAGCTGATGTTAGAAATTTTTTTTATATTTTGTACTCTTGAAAACTATTTTGAATCTATAACCATCTATTACAATTAAACTACTTTAAATTAAACAATTCTTAAGAATGAAATATTCTTAATTTGGACTTTACTTTTACTGTTTGGACTGTTGTGTGTTTTGAAAAATAGATTATTTAGAATCTAGTTATGCTGCACTTCAGTTTTTAAATAATTAACCTAGTATATACATAACAATATACAATGTTTTCCATAGTGAGCTTAACATCAATAACAACATTTATTAAAAAGGCTAAAATAATTTCTGGTGGTATTATCTGTACATTAAAATTTTGTTTAGTCACAACCTTTCACTTTTCACATTCTGGACAAGCAGTGGTCATGTATCCTAACAAAAGATGTTACATACGTGCATAAGCGTAGTCAGTAGCATATGCCTTTTTAAAAATATCAAACATGCAAAGAAACAAAAATAAATCCAAAATATCTGTATTACATCCAGAAATGCCAACTTTGCAACCAATTTTTTTCATCCATAATTATGGCACCCTAAGGATGCCTGCATACATGCAAATGTTTCTCTGGGATCAGTAACACAGCAGGGATTGCTTTTTCCTTCCAGTAACAGATTGCTGGGAAATACCAAACATGGCCTTGAGAATTCCAATGTTTGTTACAAATTTTGCTGGATGTGGTTGGAAAGAGGCCTAGAAATGCCAGCACAAATACATCACACTTGCTGAACGTGCACACACAACTAATTACAATATTCAATTATATGTGATATATCTAAAATGAGATGGGCTGTCTCAACTGCAACTTGCAAACCGTTCTGTTTTGCGGCAAAACAATCCAGGACAAGCTGATCATCAGAGCTTAGAGAGGACTCATTAACAAAATTTTGGGTAAGGAAAGAAACAGGACAGTTTAACATCTTACAGTTAATGTTATGTTATGTAACATCTTCTTAGGAGTTGAAGTCCACGAGTCATAAAAGAGCCAAGGTTGCCAACGCCTGGCCATTTGAAAGCCAATAGGAATTGCTGCTGAGCGCACCAAAAGACCCGGCCGGCAAACATTGCACAGGCAAGTTGTCTGCAGCAAAGGCAGGAACTTTGCTCCCCTCCCTGCTGCCCAACTACACCATCTCAACTAGGTAAGTAAGATATTATTTGCAAATAGGATGGCAATGAACAATTTAGGCTGCAATTACATCAGAGCTTTTCAACCATTTCAGAAATTGTACCTCTTTTAGGACATGACAATATTCAAGCACCACCAGTGCTTAACAAGGTGTCAAAAACTTGATGACTAAAAAAAAGGGGGGGTATTTTGGGTTTCATTGGTTAGATTCATTTATTGTTATAGAAATGGCTAGTTTATATTATAGAAAAGCAAAAAGTTGAGGTTCAATGTTAATGCTTCCTTCTACTCCTGCAACAGAGGAAGTCAGAAGTCAGTGCCTTTTCTTTTTCCCTTCTCCCCCTCACTTTTCCCTTTTTCTCTCACCCTTCATTTGCAAAAGCCCCCGCTCAGTCACACTTTGCTCACAAAAGCCTCCAGTCGCTCTCACTCACTCCGTCTCTTTCAAAGGCACCTCGCTCAGTCTTTCCCCCACTCACTCCATCTCTTTCAAAGGCCTCTTGCTCGCTCGCTCACTTACTGCCCTGTCACTTCCAAACGCCATTTGCTCGTTCATACTTACTGCCCCGTCGCTTCCAAACACTTCCAAATGCCACTTGCTTGCTCACTCACTTACTGCATTTGGAAGCAATGGGGCAGTAAGTAAATGAGTGCCAGTGCCGGAGGCCATCAGCTGTTTGGCGCTGGAGACCGCTGCCATGAGGAACACAGCTCTGGGTCAGGGTTCAGAGCAGCTCCGGGTGGGGGCTCAGCATGGGCCGCAGCATGGCAACTGCGGGGAGGGGAATCCCCACGGCAGCTGTGGGGAGGGGAATCCCCACGGCATGTGGCTCTGAATCGCAGGGGCAGGGGTGTAAAGGATGGGCGGCGACACCGTAGCAAGACACTGGCAGCGCTCCCAGTGACAGCACCTCTTGAGTTCTGGCATCTTTTTTTTTTTTTTAGAAAAAAAGCACTGACATTAACCCATGGGTCTAATTGATTGCAGTGTACTCTGGCAACTTATATTTTCTTTCCTTGTGGCATGAATGTCCCCGACCACTTGAAAAAACCTCAACTGGATAATTGTACAAAGGCAAAACTGCAAAGAAGAGTAATTTCATTACCATGGACCTACCATCAAATAGACAAGAACTCTTTCTAACTTTTCTGATGATTTTGCTCTGTCAGCCTAGTAATGATTTCACTAGGTCCCTTGAAAACGTAGGTGCTCATTTGGGTCTACTGTATTCTATAAGTGAAGCACTAAGGAAACATATGCAGGTAGTACTTATTTAGCAACTGCCTTATAGAGCAACCGTTCCCAATATGACACTAATAAGAAATTCATTTTCCGACCAATGCATGGATTTACAACAACAAAACCTATGCTGGGAAACTGATCAAGGTCTAGTCAGTTTCAAGTAGCAGCTGTCAGTCATGGGAGAGTTCTAATGGACTAATTAAAGTCACAGAGCTGAGCTTGTTAACACTTTTTAGGGAAGGTCTCTTCAGCAGAGAAGAGCAGCTCAGAAAGAGAGAGCTTGTTTAAAGAATCTCTTTAACCTACCAGGGGGCCAAAAGGAAGGGGGGAAACAGGTTAGGCACAGGAAACTGTACAAGAGAAATTTATCTGGTGACTTTTGTAGCAACTCTCTCTCAGTCTGTCAGAGATGTGTTCACTTAACGACCATGTTGCTTAACGTCAGTTATCAGAACCAATTAAAGTAAATGAATACTACCTGTACAGTAGTAGTTAAAAGTTTGTAAATACATTTAAAATTTCAATATTTCAGCATAAATATGACCAAAAATGTGAACTATTTTCCACAAAATTAGATAAAAAGAACCCAAATAAACAAATGTGCCAAAAGCATTGTCTTGTTCATTTTTTTTATTGTGGGAAATGATCTAAAGCTGTAATTTATGTGTGGCAAAAGTATATGAATCTCTGGAATTATTTGTTCATCTGAAAGGAAAATTAAGAACGAGGTGTTTCAATCACTGGAATGATAATCAGGTGTGAGCATGGGAACTCCTGCCTTTCTTAAAAATGGAATTTTTGGTATTCACGATGAAAGTGGTTCTTCACAATACAGGTTTGTAGAAGTTTATCAACTAGAACAAAGGAGATTTTCAATTTCTCAGATTTCTCTCAAAGACAGTTGGCGATGCTTACCAGATCCAAAAACGATTACAAAACTATTTCTAGAGAATTTAAATTCCATCAGTCCATTTTTAGGCAGATAGTGTTCAAATGGAGGCAATCTAACATTATTGTTTACTTACCCAGCAGTGGTTGACCAATCAAGATCACACCATGAGCAAAGCATATAATACTCCAGCAGCTTTCAACGAAACCCATGCTGAGGAACTAAAGGCATCTCTAGCATTGGTGAATGCCAGTGCTCAGGAGACCATCAGAACACTGAACAATAGTGTGCATGACAAGACTATAAGGTGAAAACCACTACTGTCACAAATGAATATTGCTGCCCACCTACAGTTTGTGAAAGACCACGTGGAAAAATCAGAAAAAACAAAATAGAATGTTTTGGCAAAAAGTAAACACTGTATTCCAGCATAAGAATTTCCCATCTGGGAATGGCTTTCCATCACTGATGGAATTATGAATTTTGAATCGACCAGCAAATCCTACAGGAAAATGTCAAGGTACCTGCTATGAACTAAAACTCAGGAAAAAAGGATCATTCAGCAAGACAACTGTCCAAAACACATGTTCTATGACCAAATAATGGTTAAAGCAGAAGAAAATTAATGTTTTGGAATAACCAAGTCAAAGTCCTACATTAATCCTATAGAAATGTTGTAGAAGTATCTGAAACAGACAGTTGGTGTGAGGAAGCCCACCAACATCTCTGAGCAGAAGCTGTTCTGTAAGGAGGAATGGGCTAAAATTTCTCCAAGCCACTATGCAGGACAGATTAACCATTATTGGAAATGTTTAATTGCAATTATTGCTCCTCAAAGGGGCACACTACTCATTGAAAGCAAACGTTCACATACTTTTGAAATGCACAAATATTAGCAAATTATTATTATCAAATTTATTTGCCACCCATTTCACAATTCAACTCAAATAGGAAATTTTGAATCATTTTCCTCAATGAATAAATTAACAAGTATAATGTTTTTGACTCATTTCTTTAATTGAATTCTCTTTATCTAATTTTAGAGCTTATGTGGAGAGTAGATAATGCTTTAGCTCATATTTATGCAGAAAATATTGAAAATTCAAAAATGTTCACAAATGTTTAAGTGCCACTGTATTACTTGCCTACACCATTTATTCAATCTAGAAGTCAATCAAGGTAACAGAATCTGTTGGTGGAATAATACGAATACAGATTCTCTAAACCACCAGGAAGTCATTTATGCACTTGACTTAAGCCAAAAGAATTGTGGTTGAAAAGCATCTCCTCAGTGCAATTCATACCAAAATGTATCATAAGTATCACATCATCCCAGAGTTTTTTTAAAAATAGAAGCTGCATTTGTACAGCTGAGGAATTCTTTAAAATTTCCATCAGCTATCAGATAATTTGGGTGCACAGGAACTGCCTAAAATACTGAACTGTATGATTCGGTTGATTAGTTTAGTTTTCTCCATACTGATTGGCAGTGACTCTCCAGAGCTGAATATTTGGTGTTTTGTTGGTGAAGTGTTACACTTCAGTCTAATCTTGAATTCTAGATTCCAATATGATCATTATGATCTTCTTGGTAACAGGTGAATTCCTATAGAACCTAGGGATATTTCTGTCCTTTTAGAAGTTGATTTTTTTCATTTATATAGGCTGAAAATAAAAAAGCATTCAGAAAGCGCTTAGAAAAGTCAAAAATCCCAAACCAGAAAACATTGGAGGCTGAACTTCTCTACAGGAGATGCTTCCTTCTACTTTGTTCTCTCTGCAGCATCTCCAGTTAATTGGGGTTGTGAATTTACTCTGGGTTTACTATTCATTAACTCATATATCATTTTTCTGGGAACTGTAAAGCTATAAATCATGGAGGACAGAATGAAAACTAATTAAAGGGGCAGCTAAGCATAAAATTTTGTTTTGCACTACTTCAAAACAATAACCCAAAAATATACAGGGTTTATTTTAAAAATCCATATTGTAAGAAGAAAGTTCAAGAAGACTATATTCAGTGCAAAGTATGGCGCTTCCGCTGAGCCCTGACAACCCTGCAGCTCCAGCCATCTCTCACTCAGGCTTGTGCGGTGCTGCCACTGGTTCAGCTCATTCCCCTCCCCAATACCACTTTTCTAGGATGGTCGCGTACCACCTGTCAGGTGCCAATGTACCACAGGTGGTACCCGTACCACTGGTTGAAAAGCCCTGAGCTGGAGCATTTTACTTCCTTACAATCTAAAATCAGCAGTTCATTTGGAATGGGTCAACTCACAAATGCCAACTTGCTTTAAAAAAAAAGCTGGTAGGATTCAAATTTCTAACCTTTTACCTATTATATGAATTTCCCATATCTAAAGGCAAGATTAATGGCATGTTTTCTCCTATTTTTCTACTGTTCAGAGGAACTAGACGATTTCCACTTTCACCCATGCTTTTTAATATCTGAATGAAGTCCTTGGCTTGTGCTATTAGACAATATAGAGAGATCTATGTAATAATACACAACTCAGTTGAACACAAATTAGTTTTATTTGCAGATGACATTCTTTTGATTATTTCTAAACCTCATACCACTATCCCAGGGTTGATGAAAAAGATACAAGTTTAGCAAAAGAGCAAAAATAATTAATTGGTCCAAACTGTAGTTGATGCCAATAGGTGAAAATTGGGATAGCCATCCATTCAAGGAAAATCAATCCTGTATTTATACTGAATCCATTAAATATTGAGATGTGTATACCAGAGGAACTAGACGATTTCCACTTTCACCCATGCTTTTTAATATCTGAATGAAGTCCTTGGCTTGTGCTATTAGACAATATAGAGAGATCTATGTAATAATACACAACTCAGTTGAACACAAATTAGTTTTATTTGCAGATGACATTCTTTTGATTATTTCTAAACCTCATACCACTATCCCAGGGTTGATGAAAAAGATACAAGTTTAGCAAAAGAGCAAAAATAATTAATTGGTCCAAACTGTAGTTGATGCCAATAGGTGAAAATTGGGATAGCCATCCATTCAAGGAAAATCAATCCTGTATTTATACTGAATCCATTAAATATTGAGATGTGTATACCAAAGGAGTTCAGTCACTAACATGCAATATAAATAATATATATATAGGTTACCTTAACTATCGCACCATTGCACTCATTTCTCATGCTAGTAAAGTTATGCTTAAAATTCTACAAGCTAGACTCCAGCAGTATGTGGATCGAGAACTACCAGAAGTACAGGCAGGATTTCGAAGAGGCAGAGGAACAAGAGATCAAATTGCTAACATACGCTGGATCATGGAGAAAGCTAGAGAGTTCCAGAAAAACATCTACTTCTGCTTCATTGACTATGCTAAAGCCTTTGATTGTGTGGATCATAACAAACTGTGGCAAGTCCTTAAAGAGATAGGCATACCAGACCATCTTATTTGTCTCTTGAGAAACCTATATGCGGGCCAAGAAGCAACAGTGAGAACTGGACACGGAACCACTGATTGGTTCAAAATTGGGAAAGGAGTCCGGCAAGGCTGTATACTGTCGCCTTGCCTATTTAACTTATATGCAGAGCACATCATGAGAAAGGCAGGGCTAGATGAATCAAAAGTTGGAATTAAGATTGCCGGAAGAAACATCAACAACCTAAGATATGCAGATGATACCACTCTAATGGCAGAAAGTGAAGAGGAACTAAAGAGTCTCTTGTTGCAAGTGAAGAAGGAGAGTGCAAAACTTGGGTTGAAACTAAACATTAAGAAAACCAAGATCATGGCATCCGGCCCTCTCAACTCCTGGCAAATAGATGGGGAAGAAATGGAGGTAGTGACAGATTTTATTTTCCTGGGCTCCAAGATCACTGCAGATGGGGACTGTAGCCAAGAAATTAAAAGACGCTTGCTCCTTGGGAGGAAAGCCATGTCAAATCTAGACAGCACACTAAAAAGCAGAGACATCACCCTGTCAACAAAAGTGCGTATAGTCAAGGCGATGGTCTTCCCAGTTGCAATGTATGGCTGTGAAAGTTGGACCATAAGAAAGGCTGAGCGCCAAAGAATTGAAGCCTTTGAAATATGGTGCTGGAGAAGACTCCTGCGAGTCCCTTGGACTGCAAGGCGATCAAACCGGTCAGTCCTAGAGGAGATCAACCCTGACTGCTCTTTAGAAGGCCAGATCCTGAAGCTAAAACTCAAATACTTTGGCCACCTAATGAGAAGGAAGGATTCACTGGAGAAGAGCCTAATGCTGGGAAAGATTGAGGGCAATAGAAGAACAGGACGACAGAGAATGAGGTGGCTGGATGGAGTCACTGAAGCAGTAGGTGTGAGCTTAAATGGACTCCAGAAGATGGTAGAAGACAGGAAGGCCTGGAGGAACATTGTCCATAGGGTCGCGATGGGTCGGAAACGACTTCGCAACTAACAACAACAACAGGTTACCTCAGATATCGATAGATATGAATTACCTTAACTTTTGGGGAAATCTGAAATCTCTCAAACGGTGTATTATTCTTAGATTAATTTATATTCTGACAGGAATTCCAGTTTATATACAGTATTTGGAAATACTGTATTTATTTATTTTCAGAAAATGAATGCTTTGTTTAGAAAAATTCATTGGGGTTCTTCGATTCCACAAATATCTTTACAGAAAAAGCAATTGCAATTAATGAGGGAGGATTTGGTCTTCCTTATCTGATGTTACATTATCATGCTCAACTACTATCAAGTATTAAACATTGCAAAGCAACAATATATATTAATTTCCTGATCTGGACAATATTGGAATATACTTACACAACACCTTTGATTGGGTGGGCAGTATTAGGATCTAACAATACTAAAATTCTAATATCTCTGGAAATAATTATGTCAGAAAGTTGTCTAATGTCTAATAAAAAAGATTCAACTTTTTCCCCCTACCAAATTGATTTTATGGAGAAACCTAATTTTAGAAATTGGGGGAAAATGTGATATGGAAAAACTGGATGGAAGCAGGAGTATTGACTTTGGACCAACTGATAGACGATAAAAATAATTTTTTAGCATACACTGTGTTAAGAGATAAATGTCATCTACCAGATGTAACCCAATGTCAATATTTACAGCTACAACATTTGTTAACAACAACATTTGGACCAGCAGCTTTTTCAGTTTCTGAAACTCCTGAGATGTTAAATCAATTGGTTAAATCCTTTAAACTAAAAAGACCTACTATTATTTATATTGTAGATATTTGTTATAAATAAATCAATTTGTTATGCAGATGCTAAAAAATAAATGGGATAAAGAATTAAGAGATTCCTTTATTACCTGGAGAATGAAAGAGTGTTTCAACTTCTATAGCAAGAGTGTCAATGGACCTCAAATTACAACTTTTAAAGCAAAAAATAGTATTTAGAGTCTATTGGATTCCATTACATTTGTATATAAAAGCAGCATTTTGTTGCAGTTGTAATAAGCATAACCTTCACTGCTTCATTAAAATACCTATTTATACAATATTTCATATTTACTACTTTTGGGGGGAAATAGTCAATTATATAAATATGATTGCACAACAAAACCTAAACATTTTAGAGGATAATATTCTTTTGAACTATTTATTTAGAATCTGGAATGTAACAACTGGACAATGTAAATGGCTCCTCTGTGCCCTTACTGTGGCCAAAAGATTGATATTGTGGCACTGGAAAAATTAAGTGTCCTTTTCAATCAATGGACTGAAGATCTAGTTATACTTGGCATCTATGGGCAGATTGCCTGTACTCTAGATGTAAACCCTGCATTTATTTATTTATTAAATTTGTTTGCCAACCATCTTGCTGTAAGGCATTTCTGAGGGGCTTACGACAGTAAAAGCAATAAAACCATAGACCACATATAACTGCAATAAAAATACAAATTACAAATTAAATGGATAAATATAATGAAATATGTTACTCATACATAGTGTAGGTTAAAAAATATAATTATATGATAGTTATATAAATGTATCAAAATATATGCGTACTTGAATAATATTTGTATTAGATAAGCATATATAAAATTATAACTGTTTAGTGTTAAAATGATTTACCATATTATTTTTTTCTTTGTCATATTTCTTTTACTTTGTTAGACTGTTTTTGTTATTAATTAAACAAGAATAAAAATAATTTTAAAAGACTACTCTTGTTACAATCTGGAAGTGAAGGTTACAAACGGTGACCATGTGACTGTGGCACACTGCAACGTTGTTGTAATCCCTAGCCAGTTGCCAAGCACCTGAAACACAATCAGATGACCATGGGGAGTGTGATGGAATGTGCAGCTGGAGAAGAAATGGAGGGGAGGAATCTTGGCAATTACATTGCAGCTTTCCAGAGAGGAGGCAAAACATTCTGGAGCAAAAATGAGAGACTACACACTCCTGAATTCATTGGTGGAGGGAGGAAAAGGTTCATGGTAATCATACTCTAGAATCTGTATCTATTAGTCTGTCAAGATTCCATCTAATAGGGGTAAGCAAATTCTGAACTAGGCTTAATCTGATTTCACTGTGTCATCTTTGGGCTTAGGAATGACAGGGAGACAGCAATGGTTGCAACTATGAAGAGCAGTCATAAAGTACTCTGCATTCAGCACCATGGTAACTTTGAACAGTTGCTGAACAAGTGGATGCTAAAGGAGGACTACCTGTACTTGGCACTTTAAAGAAAGCATAGTAGGAAACAAGCATACCAAAAAAATCAAACTGCCCAAATTCAACAGCAAAACAATGATTTTCAGGAACCTGATTCTTTGTTCAAAATAAAATAAGATTTGTGATAGGCATAATGTCCATACTCTAAACATCTTTTTGAAAACAGTGACCTGGAAATTTTAATTCCATTTACTTTGCTGATATAACTGCATTATTCTAAGAACCCAGCATTCTTCAGAAATGGAACTGCAAATTCTAAAAATTATAGTGTGGACTCCAACTAAAAGAAAATTGCCCGTCTTGCTCTGTATGCATATTTAACAAATGTTAGGTGGAATCCAATTAAACCTTAGCTGATGGAACTGTGTCCATGAGCTGAGTGATGAGGTCGAAGTTTTTCCTTCTGTATGCTCTCAAAATCCATTCCACAGAATTGACTGTTGATTTCTATACTGGGGGAAGGGGGAAATATGGGAGGCCATGGGCACAGAGAAAAGCTCATTATATCAGCAGACCTTATCCTATATATAACTATAGTATCCTGCTTTGAAATATTCTGAAACACTGAACAATAGAAGTGTAATAGAGCAGCAGAGATTAGGAACAGCAAGCTGAATGCTCAACTGGCTGTCCAGAAACTACTATAGTTTGGCTGTGTCAACAAAACATATTAAACACCTTTGATGAGCAGTAATCTGAAGTGCCTGAAGCATTAACAAAATACTTGACACTATGAGGAGTTATCCTGACAGTATAACAATACTATTATAAAATGAATAATTTTAATTGCTAGAATTGCCATATTCAGATTGATTTACAAGGATAATGTATCTAACAAACCTCAGCAGCTTAGTCTCTCTAATACATTTTTAGTAAATTAATTTAATGTTAAGAAGTGTGCACTATGGAAGTTCTTTCAAATGCATCCTTTTTGAGATTAGACAACCACAAGGCAAAAATTCTCATTAAAACCCACAGGAAAACAACAAAAGTATGAATTAGTTTAGGATTTTAAGTTTCACAAATAGAGCAAATTTACCTATATTATATAACATTTTGGAAATAGTGCTGAAGCATTATAATAAATTCATATTTTTTCTTTTGCTTAGTTAATGTTAATTTATTTTGCCCTCTTATCTTCATTACTATCTTTTTACTTTAAATACAGGGTAAATAAAAGTCATATATTTTTCTATTTTTTTGAAGTAAACTTTCCTTCACAACTGCCAAAGAGATGCATCTAAAGAATTAGGTTCAAATGTAATTTTATTATGCTCAAAATTAAGTATATCAGTGGAACTTCTTCCAATTTTGATTTAACTGCAAATAGATGGAGAATGATGCAGCAAAAGCACTTTCTAAATTCAACAAATTCACTGGGAGGACTTCCGGGTGGCAAGGCTCCGTCGATGGCGGTCATTTTTGACCGTCAGCCCCGTTGCTCCATTTAAATCATGAAAACAGCGACAATCAGCTGTTTCGCGGTTTGGGAATCCCCCCTCGGGAGAAGAGGGGGGGTGAGTATTCAGGTAGAGGTAGAGCTCCCCCAGACCCACAGAATTATTACTCTGTGGGTCGAAGGGAGAGAGCTCCCTCGGAGCCTGAATTAACTCCGGACTCGGGGACTCCTCTGTTTCAAGGCTTTGAAACAGAACAGGACGCTGCAACCATCCCTGCTTTCAATATTGTACTTTGGATTACTTGGACGCATGCAGAGCTGAGCAGGAGAATATTGAAACAGCAAGTATATGATCTTTAACTCCGGTTTAACTTAAAAGAAGGGGAGGAAGATGGCGCCGAAATAAATCTTTAGAGAAAGTGGGAAGAACAAAGAATAAGGAAAATAAAATAAAAGATCAAGAAGGAAGATATAAAGTGGATTTTTAAAGTTGTTAAAAACATTTGAAGTTGGCTTAAAAGTGATTTAAAAGACTTGGATATTTAACAGTGAAGTAACAAAGTTGCAATTTGGGCGGAAAACTGAAAGTGAAAAACAAAAGTTAATTGGGTGTTAAAATGGCTTCCAAACCACCTAGATTCCCCGCTTCTAAAAGTGCGGGGGCATCACCAGTTCAACAATCTGGACTTCAAACATTGATGCCATCCCCCGCAGCACCTACACCCACATTAAGACTAAAAGACTTACAAGATGCTTTAAAACTTCAATCTGAGCAAATATCTGAGCTCATTAATGAGAAAAATAAGGAAATACGAGAGGATATTTTGCTGGCATTTCAGGGACTGACAGTTTGCACTGAGAATCTGGATGAACATGTGGAAGAAGTTAATCAAAATAATTTGATATTGGAAGCTAAAATCAATGAAGCTGAGAATAAAATGGATAAAATTGATGATGAGGTGGTGATGATACAATATAGAGACATGGAGTTTGCCCTGAGGATCAGAGGTCTAAAAGAAAATCCACAAGAAAATTTGGAAGAGATATTGGCAAAAGCTGTGGCGCCTATTTTGGTTTACCAAAATTTTTATTTTTGTTTCAAATGATACATATGCTTTAAAAAGATTCAAATTTGGAGGAATGGCAGAAAGATATTAATAAATTCATTTGGGCAGGGAAAAGACAGAGAGTAAAACTTAAGATAATGCAAGATATACGTGAAAGAGGTGGTCTTCAAATGGCCAACTTTAAATTATATTATGAGGCTGTGGCTTTATCGCCAATTAGTAATTGGTTTAATTTAACAGAAGGAAGATTATTGAATATTGAGGGATGTGATTTATTATATGGTTGGCATGCATATTTATTGTATGATAAAAAGGTGGATAATATCTTTAAGACACATATATTAAGGTATGCCCTGTTGCGAGTTTGGAAAAAATACCGATACAAGTTAAATTATAAAAAACCAATTTGGGCAATACCTAAGCATGTGATAGAAAATATAAGTCCGGGATTTAAACATGATGTGACTACATATAAAGATATTCTCAGACTGGAAAGGAATATATGGTAATTAAAGCCATTTAACATTTTAAAAGAAGGGAAAATAGTACAAACTTGGTTTCAGTATGGCCAGATACAAGCTAGATGGAAAGAAGATCAGAAAATTGGCATTTCAACAACAGATGAAAATCTGGTAAAACAAATCAGAGATCAAAGTCAAGCACATATAAGGATATACAATGCATTGATAGAAATAGATTCAGAAACGGAACTAGATTGTATGATAAAATGGGCCCAGAATATTCAAGAGCCAATAACGATGGATGTTTGGGAAAAAATTTGGGTCACAAACGTAAAATTTACTCAGGCGCAAAATTTAAGAGAGAATTTTTATAAAATGTTTTATAGATATATATTTATATTTATTAAACTTATATACCGCCCTTCTCCCGTAAGACTCAGGGCGGTTCACAAGGCAATTAAAACAACATTACAATACAAAAATTAATAACAATTAAAATAGATTAAATTTTCCTTAATTAAAATCTAAAACCCCTATAACTCTGATTAAAAACCCAATTACAATAATTTAAAAAATTAAAAAATCCTCAGTTTTGGCCGGAAAGCTCAAAGAGCCAGGTCTTCAAGTCCCGGCGGAACGAACGAAAATCAGGGGCAGTCCTAAGCTCTAACTGGTTCCAGAGGGCAGGCGCGCCCACAGAGAAGGCCCTCC
Organism: Vipera ursinii; assembly: GCF_947247035.1. Taxonomy (NCBI): domain Eukaryota; kingdom Metazoa; phylum Chordata; class Lepidosauria; order Squamata; family Viperidae; genus Vipera; species Vipera ursinii. The sequence continues at coordinate 163,316,741 of NC_139512.1, forward strand.
CCCTGGGTGTTGCCCGCCGGCAATCCTTTGCCGGCAGCACCCTGAGAAGGCCCTCCTTGTGGGAGCGCACAGGACGAAGGGAACTTGATGCCGGCAGCAGGTGTTCCCTCAGATATCCTGGACCCAAGCCATTTAGGGCTTTATAGGTCATCACCAGCACCTTGAATCTCACCAGGAGGGCAACCGGAAGCCAATGCAGCTCGCGGAGTAGAGGTGTTATATGGGAGTATCGGGAAGCCCCCATCACAACTCGCGTGGCTGCATTCTGCACCAGCTGAAGCCTCCAAGTGGTCCTTAAGGGCAGCCCCATGTAGAGAGCATTGCAGTAGTCTAACCGGGAGGTCACGAGCGCATGAGTGACTGTGCGCAAGGCATCTCAGTCCAGATAGGGCCGCAACTGGCGCACCAGGCGAACCTGGGCAAAAACCCCCTGGTCACGGCTCCTATATGATCTTCAAGGCTGAGCCGCGAATCCAGGAGGACACCCAAGTTGCGAGCCCTATCAACGGGGGGTAACACCTCACCCCCCATAGTTAACGATGGAAAAGATTGGTTAGTCTGAGACGTCAGTATGCACAGCCACTCAGTCTTGGCAGGATTGAGACGAAGCCTGTTTCTCCCCATCCAAACCCGGACCGCTTCCAGGCAACGGGACATCACGTCGAGGGCATCACTGGGGTGGTTCGGGGTGGAAAGAAAAAGCTGGATATCATCAGCATACGGATGATACCGCACCCCGAAACCACAAATGAGCTCACCCAGCGGCTTCATATAGATGTTGAACAAGAGGGGAGAGAGGACCGACCCCTGAGGAACTCCACAAATGAGAGGCCTCGGGGCGGACCTCTGCCCTCCTGTCAACACCAACTGTGAGTGGCCCAGGAGGTAGGAGAACCACTGTAAAACAGTGCCCCCCACTCCCAATCCCCTGAGACGCCGCAGTAGGATACCATGGTCGATGGTATCAAAAGCCGCTGAGAGGTCTAATAGGACTAGGACAGAGGAACAACCCATCCCGAGCCCGGCAGAGATCATTCACCAGCGCAACCAATGCCGTCTCCGTGCTGTACCCGGTCCTGAAGCCCGATTGGTATGGGTCCAATAATTCCCTATATAATTCCCTATATATGAATTATATATAGTTACATTTTAAAAATTAGTCATAAGCACACTCAAGTCAGAAAAGATGACAAAATTAGTTCAAATTCAATTATCTTTTTGTCTTTTGCATATTAAGATCATTACATTCTGACATGTAGCACCCTGAAGTAGAATGAATGATTCTATATTATAATGAACTACCTGCTTCTGTACCATAACTAAAACATCTATTCTATGTCCATCTGGCTGAAAAAAAGCAAACAAATGTTGTTGTGAAATCAAACTGGACACATAATTCCTCCTGTTGAAAAGTCATTGTTGATACTGGTGGAGATATTTGGCAATTATATAACTGCTACCACTGAAGTAGTACATTTAATTTATTTTCAACTAAGTACTTCATAGAACTAGGCCAGGAAAGTTATCTCCCATGTAGTAAATCTTCACATCTTGCCATGGGGTATCACGTGAATCCTTTCTTCCTCTTTCCCCAAATTCTTCATTCTTCACCTTCAATGAAGAACAATCACTACAAATATCCCTAAGTAGCAATTCAGGGCTTTGTTCTGTCTTCATCCTTCCCACAACAGAAAAACAAGGAGGTAGTGAAATCAACATAATGCCACGACTTCAGGGCAATCAGCAAAGAGAAGCTAGGAACTGTAGGATTATAGCACTCAGGCACTTAGAACATCCCAAGGAAGGAGATGGGAATGCCAATGAAGAATTAAAGTCTGGTATTTTATGCATAAAAAGATACACAGAGCACAAAAATTGAAAGTGTGTGCAAGTGGTTTTTTATTGACTTAATTTTTATTTCCCCTTTATTATTTTTCTAAACAACTCAAGTTGACTAACATCTAATTACTCCTTCCTCCTCCTATTTGCCTCACAACAACAACCCTCTGAGGTGAGGTAGGCTGAGAGTGTGACTGGTCTCCATGGTTAAGGTGGGATTAGAACTCATGGTCTCCTGGTTTCCAGCCTGATGCCTTAACCGCTAGATTAAACTAGATCAGACCTCAATCTTCTCCAAGTCTTTGTTACTGGAAGAAAGATTGATGAGTGCTTTTTGAAACTGAATTTTTTTGAATATGGTGAGATGGTCTCCAGAATTTCTTGGATATTACTCTATCTAAGCTTAATTTCATGCTACTGATTTTGCCATCTGAAATTACTGTGCCTTTACATGAAAAATCACTTTATAAATTTTTTTCATTAATTTACTGAATTTATTACCTTTATATTCCTGGCAAAGCTATGTTTAATGTTTGGAATCCAAGGATGTCCATCTGCCAACTGTTGAGAGAACAAATTTCCTGTGAAGCCTTCTAGATGTGCCAAAAAGTATACAGAAGATTTGGATGAGTTTATAGAACAAATTTGGGAGTATACAGTGTGATAAAGAAGGTATAATAGTGCCATTGTGATTTGAGTTTGTATGATAAATGTTGTCACCTGGTGAAAGAATGCAATAAGATTTGTCTGGCATGATCTGTTTTTGACAAACCCATGTTGGCTTTTGGTAATGACTTTGTTTGCCTCTAGGTGTTCCCTGATTCGTTGCTTGATTATCTTTTCCAAGATCTTCCCAGGACGTCAGGCTGATAGGTTTGTAGTTCCCTGGATCCATTTTTTCCTTTTTTGAAGATGGGAACTAGTTCAGCTTTTTTTCCAGTCCTTTGATAGTTCCCCATTGCTCCAGGATCTTTGAAAGATATAGTGCAATGGTTCTGAGATCACATCTGCCAGTTCCATGAGAACCTTGGGGTGTAGTCCATCTGGTCCTGGTGATTTCAACTCATCTAGGATGGACAGGTGCTCACTTGCCATTTTCTTGCCAGACAGATGTTGTTTTAGATAACCATCAAATATGATGGTGTATTATTTTGAAGACAAAATAATATACCATATTTTATAACTTAGAATTACTGTATTTGTCACCAGTGAAACCATCCTTACTTTAGGAAACAGATTCATTTTGAACAATATGCAGTTTTTAAGAACACACAGTGTCGTAACATAATTATGCAAGCACCACTTTAAAATGTGTGCTGGAGAAATTAACTAATGCTAGCATTTAACTAAAGACAAAGGATCAGTAAAAATGATTTCTAACATATTCCCATTAGGATGCTAAGATCAGCCCAATGTTATTTATTTAGAAGAAAAGAAAGGTATCACAATTCCAGGATTATTTTCATTTCTCTCATCCTATTAGAATGCATATAAAAAATTGGTGAGTTTTTCCCATATTATTTTAATGAAATATTACTAAAACAGTAATAGCAGTTACTGTTCATTTGCAAATGAAGGTAGCAGTTCATTTGCAAATCTACCTGAAGAATTGCAAGAGATGCAGTCAATTTGATACTTCTATTTTGTAAATGAAGTAGAAACAGAAGAATCAATAAACTTTTTCAACTTAATTTATTCAAGTCTTTATTCTGCAAGCTATCCCACTAACTTTTGCCTGACCTTCTTTATATGAAATACATGACGTCATCATTACACAGATTATTTAGCCTTTTCCCCCATTTAAACATAAAGTTCCATCACACTGCTATTTAAATTCTCCTAGTCTTCTTGAAAACCCGTATCTTCAATTATCAATTATGCATCTTTGAAACAGAAATAAAATTAATCATAATAATGGACTCAGCATTCATACAGCATTTGAATAAATATACTACCCAAAGAATGGGAAATACCCAACATGCTAATGAACATCTCTTACATAATTGTAACTTTAAAAGAATTTTATTAACCAAAAAAAGAGAAGAGCATTTATAGTTATTTTTTGTTTAAGCAATTAACTAAAATGGTATCCGGAAGTCCATGTGCTATAATTGCTTACTAGCCAGATGTTTTCTAGGCAGGGATCCAGGGACAGCATGCTGTAATACCTTTTATCCTATGATTTGTGCTTCTCATTCAGAGCATTCCCTTTCAGTCCCACAGCATTCAACCTGAGAATTCTACACTGTTTCTAGCATTACTGACTCTGCAATTCTATGGTTAATGTTTAGTTTACTCATACAAAATGTATAAATTAACGTTAAATTTAGTAAACCATGTCACAATAGATGGATAGATTCCAGTAAATTCATCTAAAAATATCTGCATAAAATTATTTTGATAGTTTATTTCACCTTCCCCTATTCATAAATCATGTATATCAAATAAAATTCAAAATAAAACATGTATCCGTTACAGCAACAGAAATCATTTCTAAATTTATCCTGAGCTTTTTGTCAACAAATGGGTGGCTGCCCACGTTCACTTTATTAAATTTATAATAAGGTTACAAATCTTCCATTACTTTCAGGGTTTCCTTAACAGCACAGTTCCAAGTGGGAAAATAGCTTTACATTGGGACTATGTAAGAATCAATGGATTTCAGAATACTTAAAAGCATTATCACAGAATAAACTGCTTAATTTCTTTTACAGTCATGTTCACACCGGCAAATCAGGATGATAAGCCTAAACAAGCACTCACTTTTTCATGTTTCTTAATTAAAAGTTTGGGGGACATATTTTCAAAACATTCATATTACTCTGGTTTCCTGTCGGCCTTAAAAGTACTCATTTTGGATAGTGCATTCAGTTTTAAGAATCATATTTTTATTTGCTATTTTGTCTTACAAATTTGAAAGCTTAGAACATCAAAATACTTGGACTAACTTTCAGGAAGTTTCTTCAAGGATTGGGTGTTAAAAATATGCAAAATGTTTTTGCAAACTGAAAATATCTCACATTTGCAATATATTGTTTTTACCAGTTTCAATCTTGATACTACTCTCATCTAAATTTGAAACAGAATTTTTCAGCTCAGAATGAGAATGTCTCAAGCTTAAGAGTCATATTTAACTTGAAAAAATATATTTAAACAAAAATCCTTAATGATTCAAAATGTTGAATTGTTGCAGGCCCTGTGATCTGAAGATCCTGGCTAGGTAAAACCTTTGGACTACTGTACAGTACATATACATATGAACTCCTCTGTTGTGTAACCAAATCAAGGATGATTTCTTCAAGTAGGCTGATCTAGAGTTGCTGAAGAAATTCTCCTTTTCAAGAAGTATCAAAGCTTTTTAAAAAGCAACAGAGAATGTAAGGCCAAGAGAACAATTAAAGCTATATCTCTTTCAACATGAAGACCAAAAGCCTACAGGACTTTTCCAAGTAAGGAGTTTAAAATCTCAGGGTTCATCACCATTTGCACTTAACCGTGGCATAAATATGCCCCAGCAACCTCTTTCTTCTGACATATCCTCATGTTAATACAGCATTTCCAACTCATCCCAAACCAATATCTAGTCATCCTTAGCTGTTAGATGTTTAAGCAGAATTTTCCCTTTTAAGCAAGCAAAGAAACCACAACATTTTACCATGGGTGAACCTGACCAGCTTTACAGGCTATGTGATTGATGTGGAAATCAAGTGATTCCCATGGGATAAAATCATCCTACTGACCACTTTAAGCTGGGACAGGCCTGACCTTTCCTCTCCTATTTTGCTTTGGGCAGTAGTAGAATTTGGGCCTTTCAAACTGGGCTCTCTCTTTTATACTTATCAAGTTTCTCAGCTGATCTGCAGCTCAATGATCTGGACACAGAACTGACCAGAGGTGGCAGAAGTGGGTTGGCTGTTTTGTGAAGTACAAAACAAAAGAGCGGGTGTGAGATCCATCTGCTGTTTTAGAGCATATCTCTGTGTCTGTCAGCTGTCATTTGGGATTCTTTCTGAACCTGGGTTTAGTACTCTTCTGGAATAGTGCTACACCCACATCCAACACAAACCCATCAGTAATAGGGCTCATTTCGGAAACATTTATCAGTATTCCAGAAGAGAACACTATATTACAGAATAGTACTAGTTATTCTAGAATAGCCCTACTCCAGAAGAATGCATCCATGTAAAAATCTTAAAACCAGAGCAAGTTCTTACAGATGTCTAAAAGAGCATGTTTTTTAATTTGTAAATCATCCAGAAGCATGCAAGTGTGGTGGGCGCTACAGAAATTGGATAAATAAAAATAAAGAAATCAACCAGTCTAGCCATCTGTCAAAATCCATACGTGCTCCAGTTCCATCTCAGATTAAGGAAAGTGACTGGGTGGTACTTTCCCACTGACCAGTGACAGTTGGCATCAGAGAAGGGAAAGGAAAGGAAGTGGGAGGGAAGCCAGCAATCCATGCCCTGCATTCTGTAAATAGGGCTAGCATCACTTGCGGGCATTGTGGCTGTTGTGACAGGATCACAAGACCTATGCTGGTATAGTTTCCCAGCTCAAAGGACTGGCGAATAGCTATTTAACTCCCCGATGAAGGAAAAAAAGTCATTTGTTCATCGCGTACTTTTTCAAGCCCACCGATAAGTTTCCGAGCGCTCCTAGAATCTTGTGACCTATTTAGAGAAATCGAGAAAAGGGCTATTCCACAATCTCACATCCGTCTGCAATCGAAACTGAACTGAAGGAGATCTCGAGGCAAGAGGTGGTAAAGCTTGTTGTGTGCATGCACGCTTGAGAACCCGCGCTCTTTTCACCCAGCTACAAGGCTGGCTCTAACGCGCGAGGAGCCATCTAAACACGAGCAACTAAGGGAAGCAGCTGCCCCCCCCCAACACACACACACACACACAAACACAGAGTAGTTTTGTTTCCAAAAGAAGCCGCCCCGCATCTCGGTGTACCCAGAACAACGTCGCCCAAACGCGCGGTCAGCAGCAGCCTGGATCGAAAAGCTCGCCTCTTCAGCAAACCTACTGCTGCTGCTGCCGCCGCCGCCGCCTCCGAGATGCTGCTGCTCGGCTGCCTCAAGCTGCTCGACGCCTGTTTCGTCAGCCTCAGGACGCCCTTGGCCAGGCCAACGTACACAAATAAGCGCCTCGAACTGACACGCGGCTCTTTCGGGAGTGCCGCCTCACCTCGGGTCCGCGGTGCCTCTCCCATTCCGCAGGCAGGCCGGCAGGCCAGCCCAAAAAGCCGCGCGTCTGACGCCGAGAGCCCGCCCCCCGCTCCGAAGGACTCAAGAGGACCGCTCAAACTTCGCAGCCGACCCGAGACTTCCCCACCCCGCCGCGGGGGTCTCCCGAGGGCTTCTTGCTTGGCACCCGCCCTGGCGAGCGTCCCGGGCGAAGCTTCTTACCTCGCCGAGGCGCGGCACGCGAGCGGCTTTGGCGCGGGACCGGAGGAAGCGCCTTCATGGGCGCCTCTGCGTTCGGCGGAGCGCGCGCTTTCTCCCACCCGCCCTTTTCCCAAAGAAGCTTCTTCGGTCAGGTCGACGGGCGGGCGCGGAGCGCGCGGACACCTCTCCCAACCGCCCAGCCAAGCGGCTCAAGCCTGGACCAGAGCGGCGCGCCGGCGACATCCCGCCGCGCGCATGCGCCCGGCCTGGCCCTAAACGACCCTTAGGCAGCCAGGTGAAGCGCGCGCGCGGAGTGAGGCCGCTTGCAGTTTCTTGGCGCGCTAAAAACTCTTTGCACGAAACGAGTCTTGATAGATGGCGAGGCGGGGGGAACTCTCGCGCTCGCTTCTTAGCCTTTTAATTTCTATTTGTGACCCGGCGGCGTTTTGCAATTGGATAGTTCATTCTCGTAACTTTTTCTTCAGCGCTTCATAGCTCGAAGAAGCACGCTCTTACCCCCCCTCCCCTCCCCTCCCCCCCAAGTTTTATCATCAGGATTCGACGTTTCGACTTTTAAGCTGTTCCATCTTCGCAGGTTTCCTCTCATGGAAAATTAATTGATTCCTCGTCTTGCAAATCTAACGATCGGCAAGCCTTTAAGTGAACAGAATGGATGAATTTACTTAAGTGAACTAGAAGAGGCCCATTTTGGGAAGAAACTCCGCATCTTCGGTTCCTCAGATTTGGGCACTTCTGTATGTGAGGCTGTAAGTCTATACATACGTTGTATATAGTATGTCTAAGTCTGTGTTGTGTATGTGTACACTTTGAGAGCAAGCAACTAAATTTCATTTTTAATATGTGCCATTGTGCCCACAGTAAAAAAAATGACAATAAATGTCTGTCTATATCTATCTATCTATCTATCTATCTATCTATCTATCCATCTATCTATCTATCTATCTATCTATCATCTATCTAAAATCAAAGATCAGTTTTTCAGATGAAAATGGAACACCATCCATATTCACTTTTGCTGTTGTTACTGTTTCTGCAAAGACCCAGGCTGAGTTCGCAACCCTTTCTGAATCTACATCACTAACATGTCAACAGGGAAATAGATTTATATTCAGGTTATTATATTTAAAAATTATTAAAGCAACAGTAAAAAATGTATGTTGAAAACTGTGATCTACTTTTATTAAATCAAGCAACACTGAACAGCTTGGAGGAAAGCCTTTGTATAATTCAGTAAGATTTTGGAAAGACATGGAAGTAACATTCATGTTCACATATTTTGTTCCTACTACCGCTACATATGACTTGGAAAAACTAAAATTGCCACTCAACATAGACATTTTTATTTATTTTATTTATTTTAATCCCATTTATATCCCGCCCTTCTCCGAAGACTCAGGGCGGCTTACAATTTAAGCACAAACCAATGTGCTTAGCAATTTTATTTTTATTTTTAATTTTATTGAAACATTCTGTGTTCGGTTCATATAAGTAAAGTCAAGGAGCTGCAGTACTGAAATACACTGTACAATACTTCAGATTTTGAACACATCTTGTCTAAATACTCTGGAAGTTATTGGGTAAGTATGATAAGTGAAACTGAAAGTCTACAAAAAATTACCATCAGGTTAACTAACGGCCTGCTCCAATGCCAGTTGTTTTTCAGGTAATAAAGAGCAAACTCCCAAATAAAAAAGATTGAATGCTGGTGTGGTTAATTTTTAATTAGATTGGGCCCTATGTTTCCACTGTTTCATATCACTTTCACTAATGTTAGGTTTCTTCAGAGAAATCCTCAATGAACAGAAAGCCTGTAAAATCATTTCAGAATGTTCACAGTAATAGAAGAGAGCTTAACATGATTTTACAGTAAAAGGGTTTACATTTAAGGTAAATGATGGAGCAGATATTTCAAGGATTACTCAGAATAAGGAAGAATAAGAAAATATACTGTTTTCACCAATAATGTTTCTCTTGGCAGAAATAGATGATATAAGATAGAACTGCCATCAATATTTTCCAGTGTTTCTAAGAATGTCTGTGATTCAAAATGATGTCTGAGAAAAATAATGTTTAAGGAGGGCTAACAATTTTTTACATGCATCCTAGTCCTGCATACATTTATTTTAGTGGAGCTCTCATATTTTCAAGAAGCCATTAGATAATATCCTAAAACTTCTGTGAAATCCATGTCAGCTTAATTCTCTAAATCAGCTTAATTCTCTAAATCCTGGCTGAGGAATTCTGGGAGTTGAAGTCCACAAGTCATAAAAGGGCCAGGTTTGAAGACCCCTCCTCTAAATCATAGTAGTAATAGTACTACTAGTAGTATTCAGAAAATATTTTACTTATTTATATTACAATAAAAGCATTTTAAAATAACATATAACATAGCATTTTATTTATACTTTCAGCAACACATGATGAAAACTTGAAAGCAGGAAGAGTGGGGCACAGATAAACACCGAGAGGAAAACAAAATTAGTGTAGTGCAGTATATTGAATGACAAATCTCTTATAAATCCAAGTATTTAAATGGCCAACTAGCGTGGTGATCATTTTTGCTTGGAATCAGTTGCACTGCACTTGCTTCTGTGAAACTGCTAATGTCTATGCTCATTGGCAACTCTGGCAATGGAGTCCCAAACCATCTGGTGGGCTTCACTAGAGAAAAGATTGGTTTTTAAGACATAGTACAACTCTAATTTGATCCTAAACCATTGCTACACAAATTATCTGTACGATATGCAAACATAGTTTCACTTTGTCTCTGTGAGATTTGGATTTCCCTCTTCAAATTACAGCCCACATTGTCCGAGCTGTTCATTATGGCCTTCTAGTTTCCCATGGAGAGGAGGAGAAAATGAGAATTACATAAGCTTCTAGCACCAATCTTAATAGAAGTAGTCCTCAACATACAACCACAATTGAGCCCCAAATTTTCACTTCATTGTCATACCCCAATTGGCTTAGGCCCGGGATACTTGCAGGACCATCTGCTGCCGGGAACGACTTCCCATCGCCCAGTGAGCTCACACAGAGAGGGCCTCCTCAGGGTGCCGTCGGCTAGACAATGTCGGCTGGCGACCCCCAGGGATAGGGCCTTCTCTGTGGGAGCGCCAGACCTATGGAACCAACTCCCCCTTGAGCTTCGGAGGGCCCCGGATCTCCGGTCCTTTCGCCGCGGCCTCAAAACACTCTTTTTCCATCAGGCTGGCCTGGACTGACGGATTTTAATTATGTTTTTAATTTTTAACTTAATTTTAATTTATTCTACTGGGACTATTAATTTAATTTCTTTTTAACTTTTGTATTATTGTATTTTATTGTTGTTAGCCGCCCTGAGTCCTTCGGGAGATAGGGCGGCATATAAGTCCCAATAATAAATAAATAAATAAATAAATTTTGCCATGGTTGTTAAGTGAATTTTGCCATGGTTTGAATGGTTGCTAAATAAATAGTTGTAAGTCGAGGATTATCTGTATATAACTCAGGCCCTTTTCATCTTGCCACACCTATCTAATCAAGTTCGACTATCATGGCCAAAGGCCTTTTTTTCTGGATGATAAACAGTTGCTTAATCTTTTCGTTCTCTTTTTGTTATTTTAGCTTGTCTTACTGCTAGTTTGCCTCATGTCAATAATTGTTTGTTTGTCTTGCTATCAATATTGTTATAACTGCTTTGGATATTAGAAGCATATAAATATTTTAAATAAATAAATGATTTCATACTTTTTTCCTTTGAAGGAATTACTCAAGATATTTCAAAGTCCGTGAAATTAAAAAATTATCTGCTTTCTGTCTAGAGTAAGATTTTTTTTCAACGTCTAATACTTCAGTTACTTTTATATATACAAGAGCAAAGATCTTTGAGGATAATAATTATTCTAACAAATACCCTTTTAAGTTAAGTTGGAACTGTATTAAACAAGACACAGAGTGGAACACAATCACAAGCTGAACTAGAATTAAACTAGCCAGACAAATATTTAAGCTGTCTAGAAGATGTACTTCTAAGCAGCAGAAAAACACTATGCTATTTTTTTGTTGATACTCTAAAACAGAAAAGAAAGGCACTTTAGCACTGATTGGATAACACTTCCATTGTACTTCAATCTGCTTTTGGAAAACTAGTTTTACTTAATAGCATGAACAATCACTTCAGAATTCACATGCTGTTTACAGTTCCATTAATAACAAGACATGAAAGTCCTCTTGCTTAATAGTTCGTTTGAAAATGATTGATCTTTGATCTGTTCTCAATGAGACACAATGATCACAATCATGTTTCCCCTACACCTAAATATTCTGAATGCAGAAATAAAAGGGGGGAAAAACAGCATTTAGTTATAAAGAACACTTGACAGCCTTGCCCAAATCACAACAACTTACGGTAGGCCCTTTACCTACTAACAGTTTATATCATTCTATTAATTTGACCGATGAAGTTGGGCTCATTTTGTGCTCACCCCATGATTTAAATTGCCCTCTGTTGTTATTTTGTGTTTTTTAAATAAGAGCAATTATCCAGTTACAGTAAATTAACCATGTCCTATCACAGTTTCAAGGTGTGTAATGATTAGAATGTTTGACACCCATTACCATGGAGAAGAGGCATGTTTTAGACATGTTTTGGGCAATTAGGAAATCCTTTCCCTCTGTTCATGGGCCAGCCCCTCTTGCAATCATTTCTCCTCTCAATTTGCCCTCTTAATTTACTCCTCTGATTTCCTTTTATATTAGCATCTCCCCATTTCCCATTTTTGAATTAGGTTCTTCTCCAAGCTTTCAACAATGAGCAAGAAAGAGCACAGCTCTGCTAATTTTATTTGAGAAACAAGAGAAGCCATGGTTGTGCACGCTGCAATACATCATCACACAACGTAACCCTATAACACAATGTCATGGTGGACGCAGTTGCTTGTGTGATCATCAGAAGCAGAAGCAACAGGAAAAAAATAATGCTTCCAAGAGTGACAGAACAAGCAACACACACAGCTGGCAAAACCTGGATGTCTTTTGTGGTTTGACTTTTGGAGCAGAACAGGATTAGCATACTTGAGAGAGTGCTTCTCCAATTTTTAAATATGGGTCTAGCTAGCCCTTTTGCAGAAAAGTGTTGGATCCGTGTTTGAAAAAACTCATTTTTTTTTCCAAGAGAACAAAACCTTTTCCAGAAGGACCTTGTGTAAAATTTGACAAGCAGTTTGGAAGGCTCTGGCCAGGCACTAGGTACTAAAGTCCGATATGTAATCTCTCTTTCCAAATGGCCACTCTGGGCAGTGCTTCCCCTGTTCTGAAAATAGCATTTGGCTCTGGAGGAAAGTTCTTAAATCTTTTCTTAAGCTATACCAGATCCAGAACTAAGGCAAACAGGCCTCATCAGTGCCTCCAATGACAAAAGTGGATTGCTGCTCTCACAATAGCAGAATTCCACATACATCCTTCCCCTATCATATTTATATCATATATTTCTTTTATGATCCTGTAGTGGTTTTGCTGCCTTCCTGATGCCTACATGGAATTCACAGATTTTTTTTTTCTTTGTGCCCTGAGAAACATCTGCTGCTACCTAGGATTGAACTCTCAACCTTCCCAAGTGTCTTCACCACTAGGCCACCATGCCCCAAATCCTTCATCTATCATATGCCTCCCAAAATCAGTTCCATAGAATTTTCATGTTTTCAAAATGTATCTAGTGGCTAGATAGACAGGAAGAATTGTGAATATTTCTAGCTGTAGTTTTAATTCCACTGCAGTGTATAAGATTGGGCACAATCAATTTACAGGATAACTAAGTCTCTCAATGATATCCACGTTAGCAAATGGTGAATGATATTGGGGAAAAGAATGAATAGCCCTTTCCATTTTACCTTGCAGATTTAACTGATTGAGCCTTTAAGCCAGACAAGTAATAAAGGTGAGCGCATAAGCCAGATGTGTTCTTTCAACCACCGAGTAGCAATCATACTTTCAATTTATCTGGGATTCGTGGATAAAGATTTCCATAGCATCAGTAGGCTTAGCAGTCCCCATTTTAGAAATTAAGTCTTGAAGAAGTGAGAAATTGATTTTGAAAGTCCCAACTGGAGTTAAAATTGGCATTCATCTTGTTCTTCTGAAAGGCAATTTCATAACAATTTTATAAATTAACAGTGACTGTGTAGCTGTCCTTAAAAAATGGCCAGTTCAGCTAGGCCAGAATGTACCATAACTTCAAGGACTTCTCTTTTCCTATGTGCCTGTTTCGTGTGTGTGTGTGTGTGTGTGTGTGTGTGTGTGTGTGTGTATTCTAAGCATTGCATTTATGGAAATAAGATTTGCTATAAATAGTATACAACCAAATAATTTAGATTATACAGGAAAGCGAATGAAGTAACCTCTAGTTATAATTTTCTGTCCTTTATATGCAAACCAATACTTTCCCTCTGCCACATTTATAATCATGAAAGGGAGAATGGGGAATGTGGCAAACACTGCCATGGGTATATTGAAGGCTAAGACCCCTCTTGAAGTTTGCATTCACCTCCAATTATCCTACTATAATCTTATTCTTGGACAAGATATAAAAATAGAGTAATGTAGGAGAAAGTCTGTGAAAGTCATATATATATATATATATATATATATTGCAAAAAGTCAATGTTATAAACCATTAAAACAGAACTATACACATACGCATGGTGTTTAGTCCTGATCCCTAGCTGCAAGCGAAAGTTATATAAAATTGCTGCCTTTACACAACTTTTCTTGGTTCTCTGACCAGTAAGAACATTAAATGAACAGATGAGCTCTGCTGGCACTGGTTAGAAAGCAATATTGCAGGCTAACTCTGCCCACAGCCAGGAGTTCGATTCTGACCAGCACAAGGTTGACTCAGCCTTCCATCCTTCCAAGGATGGTAAAATGAGGGCCCAGACTGCTGGGGGAAGTATGCTGACATTGTAAACCGCTTAGAGAAGGCTGTAAAGCACTATGAGCAGTATATAAGTCTAAATTCTATTGCTAGTAATTCCTTAATTTGGTTAATCCAAACTCTCATGTTATAGGAATCTGTATGTATCAGATTTCCTTGATATAAAATAGAATACCGTAAATATCATACATTCTTAAATATGAAGGCATCTACATAATATTCCAACTCTTTCGAGTTATAAATGAAGTTGGGGGCCCCAGCATCCTATAAATGTCCACTATTTGTTTTTACCTATATACATGTGTTATGTATACATTTGTGCAATACAAGAATAATTACCCATTCACACAATACAAAATCTTTTTTAAAAAAAATTCTCAGGTTCAGTTCTTTTGCTTACATCAAGTCATTCAGAAACAAAAATGACCATACTAATCCATGAGGCAAAATAATCAAAATCCATAGTTGGGCCTTTTTAGAGCTGTGTTTAGATGAGGATATGACGAAATGTTTAAATTCCGTTTGAATATTTCATTGGAGAAAAAGAAAACCGCAGAGAACAAAGGGGCATCAATCTTAAGTAACAGTTTACAGTAAGCAGATGGTTTACAGTCAGGTGCAAGGTTATATTCACTTGGCCAGACTAAACCCACTTCCAGGCATCCTATTTAGGGTATTTATATTAACCGCAGCTGACACACAGTTGAACAGAGCTGATTCACAGCGTTTGGGCATAGTCACTCATTGATATAATTGGTGGGAGGCAAAGTAATTCAACCTTTGCTAAGAAAGAAAAAGTTAGATGGAAATTACTCTGATGAATGAGAATCTGGCCAGTTTTTAATTTTGTAGCGGTAAGTTTTTTTCCATATTCATTTTTAAAAGATGAAATGTACTTGAGCCATAAACGGGCCCCAAATGGTTGTAAAATATCAATACAGTACTAAAATCGTTTTGTGGATAAATTTTGTTTCTCCTAAATGTCTATGGAGATTCTCAGTCATCCATGGTTGTCCCAAGGGTGCCTTTTCAGAGGAGCAACTGGACTTTCTTGTTTTCTTTGAAGACGTTTCGCTTCTCAGCCAAGAAGCTTCCTCAGCTCTAAGCTTCTCTCAAGAGTTGAAGAAGCTTCTTGGATGAGAAGCGAAATGACTTCAAAGAAAAACAAGAAAGTTTGTTTCTCCTATATTCACTGCAGCCATTGGAAAGAACACACACTGTATGTTGATATAATGAACTCTCTTTGGGTTTGAATTCTATTTGATTTAGGTTTGCAACCCAAAATCTTTTGATACGGCATGTTATAAAAGCCCAGCCAACTGTAATTTGTTAAACAAACTATGCTTAGTAGGGTGTATATGTCCTGCTGAGAGTTTTATCAATTTGTGGCAGCCATACATCCATTCAATCAAGTATATGAAGATAGTAGCCACTTATCTATTCCGGCATCAAGACTGTGACTGGATTCTTGTCTAACAATAGACAAGAAATGCTTTAATCTGTAATGGTTAACAGACAATTGCTACTGTATTGGGAGGAGGTTTCGAAGTACTTCTTGCAGGACTACCCGATTCTGTAATAGCTTTGCTCCCTATGCCATCCATCTGGTAAACTCGCAAGATTCGTTTTTCTCACTATGCACATGTATACAAAACCCGAATTAAGCCTGTTCTTTCTCTGTCATATAATATAGGTATGTGCATAAATTTGTATTTATTTTTGTCATATTTATGTAGTGTAAATCGGAGGTGACCCTTTGAGAGCTATATGCAACGAAATTTCATTTTAATGTAGGCCGATTAGTCTACATTCAAAGTGACAATAAAGTTATTATTCTATTCTGTTCTGTTCTGTTCTATTCTATTCTTTTCTATTCTATTCTGTTGTTCTCTTCTATTGTTCTATTCTATTCTATTCTATTCTGTTCTGTTCTATTGAAGTGGAGCAGAGCAAAAATCTGAAATGTACAGATCTGCAGAGGTAAAAAGGAAATGCAGTGACAAATCACTGCATTAAACTAACAAAAGCTTACCTAAGGTATAAATCCTACCATCCTTTTAATTAAATGAATATAATTAGATTCAGAAAAGAAGAACACTAGAATACTCAGGGTTAATATACTGATAAACTTCTATTTTTAATTTTTTTTAACAAACCATATAAAATATGCCTTTGCAAAAGAAGTTAAATATAATGGAGACTGAATATTGGAAATTCTCAAGCAGAAACCAGCAGTTGTTTAAAGGGCTTTTTTAGTCTGAAATGTTCATAGAAATATTTTGCTTTGGAGGTCTTCAGGGGCAAGAAAGTTCTGCATTTCAAATGGAAAGTAAGTAGTTCCATAAGAATAGTGTTTTCCTTAATGTGGATTGTCAAGGTTCCAGAGAGAAGTTGGGAGATGCACAAGTTGCAAACCAGAAAAAAATTTGTTCCACTGAGTTGCAACTCCATTAGCTCATGGACAGCAGGGATTAAAATCCCCCATTAGTCATTTAAAAAGTACAGAAAAGATATTTTAAAATTGACATTGAATTTTAATAAATATTAAAGGAATAATTAGCCTATTCATTTCCAATTTTAAAAAAATTGAGAGAGAAAATCCAATTTTTTAAAAAATCTAAAATAAATACGGAGCAGAGGAAATAAGAAATATTTTTAATGCAGTGACAAACACACTATGTTTGGACTGCTTCTTCAGGAGACTCCTGCAAAATATCTAAACAATAAAATGGTGTCCAAAATAGATGTGATATGTACGTGAATTTAAGACAAAAACCTGGGCAGGTTGAACAGCATAGAGACTGCTAAAGTTGTGAAACCTTGGGACTTGGTCTCTATCTTGAATTGATTTGTGTGACATTTGTTCCAGTTTCACAAAGACAGCTGAGTCAGTTTGTGGCAGCAAAATCAAGAAGCTCTGAAATAGTGCGAAGACAAATGGCTGGAACCCAAATGTGTTTCTTTGTTGTGACTGTGTGGGAAACACAAAATGTGTTTTGATTTGAGCCTATTCAAAAATGTTATTTCTGCCAAATTCAAAAGGGTTGGATTGTTCTGTGATCTGACAAGACTAAAATATTAATATTTATGTTCTGAACTTTTGCACAACAAATTAAAGAAACGAACAAACAGACTTCCATACGGAGTGAGGTATGGGAGAAATTCCCATTGTGAAAGGGTAGGCAGAAGAAACCATGTTTACCCATTTCCCCAATCATCTTTATTATTCTTTTCAGAGCTTTTTCCAGTTCTGTACATGCTTTCAATAAATGATGTTGGCCTGATCACAGGTGGATTTCACATCTGGAAAGTAAATCTGCAAGTATCCTACTCAGGAATAGAGGAAAGGAGGAAGGGCAAAATCCCCATCTCTTTTACCATACAGATTTTTGTTCATGACACAATTCAGTGGCTTTAAAAGAATGAAAACAATTCAAAAGCAAAGAAAGAAAAGGGAACAAAAAATTGAGTACAAATTGTAATTAACAGTTGATTTAATAAAATATTTTTATAGACATCTATTTTAAACCTACCAAAGAATCAATGTCTTCGCAGACATCCGATTTACAATAGAAACCAAGAATAACAACTAACTGCCATTCCTGGACATCCTTGTAACCAGAACCACCAATGGCCAACTACTAATATCCGTGTACAGGAAGACAACACATACAGATCAATGAGGACCCAGATTGTTGGGGGCAATAAGCTGACTTTGTAAAATGCCGCTGGGGGGGGGGGCGAAAGCCCTAATAAGCAGGCATATACATAGAATAAAGGCTATTGCTAAGCACATTGATTTGTGCTTCTTAGATTGTAAGCCGCCCTGAGTCTTCGGAGAAGGGCGGGATATAAATGGGATTAAAAAAAAAATCCTCAACTTCCACAGCAACCACCCCAAAGGCCACAAACAAAGCTGCATCGGGAGAGTAGAATCCCATTGCAACATCATGGAGGCCAGATCAGCAGAACAAAAACACTTATACAAAGTCTTTGAGAGAAACGGATACCCACAAAACTTCATCCGGAGTTCATTACACACAAACAATACAAAGACCCAAGGCAACACAACAACTACAACAGGAACAACAATGACCAGGCGAATCACAATTCCCTACATACAGAATATTTCAGACATGACAGCAAGACTACTAGGCCAACGTGACCTCGTAGTAGCCCGAAAGCCTGCAACTCTCAGATGGACTATGTCAAAACGTAAGGAGCAGACAGAAAGAAACCAAAGATCAGGCATCATATACCGAATCCAGTGGAACAACCGTGGAAAAAACTATGTGGGCCAAACAGGAAGAAAACTACCAGACTGCACAAACACTTCCTGGCTATCAAAAGACATGACCCACTATCCCTCGTGTCCGTCCACAAAGACTCAGAAGGACACAAGTTTGATGTAACCAGGACCACAGTTGTAACCCAAGTGATATTACAGGGAGAAAGAGAATTCTTCGAAACCTGGTTCTCCACCAATGTGTCAATAAACAGACACATTGACATCGGCCCAATCTACCAACCGCTGAGAACGAAGGAACTACTTCAATTGCAATCCCAAAGGCAGCATTTCAAATGAACAAACAGGCAACCCACCACACAGCAAAAATCACATCCCCCCGCTCAAGAAACCAGATCATGTCTCGCCAACAGCCAGCCAACCAAACAACCAAAACCAGACCATGACTCAGAAACATCCAAACAGATAACACCCATAACAATTTACATCACACAAAAAGGCATTTAAAGGCCAGTGCTCTGACAGATGAGCACAATTCAAAGCGCACTGAAGATATCCACCTGAATGGGGACGAAACATTTGCAGCCAAGCTCGGAGATCAAACCAACAGCCCATCTATTTTAAAGCTTTTTGTTGTGTTATCCTCAATGATACTTAAATTACATAGAAAGAGATTGACAGTGCCCTTTCCCATTTGGCATAGGTTTTTATGAGCTGCAGCTCATTTCATTGGATGCATAGATGGCATTCTGAGTCTAATAAAAGTGATCTGCAACTCACAACATATCTTGTAATAAAAAAAATGGAAGAGATGCTACCAAATTCCTATTTTTTCCTACCATAGACTAACCAGACTCTATTTCTATATTGCCTTAAATTATATAGTTCACCCATATGTTCCTTTACTAACAAATATTCATGGAAACTTTTAAACAGTGGTATTATTTTTATGGCTAATTGAAAGCAGGTTTTGCATTGCTTTTATATATTTTGATTTTGATTCAATAGATAACTCATAAGCATTTTAAAACAATTAGTGATACAAAGATTTGATGAAAGTACTGTTCACATCAGACCCTGAATGGCAATAATTTAAAAATACCAAATATAGTTCTTGCCAGAATTCTATATTTTTCAGAAGTGAAAAAATACCCATACTCTGACTAGGTTTTTAAAGAAATAATCTTTTATGATTAAACCATCAAAGCAACATCCAGACATCCTGCTACATGAATTTTTATTCAACTTCAGCTTTTATAATGACCTTTTTCAGTTATCAAGAGGGGAATTTTAACATATTTATTCTTTGAGCTTTAGATTTTAAAATTCTAAGAAAAAGCATAACTTCTGTTTAAAATTTACAACTAAGTTTTGTAGATTTAGAATTTACAACTAAATTTACAGCCACAAGGATCAACTTATTACTGTTGTGTATTCACAACTGCTTTCCATCTAGAATATATAATTAAACAGCCGTTCTTTACACCAATTTGAGTTTTTTTCTCCAAATTCTGATAAAAAAAAATCATTTTTTAAACTTGATCCCTTCCAATTTATACTGTATGTATGAATGACTGTGTGTGTGTATATATATATATACTCTCACATATATTTGTGTCAAAATCCGTTTGTAGATAAGCCAATCCTTGAATTTTTAACCAAAATACTATGAAAAGGTGCCACCTAAAGATAAGCCGACCTCAAATTTTTCATTTATACTTTCACAATTGATTTATCCGCACATAGCAAGTTATCATGTCATTTTGGTTAAAAAGACAAGGATTACGCTTATGCAGGGATGGGCTTATCCCAGGTATATATGGCATTGGATGTGGCCAATATACCATGATAGATATTGGTAAAGCTTTCATTTCCAAAATTTAAAAGACTCCCCTTTTAGTCTGCAATTCATACACACACAAAAAAACCCCAGAAATGTTATTTCTGAAATGATACTTTAATATGTACTGAAATCAAACATTCAAAACTGAAAAAAGGAAGGAATGTTTAGCATTTCCAGAGAACACCAATAAAATTTAAAGAAGAAATATTTACAGCACGCTACTATCCCAGTGAAAGCAACTTTTAACTGTTTTACTGGCAAAATAACAGGGCTTTTGATTCCTCTTGCATTCAAAGTCTTTTAAGCAGCAGCTTTAGCGGAAAGCTCCAACACTTAACAGTGATTCGAAGAGTCATTACTGTTTGGAAGTATTTTGTACAAAGGGTTTCTTCTTTAAAAAAAAATGTGTAGCAAGTTGTAAAAAGACAGTTCAAATGGCAAGGCGATCCTGAAAACTCTTCCTGATTCATTTGTGCCTGGATGGGGAAGCATTTCTATGCCTTCTCCTGCTTTCGTCTTTCCTTATTATATCTTTATACTGGTTTGAATATTGGCTTTTTTCCTCAGACTCTCCGGGGCTGGGATAACGGTGAGGCCTCTCTCTGGACTTGGATCTGTCCTTCTTCCCTCTGTGGAGCTTGCTGTCCCCTCTGTGGTGCCCGTCCCTCTCTTCCTCCTCAGAAAACGAAGGTCTTCTTTCTTTTCTCTTTTTAGAACGGCCGGTTTTGCTGTCTAAAAGTACAGTTTTTTCTCGATTCCTCTCTTTTCCGCTCCGGGAATTACTTCTATCACTGGAATAATCTCTGTCATAATACGTTTTGTCTTTTCTGCCAGAGCTTTCGTCAGCATTCCTCTCTGAGTTTCTTGCAGCACCGTTTTCTCTCTCGGGCCTTCTCCATTCTTTCTCCTTTTCGAGTTTATTTTTCTTATTCTCTTGTTTTCTCCGGGTACCTTTATCCGGATTTTTCTTCTTCTGAGACTTTTTCTTATCTGAAAGGGGAAAAAAACACAGGGCTTTCACTCTAATATTAAATTTTTAATTTGTCCGACCGTGTTGCTTGTATTCGAAATTCCCAAGATGGGATAGGTAAGAAAAGTCTGATTAATTACTCTCAAGAAATGGAGAATAATACCAAAGAAAGAGATGCGGTATCTCATCGACATAACCTGAAATGTTTCTGCTCACCCAGGGAGGCCATATCAGCCATTTCACAGCAAGAATTATTATCAGAAGCTTTTCTGTTTATTTCCCAGGAAATGCACAGCATTTCTGCATTTCTCTCGAAAATGCCAACTTCCATTTCTTTATTGCTGATTTTGAATTTTGACATTTGTGTGTGTCCTTCGGGAGAAGGGCGGTATACAAATATAATAAATACTAAATACTAAAATTCACAGATTAGGAAATATGGCCAATGGACCCCAACAAGTATAACACCATTCAATTCAATTAAAATCTTGCCATTTTAGTACAATCTGTGTTTTGATTTTCTTCTAAGGTGCAGACATTAAAAAAACCAACCCTTATTTAACACGAAACAAAAAATAATCCTGTCATACCTTCAAAATTTTGTTGTTTCCAATCTCCGACACAACTACATGGCTTCATATCCATGGCTTAAGACAACTATTCAATGGAAATGGCCTTTTACCCAGAAAAAAATTACACATAAAACATTTCTATGCTTAGGGTGCTGTTTAACACTGATTAATTAACACTGTTACACTATAAACAATGATTTATATGAAAGCTGGAAACCCTACCAGGCAATTTGACATTCCCGTTCAGTGAGAAAAGTGTGTTTATATATCAAAGGAATAAGAAATAATAAGGAATATGCAAGTTCTAAACTGCCTTTTAAAAATGAGCTATACGATGGCAACTGGGACCAGGACTGCCATTGCTAAGTGATGCTAGAACTTTATGTCCCAGACTCACTTAGCGCCAAAGAGCCCAGCAGTCCCGCTTGCCATCACAGTCCCAAGATGCGTGACTTGTTAAGTGGAAATAGCAGGAGTCCCAGGTAAGGAGGGCAGAGTGCCCTAGGGGAGGGGGCACAGGGGGGTGGAGGGGCTGGGAAAGGTCATGCTAGAGTGAAGGGAGGCCGGGGGAAAGAGGGTGCCATGCCGAACTACTGAAGGGAGATCAGAGAAACATGGGACCGAGCATGGAAGTAGAGGACAGCCAGGGGAGGCATAGGAGCCAAGGGAGATTGAGGGAAGCAGGCAACGGTGCTGCCTGAGTGTAGAGAGGCTGGGGAAGCAGGGAGCAGCTTGGGCAAGCAAAGGATGCCAGGTAAATTAAAACACCAGACATTCTTGACCTACAACCGTTTGCTCAGTGACTGTTCAAAGTTAAAGCAGCATTAAATGAATGGTGGCTACAACCAATTCTTGGAGGTTCAGACATCCCAAGACTTCTTCAGTCGTATGAACATGATCTGGGTGCTTGGCAACCTTCATTGGGCAGGGAAGGTTGCAAGTTTCTGGGGTAAGTCTCCCACACCTGTACACCTCCCTCCTGCACTCATGCTGTGCCAGCCACTTACTCTTCCCTCATGCACCCTCCCTGAATCCTTGCCACAACTTCTTTGTACACCTCTTTGCACTAACACATGCTGCATCCTTGCACACTTTCCCTTGTGCACTCTACACCTCTCATGTATCCCATGGCTTCTCTCTGACACAAATGTCTCATGCACCCTACACACACACACACACACCCTAATCCGCAATCCTCATACATCTCCTTGTACCATCAAGCACTGACCGTACTTACTTGCCTGCTGACCTGGGACTTGCAACTGCCAGCCGGCTTCCCCACAGCATTTGGTCATTGGAAACTAGCAGGAAGTTGCCTAGTTTTAAAACTGGGATTTGGTTGACAACGGGAACGGGGACTGCCATTGTAAATTGAGGATTATTTGTATTTTTGCCTTTGACCTCCTCCATATAGCTAATTTACTTGAAAGGCTTTTTCTGTGAAGAAACTCACGCTTCATTACATTAATGTAAGAATAACATTAATATTTTCTACAGAGCCACACACATATGCCAAAAAGAACTGCATCATATCTTTAATTAAGAGAGGCAAACAAAATAAAGCTCTTCTATTTTAGCAATGCCTGAGGGGCTTCACCATGGCATTTTCATTGTGCATGTTGAATGTATTTCTTTTGCATAATTCCCAAGTATGTTATTGGTGTACGTTATTACTTTTTTGTGTGTGAGTGTTTTTAAAGATGATGAAAAAGAAGTGAATTTCAGACGGCAATAAATCTGCAATTGTGGGAATCAATCAAGAGAATGGATCATAGCAGAATTTTCTCCAGCTAACTATATTAAAAAAAAACTATAGTAAAGCTGCAATTTCAAAATATTTACAAGATAGTCCTCGGATTAGAATGGCAACTGGGACCAGAATTGCCTCAATAAGCAATGTAGTCATAAAGCATAATGTCACACGATTGCATTGCTAAGTGATGGCAGTCCCAGCTGCTGTCATTAACAGGGGACTTGCACAGGTTATTAGGCAAGGATCTCGTGAATGCAATTTCCAACTGGCTTCCCCATTGACTTTGCTCTTGGGAAGCCAACAGGAATATTGGAAATCATGATCATTGGGGAGACACAAACATGGCTGGAACTCAGAGAATCAGTTGTAAGTACCACTTGTTTAGCACCATTGTTTAAAAAGTTGCTGAACAAGTGGTTGTAACCCAAGGACACTTGTATTTTTGGTTGGGAATAAACCCAAATGAATTGACTCAAAGACTTACTGTAAATATGTGTAAATTCTGTTACATTGGAAAATTAGTTACTTGTGTCCTTATTGTCTCTGTCACATCAGTCTTCACTTTCCCTTCCTCAACCTTGTGGATTTTGCTTTTTAAAGAACAGAAATGTTTTTTCAAGACTTCTTGCTTCCATATGCATTTCATACTTCGAAATTAAATAACCTGACATGTGAAAACTCATAATCCTCTAACTGAGGTGAGGGTGATAGAAAAGGCTTCAAAGAAGTAGTCTGGTTAATCTAATTCCATAGTTCCAGAATATTAAATGGTTGTATGGCATAACATTTCTATCTAAAGCCTATCCCAATCTTTCTTTTATATGAACCACATTTTTAGCCAGGCGATTTATGACTGCAATGTTTGCAGATTTTAGACATCTAAAATTACCTTCAAGCAAAAAAAGGTAGCCTGCTTGAACAAATGGCTCATCACTAAAGGAAACTGATGGACTGAAGACAGAACTTTACCTGAGCTGCTGCTGTCTATACTGTCAGAATTGGATTCATTCCCACTAGAGGATCCTGAGCTCTCACTGCTGCTGGAATCATCCTCCGAATCCGATGTATCTGATTCTGAAGAGGAATCAGATGACTCCACATCCTGCTTCTGCGTCATTATTATCTTTGGTGCGTTTTTCAGATGCTCCCGTAGTTCATCTCTATTGAAACCAATTTAACAAAACATAAAATTTATAAATATATATATATAAAAATAACTTAAGTGGTTGTTGAGTTGTACCCTGTCTTGTATTTCCAAATTTTTTAAATCTTACTGAATTGATAAAAGTTAATTTTACTAATCGCTGTCAACCCAACTCCATCCAGAATTAAATTTCTTGTTGAGATTGTAGAGTCAATGCCAACATGTAAATTGGCTTGGGTGATACCTTCTCCTCTCTACCTAATACTGATAACACAACTCAGGATCAGCAGTGTGGATTCCCCCCCCCCCCCCCCGTAATTTCATCTTTGAGGACTTCTAACTTCTGGAAAAAAGACAAGCAAAACAAAAGCAGCCTCCAATGATGAAAAAGTTGCCCGCATTAGTAAGAGTGTTTAAGCAGAACGAGCACATGAAAGGCAACATAAAATGTTGAATTGTCAAGATTTGTCGCAATACTGATCTCACAGAGTTGTGCACAGATGTACTGGGTTTCAAATTATAGGCCTTGCTTGTGCATTTGTCTCCCATAGATAACTTGAGGGACATCAGAAGCAAAGTTTGAATATATTTTCACTAATATACATATGGTCAGAACCAAAATCTATATTATGAGACAAATGTACAGGAACTTCTTAAATATATATGTACATATATAATTTTTTTTAAAAAAAATCTTACGTCAGTCCTCCAAGGCCAATTGAAGTGAAGAAATTGATTGCAAATCTAGTATTTCTTGGATTATCTCGTGGTAATAATCCTTCAAAGAACGGTAGCAGGGTTCTGTTAAAAAAACAAACATAACAATCCTTTCTAAGACTGAGAACATCAAATGCTCCACACAAACGTATTTTGATCCCAGTTTAAAAATATTTAAAACAATCAGCTCAATTTACACAAGATTTGTCACTATAGAGTTCTCTACCTTACTAAATTGGGATGGGAATGGGAAAGTGATTTTTTTCAATAAATGCAGAGTTTACTGGGAGCATACACTCTGAAGGTGTACAATACAAAGAATTTTTTAAGAATTTAAGAATTTTTAAGAATTCATTAAATGAAGTTGTCAGAAAAGTCGTGACAGGAAAGTATGGCCCTAGGAAGCAGAGGTGTCTGTAATTGTGTCCATTGTGTAGGTGTAAGCAGGGAAGAAAAGCACGTGAAAGATTGGATGAGGAGAGCTGGGAGGAAATGCAGTGCTTGAAAATCAGCAGTGGCTAAGGGGAGGAAACAGAAAAAGGCATGGGGAAGAGTGTACATTTATTTATTTATTACATTTATATGTTGCTGATCTCCCCAATAGGGTGGACTCTGGGCTGCTTACAGAACATATGTCTCTATATGTCGCCTTCTGTATATGTCACAGAGAAGAGAACCACACCAACCTAAAACAATCTGGGTTTTACTTTGGCCTCTCTCTGTTTCACTCAGAATGATCCACAACACGTATCAATTTTGCTAATTTCAAAGTAAAACGGACATGTGGTATATGTTTTTGCATAAAGCAAAAAGAAAAAACCCAACAACATTCTTTAGTCCTTGCACAGGATCAATGAGTTAAGGGGCTGGTGTTGTTAGATTAACCAACGTTTCAGCTTTATCAAGAGAGGTTTTGTGGCAAGGCTGCTATCCATCTAAAGTAATGAATACATCTTTGCAAAGAAGCAATTGCTCAAGAATTTCAGACTGTTCTTCAATTTACTTCTTACTGAAACAAGTGTTTAAAGTCTTTTGACAACTACTTTGAGGGGGAAAAAACTGTATTAAATGTTTAATTCCCCCCCAACGGTATTATGCTCAATAAAATTAGTGTTATTTTTCTCTAAAAATATTTTAGACACGTAATAGAAAATGCCATTTAAACAACATTAGACTGACTCATCCCATATAAGGTCTTTTGATGGTAGAAAGTATGAGTTGATCTGGTTGATCTGCTGCTCATTATTCAATACCAGATCAGTGGTAAACCTCATCAATTAATTAAAACTGATGCTGCTATAAAGTCCTGCTAGGTCAGGGCCAATTCACTTTACAACCCAGAAATCTGGACAATATTGAAATCACAATGGCAGGCAAGATGAAGGTTGCATTTGGAGAGGGAGGGCAAACCTTTACCCTGTGTTAAGTTTTACTTTCCCCCTTTGCTTTAAAGAAACATAATTTACAGAAAGCCCTCAACATATAACCATTTGAAGTTACAACAGATCTCCTCAGAACTACTTACAACCTAGTTTCAAAATATTGATGCCCCCCCAGCCCCTCTCCCATCATATAATTGTATTTGGGGCATTTGGCAACTGGCCCACATTTATGGTTGTTGGGCAGCATCCTGTAGTCATGTAATGACAACTTACAAGTTGTTGTTGTTTTTTACTGGAAACTGGCATTTACTTTCAGTTTCTGCCAAAAAATGGCCACTGAATACAATGGCTTCATTTAATAACTACACTGTTTGCTTAACAACCGCTGGGGAAAAGTTGATAAAATTGGGTGTGGTCACATGGCAACCCGCTTTTAACGACTGGCATGACTTACGACTGTAATTCTCGGCTCACTTGTATAACTGTTCGTCTTATCTTCTTCAAAATGAGCCAAGTGCAATAATATTAATAGCATTCAATGGACCCATTGCTCCTTGCAACCCCAAACAAATTTTAAAAAAAATCTCTACAGCACACAAAGAAATGATCTTTACCAAGTCATCTCTCCTACTTTTGTTTCAGATCAGCAGCCACAGGGGGTCTAATCAAGCTACTGGATGATTCTGCCACCTGTCCCCATGTGGTGCCATGCAAGAATTGCAACTGCCACCCAATAAGGAAACAAAAGGATTCGTAGTGATGATAAATGGAGATGGCAGACGGTGCCTGAAACAGAATATGAGAGATGAGGGGAAAAGTGGAGACAACCCTTCCGCCTTCGGTATATGACAGGGAAAAAAGCTGGGAGAGAAGCAAAAGTCACATCTTTTTACTGGATTCTACATTTACAGTTACTCTTACTACCGCAGCATTACAATACATCACAGCTGGTGACATCTTTTACTTTTGCCTTGACTTGGTGTTTCTCAACTTCAGCAAAATTAAGATGCGTGGACTTCAACTCCCAGAATTCCCCCAGCCGGCATGCCGACTGGAGGAATCCTGGGAATTGAAGTCCATACATCTTAAAGCTGTTAAAGTTGGGAAGCCTTGCCTTTGCTGTTCTCAATAAAAATAAGCAGGTTTAACACTTGGATGGGAGAACATGAGAAATTTCAAAAGTGTTACAAACTGAAAGTTGAAAACCAAAGAAGGCAATGTCAAACTCTTTCCACTTTGTTATTAAAGAAAACAACGTGGATATATCCATGTAAGTTATTAGGACTTGGGAGTTTTTACCTTTTATTGAAATATACTAAATCCCTCTGAGAACTGTGTGTTAGTTATCAACTTTAATGTTTTAACAATCTGATAACATTATAAACAGTCATAAACAAGGTATTAGAAAAGTAATTTATAATATGATTGCTTACTTACTCATCTTTCAACCTTGCATTAAGATTAGGAAGTCCCATATATTCACTAAGCTCTTGGAAGAATATTTTAACAAAAATTCTACTGGATGATGTTGTAGTTTCTTCACTTAGAGATATGCATTCAAGGACCTACAAACAGAAGGGATAACAATGCCAAATATTATTTTTCCTCTTTAAAATAACTAATTTTCCTTCCCTAATGCATTTTGATTTTCCTTGAATGGTAACATATTCCTTGTAGCAAATATTTGTTGATATAATCTTTGCATAAATAAATAAATAAACAAATAAATAAATAAATAAATAAATAAATAAATTCAATCAATCAATCAATCACATTATCAGTTAAGCCAAGTCTGGATTCCAAGCAGACAAACTGTCTCAATTTTTCCTAAATTCAAGAAATCCTCTCTTTCAAAGCACTCATGTCCCTTGCCAGACTTGAAAGTCAATATGATTCCTCACTCTCAATATGTATTGGAACTAATTCCACTTACATCTGTAGGAGTTCGGGGGGAAAAAAAGTTATCAAAAACCCAATGGATAGTGCAAGACTACAAACGTTGGCTACGTACACTCCATGGAAGCGAATCTGTGTATAAAAGATGAGCAAACATCTTGGCAACGTTCCTCAACTTGTTTGTTTCCAACCGATGTATAGTATCATACTGCTCTTTGAAAATTGCTTCAAAAGACTCCATGTATTCTTTTTTCAACATACAGAAGCGCTAAATATAAAATAAAAACACAGCAAAGAAAAATGAATGAGGAAAAAAACACCTGATTTCAGCACTGTGCTAGGACTAAATAGACAAAGAAAATTAAAAAGGAAAACCACCGGTGGTCCTTGACTTATGGCCGTAATGGAGCCTGCCCAGTCGTAAAGCGGCTCACCCACATGATCATCCTGATTTTATGACCTTTTTTGCTGCAGGCATTAAACAAATCACTGCAGTTAAGTGAGTCTGTGGTCTTAACAAATACCACAATCATTAAGCAAACTCTTTGTTTGCTATGAGCCTTTTTGCCAAAAACCGGAAGGAAATGCTGGTTTTTGGGGAAAAATAGCAATAGCAATAGCACTTAAGACTTATATACCACTTCTCAGTGCTTTACAGCACTCTCTGAGCAGTTTGCAGAGTCAACATATTGCTCCCAACACTTTGGGTCCTCGTTTTACCAATCTTGGAAGGATGGAAGGCTGAGTCAACGTTGAGCCGGTCAGGATCAAACTTCTGGCTATAGGCAGAGTTAGCATGCAATACAGCATTCTAACTACTGGACCACCACGGCTAGGTTGTAAATCGCTGTCACCTAACCGTGGGACGATGCAAACAGTTGTGGGCAGGTTGCTGAGTGCCCCAAAAGCGGTCATATGACTGTGTGCAGGACGGGAGGGCTGGCCATCAGAACCTTGGAACAGAGTTGTAAGTACTTTGGGGGGCGGGTCCCTCGTAACTTTGAACAGTCATTAAGTGACCAGTCATTAGTCGAGGACTGCCATACTGGTTTCTTTTCCAATACTAGTTTGGTTCTAAACATAAAAAAGAAGACAATTTAACTAATAGATAGCTGGAAAATTTTGGAGAGCAGAGAGGACATTCCAGTGATCTTGTTCCATCCAGCCATCTTTTGCCAGGCAACACTGCCAGGCAAAGGAACTTTTCTAGGCCATCATCTGTGCACATCCCCAAATATCTGAGTATCATCACCCCAAGGAAACAATCATTATTTGGTTTAGGACTGATTTTTTTTACTCTCTTCAAACAGACCATTAGATGGTGTGTCTATGTTCTTTCTTTCGCTCTACCTCAGTGTTCAGCTTTCACAGTTATATATTACCACTGGAAAGACCATCACTGGAATCACTTGTCTTAAGATAGGCTGGCTTCCCTTACATCAGCACAGACCCTCTTAAGCAGGGGTCTTCAGACTTGGCCCTTTTATGACTTGTGGACTTCCAACTCCCAGAATTCCTCAGCCAGTGTGCCTGACTGAGGAATTCTGGGAGTTGAAGTCCACAAGTCATAAAAGGGCCAAGTTTGAAGACCCCTGCCCTTTAGGATTACTTTTAGCTTTACTTCTCCCTTTTGACCTCACTGCCAAAGATCACCTTGCCACAAATACAGCATTGCTCTGATGGTTATTGTAGCTACTAGGCCTACGTTGTGGGAATCGTACTGAAAAATAGGAATCCCCTTGGAAGTGACGCATACAGAAACAAAAGTCACATCTTTTTACTGAAATCACATCCTCAAAGTTCCATATTAAAAAAAAATCTGGGAAGATGCTAGTTTTTCTCAACATATTTGGTACTATTTTGTAATGTTAATAAACTGTGCAGTTTAAGATGCCATTATCTGCTTCATCTTTTCAACTACAAGTCATTAATGAAAAGTTACCAATTGATATTGAAAAACATTTTGTAAATGAGCCCTCTTTATGAAAGACATAGGAATGGCAAGGGATGTAGGTGTGAAAAATGGCAACTCACCCCAGCTAGTAAACCAAAGAATTTTTCATACGTTCTTTGCTGAGCACAACAATCAAGTATCATATTGCATAGTTCTTTCTGTCACAAAAAAAGATAATGGTATATATGAAATAACATGCTTTCAATTAAAAATCAGTACAGCGATATCATGGCAATAATGCAGGAATTAAAAAACATGTTAAAGCATAAATAAATTTGACAAATAAGTCAACATGAAACCCTCTGAATACACTTAACTTTCAACATGAAGTTACTGATGAAACCATAAGACAAACGCTTTGTTAAAATTTTCTGCCTAGCACAATGTGTGATTGATTGATCAGCCATCATGATCAGTTGAAATACACATACATAAATATTCAAGGTTTTCTGTTCCTTTAATGATAAGAAACGGCTAACTATCCCAATCTTAAAAATTCCTTGTTGCATTTTTACATGAATTTAATATATTAAAGCACTTGTATTTACTTGTATATTGCTCCACTGGAATAACATTGCAGTCAATCAGATTTCATGTAATAAAGCAGGGCAAAGTGCTGATGCTGTTGCTAATGAAGTCAGCATGACTGGAAGAACAAATTACTTTTTTGCTCCCTGAACAGCAGTTACCACGCTATAATATTCCCCAGAGGTTAAAGTGATTAAATATTACAACATTTTAAAAATTTAAATATTACCCGTGATTTCTACCAGAATATCTTGAGTAATCAATGTTCAGGCAAACAGATTTGCTTATAAAGTCACTCTCACTGGCTTGTTCAAAACAAGCAGGCTGAGATCTAATCGTTCGTCATTATTTTGTACACATGATGTGATAGGAGTCATTGAGCAGCATTAGCAATGCACTGCCGTTTCAGAGATTAATTGCAACTACTGATCCAGTTGTTCAACTCTTACAATTGAATGCTGCGTATACTATCGGGACTTGCTGGCAGTTTACATCGAATAGAAGAAAACAAAACATCTATATATCAATTGTTAAAGTCAGCATATACGATGATGCGGATCTGAATATAGTTACACTGAATGGTTTATTCAGACATTACTGATCAATGTACTGGAAGCCAAGTAGCCAAATACCCTTTTTATAGTTATTGAAAATGTATAGTCGAGCCCGAGATTTCTTTAAAATTAAACACAAAACAGGAAAAATAGATTTATTTTTTTAAGATGCTGCGTTCAAAAGCACGAAACATTTTGTGATGCAAATGAAGAAGGCATAGATGGCTCACCAAGGTCTAGGCCAGCGTTTCCCAACCTTAGGAACTTGAAGATGCGTGGACTTCAACTCCCAGAATTCCCCAGCCAGCATAGCTGGCTGGGGAATTCTGGGAGTTGAAGTCCACGCATCTTCAAGTTCCTAAGGTTGGGAAACACTGGTCTAGGCAACTATAATTTCACTTAGTCGGGTCAATGCTGGTAAGCTCCCCAAAAGTTCTCACTTCCACTGCAGAAGATACTTTATCTCTAATATTCTTCATAGTCTTCTTAATAACTTTATTTCTTTCTGCGAGGTGAGCTTTTACCTCCTTTCCAAGGAGGTTTCAAGACATCAGAAACAAGAGACATTACTTCCATTTCGTGCCTTTTCCAAACGTTTTTGTTAGTTGCGAAGTCGTGTCCGACCCACCGCGACCCAATGGACAACGTTCCTCCAGGCCTTCCTGTCCTCTACCATCTTCTGGAGTCCATTTAGGCTCACGCCTACTGCTTCAGTGACTCCATCCAGCCACCTCATTCTCTGTCGTCCCCTTCTTCTATTGCCCTCAATCTTTCCCAGCATTAGGCTCTTCTCCAGTGAGTCCTTCCTTCTCATTAGGTGGCCAAAGTATTTGAGTTTTAGCTTCAGGATCTGGCCTTCTAAAGAGCAGTCAGGGTTGATCTCCTCTAGGACTGACCGGTTTGATCACCTTGCAGTCCAAGGGACTTGCAGGAGTCTTCTCCAGCACCACAGTTCAAAGGCCTCAATTTTTTTTTAATTCCATTTATATCCCGCCCTTCTCCGAAGACTCAGGGCGGCTTACAAGCTTAGCAGTAGCCTTCGTTCTATGTATATGCCTGCTTATTTGGGCTTTCACACACACACACACCCAAGCGGCATTATTACAAAGTCAGCTTAATTGCCCCCAACAATCTGGGTCCTCATTTTACCTACCTCGGAAGGATGGAAGGCTGAGTCAACCTTGAGCCTGGTGGGACTTGAACCTGCACTAATTGCAGGCAGCTGGTGTTACTTAAGGAGGCATTAGCCCACTACTCCACCAAGGCTCTTTTTGGTGCTTAGCCTTTCTTATGGTCCAACTTTCACAGCCATACATTGCAGCTGGGAAGACCATAGCCTTGACTATATGCACTTTTGTTGGCAGGATGATGTCTCTGCTTTTTAGTGTGCTGTCTAAATTTGCTATGGCTTTCCTCCCAAGGAGCAAGCGTCTTTTAATTTCTTGGCTGCAGTCCCCATCCGTGGTGATCTTGGAGCCCAGGAAAATAAAATCTGTCAATACCTCCATTTCTTCCCCATCTATTTACCAGGAATTGAGAGGGCCAGATGCCATGATCTTGGTTTTCTTAATGTTGAGTAAAAACATACTACCAGTAAAAGACGACAGAGTTCCCACTGAATACCCACCACTGTTGTAAGGTAATTTAGTTGCTTAGATACAAGACGGGCTTAACTTTTCTATGAGCACTGCCAGGAAAACTGTATGTTGCAAAGTTAGAGAAAGAGGCAACAAAGGCTTTGATAAGTGTTGAGTGTACATCTGAGCTATCTGACAAGGAAAGCAAAGTGCTCTTAAGTTGGCAAGACCAAAATGAAATCACCGATTCTACACTGCTTTGCTACGGTTAATGCTAACTAGGTCCTTCTATTCTGAGCCTTTAAAGGAAACCCTGCAGTGCTGATTTTGTTTAGTTCACGATTGATGAAGAAAGAAACTAATAATCTTTCCCCATAGTTAACTCTGGTCAGGCAAACATGCAAACCTGTTGAACGATGGTACATATTTTCCCAGAATCAAATATAGGGAGCAATGCATCTATACTGGGCCACATGCAGTTCCCTTAAGACACCCCAACTCCCCTTCATTCGTAACTAGGGGGAAGGGGTTCATACAGTTAATTCCCAAAAAGCAAACTTAACCTCCTTTGGGCAAAGGATGTTGCTCCAGTGAGATTCTATCAGTAATACAGATAAAAGTAAAAAGGTAAAGGTTCCCCCGCACATGCGTGCTAGTCGTTTCCGACTCTAGCGGCCGGTGCTCATCTCCATTTTAAAGCCGAAGAGCCAGCGCTTGTCCGAGGACATCTCCGTGGTCATATATCACTTTAAAGCAGTTGATGGAAGAAACAGCTAGTGAAATTTCATATGAAGAAGAAAGACAGAAAAGCATAGATTTTATACTGCAGTTTCTTTGCCATTTTAAAACTTCCTTCTTCGGGATTTAACCAGAACTTTCTTTGAGTTAATCCAAAGAATTTTATCATCAGATTTCCTCCTTTTTCTCTTTTTTCTTTCTGTAACCATCAAGGATATGCCTCAGATTAAAAATGGGAAAATGTCGTTTTGATGGCATTGCTATTCTGTTGCCTCTGGGACAGTCATCTGCTTATTTTTGCTGACCATTTTCTTTGGTTATTCTATTTGACTTCAAGGCAATAAATTTACTGACTTTGAATCAATACGTTATTTCCTGGTCTGATGCTTATTCTAGATCAGGGGTCTTCAAACTTGGCCCTTTTATGACTTGTGGACTGCAACTCCCAGAATTCCTCAGCTAGGCATGCTGGCTGAGGAATTCTGGGAGTTGAAGTCCACAAGTCATAAAAAGGCCACGTTTGAAGACCCCTGTTCTAGATTAATTAATTTAGTGAAGAAACGAGCTACTGGGCCTTTCCCTACAACTGCAATTTAGGCCCATAATTTTATTAATTCAATAAAAAAGTACTATCGGTAAACAAATGTTGTAAAATTGAAAGCAGAGTTTTGTGCAACTTTTTTTTAAGAGTGAAAAAGGCTGCAAGATAATTGGCCAAAAATGTTCAACACCACCACCATCCCCATTAGACAGACAACCTTTATTTTTGGAGTCATAAAAGATTCTCATATTATTGTATACCAGGCTACAGTTTGTACGCTGACCTACATGGATTTAAATAGCAGGATCCAACTGTTTTTATATCTACTATTTTCCAAATTTGGCATATTGGGGGGGGGGTATAAATGACCAAAAGTAACCCTTTTTGTAATTTTGTAAAACTTTTTTCTATATCACTTTATTCAATAAACACTGAAAGTTCTAATGAAACAATATATGAAAGTTTGCAGCCTCTGAAAGGAACAAACTGAAGCAGACATTAAATCACAGGCATGAATAATGCAATAAGGCTTTTAAAATGTTGGCCCAGGGTGAGTGATGAATTAGCAAAAGGCCCACTTTCTGTACAATCTATCAGCCCCCAAAATATATTGAGTGCCTTGTTCATACATAAACTTATTTTTGGGTCCCTATTCATTTAGATAACTAATTGAATTCTGATGCCATTCCATTATTTGCAATGTACTATAGATTTAGCTGATACAAAAAAAATATGCATCCAAACACCCACCAACCCACACACACACAAATTTTTAGGATATAATCCTGAAGCTTCCTTCATCTATTTGGAAGTACCCTGGGCGCCTTTGGGCCAGTCACAAAATCTCAGGCTAGCTTACCTTACAGACTTGGTGTGGGGAAAATGGGAAGAGGCTGTGCTACGTAAGCCACCTTGATCTCCTGAATGAAAGGCTGAATGTAAATCAAATTGATGAATAAATGAATCAATCAATTTGAGGTAGTCCTCAACTTATGACGAGAATCGGTTGCGAGAGGTTGTTGCGATCACGAGTCAAGGCGGACCCAATTTTATGGCAATTTTTACAGTGGATGTTAAGTGAATCACCATGGTTGTTAAATGAATCCAATTTCCCCAATGGCTTTTTGTCAGAAGTTGGCAAAAAAAGGTAACAATTGCAATCACGTGACTGCAGAATGCTACAACACGTCATAAATAGGAGCAGGTTTACAAGCGCCCAAACTGCAGTCACACACAGTAACTGTAAGGCTTTGAACTATTGTTAACTAAATGGTCATAAGTTGAGAGCTACCTGTAATCAACAGATCTCCTTTCATAGTGCCTTAGCACAGCTTTGTTATGCAATAAAACCTGGTCTTAATATAAGTAAAGCCTTTAGTCTTAGCCTATCCAGACTTCTTCACACCCCTTCTAATTCTATCACTGCAAGATACAGAGGGTGTTTTGGCACACACACTAAGTCTGGCTTATGATATTATTAATATTAATAACGGATAAAAGGTTTAAACTCGAATGCTCAAATATAAAACCACAGCAGCACACACATTTTCCTCTTTCTAAACCACTTTGATAGGTACCTGATTGCCCTGTTTTTCACTCCCTCACATACAAATACAAACAGATGCATAATAAGCTAATTGGGTCAGCAGCTACCATGTGCAGTGGGAACAGTAAAATTCCCCAAGCTTAAATCAATCAATCAATCAACCAATCAATCCCAAACCCCTTTATGCACGTAGAGGTGAAAAAGTTCAGCTCAGTAAAGAGCGATAAATTCCGCCGAAAAGACTCAGTTCTATAGCTGGTGTTAGCAGCTAGTCTTAGGCCCAGAAGTTCGAAGTGAGAATGAACTCTTCTATAAACAGAGACAGTGTTAAATAACCGTGAATTTAGATTGCACTTAAGAATATCCAGGTTAAGCAGAAATGGAACTATTTCCTGGTTTGGTTGAATGAGCTTTAGCACAAGCATAAAAGGCAGTTTTCTCTGACCTGACCAGATGTGTGTATTTCAAGCTCCAGAATTCTGAGCAAACAGGGTCATTGCTGAAAGGGCACCCAAGATGGGGAGCACTGACTTAGTACACTGCAGAAATATGTTGAAAAAAAATAAATATGTCTCTTCTGCCCACATCTAGTCAGGAAAACACAACATCAATGGCTAGATTCAAGGCAAGTTCTTCAGGATACACCCCTTTTCCCATGCGCAAAGATGGTGCCCTTTTGCTAGGTATACATTCCACTGTAAATGACAGTAACCACTTTGTCGGAGACAAGATCAAATTTATATTGAACTAAGGGAGGTGATTAGAGTTGTTTTAGGCAGAAATGGAGTAGAGAAAAGTATCGTGATATACAGTGTATTTCAAATTAGCATATAATCACATGAAGTGGCTTGCCTCTGGATGGAATACTAAAAACTATGATTTCAATGCTATGTGAACAAAGAGATCATAAATTCCTTCCTCCGATAAAAGAGCGAGGCTGAAATTATCAGCTTCCTGTTCCTTGGGTTACACATTTCCTTCTGACAAGAAGAGGTTGAAAGGCCTAGCTTTCTTCATGACTCTTTGGATACATTCCACTGAAATTTCTCAAAGCCAGTATTTTTAACTGACAGAAGTAGAAAACTATTAAACAGAAGAGTGGAGAATGATTAAGAATACAGATCTGTTAAGATTAAGTATAATGAAATGAAATGAAACGTCTTTGCAGTCCTAGCCCCGGCCACTGTTTCTGGGAAAGTTACACAAATTTGTTCTAGGCTGGCAAGAGATCCGGCGAAAACATTTAATAACAGTGTCAGCAAAATACGAGCACGGGTATAGATTTACATAATATACATTTCTAAAAATATATTCTCCTTAAGTAAAATGGTTCAACCTCAGCGTTCGGTGTTTTTTCATGTGTTGGGAAAAACCTGTGCAAAGCAATTATTTACATACATTCTATCCGGAGAGCAACTTCCTGGGGGAAAAAATGGAAAATTAACAACTTTACTGTTTTTACACATGACTCTGTGTGTAAACGGTGCATGTGCGTCTTCAAGTCAACGTTGACTGATTCGTGGCATTCCTGAGCCAGCCATGCTGAGGGGAAAGGGAGAGGTTTCCATGCTGAGCCACGCTGGCTCAGGAATTCTGGGAGTTGAAGTCCACGAGTCATAAAAGAGCCAAGGTTGCCTACCTTGATCTGTTGTTGTTAGTTGTGAAGTTGTGTCCGACCTATCGCGACCCTATGGACATGTTAATC
Organism: Vipera ursinii; assembly: GCF_947247035.1. Classification (NCBI taxonomy): domain Eukaryota; kingdom Metazoa; phylum Chordata; class Lepidosauria; order Squamata; family Viperidae; genus Vipera; species Vipera ursinii. Next base: position 163,354,575 of record NC_139512.1, read on the forward strand.
CTAACTGATGAATTGTAAAACTAATGTGGGCCGTGTGTTCAAAATTTATGGTACCAGGACACAGTAAATTAATAAACCCGATGTCAACGCTGTAAACAATTTGCCTTGCAGTTCTTTTGATGGGTTTCATTTATCGGAACCATGACACCCGACCATCCCATGAATAAAATTGTCACACTGTGCTTTAAGGGAACTAGTGCACCCAAAGCTGGATTTCTGTCAGAACCTTCTTCTGGGGAACTTCTCTCAACCTACTTCCAAGAGCTTCCAAAGGGGACTCATCCCTCATCACAGTACCTTTTGATTCACTGCTGTAATCTACAGAGACTCCCAGGGTTTTCAACAATGAAGCAGCAGAAAATCAAAACAAAATTAACAGTAGCGTGCAATTACTCGGAGATCACCCATTTGCTGTTCCCCTAATGCAGAGGTAGGCAACCTTGGCTCTTTTATGACTCGTGGACTTCAACTCCCAGAATTCCTGAGCCAGCGTGGCTCAGCATGGAAACCTCTCCCTTTCCCCTCAGCATGGCTGGCTCAGGAATTCTGGGAGTTGAAGTCCACAAGTCATAAAAGAGCCAAGGTTGCCTTGTTGTTGTTAGTTGCGAAGTCGTGTCCGACCCATCGCGACCCTATGGACAATGTTCCTCCAGGCTTTCCTGTCCTCTACCATCTTCTGGAGTCCATTTAAGCTCACGCCTACTGCTTCAGTGACTCCATCCAGCCACCTCATTCTCTGTCGTCCCCTTCCTTCTTCTCTTGCCCTCAATCTTTCCCAGCATGAGGCTCTTCTCCAGTGAGTCCTTCCTTCTCATTAGGTGGCCAAAGTATTTGAGTTTTAGCTTCAGGATCTGGCCTTCTAAAGAGCAGTCAGGGTTTATCTCCTCTAGGACTGACTGGTTTGATCGCCTTGCAGTCCAAGGGACTCGCAGGAGTCTTCTCCAGCACCAGAGTTCAAAGGCCTCAATTCTTTGGCGCTCAACCTTTTTTATGGTCCAACTTTCACTGCCATACATTGCAACTAGGAAGACCATAGCCTTGACTATACGCACTTTTGTTGACAGGGTGATGTCTCTGCTTTTTAGTGTGCTGTCTAGATTTGCCATGGCTTTCCTCCCCAGGAGCAAGCGTCTTTTAATTTCTTGGCTACAGTACCCATCTGCAGTGACAAGGTTGCCTACCCCTGCCCTAATGCCTTCCAGAAAAAGTTGTTTCCGTGAATTTCTGGAAGACCGTAAGGGAAGTGCCTAACCTGGCCCCAAAGGAAAGGCTGTCCACAGCATAAGCACTGCAGCAGAGAAAGATAATCTGCATATCCCTGCACTGTTCAGCCCCCAGTAGGGGGACCCACAAGCACGTTTTAACAGGGGGTGCTTGTGGTGGGTTTTAAACTTTTTTTAAAAAAATAATAATAATAATCCTTTTTCAAAGGAGCCTTGGTGGAGCAGTGGGCTAATGCCTCCTTAAGTAACACCAGCTGCCTGCAATTAGTGCAGGTTCGCATCCCACCAGGCTCAAGGTTGACTCAGCCTTCCATCCTTCCGAGGTAGGTAAAATGAGGACCCAGATTGTTGGGGGCAATTAAGCTGACTTTGTAATAATGCCGCTTGGGGTGTGTGTGAAAGCCCTAATAAGCAGGCATATACATAGAATGAAGGCTACTGCTAAGCTTGTAAGCCGCCCTGAGTCTTCGGAGAAGGGCGGGATATAAATGGAATTAAAATAAAAAAATAAAATTAAAAAATAAAACAAGCATACATAAGAATTGAGCAATTCATTGCCTACTAAGAAAAAAAGGGAAAAACATAGCACGACAAATAAAACAATAAAAAAAATGTAATTACAACTATATTTCCAAATCACCTGATCTTTTTATTACTTTATTTTTCAAATTTTTGAAACATCCATCTTCTCCCTTGGGGGAATGGGACTTTTTTTTAAAAAAGAGGAAAATAAGCTTTCAATTGTTTCACCAAGCCCATCCAAGAACTTCTTCCAAAGGAAGAAATAGCATGACATTTTCTGATCAACAGAATTGTATAATTTTCTCAAAAATGGCTAGATTACACCCCTCCAAAATCCAATCCTTAGTATTTGGAGTTAGAGTGTTTTTCCATCTCATAACATTTTTTTTCCAATCCCCCTCAGATTTGCTCATGATACACCCCAGGAGAACCTCTGTACTAGGCATCAGCTGCTGTACTATATAAAATATGATTGTGTCAGTAACTTGTTTTTTAATGCCCTTTAAGGAATAGAAAAGCAAAAAAATTCAAAAGAAAACCTTATTAAGACTTACTGTTTGGCTTTCAGGAAAATCCATCTTCAGCAATTTATGGGCACATTCCTCAAAATCTAAACTACAGAAAGACAGAGAAAGGAAAAATATATGTTTATCTGTACATAACTGACTTTCATCCCTAACACGGTAAAAGCTTCTCACAAAACCTCAGCGACTTTGGTGTAACACCAAACCATGCTGGTTTCAACTACTGCTCAGGCAAAGGCATCTTAAGACATCTACATTCCCAAATTTATAATGTAAGAATTCTGTTTAACTGTAAAAGAACCTTCAGAACTTCCAATACGCAAGACCTCACTTACTAAAGTCAGACATTCATTGTCACTTGATTAAATCAGAACATCACTGGTCTCTGAGCCTCAAATCTGTTGAAGTAAGTTTACATGACAACCAGTTTGCTATAGCGGTAAGGTACCAGAGTAGAAACCAGGAGACAGTGAGTTCTAGTCTTGCCTTTGGCATGAAACCAGATGAGTCAACTTGAGTCAGGCACTCTCAACCACAGGAAGAAAACCATAGAAAACTTTCAAAAATCTTGCCAAGAAAACTGCTAGGACTCGTCTAGGCAACTGCCAAGAGTCAACACTGACTCAAAAGTATACACACAAATATAAACACATGCAAGATGTTCATTAAAGAAAACAATGCATACATCAACATATGAAAATTCCATTTTCCCTATTAAGAAGCCCAATGTATTTTATAACTATGTACATTTCTCTTGAAAAATAATTCTATTTTAGCAATTAATGTTTTTTTCCCATGAGCTCTGGCCAAAACCAATAGATTTTCAGACAGACTAAAACAAGATGATTCTCTTTTATGAGTCATTATTACTGTAACATCATATTAAATAGAAATGTACCAATTCTAGTAAACAAATTAAAACACTGGTTTTTTTCCACAATGTAATTTCACAGAATAACTGTTCGACGTAAAGAAGGCAATAAAAACATTTGCAAATATTTTTAGTTCTATGCCAATTTTCTTTTATTCTATGTGCAGATTTGTCCATTTGAAATGTATGACTCTTCTAATTTCAATAGATTCAAATTGAGAACCTTCCACAATTTATGGTTTTACAGGTGTATATATATGACTGCAAATCGTCAATGACAGGAATCTGAAGAGTTGCAGTCCAATACATTTGAAAGGAATCAGTTTGGTAAGAGATAATTTTGAAGTGCATTCCTAAATATAAAGAAAAATGTACAAGCGCTCTAGATTGCAGCTAACACTTTGCACACTGTCATTTAGGATGCTACTTTGCTAAAGTGCCTGTGATTTATGTTACAACGGTGTCGAATTTCAATGGAGAGTTATATTTCATTTTACCTTGACTGAATTGCAAGGTAAATAGTTCGCCGGAAAGAAACCAAGTTAATTTCCGTTTTGTCGTGGATGGTAACTTTTTGTCCTTGATCAATAAAAGGAAATAAACAAAAGATTAGGATAAATCATTCAGGAAAAAAAATACATAGCATTGCCAACACATAATTTCAGATAGGATTGTTCAAAATAAATGACTTCTTCATGAAAAATAACTGAACTTGGAAGCTAAAGCAAGGATGGACCTGGTTAATATTTGATAGGAAATTATGCGGGAAGCCCAGCAAAAAAGGCTAGACATCGAAGTTTAAAAACATTCTGAAAGGAAGCAACCTCAGATGAAAGGAATTATCATTGCCTTAAAAAATTACATGAGAAACAAAAATAGCATGTTTCACAGTCATACCAATTCAGTGTAGAGTTTGGGGGCTTTTATATTTAATAGAGAAACTGAGTTTTCAAGTCTGGCTTGATGCTAAAGAGATCAAGGAAATTTCAGTCAAATTTCAAAGAGGGGTGGGTTGGGGTTCTCCTATGCCTCTAAGAATACTATGCATAACAACATATAACAATTGCAACAGAACAGGAGGGAAGATTTCATCGTGGTCCGATGCATAACAAAACAGTTTGAATGTAAATAAATACCCAGAGCGTTTAAATAAGCACTCTTCATGATGACAGTCTGCAGTAATTACCATCCTCTTTTTTTATTTTTTGGCCTGTGACAATGCTTTTCTACAATACTGTTTTAAAAAAACAGTATTTTTCAGATTCAGCAACCATTTCCTATTGTATAAATATTTCTATAGATGTTAGCTGCAGACTGTCAAAATATGCTAAGCTGCTTTATTTGTGAACCCTAAAGGGGTGATACATGCAAAACAACCCCCACCCTCCTACTTTTGTAAACAGTTTAAGTGTTAGCATTGGGCAAGATTCGGTCGAGATAAAAGTTTTAAAAAAAAAACTTGATTTCAAAGGAAATAATTTTAAGCAAACCTTAATCCCTGTAGTAAATTTTGTGGATCTTATGTGGGTCTTAAAGACTGGCTGAATGCACACTATGCTATTATTCTTAATATTTGGCCCAGCCACTCCATTAAAAACTCAACAAAAATGCCATACTTCTCTATAAAACTGTATTTAGAATTGCAAGGAAAATTAATGTAATGAATTAATTGTAATGAAATTTAAAACCAAAGTACTACTTCTCCTGGTGGCTCTCTCCCCTTGGAATACCATCCCTTCAGAAATTAGACTGGCCCCTACTTTGACACTCTTTTGTAAGTATCCGAAGGCTTGGCTTTTGTCAGCAGGCCTGGAGAACCCAGAGTGGGATGGAGCCCATCAAATGTCTTGTTTGACTGTGCGTTGTCAATGGACAGGTGGGTGGGTGGGTTATTGTTTTTATTTTTATTTTTTGTTTTACACTGTGCTTTTATCGCTTGTAAGCCACCTAGAGTTGCTGTGAGCGAGTAGGCGGCTGTATAAATTTTCTAAATAAACAAATAGAATAAGTATTTTTGGCAATGACAGAAGCAGGGGAGAAGAAAAAAGAAGTTAATGTTTACACTTGAAAGAAATCAAAAAGTTAAAAGGCAAAAATGAAATAAGATGTGTGTACGCTAGTTCCGGTTGTGATCAAGACAACCCTGGGCTTCCGTTTCTTAAACAACGGTACTGCTGGTCCAGTAGACACACGAAGTCAAGATTTTCAAATGTAGATTAAATAGGCACAGGGGCTAATTTTTTTAAAAAAAAATGTTTTTACCTCCTAGTGAGTAAACTTTACAAGTGCTTTTACCTATTCGCGGTTACGGAAATGCTCTGATTCAAGGGTAGTAAGTACAACTAAATCACCCTTTATCTACATAGATTCACATTTGCTAACTAAGCCAGTCAGTACATTTCCCTGAGTACGACGCAAAGGCCCACGATGTACGTATTACATTACACCCAGTGCTAACGCATTAAAAACACCTGGTTTGCTTCCATGTTCAAGGTGTTGGTTACGACCTTTAAAGCCCTACGTGGCATGGGGTCAGGCTACCTGCTGCGGAGCTCTTTGTGGCCCATCCTATCAGCCTGTCCCCACCCAGTCAGGCAGAGAAGGTATTCTTGTCTTAATCTGGAGGTCATGGTTCCGATAAATGAAGACAAATCAAACAAAGTGCAAGCATTGTTTATCTAAAAAGTCTTAATCATATAACGAAACATTGGCACTCATGGGGGGGTTGCCAGAATCTGAAATCTCCGCCCCCTTGCAAAATATATCAAATACAATTCCCCACCTTTCCATTTTTGTCATTAGTCACATTCTCCAATTAATTCAAAGAATTAGTTTCTCTTCCGTTAGACAACCCGCCAAGTTCTTATCTTCTTAAAACATCCAGGTAGTTTTCCCTCCCCCCCAAGCAAAGCAATTAAAGTAACAGGCTGTCTCTTTATTTTGTCAGTGCAAAAACATGTCAATGTTTGCAGCATTGACACTTGATTTATGTTATAATATTCATAGTTTTTTCCCCCTCTTTTTAAAATCTTCTTTGCACACTGCCCAGACTTGCTCTGTGAGGGAGATGGTCAGTTTCCAAAGGTGATAATTAAAGAGAAAGTGTATTTTAATATAAATCAAACTTAAGATTTATTGTCCTGCTATAGTGTAGTAGCCACAGCCCTGAATAATTTACCCCGCTTAGTTTCAATGAAACTCTCTCTTACCTTCGTCATCCTCATCTTCCTCCTCTCTTTCTTCCTCCTCCTCCTCCTCACTACTACCTGCATCCTGATCAGCTTCTGAGTCACTGTCACCTTCATCAAGGATTTCTACATTACCAAAAAAAAATCAAATTAATAGATTTGACCGAGTCAGCAGCACTTAGGACAGAGAAGTGCCTTAGAAAATAAACAACCACGCACAACTGAGAACTTGAACCCACGTACCTTTTTTCAGAGCTTTGTATTTCTCTTCGTTGTCCATAAATTCAGGGTCCATTTTGAAGACATCTTCCCAAAAGGAGAAAAGAAAACATTGAAATGATGCTCTTACGTAATTCTAAAGCATACAAGCATATGTTGGCTCTCAAATATCATACTTACTGAGAATGTCATCTGGATTATATTCATCTTCCAAAGGTAACATGTGGGTAAATTGATCCTCCTCCTCCACAAGATCCAGTCCCTCTGGAATTACTGGGTGATCTTTGAATCCATCTTTGCGCACGGCAAACATGACTTCAATCATGTATTGGACACGCTTGTCAGTTTCAGATTCGTGAAGGACATGGCGAAGGCGGTCAAAGATGGCTGCAGTGTAAGAAACAGTTCAGATGGGGGCTGCCAATTCAGGAATCGATGAGGAGCGTAGCAGGATAGCCTACTTACCGTTAATACCTCTAGGGGACACTTCTGTTAACTTGAGGCCACAATCCTTTAGAAATCCAATTGCTACTTCAATGCTATCGTCCGTAGGTCTTTCCAGGAGCAACGTGAGCATTTCCAAACATAAAACCTCGTGAGCCTGATAGGAAAACAACATAAAATATTAGTTTAAAAAAAATCAAGATATTTAAAATAGCTGATAAAATACGACACTACTGCAAGAAGCGCAATGAGCTCAGGGCAACACATGCTGACTTTAAGACATCTCATGCCATCCACAGCAGAGCAGTCTGAAGTATTCAAAGTCAGATCCAACTGGATATGCCTATAGCAATTCTCTAAAGCAGGGATCCCCAACGCCGGGTCTGTGGACCAGCACTGGGCCACAGCATGCCAGCAACCGGTCCACACAAACAAGCAAAGCCCCATCCATGAGATGCAGGCAGCACACAAAACCACACACTCTCCGGTCCACGGAAAAATCTTTCTCCGCAGAACCCTGGTGCTCAAAAGTTTGGGGACCTCTGCTCTAGATCAGGAAATGGCAATTAGCAAGGAGCATTCTTTGAAACAAAACATGAAACAGTCAGCTGGAGAGATTCATTCCAAATCAACAGACCTCCTGCTATGCATTTTGCCTTTGCATAACTGTTTGCGGACAGATGGGAAAAATAATGGAGAATGGTGGCAAACCTTTCTGGGTTTACACCTTAGCCTAGGAAGGGTAAACCTCTTCCTGAATGGAGCATAAGGATGCCTGATTAGGAAATCTCAAGACAAACTTAAGCAACGTGTCTCCATCTGCCCAAGCTGCTGAAAGTTGCATCTATTAGCTTGTAAAAAAGGAAAGCTATATAAACAGTCCTGGTTCAATCGTCCTTTTTAGCAATTGTTTAAAGTTACGATGGTGCTAAAAAAAAGTACAAGCAGTCCTTGACTTAATTGTGACCAACATTCCACTGCTAATTAGTGCAGGTTCGAGTCCCACCAGGCTCAAGGTTGACTCAGCCTTCCATCCTTCCGAGGTAGGTAAAATGAGGACCCAGATTGTTGGGGGCAATTAAGCTGACTTTGTAATAATGCTGCTTGGGTGTGTGTGTGAAAGCCCTAATAAGCAGGCATATACATAGAATGAAGGCTACTGCTAAGCTTGTAAGCCGCCCTGAGTCTTCGGAGAAGGGCGGGATATAAATGGAATTAAAATTAAAAAAAATGATTCAAATTATAAAGCGTACTGCATCGCTTAGCGATGGCAATTCCTGCAGTCCTGGTTGCTGTTGTTAACCAAAATTCACTGTTGTTACGCGAGGCAACTTCCTGTGGCAAGCCCCAGGCAGCTTGCAATCACACCATCACAAAGCTGCTGGGATAGCAAGAACTCCGAGGACCAGTCATAAGCACTGAATAAATGGTTGTAAGTTGAGAACTTCCTGTAACTTTATGACCAATCCTCATATTATAATAGTTGATATATCGCCACAGTCAGCGATAGAGATTTGGCTGCTTCACAATCAGCAGCTGTTTATGATCATCACAGTTTCCATGGTTACATCATCACTATTTTCATGCTTTACTACCAGCTTCTGACAAAGAATTAATGGAGAAGCCAGCAGTAAAAACGCAAGTTATAGTCACATGATCTCTCTCTTAACGACCATGGTGGAAGGAAGCCTATCCAGGTCAAATGATGTCCCACTTAACGACTGCATCGCTTAGGGAAAACTTCCACATATAATAATCAGATACTACCCATTTCTGAGAAAGTCCTAATTCTATGACATTAATAGATAAAAATAAATTGAATTTACTATCTTAAAAAATGAGATTGCCATCTCAGATATAACTATTAGAACGTATGACTGGTTCATCAATCACTTCATTAGGAAAGCTATCGAAATACTGTACGTATGGTGACTGAATGCAAAAGCATAATGCGACCTCTCACTAAATTGTGGTTCTGATTCTGACATGATTCAGGTGAGTTTAGCGTTATCACAAATGGTGACAAGAAGTAATCTAGACAGACAATGAGCTATAAAACATCCAGAGATAATCACAACTCCTCACTTTTTTGGTTCTTGTGGGAAGATTATATTGTAAATATCAAAAGCTAAAAACTATCATGTCCCTATTACAAATGGCTTACCACATTCTGATTCATAAGATGTGCCACAAACTTAGAAGCTGTCAGGCACAGTTGCTGCAAAACAAAAGACAAAGATACACATTATTCTAATTTTTTTTTAAAAAAAAAATCTACTACTATGCCAGGATGAACAACCTACAGAAAGCATGAGAAACATTACACCACATATAATGTTTGGCGATACTGCAATGTCATGAAGCGAGAAAAGACACATTATATACATATACATATTTGGGGGAATTTTCTTGTTTTTTTAATTGTCACTTTAAGGCTTATACCTACTTTCATGTATTTAAAATTTCAAAATTATGAGAAATCATACTGTCATTCTTGAGCAAGATAGAGGAGACTGGAAATGACACAGCGGGGTTATGGGCTACAAGTTGTCTATGCTAGCTGGAGGGGATTCAAGTGGCTCACAGAAGTACTTAACATTTTACAATTAAAAAAAAGAGAAATTACCTGTCCCTTTCTAGTTTTACCAGAAAAGAGACTAAGAAACATTTACCATCTTCATGTCAAACTAAAACAGTGGGATTAAGTTAGTGGGCCTATTTGAACTCTGATTAAATCACAATTATGGCTTACACAATTACACAATATTATGGCTTGACTCAGAAACTTCAATAAGCTATAATATGGTTTGTCTGCTTTTCGCACAATATAGTGTACAACAATGTAAAAAATGAAGCATTTTTATAAGCCAGTTCTTATTGCAACTGTCACTTCACTGTTACACAACGGAATTGCAAGTATTTGCTTCTGTTTAACATGGATCTGTTCTGGGTGTCTGGATGATCTGATTTTTTTGTTCTTAGTCTTTACAATGGCAAAAAACCAAAATACAATATATTTGGACACAAAGAGATCAATACTTTGCTTCTTCATCTGCCATCTTGCATACGTTTGCAACCATTTGATAAATTAATGTATTCAATCAATACTTTTTTCAATTCTGTTGTATATAAAGCATTTTGTTTTTCTTCTATTAAAACAGAAGAGTTTCAATTTATATAATGAGGACCCAGATTGTTGGGGGCAATAAGCTGACTTTGTAATAATGCCGCTTGGGGTGTGTGTATGAAAGCCCTAACAAGCAGGCATATACATAGAATGAAGGCTACTGCTAAGCTTGTAAGCCGCCCTGAGTCTTCGGAGAAGGGCAGGATATAAATGTAATAAAAATAAATAAATAAATAAATATTCATTCCTGTAAAAATTAATCTTATATGGCCTTTTATGCTATGTGATCCTTTCATGACGGTATACCTATACACTAATGAGGAAATAAGTCTGACTGAGCATATTTTACTATGGCAGCTCAAAATCTAATAGACTCAACCGTATTCCATTAGCCAGTTCAATAGCTTGTTTCCATACCTTATCATTTCTTCGGTATCCTTTGCGAAAATTTAAAATGAGCCTCTTGAGAATCAATTCCCCAATATTTGGAAACTTGGAATTGATAATTGCTACAACTGCCGCGTATACATGAGTGAAGATGGGGGAAGCACTCTGGGCCTGCAAAATTGATCTTGCTAGTAATCCCCTATAAATGAAAAGAGAGACATAAAGACCCTTTGGGAAAAAAAACCCAGAATTTAAGTTTAAACGCAGATGACAAGGCACATGCAAATGAACTTCCTTAAAGTGTTTCCAACTCCTTAAGCTTTTCAGAGAGATTAAGTCTCACCTGACCGAGTAGACTTTCCTGTATGGATATTCCACCCACCCCAACAGTCTACCCAATCAGCAGTTCCCCTGGCCCTTTAAAAACATAATTATCTGGGGGAGAGAGGATCAGAAAGGGATACACTGGGAAGAAGTAGGTTGAGAAATCCTCTTCTACTAACAGAACCTAAAGCATCTAAATTCAGACTTAATTCTTTTACTAGGCTCCCGTAAATTATATGACATGATAGCTTGAAGATAAAATCATTGGCTTTTCTCCACTGCACTGTATTGTCACTAAACTATCATGTCGCCTAACATGATACTCACTAGACAATTTTAGATTTTTCATCTGAACTACTGTGCTTGGTGCTGTAAGTGTACACTGTGATATTACACAGTAATTTCCAATAGTCTTTCAGAAAGGAATAAGGTAAAGGTAAAGGTTCCCCCGCACATGCGTGCTAGTCATTTCCGACTCTAGGGGCCGGTGCTCATCTCCGTTTCAAAGCTGAAGAGCCAGCGCTTATCCGAGGACGTCTCCGTGGTCATGTGGCTGGCATGACTAAACGCCAAAGGCGCATGGAACGCTGTTACCTTCCCACCGGAGTGGTCCCTATTTTTCTACTTGCATTTTTGCGTGCTTTCGAACTGCTAGGTTGGCAGAAGCTGGGATGAGTAACAGGTGCTCACTCTGCTATGCGGCACTCGGGATTCGACCCACCAAACTGCCGACCGTCTGATCGACAAGCTCAGCATCCTAACCCACTGATCCACCCCGTCCCTCAATCTTTTACTAGGCTCCCGTAAATTATATGACATGATAGCTTGAAGATAAAATCATTGGCTTCTCTCCACTGCACTGTATTGTCACTAAACTATAATGTTGCCTAACATGATATTCACTAGACAATTTTAGATTTTTCATCTGATCTCCTGTGCTTGGTGCTGTAAGTGTACACTGTGATATTACACAGTAATTCCCAATAGTCTTTCAGAAAGGAATAGTTAACGCTTAATTCCAGGCGAAACGATAAAGAAACTTGTATCACAAATAACTCCCAAATCCTGATGTCTCATATGTCAAGTTGGCATTCATGTTTCCATTTAGCAGCACAGGTCTCTATCAAACCTACTGCATTTTTGGGTCTTACAGTTCTAGTGAATACCAAATGGGAGCTAGACTCTTAGAGAAAAGCAGTGCCATTCCACCGAAGAAAATAAATTCAGAACATTTCAAATTAAGTACAATTGGCCCTTGACTTACAACAGTTCGCTTAGTGACCATTCAGAGTTACAAGGGCCCTGAAAAAATGACTTATGACCGGTTTTTTTTACAGTTATGACCGTTGCAGCGTCCCCATGATCATGTGATCAAAATCTGGATGCTTGGCAACTGGCAAGTATTTAGGAGTTGCTTGCAGTGTCCCGGGTTCACACGATCCCCTTTTGTGACCTTCTGACAAGCAAAGTCAATGGGGAAGCCAGATCCACTTACCAACTGTGTTACTAACTTAACAACTGCAGCGCTTCACTTAACAACTGTGGCAAGAAAGGTCATAAAATGGGGCACAATTCATTTTACAAATGTTTCACTCATCCACAGAAACGATGGGCTCAATTATAGTCATATGTTGAGGACTACCTGTATAACTAAAGTAACAAATGACACCCTAATCTATCCCTAAGATTATTTCATACACATTCATCAATATTCACATATTCAAACTGAGCAGAAAGGGTTGCTCTTTACATATTTCATGCTTACCTGCCTCTCACAATGTTTTCTTGAAGAAGTTCACTTATAATATTTCCAATGTTTGAAACATTCACTTTGTTGATGAGACCATTGATGGACTTCTTCAGTGCCTCCCAACTCATTCTCTGATAGGCTAAGCTGTTTTTTAAAAATATACAGATTTACTAATGGACAAAAAGGAAAGAACTAGAGCAGAAGGTATATCAACAGTGACCCATCAGTCCACTCTCACTTCTATTTTTCAAAAGTAAAATACATGAAGAAGAGTTACTATGCCAAGCGACATTATTATGAACACTAAACAGTGACTTATGTTTTGCAAAAAAAAGTATCATCGACTATAGTCAACAGACAAAATCAGGAAGGACAAGGCTAGCTTCAGATTTTATCTCACCCAGCAGAAAAATTTGGCCTTCTCATTAAGAAACTACATTTATTCCTACACGAGACTGTCACAATAATGATTACTCGGCTATCTTGAGTGTGAAAAATTGAGACCAAACCCCAATCTTGGAAGATTTTTCTAAATAAAGCTATAGCAGTCTTGCTTTCATTTTTCTGATAAGAAAAACTAAAAAGGGGCTCTTCTACTTCTACATAATTAGGATTTTTCTGACATCAGACATGTCAATCTGCACCTTTCTCTATTCCTGTTTCTATAAAAAGGTAAAGGTAAAGGTTCCCCCGCACATGTGTGCTAGTCGTTTCCGACTCTAGGGGCCGGTGCTCATCTCCGTTTCAAAGCCGAAGAGCCAGCGCTTGTCTGAGGACGTCTCCGTGGTCATGTGGCCGGCATGACTAAACACCAAAGGCGCACGGAACGCTGTTACCTTCCCACCGTAGTGGTCCCTATTTTTCTACTTGCATTTTTACATGCTTTCGAACTGCTAGGTTGGCAGAAGCTGGGACGAGTAATCAACAGGCTCAGCGTCCTAACCCACTGAGCCACCGCGTCCCTTCCTGTTTCTATACTGTTCTATTATTTGGGCATAGCATTAAAAATCCATTTTTTTTCCTTAATAGACTTTCAGTTGATTTAAAATACAAAATGTTAATTTAATTCATATAAAATATATTTTTTTAAAAAAATGGTGTACCTATTTTTATCAGTGATTTGTGCCTGCATCATCCTGAGCTTTGCTGGAGGAATGTATGCACCACCAGTACGGGTGAGGATTGGATCCACCTCCTCTTTCTTTTTCTTTGGAGGGGGTTCCTCACGTGAAAGAGAGCTTTGTGCTCCAGATTTCTCCGTATCATTTTTCCTATCAGGTGACCGGGACTTCCTGTGCTTCTTCCAATCAGATTCTCTCTCTCTCTCCTGTCTTTCTCTCCCTCTGAAATAGAAAAAAAAAAGAAATCTGCACGTTACACGTTCAAAGTACAAAAGAAAGGGGGAAAAAAGTAAAATTTAAATACGACGCCAATAGTTCTAAGGCTTATTTTAAGCAAAATCCAAATCAACACTCCCTACAAAAGCTAACAAAAACCCCAGCGGTTAAACAACACAAAGTTCAGAATTTTTAGAAGCATCTTAGGGAGATATTTACGAGAGCGAGATTCGAACAGCTTGACACAATGGTCAGATATGGGAGATTTCATGCTATACCGTACAATGAACGTCTCTACATTTGCGGAGCGGCAGAGGTAGAGGACCTGGCTCACATCCTATTTGACTGTTGCCTGTATAAGAGGGTGAGAGACAGATATCTTGGTCTATATACCAAACGAATGACCCATTGGGATCCCCACATCAAAATAACTTACCTTATGTCCGGCCAGAACTTGAAAATAACATTTAACATAGCACAGTACCTAAACAAAATGATCCGGTTGAGATTTGCATATGTGGTACTGATTGGGGTAGATTGCAAGGGCGACTCCGAAATATAATGTTATCATATTTTATCTATATCTTAAATTATTGTACATTATTACAATTTCATTTTAGATTGTATTTTATTACTATTTCATCTTAAATTGTATTTTATTTTAATTCCATTGTGAATTGTATTTTATCAAATTCCATTTTAAATTGCCTTTATCAAATTTTAGTAACAATTTGTTGCTGGAACTTTGCACTTTGATATGGCCCAAGGGCTAATCAATAAACACTTATTATTAGAAGCATTTGACATTCACCTTGGTTCTGGGTATCTGTCATCGTAATGCCCCCTTCCCGAATGTTCTCTATCAGATCTTCTGTGTTCCAAATGGCCTTTGCCTTGGGGTGACTGAGACCTCTTGCGCTCCATGAACGTACCCCTGGATTAAGGGCAAAAGTTGGTTAGCAATTACTTTTAAACACATCACGGAATGTGTGGACAGCCAGATTGGTGTAGTGGTTCAGGTACCAGGCTACAAACTAGGAAACAGCGAATATAGTCCTGCCTTAGGCACAAAGCCAGCTGGCCAGTCCCTTTTCTCAGCCCAAGGAAGAAGGAACTGGCAAGCCTACTTCCCAAAAATGCTGCCATGAAAATTGCAGGCAGTTACAAGGAGTCAACGCTGACCTGAAGGCGTAAGTAAGTAAGTAAATGTATGCATGTACGTGCCTGCCAACCACATTTAACACGCTGTTCAATTTCCTTTATTGTATCACTTTCCATTGAGATCCATTGGCCAAGGTATATATGTAGTGGTCTACTATGTCTAGTTCTTCTTCATAATTTTCAAGCATAATTTTCAAGAAAAACCTCCCCCTATGCCTGAAAAGTTTTCAATCAGTGTGTGCTACCTGCTCCAATGTATGCCAGTGAAACATGGACACTAACCTCACAATCAATACAAAAGTTACGAATGGTACAAAAAGCCATGGAAAGATACGTGCTCGGCATTACAACACAAGATAGAAAGATCAGCACATGGATCATTAGAGAACAAATGAAAGTATACGGTATCATCAAGAGAGTAAAAGAATTGAAATGGAAATGGGCTGGACACGTAGCAAGAACAACTGATGGCAGGTGGACCAAGGCAGTCATAGAATGGATCCCACTTAATAAAAAGCATCCACGAAACAAGATGGATCGATGACAGCAGCAAGTATTGTGGGCCCAATTGGCCAAAGAAAGCTCAGGACCGTATTGGTTGGAAATATGTGGAAGAGGCCTTCATCCTGCAGTGGTAGACAATGGCTAAAGTGATGATGATGATGATATGATGATGATGAAATAAATATATAATGGATTGTGTAACTTCGGAAAGCAAGTGTGTTTCAAATGTTCCATAACTTTACTTTGTATGCAAAAATAGTAAGAAAAAAGATTTTTAGTAATTAAACACTGAAGTCTCTGTGTTTATGCATATCCTTGAATTACTCCTTGGTTCAACAATTTTATAAGATTTGTATCATAAATCTTGCATCTAATCCCATCCTTTCTCATACTTTCTACTGCTACCCCAAACCTTTCAAAACAGGTAATCATCTCAATTATGACAGGGAAAAAAGCAAAGGGACAAAGAACATTCACAAATGGATATTCATATCCAGTATATCTGATGTTCATACACATAACATAGTTCTAGGGTTTCTATAAAAATATTTGGAAATGGGCCTTGATGGGAGCAGAATCCTCGTGAGGCATCAGATCAGAATTGGCAGAGAAAGCAACGCATTCACACATGATGAATTCATTTCCATCCTTTCTGTTGGCTCCACTACTAATTGTGTAAGTCTGAAGAGAGATTCTCAGTGAATTCAGCTACATTCACTTAGCATTTCTCTACGGCTGGAATATACTTAGAACAGCAGACTTTTCCGCTGAGAAGATCAAGAGAGTAACCAATATCCATGGGGACACTGTGAAAACTGTTAGCACACCTTTAAAAGGTATACATCTCGGACTGAAGATGTCAACTTATTAACAGCAACATAAGAAACTAAGCTAGAGACAGAACTTTCTGCAAAAACACCTTTTGATCAAATATCTAATGAAGCAAATAACAGGTAAAGTGGTAGACGTATAGTGCACGTGTGTGTAAGAGAAAGACCCACATATCCATCAAGGCACAGAAATTACAAGCAATTATAGCACTGTGGTCTGCATCTTCCTTTGATCAGAAGGCACAAAACTGATGCTGTCAATTTGTGAACTTGTCTTGGTTCTTTAGATCAGAGTGAAAGAAATGTCCCCCCATTGACTTCTTTTCCATCAAATATCAAAACTGTCTAAAAGGAAGGCAAATCTAGGTTTAAAATGATTCCTATCCCAAAACAGTATTAGAATGAAAAGATGATGTACTTCCACTACCAGTTTCTCAGCTAATCTAATGCCTCCTTAAGTAACACCAGCTGCCTGCAATTAGTGCAGGTTCGAGTCCCACCAGGCTCAAGGTTGACTCAGCCTTCCATCCTTCCGAGGTAGATAAAATGAGGACCCAGATTGTTGGGGGCAATGAGCTGACTTTGTAAAAATGCCGCTGGGGGGGGCGCGAAAGCCCTAATAAGCAGGCATATACATAGAATGAAGGCTACTGCTAAGCACATTGATTTGTGCTTCTTAGATTGTAAGCCGCCCTGAGTCTTAGGAGAAGGGCGGGATATAAATAGGATTAAAAAATAATAATAAAAAATAATCTAAAACGACTAATCCTTGCAGGTAAACAGAGTTATTTACCACTTCAGCTAACAGTTTCTCATATTTACAACTGCCTAAAATCCACTATAGAAATAACTTTTAACTTGTAGAGGGATTCACAAATCTTAAAATAGTTTAAATCTATTTGAAATTTTAAAATAGGGGTCTCCAACCCCCGGTCCGTGACCAGTACGTGGCCCACAAAAATTGGCCGGCGCAAGTGAAGCCCCATCCATGCACACATAGGACACAGGCAGCATGCGAAACCAGACAACCCCTAGGTTTGTGGAAATAACCGCCCACCGTGGAACTGGTCCCTGGTGCCCAAATGATTGGTGGGCTACTGTTTTAAAATATTAAAGAAATCCTCTCCCCTCCCATCCCCCCATCATAATCTATTATTATTTATGATGAGTTTTCACTGCGTTCCTTATAAAAAGACATTTTACCTGTCTTCTGGGGAGGCACTTCTCTGGCGAGTATGGTAAGCTTCCTTCCTTTCATATCTAGATCCAGACTTTAAAACATAGAAGCATTTACATTTTATATAATAGCTATTAGAGAACTTAAATATAAAAATGTATACTCACAAAGAACTAATGTGACTATTTTTCACTTGTACCTGCAGCCCCATACTGCAGATACCGGCAACCCTTACAAACTGTGTTAATGTTGCACTGAGAAACCAGCTATTTTATACCAGCTTTGCCCTCTTTTGGGAAGAAAAAACTATGTTTTTCTACTATTGCATTATATTAAATGGTAAATAGTATTATAATGTGATCAATATTACTGCATTAAATGTTACACTGTTTGTTTTCACTTCATTTTATTAGTCTATTTATCAATTGCATGGATTGTAACCAACTCTGATTCCTAAAGGGAATAATATCCAGGCTACAAATATTTTAATCAAAAAAATACAGCATTTGACATAAAACATCAGTAAAAATTGCAGTTAGCCAACTACCAAGTAGTAACAACTACATAACTGTTCTTAATAAAATATTGATTATATAGGAGACACTACAAGTTGATCGTAAGCCAATTGCATTATACAAATAAGTATAGATTTCTTCTCAGATAAAGTTTAGTATTTGGGCTTCAATCATACTTCCATAAACCCAAACTGCTTTCCACATAAGACTTGTACCTCAGAAACATCCATAAACATTGAGAGAATTGATGTCAGAATTAAGGGGATAGACTAGAACAGGGATCTTCAAACTTGGCCCTTTTATGACTTCAACTCCCAGAATTCCTCAGCCAGGCATGCTGGCTGAGGAATTCTGGGAATTGAAGTCCACAAGTCATAAAAGGGCCAAGTTTGAAGACCCCTGGACTAGAAAGTGGGAGTTCTAGTCCTCTTTAGGCATGAAAGGAACCATTTGCTACGTGTACACTTGCAGAATATATGCTCTTCATGCAAAAAGTTAATCTATCAATCAGAATCAATCAGAATAGAGCTGGAAGGGACCTTGGAGGTGTTCTAGTCCAAACCCCCTGCTCAATCGGGAGACCCTATATAACTGTCAGATATGATTGAAAAAATGTTGTTTGAAACCCCTGACAGTTATCCTAGATAATGCTGGCTGAAATGGTTTGACCTAACACAGTCCTCCTCCAATAATCTACTCACAGGTTATTACTTGTGGCAATAAAGAAAGAGTACCAGCAACATTTACTCATCCGCTCCCTCTTTAAATTTACGCTTTCATGATATAATAATGAAAATAATAGTAATAGAATTAGAATGGCTGTGGCAAAACGAGACAATTGGTCAATTGCAAAAAGCAGCTTTGCTTGGAATAGCATACATAACAATACCTTTAACAATACCTTTGCTTGGAATAGCATACATAACAATACCTTTAACACCACCAAACCACATCTGCCTATCTCAGGTCCTTGGGAAGGACTTGATAAGTGGATAAAAAAGCCGAATCCAATCTGAACAACTAGTTGTGGTGTGACCAACCAGAATATATTAAACGTACATGCCACTTGACTCCCAGCGAGTGTTGTAATTCAGGGTCAGCCTGTGGGTTCGGCAGTTGGGTCGGACGATTCAGAGGAGGAGGAGGGGGGTGTTGGAGAGCTTGCTGAGGATAGTATTGAGGCTCCGCAGAGCCCTCAGCCAGGCCCCTCCCACCTGGTTACGACGCAGACCCAGCTGTGTGAGCCTGACAGCGTGGATGAAGATGACCCACAGCTGGCCATGTTCAAGGACGCCCGACGCAGGAGGCAGTCAATCAGGAGTAAACAGGGGAAGGCAATGGGGCACCTCAGAAGGAGGCAGAGAAAAGCCACGCCCTGAACTGTTTAAAGGGGGAATGTGTGGGAGGGCTGGTTTGCTGAAGGCAACCGTTTGAATAGCTCCTGTTTCATGGTTCGTGTCTTGTTTTGCTCTGTTTTATGTTAATAAATTTGGCAGGCTTAGTTCCAGTCTCTTGCCGTTTGTAAAGGGGTTGTCCCTGCCTTTTCTGCAGGGCCGGTAGTAGGCTGGTACAGAACAGTGAGTCTGGACAGTTTACAAATTATAAAAAGCACCTTAAAAGACAATAAGAATAAGCAAAACACAAAGCAAAGAAACAAAGCTGGCAGAGAAAATAATCGTTGCAGATGGGAACAAAATAAATAAATAAATAAAAAAGAAAGATAAAGGATGTCAATCTTCCTCACCAAAAGACTGAGCAAAAAGCTGCACCTTTGGGGGCACTTGAAATACAAATGTGGATTTGCTGAATTCATGAAATTTTCTATAGCAGGAAGGATCTGTCATGTATGCCGTAACTCTTGACTACCAACTCTTAGCTTCTGCATTAAGAAATGAGTGTTTCCCTAAACATCAAAACTTTAGTCATTTAATATTAAATTTTTTTAAAAAAACTTACATTCATTTGTGCTTCTCTTCATTCCCTTAGTCTTCCACTTTAAACTGAATTTCCAATATAAGCGTTTCAAAATCAATGTGGAATGTTATTGTTATTCTTACGGCAAAAATAATTCATCTACAGAGAAAACAAACGAGATTTGCTGGTATGCTAAGACAAGATCAAAGCAGCCATAAACTAGTATTGCTGTCAACGATAAAATTATCTGCTTTTCAGTTAATCAGCTTGACTTCTTTAATCTATACTTATCGGAGCTTTTACAGAGTAGTTCTCATATAGCATATGTTAATATGAGAATTTGCTCATATTGGATTGATAAACAAGAGAACGATGTCTGTAAAACACAATCTTCATTTTTGCATCAGGTTTCTTAAGTTTCAATTCTGCAATAATGAGAAGCGGTATGTGAACATAGCAAGCACTATCCAGCTGAATGCAATAGCTTGCTGCTTTGTTTTTACTGCCAACTCAAGCCAGTACGTATGTCGTACGTGCACTATTTGGTTAGTGTCTTTTGCTTCTGAGTTGTTTTTTTTTTAACTTTGTAATTATTACTGCTAAGGGGTACTTTCCCCTCCCTGATAAATCTGTATACTGAAAAGAACGTGAAAATGAAGCATGCTGGTGATAACATTTCAAGCAGAGAAAGAAATGCTTTATTGAAACAAAACACTGCGCGTTTCCGCTTAAATGAAGAGACATCATGGGCACTCAGAAGAAAGGTTAATAATATAAAAGCCAGGGGTTGTTGTTTTTAAAGCAAGAACAAGTGTAGAAAGCTTATTAGAACAAGACAAAGAATTTGAAGAGACAGAACATCCATTAAATGTTTTGGCTGAAGATCAGATAATGAAGACATTGGGGGCAAATTTTCTCACAGGACCCGAGAAGCCATTAACAATGGTGTTTGGTGGCTTCGACCTGATTTCATCTGTGATTCGAAAGGCTTTGATGCTATAAAAGAGCTTCCCAAAATAAAAGCAAGTTGTATTGCTCTCACAAAGCAGGCTGGGTTCAACAAAGTAGAGCAGGGGTGTCAAACTCGTAATGTCACGTGATGTGTTGCGACGTATCACAACTTTTTCCCCCATTGCTGGCAATGGGGTGGGCGCGGTTTCGCCATGACGCATCTGGCCTGCGGGCCGGCAGTTTGACACCCCTGAAGTAGAGGAAGAAGACTTACTTAGATAAGTTGTTTCAGCCCCGTGTGCAGAGAACTTTCAATAAAAGAGCTGCAACACTTGTTGCTGAGGGCCAAGTGGAAGGTGAAGAAGAAAAGTCCAGCAAGCCGGTATAAAATCTTTAAAATAATAAAAAAAAAACCTTCAAAATGTTCAGTTCTGAGAAAATTTTACAAAAATTGAAACGGCTAGAAGACAACAACTGTAATGCAGAAAGGAACAGAATAGTAGTCTCTGAAGTTCAATTTTTATTTGGAGTCATATAGGCAACTTTGGGGACGCGGTGGCTCAGTGGGTTAGGACGCTGAGCTTGTCAATCAGAAGGTCGGCAGTTTGGCGGGTCAAATCCCGAGTGCCGTGTAGCAGAGTGAGCGCCTGTTACTCGTCCCAGCTTCTGCCAACCTAGCAGTTCAAAAGCACGTAAAAATGCAAGTAGAAAAATAGGGACCACTACGGTGGGAAGGTAACAGCGTTCCGTGCGCCTTTGGTGTCTAGTCATGCTGACTACATGACCACGGAGACGTCCTCGGACAAGCGCTGGCTCTTCGGCTTTGAAACGGAGATGGGCACCGGCCCCTAGAGTCGGAAACGACTAGTACACATGTGCGGGGGAACCTTTACCTTTACCTTTGGCAACTTTGGATAGTGAGATGGGCAGCATATAAATTTACTAAAATAGTCAAATGAATTTCTTTTTGAAAGAAAGATGGCAAAAACAATAGACATTGTTAAGCAAAGACCCAAGAAAAAGACAGAAGATGTACCAAGACCCTGCAGAGCTGGTATTATATTTCATACAAAGTTTGCACACACATCTCCTTCACTTACTAATTGTCATCATTTTCCATCATTTGTCTCCATTGCTCTACAGCAGGGGTCTTCAAACCTGGCCCTTTTATGACTTGTGGACTTCAACTCCCAGAATTCCTCAGCCAGGATTTAGAGAATTAAGCTGATTTAGAGAATTAAGCTGACATGGATTTCACAGAAGTTTTAGGATATTATCTAATGGCTTCTTGAAAATATGAGAGCTCCACTAAAATAAATGTATGCAGGACTAGGATGCATGTAAAAAATTGTTAGCCCTCTTAAACATTATTTTTCTCAGACATCATTTTGAATCACAGACATTCTTAGAAACACTGGAAAATATTGATGGCAGTTCTATCTTATATCATCTATTTCTGCCAAGAGAAACATTATTGGTGAAAACAGTATATTTTCTTATTCTTCCTTATTCTGAGTAATCCTTGAAATATCTGCTCCATCATTTACCTTAAATGTAAACCCTTTTACTGTAAAATCATGTTAAGCTCTCTTCTATTACTGTGAACATTCTGAAATGATTTTACAGGCTTTCTGTTCATTGAGGATTTCTCTGAAGAAACCTAACATTAGTGAAAGTGATATGAAACAGTGGAAACATAGGGCCCAATCTAATTAAAAATTAACCACACCAGCATTCAATCTTTTTTATTTGGGAGTTCTTTGCTCTTTATTTCCTGAAAAACAACTGGCATTGGAGCAGGCCTTTAGTTAACCTGCCAAGTTTGAAGACCCCTGCTCTACAGCCTTGCTCCTGTCCATGCCTTAGGCTTCAAACTGTCATCATTTTTTTTTCAAGGTAAGAAACTTAATTCCGCATTACTAAATTATGAATTTACCATGTTTTTTCAAACTGTGTAAGTACTTCATTAGGAGTATGTATGTATGTATGTATGTATGTACGTATGTATAATCAGTCATCATCTCCAGTTACTTTGTAGGACAATGTCTTAGACTGCATTTTTTCACAAATAGGCTTGTCAGCAGACTCTATGATGGAGATGAACATTTATGTTTTTAATATTTGGAGGGACTCACTATACTGTACGGTAGACTTTTACATAGGGCAATGATGGGCAGGGCTGTCTAGGTGCAGGACGCATCCTTTTCCTATATTGTTACATCTCATGTATCCACAGATATGAACGCTCAGACGGGAAAGGAGAGGCTTTAACTGCCCTCCTTTCATTAATAAAAAGTGATTTTTCTTTTGTTAATAGTGACAGAGGAAGCTCTCATGGGTTACACAGAATGGCTGAAGACTGGATGCAACCTGTAAATTGTCCATCTGGATTCCTGCACCTTTTGCTCTTGGCACCTTGGCAGGATAGGTTACAAAATCATCTATCTTTCATTTCATGATAATGTGGATATGGCATTTTTTAAAAAAAGATCAAGCCATACTCGGATACTACTTCTTTATGGGAACCAAAATTACATTTATCCGATTCATTTATGGATCATCCCAAAAGACGGCACAGGAAAGCATACACTTTGAACATAGATACAAAACCTACAGTCTATTCTTATGCAACCCCTAAATCTTCTGAGTTTCTGCTGATGTTCAAAATGTAAATAAAATTTAATTCTAGTCCTAATACAGGGAGCCCTAAGTAAATCACCATTTGTTCAGCAACTGTATGAAGTTATGATAGTTGCAGTGTCTTGTGATCACAATCCAGATACTTGGTAACCAGCTCACAATTACAATAGCTACAGTAAACTGTGGCCACAGGACTGCCATTTGGTACATTAACTGCTGGCTTCTGACAAGCAAAGTCAATAGAGAAACCAGCAAGAGGTCACAAACACCAATCTGAGTTTCTGCTGATGTTCAAAATGTAAATAAAATTTAATTCTAGTCCTAGTACAGGGAGCCCTCAGTAAATCACCATTTGTTCAGCAACTGTATGAAGTTATGATAGTTGCAGTGTCTTGTGGTCATGTGATCACCGCCCTGAGTCCTTCGGGAGAAGGGCGGTATATAAAATTATTATTATTATTATTATTATTATTATTATTATTATTATTATTATTATTCCAGATGCTTGGTAACCAGCTCACAATTACAATAGCTACAATAAACTGTGGCCACACGACTGCCATTTGGTACATTAACTGCTGGCTTCTGACAAGCAAAGTCAATAGAGAAACCAGCAAGAGGTCACAAACACCAATCCTATAATGTTGCACCACCTAATGATCATGGAGGATTTGTCCAAACACTGCAGCTGGAATTGTAATAAGTTGGCAAGTCATGTGAGGTTGTGCTTTATGATCACATTGGTTAGCAAAAAAAAAAAATCCTGGTGCCAATTACTGTCATTAACTTGTATGCTGAATGTAATCCTAAGTAGGAAAGGAGACAAGGGGGGGGACGACTCACACCCATTTAAAAGGTGAGAGAAAGCAACTTAGGAGAGACCTGTCCTAATGGATGAGGCAGTTAAAACTCGCAGTGTGAGATCTGTAATTTCAGATTTGTAAGCTTCTGTTAATGTCGCCTTACAATAAACTTAGCATTAGCATCTGAATTGTATTGACAATGTGGTTGTGCTGTTTGATTTATTTTATTTTTTATTTTAATTCCATTTATATCCCGCCCTTCTCCGAAGACTCAGGGCGGCTTACAAGCTTAGCAGTAGCCTTCATTCTATGTATATGCCTGCTTATTAGGGCTTTCGCACACACACACCCCAAGCGGCATTATTACAAAGTCAGCTTAATTGCCCCCAACAATCTGGGTCCTCATTTTACCTACCTCGGAAGGATGGAAGGCTGAGTCAACCTTGAGCCTGGTGGGAATCGAAACCTGCACTAATTGCAGGCAGCTGGTGTTACTTAAGGAGGCATTAGCCCACTGCTCCACCAAGGCTCTATGAGGGTGGTCAGTATCTTACTTGTGAAACAAAGAGGAAAGGGATATAAGAATGCGACTATAGTAATTTTAGTCCTATCTGCTTCCCTGTTTTTTTAAAAAAAAACACCTTCCCCACATTTCACAAAACCGCTATGCCATCGGTGTCCTCGACATTCAGCAACTGAAAATGAGAAATCACAGCAGCCTTTTTTATGCATCAAGAAAACCCAGACAGCTCTCCGCTTAACAGAAATCTTGAAGTCGCCTTAATGTTGCCTCTTAAGCCTCGTGACAAAACAAAAAAACCCCAAACACCGCTAGGATAAACAGTTGTGGAGAACAGCCAGAAAGGAAAAAAAGAAAAAGGTTCTACGAACTGGCAAAGGTTTTTTTTATCGGATCTCCTTCTAGGGAAGCAGAGGCGCTGGGGCAAGCAGTAGGCAACTCGTGGTGCTTCCCCACCCAGCCCGATTTCAGGCGGGGAAAGGGAGATCGCGCAAGGTCACGTTCAGACATGCACACCCGCTACACGTGTCGGAACGGATACTGAGCCGCTTCCTACAAGCACCGCTGCTGAGCAGCTGCGGGGTGGGGTGGGGAAGCTCCCTCGTCCACGCCACGCTCGTGACCCCATCGCTTCCCCCCACCCCGGCGATCGAAGGGGAGGGCTCCAAACGGGGAAGAAGCCAGAGCTCCGGCTGCGAGGAGACGACGTCAGAAAGCCCGCTCCCCGCGGCCTCATAAACTTACCGGACTCACACCAACTTCCACCATAGCATATGCCCGCTTGCAGGAATGACGCCACTTCCGCTTACTTGCCCACCAATTGGAGGCCAGACTAAAGGCGGGACTTCCTTTGTCCCCCCCTCCTTGAATTGTTGCTTATGTTACGACTCCAAGCAGTCAACATTGGGAAGGAAAGGGTTAAGAGAAATGTCGCCCAAAGAGCGGGATCTTGCTTACCTAACAGCAGCTTCCGGCGTTCTAGGATTGTTCTGTCAAACACGGATTGACTACGTTTCCCAGCGTTCCTTATGTTCGATACTTTTAGACTTTAGAGCAGGGATCTTCAAACTTGGTCCTTTTATGACTTGTGGACTTCAACTCCCAGAATTCCTAAGCCAGCTTGCCTGGCTGAGGAATTCTGGGAGTTGAAGTCCACGAGTCATAAAAGGACCAAGTTTGAAGACCCCTGCTTTAGAGAGTGTCTTAACTGCTGTCCAAGAGTGGCAAAGAGTTTTCGGAGAGTTTTTATGATGAACTTGAAATAGAAGTACCTGGAGCCTATAGAAATTCGGAATAAATTATTTTTTTCCTTCCTACCCCTTTCACTTTCCTTTCCTCCCTGGCAGAAAGATAGGTTTTCTTAATAAGTGTATAATGCAAGCAGACATCTGATACAGTTTTTACTAGCAAAGAGAGAGAAGAAGCAACGGTTCACTTGTTGAATTTCTGCCGCCTTGTGTATATTTTTGCATTGGCTAGAAATTGTAACCAAGGTGAAATATCGAATTCAACACATATATATTATGGTAGGTGGATAGAATAGTCCATTTTCCGTATATTTCGGACAAAAGAAAAGGAATGGTTGGCTCAAAGTTTAAGGGTGACCAAAATACTGAGCTGTTTTCAATAATCCAAAATTCGCAGAAAATCCCAAAAAGTACACTTGCATTTGAGATCAGGAAAGATACTACAACACTTTGTTTGTTATATGTTGCCTAATGTAGAATTTCACAGATTTCCAAGCCTGGAACTGTCATTTGTGACATTTTGGTCAGTTCTTAAGAAAGGGATTTCAAGCTATGGATTTTGCAGTTTTCCCAAAATGGATCTGGTTATGATAGTTTTTTGAATCCAGTAAATATTTTATTTATGAGATGTTGAATGTTTGAGAAAAAAATATGATTAACATGGGCCTTTTGTAGTAAATCTTGGTCATATCAAGAGGACTAATTTCTAAGTAACTGGGAATTCACTGAGTCTAGAATGGTGAATTCCTATGGATGTTTATAGATTAAGACCCATTGTCTTCAGCAGAGCCTAATTCTCTTTTAAGATGTAAAGGATTACAATTTTAGTACAGTAGTTTCTTAGTTTTCATGATTGAAATGAAAGTAATTTGAAACTGGTAAATACTAGTAGGTCCATGCTAGACTATGGAAATTTGGGGATGTCAGATATTATGTACTGGGCTTTTGGTACCACACCACGTGCGTTGCTGGAGAGCTAACAGCTCTCCAGCAACCCAGACAGGCTGTCTCCGGTCCTGCAATTGGTCAGCCCCAGGTGGCAAGCGCGGGTTCAATCCTATTGGCTGCTACCATATGGCTTGGCTATATATTGTGGCTGGGTGCGGCCCAAGCTCAAGTACAGTTCCAGCAAGAATAAAAGAATGAGTTTCTCTGTACTCAACGGTGTGTCTTCATTCCTGCTCACCAGAGCCCACAACTTAACAGTGGTGATGAGGGTGGGATCCTGCTTCACCATTTAAAGGGCTGAAGTTAACAAGGGGTCGGCAATACATGCTGGAGGCAAGAGGCATTTCTCCCCCCTCTAGGCTGGTTAGTAAAGCCACACTAGCGGCCGCGTGGTCAGCGGACGCATTCCCTGAGCCTAAGAAGTATCCAAGAACACAGGAATCAAGGAAACATGCCGAAGGTTAGCAAACTCAGAGAGTTCGATGTAAAACATCCAGAAGAATGGCCATCTTACCTCTCGCAAGTGGAGAAATATCTACGAGCAAACCAAATTGCAGAGGAAGGCCTAAAAGCCGCCACGTTGCTGTGTGTGTGTGGACCAGCAACTTTTGACCTAGCAGAAAACCTTTTCGCACTGACGCCCATCGAAGCAGTATTGTTCGCAGACCTTAAGAAAAAGCTGACTGGGTATTTTCAGCCCAAGATGTCAGAGATGGCGTGGCGTTTTAGATTCGGCCAAAGAGTGCAGCTACCCGGAGAGACAGCTTAAGAGTTTATCGCAGGCCTAAGGCAGGCCGCACACCTTTTCAAGTTCTCGAACTTAGAGGAACGACTGAGACACTGGCTCGTCTGTGGCCTTCAAGACAGAACCCTCCAGCAGAGACTGTTTGCTAGACCCAATCTCACATTCTCCAAGGCACAGGACGAGGTCATAGCCAACAAAGCCGCTGGGGGTGCAGTGCAGACAGTGCAGCCCACCAAACCATCAAATGTTGAAGATTCCGTCCATCTTGAGGTCGCCAAATGCGTCAGAGAATCGTCAGAATATGAAGAACCCGAAATCAGCAAGCTCCAAAGGCAACCAAACACGCAAAACTGTGGCAACCACCAACGAGAGAATGATTACAAGGCAGTTCTCTTACCTAGATGTAAGGGGTGTGGAGACAACTATCTTTGCGCCAATTGCAGATTTTGCTCGGCCACGTGTAGAGCTTGCGGAAGGACCAGCCACATTGTGGTGGTTTGCAGAGCCCGCCAGAGAAACAGGCCACCCAAACAGCAGTCGGAAGAACCGACTAGGAGAGTTACTAGGGCCCAGGGTCCAGTTAGTGTGTGGTTCTTCAGAAGCCAGAGAAGCGTTTGCCGCACCGGGGCTTGTCATCCCCTCAAGCCTAAACTCAAGCTCTTGGTAGAGCTACAAGGAGTAAGATAGAGTTGGACTCTGGCTCGGCAGTATTGATCATTTTGCAAGACACATTCAGCTTTGTTTGTAGGCGTAGTAACAATTGGGCTAAACTAAGGCCCTCAGATATTATTTTAACAGATTTTCAGAATGCTCACGTTAAAGTTAAGGGTGAAGCCACATTATTGGTAAAATTTAAAGGGTTTTTGGGGCACCTGGATGTAGTAGAGGGCCAAAGTACGAGTCTTATTGGACTTGATTGGTTTGATGCTTTAGGCCAGGGGTAGGCAACCTCGGCTCTTTTATGACTCATGAAGAATGAGTTTCTCTGTACTCAACTGTGTGTCTTCATTCCTGCTCACCAGAGCCCACGACTTAACATCAGACTTATTTTTTGTCTTTATATTTTTTTCAAAGACTAAAAGCTTGTCTTTTATTTTACAATCAAAATACTAGAGAAAACAGCTTAAAATGACGAATCTTCTCTGAAATGCATATAAACGCAGCAGGTATATAAGAGGATGGTAATAAAGTAACAAGTCTCTATATTACAAGAGCTTTTTTCAGACATCTTTTGTCTTTAGTGAATATCCTGTGTTGCTAATTAGTATTTTCATGTGAACTCAGTGAGATGTTGATGAAATTGTCACAGTTCATTAGTCATAGGCAAGCCCTAATTGTCCTAACACCTCATAGCAGGCAATATAGCACTTATCTCCTTGGATGCTGTATCAATAATACATTTTGATGATGAAGCAGTTGGCTCTTTTATCAGAAGAAGCCATTCTTTGGATTTTATGCTCGAAAGCCAAGATCAAAAATGCTGAAGTATAGAAAAAGCTTTGGAAATACAGATCAAAACAAATGAGAAAGCAGAAAGATTTCTTTCCAAAATGTCATCTGTGGCAGCAGGAACATTTTGCAAATAAATCAGTATTTTTTTTGCTGTTTCATGAAAATGGCCATGTTGTTGTTATACAAATGTGTCGCCAGATAAGGCATTGTGTAAATGTGACTCCCTTTAAAGCTAAATGTAGCACAGGATCTGGATGTTTGAAGGGCCATCCATCTCCAAGTATTTCTGCCCACCTTACAATATCAGACCAGGTTGGTCAGTCCTGGTATAGCTTTCTGGTTTCCTCTGGGTATTAGCCGCCGTGAGAGGGTGGCTTGAACTTACACCTGCTGCCCCTAGAGGTGAGAGTTCTATGGGGCATGCTATACCCAGAGTGTGTGTTCCAGACCACCCCCCGGGAACAGGCTCCGCGACCGTTGTGAGAGGACGGTGGTCGGCCTGTCCTGGGGGTTCACCCAGCTGAGTGGCAGTAGCTGGGTGGAGGGTCTGGACACCCATTTATCCTCTGTTTGGACCCTCCTTATTAACTATGGACTGCCTTTCACCTGGATTTGCTCCTTATGCCTTGTTTCCAGTATTCTTTCACAGACTTGTTCGCCCTCAGGGGTGCTCCCCCTTCCTGGGTGCGACCCGCCTTTCTAGCCACTTATAATCTCAATGAAGAGCCCGCTTATTGGGACCCTGAGAGATGGCTGGGCACGGGTAGGGGCCTCCGACATAAATCTAATAAGAGGCCCCTGGTTAGTTTCTTATCTAAATTTTTTTGGGGGTTAGGGAGGGGGGAGGGAACTTCTTTTGGTTGTTTGGACATGGGGGGCAGTCCAACAACCGCTGTTCAGGCCAGGTCCGGGATTGATCACGGGGGGGAGGAGTGGGGGGCGGTTGCCTCTGGGGCTCCAGGGCTGGTCGTGGGACTACCCATTCCCACAACGTTAGGGAATGGCAGCAGGTGTAGGAACAGAGGGCCGTATCGATCTCAGGGAAGGCCTCTCCGCTGCTTGCAAGCAGTGAGGCACTCCAACCCTCTGTCTCCACCCTGAGGTCCCGGGAGCGAGGATGTGCAGCCCCCTGAGCTCCGGCTGGTGTACTTGAATGCCAGGTCTGTTGCTAATAAAGCTCCTCTCGTCCGTGACCTGGTCGAGGGTGAGCAGGCGGACCTGGCTTGCATCACGGAGACTTGGTTGGGCCCAGAGGGCGGTATTCCTCTGGTTGATCTTTGCCCACCAGGTTTCCGGGTGCTATACCGGCCTCGGGCTCAGGGTAGGGGTGGGGGAGTGGCTGTTGTTATGAGGGAGACCTTGTGTCCGCGGGAGGCCACCGTTCCCCAGATAGTCGGGTGTGAGTCTCTCTTCCTGAGATGCGGCCCTGGTGCGCAGTTGGGCTTGCTGCTGGTGTACCTTTCGCCTAGTCACGCAACAGCAGCCCTGCCTGAGCTTCTCGATATCCTCTCTGGGTTGGTGATTGAGTTCCCGAAACTTATAGTTTTGGGGGAGTTCAATCTACCATCCCTGGGAGGATCATCTGAGTTAGCTCGGGAGTTCATGGCTTCCATGACGGCCATGGACCTGACGCAAGTAATTTCGGGACCGACTGATGTGGGAGGCCACACCCTTGACCTGATTTTCTTATCTGGACGGTGGTTAGATGATCTTGGTGGGGGCTCCCCAATTGTTACGCCCCTGTCATGGACCGATCATCATCTCCTGCGGCTGGTCTTCCGTTTTGCCACTCCCCACCGTGGGCGTTTGGAACCAATTAGATGGTACCGCCCCAGACGCTTAATGGACCCTGAGAGGTTCCAGGCAGCACTGGGGTCCCCACCTGCCTCCTTTGCTCACAACTCAGCGGATGCCTTAGTGGAAGCCTGGGAAAGGGCAGCCACGGAGGCTCTTGACCGAGTTGTACCCTTGCGGCCCCTGACCCGATGCAGATCCCGTCGAGCTCCATGGTTTTCCGTGAAGCTCCGGGAGATGAAGCGTCGGAGACGGGGCCTAGAGAGTGGTTGGAGATCCAGCCTATCCGAATCTGACCGATTGCGACTAAGAGCCTATAAGGTCTTATCTTGCTGCGATAAGGGTGGCGAGGTCTAATCACTTTGCTACCCTTATCACGTCTGCAGATAATCGCCTGGCCACCCTGTTTAGGGTGACTCGCTCCCTCCTTAATCAAGAGGTGAGGGAGGAACCCTTGCAGGGTCGTGCCGAGGAGTTTAACCAACATCTGTCGGACAAAATCGCTCGGATTCGGACCGGTCTGGACTCTGACTGGGCAGAGTCTGACGATCAGGACACGGGCGGTCTTGTCAATATTACCTGGGAGGAGTTTGATTCTGTGACTCCGGAGGAAGTGGACAGGATTATGGGGAGGCTGAGCTCCACCACATGTTTATTGGACCCGTACCCTTCCTGGCTGGTTTATGCAGCCCGGGAGAGGACACGAAGCTGGTTCCAGGCAGTTATATCGGCTTCTTTGAGTGAGGGCAATTTCCCGCTGTCTTGAAAGAGGCGGTGGTGAGGCCTCTCCTCAAGAAGCCTGCCTTGGACCCAGCTGTGTTGAACAACTTTCGTCCGGTCTCCAACCTTCGCTTTCTTGCGAAGGTTGTTGAGAGTGTGGTGGCGCATCAGCTCCCTCTGGTCCTGGATGAAGCGGATTATCTAGACCCGTACCAATCGGGTTTCAGGCCCGGGTACAGCACAGAGACGGCATTGGTCGCGCTGGTGAATGATCTCTGGAGGGCTCGGGACAGGGGATATTCCTCTGTCCTAGTCCTATTAGACCTCTCAGCAGCTTTCGATACCATCGACCATGGTATCTTGCTGCGGCGTCTCAGGGGATTGGGAGTGGGAGGCACGGTTTTGCAGTGGTTCTCCTCCTATCTCCTGGGACGTTCGCAGTCGGTGTTGACAGGGGGGCAGAGGTCGACCTCGAGGTCTCTCGTTTGTGGAGTTCCTCAGGGGTCGGTCCTCTCGCCTCTCCTGTTCAACATCTATATGAAACCGCTGGGTGAGATCATTCGTGGCTTTGGAGTTGGGTATCATCAGTACGCTGATGATACCCAGCTTTTTATTTTGACCCCAAACCACCCCAGTGATGCCCTCAACGTGATGTCCCATTGCCTGGAGGCGGTTCGGGTCTGGATGGGGAGGAACAGACTTCAACTCAACCCCGACAAGACTGAGTGGCTTTGCATAACTGCATCCCGGGTTATTTCGGATATTCCATCTCTCTCTATGGGGGGTGAATTATTACCCCCTGTAGATAGGGCTCGCAACTTGGGAGTCCTCCTAGATTCACGGCTCACTCTGGAAGATCACATAGTGGCTGTGACTAGGGGGGTTTCGCCTAGGTTCGCCTGGTGCGCCAGTTGCGGCCCTATCTAAGCCGGGATGACTTATGCACGGTCACTCACGCGCTCGTGACCTCTCGTCTAGACTACTGCAACGCTCTCTACATGGGGCTGCCCTTGAGGACCACCCGGAGGCTCAAACTGGTACAGAATGCAGCCGCGAGAGTTGTGTTGGGAGTCTCCCGATACTCCCATGTCACACCTCTGCTCCGTTAGCTGCATTGGTTACCAGTTGTCTTCTGGGTGAGATTCAAGGTACTAGTAATGGTGTTTAAGGCCCTACATGGCAGGGGTCCGGAGTACCTTAGGGAACACCTGCTGCCGGCGTCTACTTCCCTCCGCCCTGTGCGTTCCCACAGAGAGGGCCTCCTCAGGGTGCCACCAGTCAGAGAATGTCGACTGGTGGCCCCCAGGGGGAGATCCTTCTCTGTGGGTGTCCCGGAGCTATGGAATCAGTTACCGGTTGAGCTCCGGATGGCGCCCGCTCTTCGCTCCTTTCGTTGCGATCTAAAGACATTCTTATTCGAACAAGCCGGCCTGGCCTGATGGGGGATTGGTGGGGTTTTTTATTGTTATTTTAATATTTGTATTTACTGTTTTTAGTGGGCATATATTTAATTCTTTTTTAACTTTTGTAACTTTGTATTTTTTATTCTTGCCCTGTTTACCGCCCTGAGTCCTTCGGGAGAAGGGCGGTATATAAATATTATTAAATAAATAAATAAATAAATAAATAAATAAATAAATAAATAAATAAGGTTGCAACATGCCAGATTGCAATCTTCAAGCTGACCTAGAAATTTATTGCGTCTACTAGCCATCTGAGATCTCTTGAGGGCCATTAGATGCTTGTTCTCAGCCATTGATGATGTCATTTCTATATAAATTTATTTCCTCCTCCCCCTCCCTTCAGAGTTCCACTTCCAGTTGCCACTAGTGGAGCAGCTGCCCTTTATTTGTGGCACTGCCTGAGTCCATTGCTTGCCAAGTCACATCACTATCCTATTTCCCTTTAGTCAGACTTGTTTTTCTTATTGCAGCTCGCTAACATGTCTGCTAATTGACTGTTGCTCTTTATATAACAGAGCTTATATTGCTGGTAGATGCTTATGCTTCTTCCACCCTGTGGATGTCACTCTTGGCCTCAAGTACTTTCTATCTAGCCAAACTTGTCATCTTCTTTTCCTCTCCACTTGCTGCTCAAAAGAAGAGGGCAAAAAGGAAAGACTTTTGTTTCCAGCCAACCCTATCACTCTTGATCTTGGCAGTGTTGTATAATGGCAGTGTTGTTCTTAGGGTAAAATAAATAACTGTGAATTGTAAGCAGAAGTCCATAATGCACATATGTTGTCTCGCCTACACACAGAGATCACTGTGGGGGAAGAAACCTATTTTACCTGATAATGATTGCTGAAGCAGGAGAAATATCACACACAGAGAGAAAGAGACATAAAGAAACACACAGACTCACACAGCTATCAAATTCAGGACTGTCTGGAATTTAAATTAGGGAGTAAGGAAAAGGACCTTGATGGACATACGCAGGAATCTTTGCCTAGACATTATTTAAGTCTAGAACTACATGTTCAAGCAGATTCCTCCCTAATCCACTGAAGTGTAAGGAGAATGAAGAGGAGGTACTGCACAATCAGATTTGCAAAATTTTGTTATTACAGCCACCTTCTATATAAGTTGTTTTAGCCTTACTGTGGAGCTGATTTCTTGGTCTGATTTACCTAGCAGGGCTGACATTTATCTTGATGGTGAACCTTTTTTGGGAATTACTTTAGACTGCTCCACCCCTGGTGAGATTTTTGGGACCCCCATCTTAATCTCTCCTCAGCAAGCAATTCCTTTTGCAGCAAGACTGATGTTACAGTAGTAACAGCAAAGGGAAGAGTATCTTGATTAAGACTGCTGGGAAAGGGTGGACTTCACCTCAGCCTTTTCCACAGGTGCAAATGAGGATGGCTATTTCCCAACAACTTGTAAGCTAGGAAAATAAAAAGTCCTTCTGGGTGAGCTGATTCAAAAGTGATAGAAAGCTCTACATGGGTTACCCATGTTGAAAGAAAAATCTTCATCAGGGTCCAGTCCAAGCCGGGAATAAACAAAATGGAGTCTGCTTTAGAAAGAAGGTTGGAGTTTACTGAAGAGGAGAGCCAGACAGAAAGGTGACTCTGGGAAAGCTGACCACATGTAGTAGGGAGTGGTGGCTTTTTATACCTTCTTGAGCTTTTGTTTGGACTTGTTCCTGTGTCATTTACTTTGACCTGCGTCTGAGTGTGCCTTTCTGGTATTCTGATGGTGGTGGGTTAATCCTATTATGTCCCTAAGGTCATATCCTGTTTCCCTGGGGGTGTAGCTGATGAATATGTCCTGTGTTGGATTTTTTGGTGTGAAGGATTGTTGATTCTAGGGATCTTTGTCTTTCTAATCCCATCATCTCTGAGTTTCCTGACTCCAATCTTTCTGACAAGATTATCACATCTGTATTTCTACAGACAGACCTGGTTTCTGTTTGGGGCAGAGAGACTTGGAGGGTGGGGTTGGTTTCTGCCTAAGATTTTCCATCATTCCTTTGGGGAAATATAATATAATATACCTTTTAAATATTCCCAAAATATTTCTCGGGGGGGGGGCGTGCTGTCCTCCCACACCCATATGTGTTTGGCATCCTCAGGTGCAATACTGCTTAATTTTGAAACTGAAAAATGGCTTTGATCTCTGATGGCTCTGCTCTTTGCAGAAAGAGAATATTAAAAATGTCTCGACATACAATTTGCCAAATTTGCTGAAATAACCTATTTAAAGCATGCTGTATTACTTTATGTTTGGCATTATCACCAGTTACTGAGTTAGGAAAGATGAGAGGACATTTAGTTCTTCAGCAAAGCCCAGTGTTTTTGGGAACAGATTAAAAGCCCAGTAGCTTTCTGTTAAGAGAAAATAAATGGTGTTGCTGCTACGTTGCATCTCAGCAGTTTTTTAAAAAAATAAATTGGGAATGAAAGAAAATGTCTTTCTTGTCCTTGATGAACTATTAGATCACTCTTATGGATTGGATGGTGGTGAGAGAGCTAATACCATAATTTTGAATCAGGAATTAAATCATTCTATTTTCTTCATTTTGTTGAGTCATCTCATCCCAGTACAGGTAGTGCTCGACTTACGATCCCAATCGAGCCCAAAATTTGTGTTGCTAAGTGAAACATTTGTAAGTGAATTTTGCCCCATTTTACGACCTTTCTTGCCCCAGTTGTTAAATGAAGCATTGGTGTTGTTGGCAACACGGTTGTTAAGTAAATCTGGCTTCCCCATTGATTTTGCTTATCAGAAGGTGGCAAAAGGTGATCACATGACCCTGGGGAACATGGCAATGTCATAAATATGAACCAGTTGCCAAGTGTCCGAATTTTGATCACGTGACCCTGGGGATGCTGCAGAGGTCGTAGGTGTGAAAAATGGTCATATGTCACTTTTTTCAGTGCTGTTGTAACTTTGAAAAGTCATTAAATGAACTGATGTAAGTTGAGGACTATCTGTATTTCTGTTTGCTACCAATCTTATACAGGATTGTTCTGTTGTTGTTGTTAGCTGCGAAGTCATGTCCGACCCATCGTGACCCCATGGACAACGTTCCTCCAGGCCTTCCTGTCTTCTACCATCTTCTGGAGTCCATTTAAGCTCACACCTACTGCTTCAGTGACTCCATCCAGCCACCTCATTCTCTGTTGTCCCATTCTTCTCTTGCCCTCAATCTTTCCCAGCATTAGGCTCTTCTCCAGTGAGTCCTTCCTTCTCATTAGGTGGCCAAAGTATTTGAGCACCACCTCAATTCTTTGGCGCTCAGCCTTTCTTATGGTCCAACTTTCACTGCCATACATTGCAACTGGGAAGACCATAGCTTTGACTATATGCAGAACCAAATTCCAGAAAAGGCATTCTCAAGCACTTTGGTAACACTGCAAAGAAAACTCGTCATTGGGAGTCAAACTTCATTCAAGGGTTCCTCTACCCTTGCCTTAATTAAAGGTAGAATTAACTTGTGCATTTTTTAAAAAAAGAAAAAGTGTACACTTGTGCCATTTTAAAATTGCATTTGGTTGGCTGACATTCAGGGAAGTCCTAGCTCTGCAAATTTGGAAGGGAAAATATTTTGCCTTAGGGCGATTGCAAAGAACGTTGTAGAGACTGCAGACATCAATAATTCTGCATCAGGCTTGTGCAAATTTAGTTTAGCCTATTTGTTAGATGAGATTAGTTCACAGTAAGGATCTTAAGTGATTGTGCTGTTATACTGATGCTTCTCCACTGTCATGTAAGGAAAGGAGAGAGAGCAGATGAAAATTTCCTTTGCTAGGGGAAATTTCAGATGTAGTTTCTTCTAACACATACATGTCTTCTTCCAGAACTATGTGATTACTGATCTTCAGTTACAGTATTTGGCTTTGCATTAGCCAAAGACAGGATACAAGTAGTTTTTGCTTAATGACCAGTCACTTAGTGACCATTTGAAGTTAGGCAAGACCACCACCCCAAGAGGTACTTATGACCTGGTCCCAGAATTTCAATGGTGGCAGATCTACCTCTTTGCAGTCACATGGCTACATTTCCGGTGCTTGGCAACTGGCTTGTCTTTATGGCCAGTTGCAGCATTCTGCATTCAGGTGGTGTGATGTACGACTTTCCCCCCCTCCCCAGAAACAAGCTTTTTTGTCTGGTTTTCGACAAAAACTGCCCAAAGAAAGACTTTGAATCGCTTAATGACTGCAGTGTTTGCTTTACAACCACAGTGTTCTTTTAACAACCACTGCAAAAAAAAAAGTCATAAAATCAGTAAGTCCCTCCACTTACATCCATCATGACTTACGATAAAAATTGCTGGGGTCTGTCAGAGTCATCAGCTGAGGACTACCTGTACTGTATTAAGTTGAAAAGAGTTAGAAGACTTCACATGTCATTTTGGGAGATGGCTGGAAGGTGAATATGGTGCGCTACAGAGTGGATTTAGATGTGGTAAATTCCCACGGGCTTAACAAGGGTTTCTCCATTTAACTTAAGAGCCATTTTAGAGATACAGTTTCCCCTTAGAGCTCCTTTGGATGAAGGATAGGATGTAAAAGTACCATAGTCAAAAGCAATGGTCTGCATTGATGATGAACAGGGATTTTTAGATTCAAATAACGCACTGAGAAAGCTCCCCTTGCCCCCGTTCTTCCAAATGTCTATATCAGATGACTAAAATAATTTTAGGTAGGAGTGGTAGAGTTAAACTTTAATAAGAGCTCTGGTGGCGCAGTGGTTAAAGTGCAGTATTGCAAGGCAGACTCTGCCCACAACCTGGAGTTTAAACCTGAGGGGACTCAAGGGTGACTCAGCCTTCCATCCTTCTGAGGTTGATAAATGAGAACTCAGATTGTTGGGTGCAATCTGATATTGTAAACCTCCCAGAGAGTGCTGTAAAGTTATGGGGCAGTGTATAAGTCTAAATGCTAGTGCTATTATCTGGAACAC
Source organism: Vipera ursinii (assembly GCF_947247035.1). Lineage (NCBI taxonomy): Eukaryota > Metazoa > Chordata > Lepidosauria > Squamata > Viperidae > Vipera > Vipera ursinii. The sequence goes on from NC_139512.1 coordinate 163,392,822, forward strand.
GTACACACTCTGTTCAATTCTGTTGCATAAACTGCATACTGTATGTGCAAATACCAGTAAATGACTTCCAATTTATATTGGCAGTCAATAATAAGAGAGGGTGGAAAGAGACTAGGCATTTCAAGGATATATAGGGTTTCCATACAGATTTGTTAGGCTCCAAAGATTTTTAGGCAGCAGCTCCTAGAATCCCCAGTCTGCAAAGCTAATGGATATAATTAGTCTTCTTGATCATTATTTATTTTGCTAGAACCTCTATTCTATTTTTACTGCCTCTGGGGGATTTTCAGCCCAAGCTTCCAGGTTGGATCTGCCTTTTATTGAAGAAAGCCTATTTCCAATTAAACTACAATGAACAAAAGGAAACAGTTGTGTAAAGTTTAAAAAATGCTTTGTTTTACTGGTCAAAACTTGCAATTTTATGCTAACAAGTAGAGCAGTCAAAAAGAATAAACGTGTGGAGGCTAATGTGAATTTGAACATTGCAAACAATCATTTGTTTTACCTGACGCTCTGGGCTTTTTGTATGGTTGTTGATGTCATGTGTTCTAAAGGTAATGAGGTTTACATTGCAGAACTACAGCCATTGTATTGACTTTGATTCTATCCCTTGGTGGTGCAGTGGTTAGAATGCAGTACTGCAGGGTAATTCTGCTGACTGCTAGCAGTTTGATCTTGACTGGCTCCAGGTTGACTCAGCCTTCTATCCTTCCAAGGTTAGTAAAATGAGGACACAGATTGTTGGGGGCAGAATGTTGATTATGTAAGCCACTTAGAGAGGGCTGAAAGCCCTGCAAAGCAATATATAAGTGCTATTGCTATTTGATTCCCCCCCCCCATAAATGTTGCATAGTCAGACTAAAGTATGCAAGTTAAATTTGATCATTTTTACAGAATCAGATGCACGCTGTCCTAATCTCTTATAGATTTTACAGTGCTTTTTTATATTTAAAAGCCTGTTCAACATTTTAAGAAGAAAATGCATCAAAAACCAGTCTGAGGATGTAAGAAAAAAATATATATCCATGGCTGTGCCAACGCTATATTGTACTGTGTTTAGAACTAATGTTATAATACTTCAATATAATATTTTTGTGAGAGAATATTTGGGGATGACTTATGCATCTCTCTGTGCCAATGCTTGCCAGCATGCATACCCTGAAATGCAAATATTTAAGATCAAATAATCGATTCTCACCATCCTGCACTATTTTAGAAAAAGTTTATTTTACAAAAAATTATGATGAATCTCAGTTTTGTTAAAATGCTTTATCCACTCAACTGGGTGAAAATGTCAAAAAATATAATTTATAATAGAGCATATGTATGTTTACTTGAGAGTAAGTACGACTGACTATTTGAACTCCTTCCCACTGTGAGTGTGTTGGGAGACATGCAGCTTGGAAATCTTACCAGAACTCATTCTAGTTTATTGCTCCATTCACGAGCCATTACCAATTTGAAAAACAAATATTTTTCCTAGTGGAATCTGTGTGCAGTTCTCCAAATGAATTTTTTTTTTAAAAAAAAACTTGCACTGAACTTTTATCATCCCCTTGAAAGGTACAAAATTACTGTTTACTTTTTTTTTTTTTTGCATGGAGAAGGGTTGTTCCAAATCAGCCTTTGGCAAAAGTTCTCAACAAAATTGAATGAGAAATAAATCTTGGGATCCCTTTTATTTCTAAGGGCAAGGCTGGGGATGATGATTCAGCAGAGAAAACTAGGTTAAGGCAAGGGCACTCTTCTTTTATCCTGCTTAAAGAGCAGCTTAATAGTATTAGGGAGCCTTTCCGACTTGAATGCAAGGCTAAATGTTTAACAAAAGCAAATCTAGGGCATGACGTGCCTATTGGGAAGGAACAAGCCGGTATTTTTTCTCTCCACGTCACAGTGTTTTTCTGTTTTGTTTTTTTAAATGTTCAGAAGTCCACAGGGAGCTAGAAAGTGACATGGCATCGTCACCCAAATTGGTAAGGCTAATATTTCTGGCTCTTCTTTCATTGAGGGTTTCTTTTAGGGGTTGCATGGGAAAGAGGTATTAAAGCTTTTGTTTCATTCTTAAGGTCAAAAATATCTCCAGATAATTTCATTTTCTGGTATAGTGCAGCATCTATTAGTCTTTCAATCGGGAACTCCAGGTAGTCTTTGAGTTATGACCGTAATTGAGCCCAGAATTACAATTGTAAGTCTTCGTGGTTGTAAGTCAAGACATCATGTGACTGGACCCATTTTTCCCCCCACATTTTTTGCAGTTAGTTGTTAAACAAACACCACAGTAGTTAAGCGAGTAGTTAAGCTTAACTAGTAGTTAAGCTTAACTAGTAGTTAAGTAAGTGGTGGCAAAGCAAACCCATTTTCCCCAATAGGTGTTTTTTTGTTGTTTTTGTTTTGCAGGAAACCAGAAGTAAACACTGGAAACTGGCAAAAAATTGTCACAAGTTGCAGTCATAGTAGCCATACAGATGACCCAAGTGCCCAAAATGTGATAATGTAACCGTGGTGGTGATGGCGGTGCAGCTGTTGCAACTTTGAAAATGGATTGTAAGCAGCTGTGGGGTGGTCCATCGTAACTTTGAAGTTGAGAACTATCACTAGTGATTGAATGCTGGAAGGTGTTTGAGACAAAATAAGATCTCAATTTGCACATGTTGTTATGTGTGAAATATTTTTAATATGAAAGTATTAATCTTGCCTCAGCCCCCAGAGAAAAGCCATTTTACTCAACTAGACCTCCACTTCTGTCCTTCAGGAAGTACATGACTAAATGTTACTTCAGCAAAAATTACTTGCGCTGCTGTTCTGAAAAGGCCAGTCAAGTAACGCAGAGAATCTGCTTCTGAAATAAAATAACGGTATGCCCTTTCATAGCATTCTTTGGATGCCCTGCAAACACTGTACACATCTTTACTGGAGAGTAACAATCTCCTGCTAAGGGACGCGGTGGCTCAGTGGGTTAGGACACTGAGCTTGTCGATCAGAAGGTTGGCAGTTTGGTGGGTCAAATCCTGAGTGCCACGTAACTGAGCGCCAGTTATTAGTCCCAGCTTCTGCCAACCTAGCAGTTCGAAAGCACGTAAAAATGCAAGTAGAAAAATAGGGACCACTACGGTGGGAAGGTAACAGTGTTCCTTGCACCTTTGGCGTCTAGTCATGCTGGCCACATGACCACGGAGACGTCCTCGGACAAGCGCTGGCTGTTCGGCTTTGAAACGGAGATGAGCACCGGCCCCTAGAGTTGGAAACGACTAGCACCCATGTGCGGGGGAACCTTTACCTTTACCTTTTACCTAACAATCTCCTAAACAGACTCTATTCAAAGTTAAGAAGACTCAAGAGTTCAATTGGCTTGTTCAAAGATGAAGAGTGTGTACAACTGATGTACTCTTTTACAGGAGAGGACCACACAAAACTGTCACTATTTGTTTATATAGATTGAGGAGCTCCTGCGTCAGTTATGCAAACATTTATTTGGGAGCAATCTCCATGGAAACAAGTGATCTACTTCTGAAGAACTGAATGAAGTCAATGGAGCTTGCTTCTCAGTTTGATGATTAAATGAATTTACAGCAAATTAATATAGATTATTGATGTAATTAATTTAGGGTTGTGCAGTTCAATCTGTAAAACAATTATACAGGATATGTTCAGAATTTTAGCTGGACACATCCAATAATTGATCCTGAAGTCACATTCAATCGCTCCCTCTGTTGCTTGTTGTACTTGTTGTACTTGTTTGTTTTCTTACTTTTAAGGCATCCCCCTCAGCTTAGATCAGGGGTCTTCAAACCTGGCCCTTTTATGACTTGTGGACTTCAACTCCCAGAATTCCTCAGCCAGTCCACAAGTCATAAAAGGGCCAAGTTTGACGACCCCCCCCCCGGCTTAGATGAAGTTTAGCACGATGTCATTTCCACTCAAAGCTGGAGAACATACGGTAACCTTTCCATAGATTGGACAGGTCAGTCCTCAGCCTGTAACAACCTGTCCAGAGCAGGCTACAATCTTGTTAGAATAGTAAAAAAATACAAAATGATATCATAATGCAATCTTTGCCTTTTAAATATCTGCATGCCATGTTGTGATGCGTGTACAGAGAGACCCAGTTTGCATTGAAAAGCACATTGTGTGTTATGGAGTCTTCGAAAACCCATTAGTGGAAATCCACGGAATTGGTTTTTTGGGGTGAGGTGTTTTTGTTTTTATTTGTTTTTAATATGAAACTTGATTATAAACATATAGTCACTTTGCATTCTCCAAGCTGGTAATAAACAGTAAAGTGTAGAAAGTAAAATACAAACAATATCATATGGAAAAAATTTTGATAGCTCATTTTTCCCTTTTCTTCCATTGTTCCAAGTCACTAGTCATTAGTCACTACTCAAGCATTTTTACTGTTCTTGAAACATTGGAGATTGTTGCTTATATTTATTTAAATCATTTTCATTGAATTTTTAAATTGATGCCTTAACTCTTTTTCTTAAAAACTACATTGCAAATGTCTAAATCTGCCTTTCTCTGTGATATATTGCATGTAAGTGAACCATTCTTGCTTGAATTTAGTTAAATTTCTGTTATAAATATATATAGGAATCATTTTCACTTTATTGTGTGGTTTCTGATTCTGATCTCCCATTTTTATGTGATCGGCAGTGTATCACATTTGCAATATTGTATGAAATTAGTTACTGCTGCTATCAAGATGTATCATAGCAGATTGTGATATTGTCATATGAATCCTCTGGAATTACTCCTTATAAAAATAATGGTTATTTTAATTCAATTTTTTTTAAAAAAACCCTGAATGTTTTGGTGTATTTCATTTCAATACTTTTGGGTTTCATTTTCACATAAGCACCTTGTGTAGTAAAATGCTTCTTCTTTATTATGACATGTGCAGCATTTGTCATTGTATGAGCTGTTCATCTTATTAATCATTGATGGTGGATATGGTATCTATAAAATATTTTGCACAAATTTCTCTCAAATTGCAGTTTAGAGTGAACTTTGTTGATTTGTTTCCATAACTCTTCCTCCTGTTTTCCCCCATGTAGTTACTTCTTTAACATTTTGCATCCATTTTTGTCATGCAGTTTTTAATTTGTTCTGTCTTTGTATTATATTTTAATAACAATGTATAGATGTCTCCCAATATATGACCTTGATTTCATATAAGTGTTTCAAATTCTGTCATTGGTGGCTCATTTTTTTCTTGAAATCTGTAGGAACAGTAATCTGTAGGTACATTAACCACGGTAAGTTCCTACCTTCATTAAGCATTTCTTGCTGCGTCTTTAATCTGTTTTATGAATTTGGATATATCATATTGGATTTATCTCTGGACTTATCTTTATTCTCAGAACTTTCCAGATTTTTAGAAGACTATCTTACAATATGCCCTGTCATTTTTTTCCTATTTGTTTCTTTATGAAATACAGTGGAAATGTTGAATGCCATCCCTTAAGTTCTCCTAGGTAGATCTTAAGTTGATCTTGGAGTCCTAATAGACAATCAGTTAAATATGAGCCAGCAGCCAAAAAAAGCAGAGAGACAGAGTCAAGATCATGTGAAGTATTAGTAAAAAGGTAAAGGTAAAGGTTCCCCCGCACATGGGTGCTAGTCGTTTCCGACTCTAGGGGCCGGTGCTCATCTCCGTTTCAAAGCTAAAGAGCCAGCGCTTGTCCGAGGACGTCTCCGTGGTCATGTGGCCGGCATGACTAGACGCCAAAGGCGCACGGAACGCTGTTACCTTCCCACCGTAGAGGTCCCTATTTTTTTACTTGCATTTTTATGTGCTTTCGAACTGCTAGGTTGGCAGAAGCTGGGACGAGTAACAGGCGCTCACTCTGCTACATGGCACTTGGGATTCGACCTGCCAAACTGCCGACCTTCTGATCGACAAGCTCAGCGTCCTAACCCACTGAGCCACTGTGTCCCTATGAAGTATTAGTACCACGATACAAAACCTTAGGAAGACCACATCTGGAATACTGCATCCAGGTTTGGTCACCATATCATAAAAAAAGATGTTAAGACTTCTTTTGAGTGTAGAGAAGAGCAACTAAGATGATTAAGAGTTTGGAGATGAATACATGAATGGTTGTAGGAATTGGGTATGTCTAGTCTAGTGAAAAGAAGGACTAGGGGTGACATGCTATCAGTGTTCCAATATTTGAGGGGTTGTTTCAAAGAAGGGTGGGGGTGTCAACCAATTTTCCAAAGCACCAGAAGGCAAGACAAGAAGCAATGGATGGAAACTAATCAAGGAGAGAAGCTAAGGAGAAACTTCCTAACAGTGAGAACAGTTAACCTTGCCTTCAGAAGTTGTGGGTGCTTCAACACTGGAGGCTTTTAAGAAGAGACTGGACAACCATTTGTCTGAAATGGTATAGGCTCTCCTGCTTGAGCAGGGGGTTGGACCAGTAGACCTCAAAGGGCCTTTCCAACTTTTTTATTCTGTATTCCTCCAATCTTTAGTCACAGCAGTAATAGCCACAAGGTGGGGAGTCCTACCAGATATCTCTCTCCCACAACCTATAGTCTTGGGAACACATGGAGTTTTCTAACTAAGGTGGGGGCTCCAGGGAAATGTAGTCTGTTTAGGTCAGACATGTCAAACCCGCGACGTCACGTGACATCGTGCAACATATCGGAGCTTTTTCCCCATTGCCGGCAATGGGGTGGGCATGGTTTCATTGCAATGCATCCGGCCCGCGGGCTGGCAGTTTGACACTCCTTGGGCACTCCTAAAACATCCTTGGGCATTGTCCTGAATATCTCTCTCTAGCTTGGCCTACAGTTAACATGCAGAAATATTTCCCTCTTTTGAAACCTGTAAATTGAATTGTTAGTGGGGAGGCAAAGGGCAGAAAAATTTACCCATCTGCATGTACTGAGATGATATGTCCTTTCTGGGTACTTTGTTGATTAAAATATTTATAACTCAAACTACCGCTCCCAATTTGAATTATTTAAGATGGTCAACAAACTTAGTCTAAAAAAACCTTCTGAACAATTTTCAGATACCGAATACAGTATTAACAGAGCCCTTTTAGACAGCTGATCACAAATGGCTAAATCAAGAAGCACCTTGATAAAATAGTTAATCTTTGTCCTTATCTCTTTCTCTCTCAGTCTCCCTAACAGCCTAGCCTTTTTTCTATATACTGTAAAATAAAACACAGCTGAGGGGATTCATGTTTTTGAAGAAATACTGCCCTCAAGTGCATCCCAGAGGTATATGGTTGACCACTGTGGTATCAAAATGCTGGTCTAGAATGAATATTTCATTTCATTCCTCTCTGAAAATGAAACTCTTTTAAGATTATTTTAATTGTGGCTTTTACTCAATCAAATCCAGATTTTTGGGGGGAGAGGTGATTATGACTGCTTGACGTAATAATTTCTGTGCGACACGGGAAGTTACTGGAAAATATTATCTGGGCATAGTTTATTATAGTTCATTATTATAGTTTCTTAAATAATTTATTGTTTATTATAGGGACGCGGTGGCTCAGTGGGTTAGGACGCTGAGCTTGTCGATCAGAAGGTCGGCAGTTTGGCGGGTCGAATCCCGAGTGCCACGTAACAGAGTGAGCGTCTGTTACTCGTCCCAGCTTCTGCCAACCTAGCAGTCCGAAAGCACGTAAAAATGCAAGTAGAAAAATAGGGACCACTCCGGTGGGAAGGTAACAGCGTTCCGTGCGCCTTTGGCATCCAGTCATGCCGGCCACATGACCACGGAGACATCCTCGGACAAGCGCTGGCTCTTCGGCTTTGAAACGGAGATGAGCACCGGCCCCTAGAGTCGAAAACAACTAGCACGCATGTGCGGGGGAACCTTTACCTTTACCTTTTTATAGTTAAGACCTAGGACTCGCACCCAAGTGCACCTTTCAACTGAGCATTAAATGGCATGGAAATTCTGAAATAATGAACAAGCACCAGTCCCTCGTCCTAGACTTTCTTTCCTCTTAAATCTGGCCCCCTTCTCGCTGCTCTGAAAAGCCTCATTCCAAACGGAATGTGAGCATTCTGTTTGCCATGTTGGATTTGCATGGAAAGATTTGCATAGGAAAGAAGCTCTGAAAATGGTACGATCAGTTCACCTTCCTTTAAACTCTCAGAACAGAGAGCCTACAGATATCATATTATGTCATGTCCCCATGTATGACTTCTACTCTCCTAGCAGGGGAGAGAACTCTCCATTTTATATATAGCATATATTCCGGGTGGTATTTTTTTCAATTGCCAAGGTAGGAAAGTAATTTTCATGGACTCAGTTTTTAAAATAAACAATTGTTTGCTGCAAACATTGCTCCACATGTTATCCCTTCCGCGTTCCACTTCTGTTGTCCCAAAGGTGCTTTTCTCCACACCACCCCCACCCTGAAAAAAGCAACTGGGCTTTCTTTGTTTTTCCTTGAAGACATTTCACTTCTAATCCAAGAAGCTTCTTCAGTTCAGGAACTAAGGAAGCTTCTTGGATGAGAAGTGAAATGTCTTCAACGAAAAACAAAGAAAGCCCAGTTGCCTTTTGAGTGTGTGTGTGTGGGGGGGGAAGCACCTTTGGGACAAGCAGGAGCTGGATGACTGAGAATCTCCATAGACTTTCCTCTTCTGTTCTATCTTGGTGGACAATAGAGAGGTACAAGAGTTCTGTTAGTGCACAGGTCTGCAACCCGCGGCTCCGGAGCCACATGCGGCTCTTTCAGCCATCTCTTGCGGCTCCCAGTCCTCTGCCATGTGCAGTTCAAAAAAAAAAAATTGGGAATAAAAAACTTCAACCAATCAATTCAAATATGCAGGGTAAGTGCATATCTTGCCTTGGCTCCACTCTTCAGTCAAACCCTGTTCTGCGCATGCACGCGCATGTGCACACATTTTTTGCGGCTCCCAGTTTTTCCTTTTGTGAGGGAACCGGTTCCGAGTGGCTCTTTCACTGTTTCAGGTTGCTGACCCCTGTGTTAGTGTCAGGCATTAAGCTGTAAAACACCAGTTGTACGTTATGCCTATATAACTCCAGTTCTTTTAAAAAAATGCCATAAAACTGTAATGCTGTAGCAGCTAAAATGGAGGAAATGGAAGATAAGTGAAGTTCACCGACTCCCATAGATCTTTTGTCTTTTCTGCCACCCTCTGACTATCAAGCTGTAATTTAATTAGCTGCAGTACAAATTGGGTTCTTTGTTAAAATCGCACTCTAGTTTCATTTCTGCCAAACTTGTCGGTTTCCTTTCCATCCACTCTCTTTGCAAACCCGGGAGGGAAGGATGGGAAAGGAGGTACAAATGCATTTTGAAATTCATTGCAGCACCAAGAGGAGGCCACGTCACGTTTGCTCACAGCCAAAGCCAGTATGTGGGATGGAGAACCCAGAATATTGAAGATCGCCTTTCGTGCTGGCATTATTATTGTCTCTGCCGTAAGGGTACAGAGATGATAGAGTGAAGTTCTGGAGGAAGGAGCGTGCAAGGGAAAGCAGAAGAGAAGAGGAAGAGAAGACAGCAGGAACGTCAGAGAGAGAAGAGAGAGCCTTTGGTGCACGTCCCTGCCTCCTCAAGAGTCTGGACAGATGAACATCAACTTTTAGTGGGAGCTTTCTGCTGGACACTAAACAATCTAGAAGATAATGGGAATTGCAATAGTTTGCATGAGTGGTATGGTGATAATACCAATATGAAGAGAAGAAACAGGATTTCCCCCCCCCCATTTATTGAACTTTGTATTTCAGCGGCATTACATATAGGGGAGACATGATAGCAGTGTTCCAATATCTGAGGGGCTGCCACAAGGCAGAAGGAGTCAGGTTGTTCACTGGAGCACCAGAGGGAAGGACAAGAAACAATGGTTGAAAACTGATCAAGGAGAGAAGCAACCTGGAATAAAGGAGAAACTTCCTAACAGTGAAGACAACCAGTGGAACAGCTTGCCTCCAGAAATCGTGGGTGCTCCATCCCTAGAGATTTTCAAGAAGAGACTGGACAGCCACTTGTCTGAAATGATATAGGGACTCCTGCTTGAGCAGGGGGCTGGACTAGAAGACCTCCAAGGTCCCTTCCAGCTCTATTCTATAAAGTGATGGCAAGGAAATCATCTCCCTTGACCCTGAAATGACTGAGAGCTACATGATGAGAAAGCTGAGTAGAGCCTATCCAGTAACAATTTGGGAAGGTAGGTCATGCCACAGTTGCTGTTAGGGAGGATAATGTCTTGACAGGAACTATAATGTAGTGGGTCCGATGCAAGGAAGAGACGCCTGCCGGAGTACGTGTTCAGCTCTTTATTGTGGGTGTGTGTGTACTGGAGAACAAGGGCTACCTGGCCTCCTTATATACCTAGCCAGGCAGGCGGCCAGCCAATGGGGTTGGCCCTAGGTTTCCCGCCGAAACTAGGTTTCCCGCCAAAACCGTCCAGGCCACGCCCCCTGGTGGCTGTTGCTATGCAGATTCCTGCACCTGGATACATAACAGGAACTATTCATAGGGGAACAGTGGCAGGAGAAAATGGAATAACCGGAAACATAGTTATCCTCAATTTTCTGTAAGGCTTAGAGTTGTGATATACAGTATATCACTGCATGAAATAAATGATCAAAGCAAGAAAGCCCAAAGTCTTGAATTGGATATATATATATATGGAACAATGGAATTAAATGGAGAAATCAATGTAAAGTTAGTCTTACAATCTTACCAGTTAGATAAGAGATTAAAAATTGTTCCAAAGAGTGCATAAAGATGGGCTAAGGAACTTAATACTGAAACTGCTTTTCCTACTCATTCAACATAACATATAGATAAATAAACATTTGACCAAGAAGAAGACAGCTTGATTATTGATAATCCTGATGCGGATGCTGTCTGGTAATTTGAAATGTCTGCAAGAAAAACAACCACTCTCAAAGAAGACCTAGAACTCAACAGTTCTAGCATGAACTACGTAATTCTTTTCTTTTCAATACTTTTAAGTCTTTTTCATGTAAGATTTGCCAGTGGGGAACACAGCTTCTGCAAGCTGAAGTGAATTTAAAAATCCATCCATACTCAACAATAACGCAGGAGAGGCTAGTTGGGTTTGCAGCCTTCTCAGGAGAGAATGGGCTTCAGGAAATCTTCACAAAGAAGAAGGCACGGAAAGCATCATTTTAATTATTTAAACAGATAAAAATGGTAGCGTTGGCTACGCAGGCAGGAAAACGTACGTTTGCTGTTCAGGTGTTTGAATCATTGGACATTATTGAGCATGGCATTTTAAATTGCTGGTTTTCTCTAGCACATCGAGAGAGGTCGCCAAGTAGTACCGTGAGTGGAATGGACCAGAACAGGAAGAACACAGAATTAAGACCTGTTAAGGTTTTGTTGAAATAAGAGGGCACGGCAGCATAGCTTCAGTTCCCTATCTCAGGTGCCAGAATGCTGTAGGCCAGTCCTATTTGCAGGAATTATCATCTGATCATATGGTGGTCAAGTCTTAATACAATTCTACTCAGATGATTTGGAGGAAACAAAAAATGGGAAGTGAAGATTGTGTCTATCCTATCCTCTGTTGTGAGTGAACAAGCACAGGGCCTCTTTAAAAAATTTTTTTTTAAAAAAATCTAACAGGAAGGCAACCTTCCTCTCCCTGAAACATTTTTTTTTAGTTCTTTACTCCTCACAAAAGAAGTAGGAAAAAAAGATTCCTTCCATAGCGAGTAAAGAACCTTGCAGATTCAAGACGGCAAGATCCAATCTGGCATTATTTTTGAGTTCTGATTAAACCAATGTACAAAATAGAGAAAGTAAAGTTACTGTCAATATGTTATTATCTTGAAACGCTACTGGAGTTTAATTTTCTCTCTCTGGCTATAGCAGAAAAGCTAACACTGATCCGAATGGGTTCCTGCCAAAAGAGCAATTTGGGACAACAAGAAAAAGAGTCAGTGTCAATTTATGCCTGACACTTCCTGCATGCCATAACATTGAACAGCCCTGAGCCATAAAGGTAAGTCCTAACTAATATGCGACCCATTACATCTATCATGACTGGTTCCCTTTATGTCCTCCACAAGGAGCTTAATAAGCCTCCTAATTTTGCTGCCTGTATTGCAGTGTAAAAACAGAAGGCTGTTTTGACACACAGTAAGGCTGGCATACATATTTGCCTGGGTAGAATAATCCATTATACAGATCTGACCTAAACTCAGCTGTCATTAGCACGTAACAGAGAACACTGTTGGGAGCTGCACTAGCCTACACTGCAGCCGCTATGTCTTCCTAAGGGACAATTACATACAGGAGGACCTGCATCTAAATTAACCCACAAATCAGTGGGGAAGCTTTTTGGGTGTAATCAAGGTCCTTGAAAAAGCCATTCATTATATTTTGGAACACAATGTTGTGGGTTAGATTTTTTTTTTCTTTCCATTCACAAACGGTCGAATCACTAAGCCAGCATCAGCCTCTTAAACTGAAATATTTATACCTTTCCTCTAGCACTATCAAACTTGGAATGTAACGGCAGCAAGGAATTAGCAGCCAAGTTCTACTTCAGTTGTTTCCATAAATGGGTTATTTTACTCATTTATGCAAAATCACACCCTCTTTCTTGGTGGGTTTTTTTTACATGTTAAAAACAAAAAGGGAGTTATTTCTGGTAAGCACATCCTGAATTTTGCTTGATGGCTCCCCTCCCATTTTTTTTTTTTACAGAAGTCAGTTTTGTTCAGCTCTTGGCCTTAAAGGCTGAGCCCAGGCAAGAACAGAGATTACTATTCATACATTTCGAAGGGAATCAGAGCCCCACCCATTCAAATCCGACCTTTTTCAACCTGCCTTATTTCACTTTTCTCTACCACTTACGATTTGCTTCAGTGCAACTCTGGAAAGGCACCAAATGCTTCCTTCCACCAAAGGTCCTGGGAAAATATATATGCAGAGTTGCAGATTAATATTCTGGCCACCGTTAGTTTTTTCATGTTTCTGCAAGTATATGGTTCTGTTGACTTTATAGAATGAAGAAAAGTTCTTATTAGGACTTTTTAAATACAGTATATAAAAGGGAGTTTGATTTGAGATTTTATAGAATTAGAATTGATTTTAAAACTGCATTACTGGTGTCATTACAGTGTCAGAGTTTCCAATAGATGGTGCTGCAACATCAGAAAATGGCATTTTTTATTGCTGGCATAATAATTCAGGCTCATAATAATTATTTATTGACCATTCCAATAAATATGAGAGGCAATTAGTAGAACTGAAATCTAAAGTTTGATATTCATTTGGAGGTTTTCAAAACTTGATGTCTACGGTGATTCTCAGTCTTTCAGGTCATAGTTATCCCAAAGATGCTTTTTCAAGAGGCAATTGGACTTTCTTATTTTTCTTTAAAGACATTTCGCTTCTCATCCAAGAAGCTTCTTCAGCTCTGACTAGATGGTGGAGAATGGGAGGATTTATATTCCTTACAAATGACCAGCTGTCTGCGAGGAGTATAAATCCTTCCATTCCCCATCATCCAGTCAGAGCTAAAGAAGCTTCTTGGGTGAGAAGCGAAATGTCTTCAGAGAAAAACAAGAAAGTCCAGTTGCCTCATGAAAAAGCATCTTTGGGTTTTTAAAGCTTCGAAAACTTTTTCATTGGAATGAAATTTGATTAGTCTGGACAGGGATTAAGTGATCATTTTAAGTAGGGATGTACGTCCAAGTAAGCCAAATCCCATATCCAGCACCAAGTCAGATTGATTTGGAAATATTCAGAAATGTGGATATAACTGACTCTGAATCTTGCTTCACAATTTAGTAGACTTGTGCAGATTTTGAATCGGTCCTTGGCGTGTTGATTATCTGAGCAAAATTGAGTGCCTATGCAAAGGAAGGGCTCATCCTACTTTTAGTCAGCTGCGGCATCCTCTCCCTTTGTTTGGCAACAGCAGCATCTACTGTACAAATGCACATAAACCACAGAGCAGATACTGGCTTGTTGAAGCATATCATCCATGATCCAGATAATTGCAATTTAGAGATTTGCAGTCAGATAGAGTCTATCCAGAAAAAGTGATAGCTAGATCTCTGTGTGATCTTTCTGTTAAATCTAGGAAGCATAAAGAGTAACAGAATCTGTATAAGAGTTTTATTTCCAGAGGCTGAACATATTTAACACCATTAGACCGACTAATTCTTGCCTCACGGCTAATCCTTTTCTATCTTCATAAGCACTTTTGATTAGGAGCAGTACAGACATTACCCTACTTATGAACAGGTTTCGTTCGGAGAGTATTGCCCTAGATAGAGCCAAACAATGGTTTCATGCAGCCCTCAGATTCTCTCCTCTGACTGGTGGTTTTAATAGAAACCAACTCTTCCTATCGGTGGTATTGAATCTTGGGCCACTTCAGGTATTCCTCCAAGTTGGAGGAGAAGATACGAACCTCATGGACTGTCATTTTGTGCTAGATGAGCATGGGACTCCCAACTAGCTCATTCTGCTAATGGGCAAAATATAACACAAGTATCTAATCATACTGTACTGATGTAACGATAAGTTAGTAAAGCGTAGTCAAATGCAGAGTTTAAAAATCAAATACAGGTAGTCCTCAACTTACAGCCACAATTGTGCCCAAAATTTATGTGGCTAAGTGAGAAGTTTGTTAAGCAAGTTGTGTCCCATTATACGACTTTCCTTTGCCACATTTGTTAAGTGAATCACTGCGGCTGTTAAATTAGTAACATGGTTGTGAAGTGAATCTGGCTTCCCCATTGACTTTGCTTGTCAGAAGGTTGCAAAAGGGGATCACGTGACCCCAGGACACTCATAAAATGTGAGTCAGTTTTCAAGTGTCTGAATATAAATCACGTGACCATGGGGATGCTGCAGTGAAAAGTGGTCATATAAGTCACTTTTTCCAGTGCTGTTGTAACTTTGAATGGTCATTAAATGAACTGTTGTAAGTTGAGGACTACCTGTAGCAAATTTTAGTTAGGTGCCTGGTCAGCATGCATAAGTGCTTTTTTTATCCTGACTTGACTGCAGTAATATATTTTAGCTCTTCCAAGCACACTGCTGTAATCTCCTCCATGCTGATTATTTACTTTTTTTTTCTTTTTCTTCTAGTGTATGGCAAAGTATTTTTTTTTTAGGCTTTTATCTGCTGACATCACATATCCAAAATCTAGGAGTTTCTATTTGCTTATCGCTGCTCATGGGACGAATCAGTCTTTATTTGGTCTAGAATTGATTGATTCTTTTTTTGCAATCTATAGTACTCTTAATGTCTCCAAGCTCATATTCTGAAGTCATCTATCTTCCTCTCTCACTGTTCAGCTTTTGCAGCCGGCCATTATTACTGGAAAGAACTTTTTTTTTCCCCAGTGCTTTGATCTTGATTCCAATGTAACAGCAGAGCAAAAATGTCCCTGCACTTCTTAGGTAAGAATAATAGCCATTTCCCAAAAGGTTTAGAATGAGCACAGATTGTAACAGTATATGAAGAAAATCTAATAGGCTTCTGCATAGACTGTTGGAGGCTTTTAAGAAGAGCCTGGAGAGCCACTTGTCTGAAATGGTATAGGGTCTCCTGATCAAGCAGGGGATTCAACTAGAAAAACCTCAACAGTCTCTTCCAACTCTGTATTCTATGTTCTACTATACCTTCTGATCTTTGGATTGCCTTATTTTGTATTCATACCGTACTGTCACTCCTATGATCAGATGTCTGTGATTGCTGTACGCTTAAGTCTGAACTGATTTGCTTTGCACTTTTGTTGCTGACCTCCTGGGATCAGCATTGATGCTAATTTTATTTACAATTTGATTTTCTTGTATCTTGTATATTGCTGCAAACATCCTGCATTCCTATGACAGCTTATGGGTACTGTTGTTTCCCCCCCTCCCCTTGCTCAAATCCATGAAAGCTTGGCTGTCAGCTTTGGCTTCAAATCACGGGCTGTCTTGTTAAGTTCCTGTTGCTTACTCCAGCTTGGACAGACAAATTGCCAAATAACATCCATATATATCATAGCCTAACTGCTTACAACCTAGTAGCCTTCCCAAGAATGACCACTGCTTAGTGGTAAAGTGCACATACCTCAGACAGAAATCTCAAGACTTATTCTCTCTGTTCCATTTTTATAAGGAATGATTCTCTAGTTACTAAGCACCTGAATTTTGATCACTTGACTGCTGGGGCATTGCCATAGACGTAACTTTGGGGACTAATTGTAAATCCTTTTGTTCAGTGCTGCCATAAATTTGAATGATCGCTGAATTAATGTTGTAAGTTGAGGACCACTTGCAACGTATGACTTTAATATATATATATATATATATATATATATATATATATATATATATATATATATATATATATATATATATATATATATATATATACATATATACATATATATATATATATATATATATATATATATATATATATATATATATATATATATATATATATATATATATATATTTCAAATGTTAACTATTTAGATTACCTTGCTAGGCCCCAAACATGGGGCAAATCTTTATTTCCTGTTTTCAGCCTATCTTGAAGGCTATCGAACAGGCAGTAGTCACACCGGACAATTCATATATTTGTGTAAATTACTAACAAAGAATTAAAGGGAAACTGAGATGCATTTCTGACTCCTTAGTCGTCATCAGTCAGCTATACCCTTCTGAGATTCGAACCTGGGCTGATTGCATAACACTCAAGACTTATTAACACTGCCTCATATGCAATCAGCCCAGGTTCGAATCTCAGAAGGGTATAGCTGACTGATGACGACTAAGGAGTCAGAAATGCATCTCAGTTTCCCTTTAATTCTTTGTTAGTAATTTACACACACACACACACACACACACACACACACACACACACACACACACACACACACATATATATATATATATATATATATATATATATATATATATAACAAATGATCTTTTCCTCCATATCCCCTCTCTTAATCCTTGAAGCTTTTTCATTTCAGTCCATGTCAGCAAAAATCCATTAAGAGTTACCAGAGATAACAATGTATACATTTTAATCTTGATCAAATAAACCAGACATGTCAAACACAAGGCCCGGGGGCCAGATCCGGCCCGCGAAGTGGTTTCATGCGGCCCGTGAAGCCATCCTGGAAACAGAGAGGGAACGGCCCTCACTGCCTTGGCCATGGCCCAGAGACCCTCCTTCTGCCAGAGACCCTCAGATCTCTCCCACTCCTGCCCATGCCCCCATAGGCACCCTTGATGCGAACGATGTAGAGCTGGCCACGCCCACCCAGTAGGCCATACACACTCTAGCCACGCCCACCCAGTAGGCCACGCCCACCCAGGCCATACCCACCCGGCCCCCTGAGGGCAACCGCAATGCTGATGCGGCCCTCAATGAAATTGAGTTTGACACCCCTGAAATAAACCAACTTTATACTTCTTCCTTTTGTTTTTTAACCATCTTTAGGCCCTTAAATAATGCCTTTATTACTTGTTATGTTTTCTTTGTCCCTTCTCACAAAATTCTTTAAAATTTTAACGGCTCCTTTGTGAATCAATATAGGAAAATTATCCATATCATTCTCGTGATTTGTTATTTGTATATCACTTTTAATTATTAAGACATCAACCAATATCTTAAGATATCAAGACATTTGTATGTCCAGTATAACATCTTTTTCCATATTGTGTAGCCCTAACCCTAACCCTAACCCTAACCCTGCCATTTTTCATTTAAGTTGCAATCTTGTCAGGTAAAACTTGTTCCTCTTCCATAAAGTCTTTAAAACAACCTATCTTTAGAACAAACATTTTTAAAACAACTTCTGTGTCCATTATTCAAAACTATACTTCAGTATGACCAATACTAAAATATTTTCTTCATTCTGTATTAGTAAGTCAAAGGTAAGTGTCCTTCTCCTTGAATTGTAATTTTTAGTTCTCCCTGGTTCCTTTTAGTGTCCAACCTTTAAATTTTACTATCTTATGATTTCTTTTTAAAGATAACTCAGAGAAAAAGTACATTTTAGGGTAGGGTGGTGGTGAGCCACTGTAAAACGTGGTTTTGTTTTGTATGCTCCTTTTTCTTAATGCATATCTCTGTTTTTTTATTTTATTGTTCTACGGATTTTTTATAATGTAAAGTTCCCAGAAACATTTGAAGTCAGGTGTACAATTAATCTAAATAAATAAATAATCACATAAAATACATTTAAAAGCCCAGCTTAGGAAAATAATATTAAAAATACTTCACTTGATACATAAACAACCACATAGCAATACGAATAGCACTTAGATTTATATATCCCTTCACAGTGCTTTACAGCCTCTCTAAGTGGTTTACAGAGTCAGCATATTGCCCCCAACAATCTGGGGCAATATTTTACCGACCTCGGAAGGATGGAAGGCTGAGTCAACCTTGAGCCGGTCAGGATCAAACTGCTTGCAGTCAGCAGAATTAGCCTGCAGTACTGTATTCTAACCACTGTGCCACCACAGCTCTTAATAGAAGGTTCCAGTCAAAACTCACAAGGAAACACCTTCCGAGTAGCATTTATATAATGAGAAAGGTTTTATTTTCTGATAAATATATTAATTTCATTTAATTTGCTAGGAAAGGCAGAGCATTTCACTCCCTTTACTGCAACAAGTTTTGTATCACATTGATATTGGTGTATATATATATGAGATTGTCGTCTGATGTAAAGCTTTTAAGAGCTTTATGGTAGCAGATCCAGCTTTTGAACTGGGTTCAAAATCCAACTATGAGCTGACAATACCCCACCTTCTCATTATCCTCAGACAAATGTTTAGACAATATTGTATATTACACATTATCCAGTTCCATCAATATCTCCAATGGAGGTCATTACAGGGATTTAATTAGTATGAAAAGTTAAAGATGCTCTTGAGTGAAGCTCAATTCCTGGTCTCCACAATAATGCAGTTCTTTTGGCAGCTTTACAGAAATGATTTGCAATTTCACTCTTCATGGCTATCTTCTTCTTTTTCTTCTTCTTTTCTTTTCTTTTCTTTCTTTTTTTTTGAAGTAAACAAAAGGGTGTGTGTTCAGGACCATGGATAGCAACCTCACAGGCAAGGTACAGTATTCCAACTGGAGCAGCTGAGTGGCTGGCTGGAAGTACCACTCCTTCAAGGTCTCTAGCTGCCTATAAAAAGGCTGCCTTGTCTTATAATAAGCTCAGACATCTCCTAGCTAGTGAGGGTTGGAGTGAGTTAGAGAGTTTTACTGGTCTTCTCCTATTCTTTCAAGATTTATTATTTATTTATTTTTTATTAATTTAATTTATATACCGCCCTTCTCTCAAGAGACTCAGGGCGGTGAACAGGGCAATACATAAAAATAGGATACAAAAATTAAAATTATTAAAACATAATTAAACAATGCCCATAAATAATACAGATTTAAAATTGAAGTAATAATAAAATCCCACCCCGTCCCATCAGGCCAGGCCCGCTTGTTTAAAAAGATGGGTTTTAAGATCGCGCCGGAAGGAGCGGAGATCGGGCGCCATCCGGAGCTCTACCGGAAGATGGTTCCATAAATAGATGTTTAAGGTCTCTCCAAGGAACCAATGGGCAGAAGTGCTTCTTGGGGTATAGGTCAGTATTCAAGACAGATACTCAAGTGGAAAAAGATTAGGAATAGGTTATTCAGTGTCACTATCCTACAAGTCATATAGGAAGTCCTCCATTACCAATGGTAATTGGGACTGGAATTTCCATCACTAAGCAACATGGTTGTAAAGTGCTGTGTGACCGCATCAGTTAGTATAGAATTCCTCTTTGCCATTGTTAAACAAATGCCACCAGTTTTTAGGTGGGAATTGCCTCCAATACAAGCCATTCCCAAGTTGATTCCATCCCTGGTCCTTCATAAGGTAAGGGATTGCATCCTCTTGAACTATCCTCACCCACCTATCTCACTCTCCGTCTCTGCCATTTTGGCTGCTCTGCACATTGGCAGCCTTAGTGA
The DNA here is from genome assembly GCF_947247035.1 of Vipera ursinii. Classification (NCBI taxonomy): domain Eukaryota; kingdom Metazoa; phylum Chordata; class Lepidosauria; order Squamata; family Viperidae; genus Vipera; species Vipera ursinii. Next base: position 163,412,802 of record NC_139512.1, read on the forward strand.
CAATGATGGTGCTGGCAGGGCTGGGGCTGAAGTGGCGTTAGTCAGATAAGACTGATGAAGGCTCCGGGTCTCTGCTTCAAACCTAGTGCCACCAGTTCCACTGAGGAATGATGCATAAAGCCATGGGCTATAGTCAGCCACACCAGTGCTACAGTGCAAAGCTGCACCTGTTCCCATTGCCCTGTGCTCCCACTGGCACTAGCTGACTTTGCCATCTTCCTCCTTCCCACTTCTGATGTGGCATGCCCAGCCTGGCCCTATGCAAGGCAGCTGCTGGCTAAGCCAAGCTTTCTTTTTGAGGTCATGCCTGCCTTTCTATAAATCATGTGTGCCCTTCTTTCAGTGCTTCAGGAGGCATTCTGAATCATGGTGAGAAGGTAGCATGTGATTTTCTCACATGGGAGTTGAAGAGCGGTGGGGATGGCCTCAGGGAGAAGGCCTGGCACAGCCAACAGCTGCCTCGCATAGGGCCAAGCCGGGATGTCTCATCAGCAGTTGGAAGAAAAAGATGGCAAAATCAGTTGAGTATGGCAGGGCCAGCAGAGCGCTGGGCAGTGGGAGCAGCTAGGACTGTGTGCTGGGATGATGGGTCATGATGTGGGTCTCGAGGTGGTACTTCCTGACAAGGCTGGTGGGGCTGATAGGCCCTGGTGTCGAAGTAGAGGCATGGGTGTTCTGACTGAGATCACTGAAGGCCCTGGGCCTCTACTTCACCCCAGCACTGAAGTAGTAGCACTGCTACAGCTGCCAAGGAGTGCCACTGTGCAGGGCAGCCAAAAGGGCAGTGATGGAGAGAGATAGGCTGATGGGGGGATCTGAAACTCCCCTGGATTCATAAGTGAGGTCAGGCTGCCAGGTGCCAACATTTTTATCACCACAATGGCCATACATTCAGGAACCAGGCATAAGTACCATTCGTTCAGTGCCACTGTAACTTTGAACACTTATTCAACAAATGATTGTTAAATGATGACTACCTGTATTTTTTAAGCGCTATTGATTGTGAATCGTGTGGTTATCAACCAATCTATTGATACTTCAAGGAATTGAATGATGCATATATTTTTATTTAAAAATTCCTTGATTCTCTGGAAAAAAAAAAGATCTGTCTCTGGGCTCCCGTGTACATCTTAATAATAGTAATAAAAGCAACACACAAATTTGTCCTCATTCCATGATTTTTTGTTATTTTATAATAATAATAATGGCTTTTTGAAAGACTTTACATTGTTTGTGGAATGAACACAAGGGGGACTGGACTGCTTCAATCACACTCTTTTCTCCTGGTATTTATACCCAAGCAGCAAAAGCTGTCTCTCTCTGTCTCTCTCTCGTGTCTATATATCTGGTGTGGTGCTTGTCTCTGTGTGTATGTGCGCGCATGTGTGTGCTGCTTCCTGTCAAGCAACTGCAAAACCAATTCTGAGTAGGATGGGTGATTGCATTCTCTTCTCCATTCTTTCCCCATTGAGCAGCCATCTTACAAAAGACAAATGCCATCAGGGAAACACGAGAGTGTTTTAAAATGTTTTGGGTGAAAATACTGTCAGATCCAATGTGGGGTGGTGGTAACAGAAAGGAGCAGAATACAGTGTATCCTTCATCTTAGTGGGGAGGATTTCTTGAACAGTGTTCCTTACCATGGATAGGCTAAGCAATTACCTCAGCGCACAGCTCACCCTTAAAGCTGATCACTCGGTACTTGGCAGGAATTAAATGAATTCTGCCATCATCCCTCAAGGGAAAAAAGGGCCACCTTGTGATAAAGTGTGCTTTCCACAAGATGGCAGCAATTTCTAGAAATAAGTATCCTCTTCCATGTTACCACTTTTTTTTACTCTCCGCCATAGCTTTGCCTTTTTTTAAAAAAAAAACACAGCTCACAAAAAGTGCTTCTAATCCTTTCAAATGCAAAAAGCTGCTGGATCAAGATGAAGTTTGCTGAAGGAGGAGAGTCAGGTCACTAGTCAGATTAAGAATTGCCTGATGAAACTGCTACTCTGGATGCGTTCTGAATTACAAAATACGTAACTGAAAGTGAATACCAGGTTTGATGTGCTGTTCAACATCCTGATGAAAAAAAAACACCTTTTAGCCATAGTGCGGGGCAACGGTTTCTTAGGACTGCTAAACATCCAAAATTATTCAGATTATGAACATGACATTTGTTCTCATGTTGTAAATGCTTCAAACTTTGTTTTGGTCATCGTTTAAACAAGTATTCAGTCTCATAAATCCCCAAACCTATTTCACCCTTCATGTTTCTGGTACTGTTAATTTTCTCATACCGTTACTTGTCACTTAGCAAATACTGCCTTATGTTCTGAAGTGAGGTGAGCTCCATCCCTCCTTATTTTTCAGAAATCCCTCAAGACCCGGCTGTGAGAGTCTTAGGGGACTAGTAAGAACCTGACTTGGTTCAGTTGTTAATTGAATCTTTTCTCTGTGTTTATTTTTCTTCTTTTTAAAATAGGATAGTGTTATCTTTATTTTTACTCTTTTGCTCTAGGTTACTAAGAGTCCCTTCTTATGAGATGGGCAGACACATAAATTTGCTAAATAAATAAATACTGAAATAATGGTTTAGGATTAAATATCAATTACAGTTAGGATGATGGACATTGGCTACAATTAGACAATATTTGCTTACTATTTAACCTTAAAATGAATAAGGGAAAAATGGCAGGAAGCGATTAAATTGCAGGGAACACAATCATACTTTTCAAGGATCTTGTATTTTATTTCATTTAATAAAATTATCAATTTAGTTTGCACCTCAGATAATTTCTTGGTAATGTCTTAATTATGTCCAGGATACACAGCTAGAGGGATTTAAACTATTTAAAAGAAACAGACTAAACAAAAGAGGAGGTGGAGTTGCTCTCTATATAAGAAATAACTTTATCTCTACAGAAATAGAGCACAATGATGAAAACTGTAAACTTGAATGCATTTGGGTCAATATAAAAGGGGGGAAAAATGACATTGCCATAGGTGTATACTGTAGGCCGTCCAACCAAGCAGAGGAAATAGATGAACCTTTTTGCTAGTCAGCTAACTAAGGTATGTAGGAAGCACATCACAATAGTAATGGGGGACTTTAATTACCCTAATATCAACTGGGAGACAAACTCGGCACCAAGTGGAAGATCAAACAGATTCCTGACAAACCTAGCAGACAACTTTCTCTTGCAGGGTAGGGCTGAGGAATTTGTACAGTATCTGCAGGACAAAATCGCTCAGATCCGGTCTGGTTTGGACTCTGACTTGGTGGAATCCGGCGGAGTGGAAGGGGCAGGTCTTGGTTATACCATCTGGGGTGAGTTTGACCCTGTATCTTTGGATGATGTGGACAGGATTATGTGCAGAATGAGCGCTACAACCTGTTTACTGGACCCATGTCCCTCCTGGCTAGTTTCGGCCGCTGGGGAGGTGACAGGGGGCTGGCTCCAGGCAGTTGTCAATGCTTCATTGACAGAGGGTGTTTTCCCCTCCGCCTTAAAAGAGGCGGTGGTGAGGCCCCTCCTCAAGAAGCCTGCCTTGGACCCGGCCTTGTTGAATAACTATCGTCCTGTCTCCAACCTTTGCTTTGTAGCGAAGGTTGTTGAGAGTGTTGTGGTGCGTCAGCTTCCGCAATTCCTGGATGAAGCAGACTATCTGGACCCGTACCAGTCTGATTTCAGACCTGGTTACAGCACGGAAACGGCATTGGTCGCACTGGTAGATGATCTCTGGCGAGCCCGGAACGGGGGCTGTTCCTCTGTCCTGGTCCTACTTCACCTCTCAGCAGCTTTTGATACCATCAATCATGGTATCTTGCTGCAATGGCTTGAGGGGTTGGGAGTGGGAGTCACTGTTTTACAGTGGTTCTCCTCCTACCTCTCGGGCCGTTCACAGTTTGTATTGGCAGGGGGGCAGAGATCCACCCCGAGGCCCCTTTCTTGTGGGGTGCCTCAGGGATCGGTTCTCTCCCCCCTCCTGTTTAACATCTATGTGAAGCCGCTGGGTGAGATCATGTGTGGTTTTGGGGAGGTATCACCAATATGCGGATGATACCCAGTTGTTCATCTCCACCCCAAACCAACCCAGTGATGCCCTTGACATGATGTCCCAGTGCCTGGAGGTGGTATGGGTCTGGATGGGAAGGAACAGGCTCAGGCTCAACCCCTCCAAGACCGAGTGGCTGTGGATACCAGCATCTCGTATTGTCCAACATGTTCCATCTCTTTTGATGGGGGGAGGTATTGCCCCCTTCTGAAAGGGCTCGTAACTTGGGTGTCCTCCTGGATTCATGGCTTAATTTGGAAGAACATTTAACTGCTGTGACTAGGGGGGCCTTTGCACAGGTTTGCCTGGTGCACCAGTTGTGCCCCTTTTTGGACCGAGATGCCCTATGCACAGTCACCCATGCCCTTGTCACTTCTCGCCTGGATTACTGTAACGCTCACTACATGGGGCTGCCCTTGAAGTACACCCAGAGGCTTCAGCTGGTGCAAAATGCGGCCGCGTGGGTACTTATGGGAGTTCCTCGATACTCCCATATTACTCCACTCCTGCGCGAGCTTCATTGGCTTCCGGTTGTCCTCCGGGTGCGATTCAAGGTGCTAGTGATTACCTTTAAAGCCCTACATGGCTTAGGCCTGGGGTATTTGCGAGACCACCTAATGCCATTGTCAACCTCCCATTGCCCGGTTTGCTCCCACAGAGTCGGCCTCCTCAGAGTTCTGTCGGTTAAGCAATGCTGGCTGGCGACCCCCAGGTGAGGAGCCTTCTCTGTGGGCGTGCCGACCCTCTGGAATGAGTTGCCTCCGGAGCTGCGGATGGCCCCCGACCTTCGGTCCTTTCGCCGTGACCTAAAGACTTGGTTATTTGAACTTGCTGGCCTGGACTGAGGGATCGGGGTTTTAGATTTTAAATTTTAAATTTTAGAACGTGTTTTATTGTTTAGGGCTACTTGGTTTAATTTATTTTAATTTTTGTATATTATGTGTTGTATATAGTGTTTTAATTGCCCTGTACACCACCCTGAGTCCTTCGGGAGAGGGGTGGTATATAAATCCAAATAATAAATAAATAATAAATAAATAATCGGGCCTGGACTGAGTATGGTTTTAAATTTGGTTTTATGGGGTTAAATTACTATGTATTGAACATATCTACTGTTTAATTCTTTTTTAAATTTTGTATTTTCATGTTGTTTTTTAGTTTTTTATTGTTGTGAGCCACCCTGAGTCCTTAGGGAGAAGGGCGGCATATAAATATAATAAATCAAATCAAATCAAATCTCCCAAAAAGTAGAGAAGGGAACTAGGGGATTAGCCATATTGGATTTAATTCTCACTAACAGAGATGAAATGATAGAAAGTGTCGAAGCCACAGGAACCTTGGGGGGAAGTGATCATGCAATACTGGAATTCAACATTCTGGAAGCACAAGCAATAGAACACAAACTAGAGACTTGGACTTTAAATTTCAATAAACTTAGAGAGGCCTTGGGAAGAATTCCATGGATGAGAATCCTAAAGGGGAAAACAACTCAAGAAGCTTGGGAAATTTTGAAAAGTGAGATAATAAAGGCCCAGTCTAGCACAATACCAACAAAGAAGAAAAATAACAACTTTCAAAAGAAACCAGCATGGCTGCATAAAGAACTCTTGGATAAATTGAAAGATAAAAAGGATAAGTATAAGAAGTGGAAAGAGGGAAATGTCTAAGATTTCTGCTTATTTGAAAGATCATTCACAGGAAAGATATATTTCAGTTTGGAGGAGATGGATAAATTATATTCAGAACAAATATGGGACTAAAAAGTTCCATTTAGCTTATGAGTAGATTTTAGTGGGATATTGTTATTGGTACTTTGTTTGTAGTTATGTTAAAGGGGAGTTAACGCACATTATGAATTTGGTTAACTATATATTATGCATAATTTTTATTTAGAATATGATTATTGTAACGATAATCCTGTATTTAGCTCTGGGAAGTGGGGGGGGGAAGTGGGCGGGTTTGGGGTGGGAGGGATTTGGGGATATATTGTAAAATTTTGTTTTTGTAAAACTCTTTAATAAAAAAAAGAAGTAGAAAGAGGGGCACATAACTAAGGCAGAATATCAGCAAATAGCCCGTGCCTGCAAAGATGGTGAGGAAAGCTAAGGCTCAAAATGAACTAAACCTTGTGACCAAAGTAAAAAATAACAAAAAAAGCTTCTTTCAACATATAAAAAACAAGAAAAAAGTTAAGGAAATGATTGGTCCATTAGTGGGGGATAGTGGCAAGAAGGTGACAAGCAACAGGGAGAAAGCAGAACTATTTAACTCATTTTTTGCATCTGTCTTTACACAAAGGGAAAAAACAAAGCAACCTATCAAAAATAGTGCCATAAAAAACAAAATAAAAACACACAAGTTAAGATAGGCAAGAAAATGGTAAGTGAGCACCTGTCCAGCCTAGACGAGTTCAAATCACCAGGACCAGATAGATTACACCCCAAGGTTCTCAAGGAACTGGCAGATGTGATCTCAGAACCACTGAACTATATTTTTCAAAGATCCTGGAGCACAGGGGAACTACCAGAGGACCGGAAGAGAGCTGATGTAGTTCCCATCTTCAAAAAAGGGGAAAAAAATAGATCCAGGAAACTACAGACCTATCAGCCTGACCTCAATACCTGGGAAGATTCTGGAAAAGATAATCAAACAACAAATCAGCAAACACATTGTTGCAAACAAAGTCATCACTAAAAGTCAACATGGGTTTGTCAAAAACAGATCATGCCAGACAAATCTTATTGCATTCTTTGACCAAGTGACAAAATTAGTGGACCAGAGGAATGCTGTGAATATAATTTACTTGGACTTCAGTAAGGCATTTGATAAAGTAGTTCACAACCTACTACTTGATAAGATAAAAAAAATGTGGGTTAGACAGCATCACCACCAGATGGATTCGTAGCTGGCTGACAGGCCATACTCAGCATGTGGTCCTCAATGGAACTGTATCTGCATGGAAGAAAGTGTGTAGTGGGGTGCCCCAGGGCTCTGTTCTGGGCCAAGTGCTCTTCAACATCTTCATCAATGATTTGAATGAGGGGATAGATGGGGAACTCATCAAATTTGCAGACGACACTAAGCTGGCAGGAATAGCCAAAACCCCAGAAGATAGGCTTAAAATACAAGAGGATCTGGACAGACTCGAACACTGGGTGCTATCTAACAAAATGAAATTCAGTGGTGAAAAAAGTAAAGCTCTACTTTTAGGTAGGAAAAATCAAATGCACAGGTATAGCATAGGTGGTACCTTGCTCAATACTAGTAACTGTGAGAGGGATCTCGGAGTCCTAGTAGACCAGGGGTGTCAAACTCAATTTCATTGAGGGCCGCATCAGCATTGCGATTGCCCTCAGGGGGCCGGGTGGGTGTGGCCTGGGTGGGTGTGGACTACTGGGTGGGTGTGGCTAAAGTGTGTATGGCTTACTGGGTGGGCATGGCCAGCTCTACATTGTTCGCATCAAGGGTGCCTATAGGGGCCTGGGCAGGAGTGGGACAGATCTGAGGGTCTCTGGCAGAAGGAGGGTCTCTGGGCCAGGGCCAAGGCAGTGGGGGCCGTTCCCTCACTGTTTCCAGGATGGCTTTGCGGGCTGCATGAAACCACTTCATGGGCCGGATCTGGCCCCCGGGCCTTGTGTTTGACATGTCTGTAGTAGACAATCACTTCAATATGAGCCAGCAGTGTGCTGCAGCTGCCAAAAAAAACAACATAGTGTTAGGTTGCATTAACAGAGGGATAGAATCAAGATCACGTGAAGTACTAATACCACTTTACAATGCCTTGGCAAGGCCACATGTGGAATACTGCATCCAGTTTTGGTCACCATGATGTAAAAAAGATGTTGAGACTCTAGAAAGGGTACAGAGAAGAGCAACAAAGATGATTGGGGGACTGGAGGCTAAAACATATAGGGAACGGTTGCTGGAATTGGGTATGTGTAGTTTAACGAAGAGAAGGGTGAGGGGTGACATGATAGCAGTGTTCCAATATCTCAGGGGCTGCCACAAAGAAGAGGGAGTCAAGCTATTCTCCAAAGCACCTGAAAGCAGGACAAGAAGCAATGGAAGGAAACTAATCAAGGGGAGAAGCAACCTAGAACTAAGGAGAAGCTTCCTGACAGAATAATTAACCAGTGGAACAACCTGCCTCCAGAAGTTGTGAACGCTCCAACACTGGAAGGTTTTAAGAAGAGACTGGACAGCCATCTACCTGAAATGGTATAGGGTTTCCTGCATGAGCAGCGGGTTGGACTAGATGACCTCCAAGGTCCCTTCCAACCACAACTTCTTCTTCTTCTTCTTCTTCTTCTTCTTCTTCTTCTTCTTCTTCTTCTTCTTCTTCTTCTTCTTCTTATTATTATTATTATTATTATTATTATTATTATTATTATTATTATTATTATTATTATTATTTTCTCAGTGATGTATAGAGTTTAGTATGCCCATATACAAGATCTTGCTTTCTTCCCTTTATTATCATTTCAAAATGATCAAGCTGGGCCTTGGCACTCAAAATCAAAACAGATGCAAAAACTGAGCTCTGATTTCATTGAACCTTTTATCCTGGCACAGGATACATTTTTGCAGAGCACATAATATGCACTGGTAACTAGTGAATGCACTGGATCGCGCTTTATAAATTGAAAGCATTAACTCTAAATAGCAATACCTGTTTCTTGCCTTTCTATAAGATGGGCCCACTGTTCTGTCTAGAAGAAATAGAGGACAAATGATTGAAGTCATCACTAGCACTTATCAAGAAGACATGGACAATTCTGGGCTCTTTCGATGGAGGCACTGCTGGAAATAAAGGATGATGGAAACCTTACATGTTGACAATTCCTAAATGTTATATGAATTCCAAAGTGTGGACCAGAAGTATTGAGATCTCTTAGAAAGTAAAAAAAAATAAAAATTAATTAATGACTAAAGTATTGAAGACCCACAGTCTTCAGACCCATGGAACTGGGGAAAGCAGATTAGAGAAAGCTACACTTGAAAAAAACGTAACCTGAAAAACTGGAAATGCAGTGGGTGGCAAATTTAGTTTTAAAGGCAGGCAAGCAATAATGGGCGCAGCTGGGTATGAATTCTGCTGTTGACTTGCTCAAGGCTTGAGAGCTACCGCAGCTTTCCAAAGAGATGCTGAAGGATGAGAAAAAGGACAAACAAACTCTGGATAACCTATTATTTTAGGAGCAGTAGACCTTGGAGGCAATCTCAGTCAGAGAAGAGGGGGTTTTAAATACCATGAGCAGAAATAACTTGCAGATTGGGGTGAAAATGACACCAGGCAATGAATGGCTGAGTAATAGAAGTTACTTGAGAAGCTGCTGTATTAGAGCTCTCCTATCTTGTGTTTTCATGGTTGATTCCAACCAAGGGCAATGCAGCATCAGGAAGCCTCATTACCAGATTTATTTTTATCCCACCTTTATTATTTTTATAAATATTGTAATTCAAGAGAGTGAACACACCTAATACTCCTTCCTTCTCCTATTTTCCCCACAACAACATCCCTATGAAGTGGGTTAGTCTGAGAGACAATGACTGGGTGTGCAGCTCACAAGTAGGCTGGCTTGGTCACTCAAGAGTGAGAAACTAGTGAAGCGGGCACAGCAGCACCTGCACTTTCTGCGTCGCATGAGAAAAGCTCATCTTCCTTCCCCTGTTCTGACCACTTTCTACAGGGGGATGATGGAGAGCATCCTGTCATACAGCATCACAATCTGGTTTGGAACCATCACTGCTTCAGACAGGAAGGCGGTGCAGAGAGTGGTGAGGATGGCGGAAAAGAGCATTGGCAGTTCCCTCCCTCCCATCCAGGACATAGCACGGAAGCGTTGCTTGAGCAGGGTCCATAAGATTATCTGGGACACTACTCATCCTCTTCACAACCTGTTTTCCTTGTTACCTTCTGGGAGGAGGCTTCGTGGTATCCGTAGCAGAACATCCAGATTCAACCATAGTTTCATTCCATACAGCATTATATATTCAAGATGGACAGTATTTAATATTTTATTGTTATGTATATAGAGGTGTGGGTCTATACATATGCTGTATGTAGTATGTTTTAGGTGTGTGTCATGTATGTTTCACTTTGAGAGCGGGCAACTAAATTTCATTTTTGATGTGTGCTGTTGTGCCCACAGTAAAAAACGACAATAAAGATTATCTTATTATCTTATTATGACTGGCCCAAAATCATTCATCTAGCTTTCATAGCTGAGGAAAAACTAGAACTCATAAGTCTCCTGGCTTCTAGCCTGGTGCCTTAACTACTAGACCAAAACCTCACGGACTCTACTAGGTGCACTAAAGCATATATTTGTCATGGTTGTGATAGATGAGGCCAATTAAAGCAGAACTCAGAAGCTTGAGTTTTCCTCTAAGAATATGTTTATTGGTTACAAAGTATCTGCATGGTAAAACCAAGACTAAAGTTCCCTCCAAAAAGTAACAGTATTACAAAGTTAAATTTCCCACCCCATAGACTATGCAATCAACTATGTTTCCCAATAGATTAGGTTCGCAGGCTTTCTAACATTAGGCTCAACCCCCAGTCTAATGAACAAAAATGACCTTGGTTCCCATGGGACAGAGAATTGTTTAGACTAGCATAAAACTCCTCATCCCTCCCCCCAATCTCGTGGCAACCAGAAATTAGCAAAATGGCTTCAGCCAGGTTCATTGCAGAGTTGACAGTTGGACCCCCCGCTAAAGAGAAAACAGATTCTGTAGAAAAATAAAAGTGAAATTAGGAATCTCCCCAAGGTTTGTGAGGATATTTATCATATTTTTTTTTAAAATCAACTGGTCTGCTTTGACATCTGTAATTTTCACCCAAGTGGCCTCTGACAAAGAATAGCCCTTCCACTGCACTAGGTATTGTAATTTCCCTTTGTATAATCTAGAGTCAAGGATTTGCTTAATTTCATAATGAGTGTCAATGCTGCTAACATCGGATGTTCTTGCTTTGACAAAAGATGAAGAAGCAGCTATTTTATATTTCTACTTGTGTATCACTTTTAGAGTTAAAGTTAGATGAAGAAGGGAGGGGGAAGGAAGAATATGCATGGGGGATTAGTTAGACATAATAACATAGTAGCAGTGCATTTTCAAGGCTTTATGTAATAAGAAGCGATAAGAAAGAACTGGGGGTTAAGCTAAGGAGGGAGAAATTACACTTCAAACTAATTGGAGAATGTGATTTATGACAGCAACAAAAGGAGGGAACTATGTTTTAATATTATTGTGCTTAGGGGAGGGGAATCCAGATTTCGGCTTTAACCAAGCATTGCTGATGTTATATTACTCTAATAAAAGACTTTTAAGGTAAACAATGCCTCAGAGTTCTTTGAAGTGCTCATCCATTGGAAACTTGACATCGAGTTTCCCTTCAACCAAAAGAAGGTGCTTCCTTAGGGAATGTTCTTAATGATGACTCTCTAAGAGGTTTTAGCAAACTGCAATGAAAAACAGGGTGAATGTTCCGCAGTAAGTGAGGAAGTTTTAACTCAACTGTCACAGGATTTATAATTCTAACTATAGGAAAAGGACCAAGAATTTTTGGTCCTGATTTCTTACTAGGTAATTTGAGTCTTAAATATTTGGTTGAAAGATAGACCTTTTCTCTCACCCAAAATGATCTCTGAGGGGACTGCTTCTTATTAGCTTGTTCCTTGTAAGTTTTTGCATTCTGCATTAAAGCTTTTTTTACATGAGTTCAAACAGTTTGCCATAATGTGACCCACCGATCAATGTTTGTGAGGCAGGTGGTTCTTGGGGGTATTCAGGCATAGGAACGAACTCTCAGCCAGTGGCTATTTTAAATGGAGTAAGTCCAGTACTGCTGTGCACAGTATTATTGTACACCACTTCAGCAAAAGGTAAGAGGTCAGCCCAGTTAGTCTGTTGGTAGTTAACCTAGCTTCTGATGTATTGTTCCACCTTTGCATTAGCTCTCTCAGCCTATCCATGAAAACATGTCAACATAAGTCCTTGAGTGGACCCAATGAGCTTGAGAAAGTCTCTCCAAAACGTTGCTGTAAATTGAACTCCTCTATCCGATGTAATCCTCCTTAGGGCACTATGGAGGTGGTATATGTTTCAGAAACATCTTAGCTAACTTCTTTGCAGAAGGGAGTCCTGAGCAGGCTATAAAATGAGACTTCTTGGAAAAGAGATCAATGACAGTCCATATTACTGTATTGCCTCTACTTTCTGGTAGCTTACCAATAAAGTCCATAGCTATCTCCTCCCAGGGTTGAGAGGAGTCTGCTACCTGCTACAACAATCCATGAGGGTTTCCTGGTCATTTTTTCATGGCAGCACAGGTGGCACAGCTTCTTAGGTAGCTTTCAATGTCCTTTTTCATCTCTGGCCACCAAAACTGCCTCCAGACCAAATGCAATATCTTTAGAAAGCCAAAGTGACCGGCTAGTTTGATGTTGTGACTGTGTTGAAGTGCCTGGATTCTGATGGTCTTGGCCAGGTACAATTTAGAGAGCCCTTCCAGGCTAAACCATGCTGTTGGGTCAGTAGGGTCTTATTTGCCTGGAACCAAACATCAGTCTTTAACTCTTCTCTAAATTTTTTCTCAAAGGCCTATCTGGTTTGGCAGACTGTGTCTGTGTCTGGCCCCTAGTGGTTATTTGTGACATTGATTGTGGCAGTGGAATAATAGAATTTACAATGCCCTCTCAGCAGCTTTTGTACTGGGACATCAGCATCAGCCAAGATTTATTTTCCCCCAGGGAAGTACTTTAAAGTGAAATTGAAATGATTAAAGTACTCTGCCCAATGATACTTTGGGGGACAACTTTCGAGGGGTTCTTAATGCCTCTAGATTTTTTATAATCAGTCCATACTTGAAAAGGCACTTTGCTTCCCTCAAGGAAATGGCGCCACATTAGTAAGGCCCATCTCACTGTGAAAGCTTCCTTTTCCCATATAGCCCATCGCCTTTCAGTGTCAATTAATTTCCTGGAGGTGTAGGTGCAGGCTTGTAGGTCCCTCTTTTGATTTCTCTGCAGGATTTGGGTTTGGCTAGTCTAGAGAAAAGAAGGACTATGAGTGACATGATAGCAGTGCTCCAGAATTTGAGAGCCTGCCAGAAAGAGTAGGGGTTCAATTTAATTTCCAAATCACCAGAGAGCAGGACAAGAAACAATGGATGGAAACTGATCCAGGAGAGAAGCAACCTGAAATTAAGGAGAAACTTTCTAACAGTGAGGACAATTAACCAGTTGAACAGCTTGCCTTCAGAAATTGTGGGTGCTTAATCACTGGAGGTTTTTAAGAAGAGACTGGACAGTCACTTGTCTGACATAGTATAGGATCTCCTGTTTGAGCAGGGGGCTGGACTAGAAGACCTCCAGGTCTCTTCCAGTTCTACTCCGTTCTGAATTCTGATGTATCCATTTTGGTTGGACAAATCACAACTGTCTGTGTTCACATCAATTTAAGGCACAAAGTCAGAGGTGTAAACAATAATGGCAGAGTTCACACAACTCACAATACCAAAATCAAACAAGTCACCTTTTGTTTTGGCAAATGTACAGATTCCCAGAAGAGGGGTGGCTGCATTCCAGAGCAGCAGGACAGCAAAGTTTAGATAGCTTGGTTGGGAGAAGGAAGGTCAAGTCAGGTCCTCCTTAGGAATTCTCAGAGCATATCTTTAATGGTGCAAGTAGTTTGGCAAGATTTCTGGGTGTAGGTGAAAAACAATAAAGGAGACTTCTTAGAAAAAACTCAATGAGTCCTTTTTAGTTTTTGGAGCCTGACACATAATGGATAAGTCTTAGAGCAGACATGTCAAACACAAGGCCCGGGGGCCGGATCCGGCCCGCGAAGTGGTTTCATGTGGCCCGCGAAGCCATCCTGGAAACAGTGAGGGAACGGCCCCCACTGCCTTGGCCCTGGCCCAGAGACCCTCCTTTTGCCAGAGACCCTCAGATCTGTCCCACTCCTGCCCAGGCCCCCATAGGCACCCTTGATGCGAACGATGTAGAGCTGGCCACGCCCACCCAGTAGGTTATATGCACTCTAGCCATGCCCACCCAGTAGGCCACGCCCTCCCAGGCCACACCCACACGGCCCCCTGAGGGCAACCCCAATGCTGATGCGGCCCTCAATGAAATTGAGTTTGACACCCCTGTCTTAGAGTGTTTCTCACCCGACCTGAGATCTAATAGAGATGGTTGCCTTCTTAGATTTAATTCCTACCTTCCCAACAGCATTAATGTTTTTATTTCTCTCCCATCCTTTGTTTGTGTGTGGTATGTGCATGCATTTTAGCCAAAGGTTCCAGTTCAGCAGCTGAACTTCAATCCTCTGTGGTTTATTGCTAAAGTAAGCTGAAGAATACAGGAAAGGATTAAAGTGAGCTATAGCATATCCTTTTCCCTCTAGTGAAGTTTCTCACTATAGTAGGGTAGAACTGCCAATTCACGTACATCAATCTCATTAAAGATAAGACATAGAGGCCAGTTGCTATTACCAATATTATTCAGCATTAGGCTTTCTTTTTTAGACATCTGTTTTTCATGACATCTTGACAAGTTGCCTTTTATATTTCCCCTAGTTTCTAAAGGTAAGGAATATGTTAGATATGGTAAAAACTGTCTTTTTCTTTGTTTAAGGTTTCTCATTTTCAAGGGAGGAAAATACTATTTTTATTTGGAAAAGTCCCATATATGTAGACACCTCACCCTCCATCTTTTCAATGATTTTAACTTGATACTGCATTGAAAGGCAAAGGACCAAAAATTTCACTATCTGAATTAGGAGGAATGATGGCTGATGATGTTATTAGAGATGGAAAGGGATACAAACATTGGGCAAATAATTCCTCATTGAAGCTGTAGAAGTATGCTTGGTTGAGTTTTAAATTTGGTAGCAAATCAAACAGTAAAGTCAACTCAGGTTTTGTTTGATTAAACATTCATCACACAAAACAGAAAATTCTAAAGCAAAAGATGCTTCAGCCTAATAGTTCAATTCAAACTGTTCTACTACCATATCTCCTGGGGAGTGAGATGAAAAATTTTTTTAAAAAATCAGGCCCTTTCTCTCTTTGTTTTTCTGAGGGAAGGAATTTAAGATGTACTGGGCTCCCCAAGAATGTACATTTGTACCTTGGTAGTCAACTGCTTTAAAACTCATTGAATTTGGTACTCAACCCATTTTGACATGAAGAATTTATCCCCATATTCATCATTTGTTTGATACTCAATGCATAAGCTAGAACTTATTGTTGGAATTCATTGTTGGAATGTTTTTCTATGCAACAACTACAGTAGTATTCAGCCAGTGTTTACAGGTTTTGATCTATGGAACATATGCTATGGTCTTTTGTTTTAAGTAGAGTTTCCTGTTTCCTGTTACAATAAAATAGTTGAGCAGTAAAGCACATGGTGACTGTACTCTTTGTTTGCTCTGTGGTTATATACATACACACACACACACACACATACACACACACACACACACACAGTATTTCTAACAGGTTATGGGCCTGCATCCAGGTGTGCAGCAGTAGTATAAACAGCCCAGTCATAGCCAGCTACAGCAAACAAGAGCAAGATACAGCAACAGAAAGAAGACTGCAACAGAATAAAAGAAAATGGCCAATAACACAGCAACAAAGATTTCATTTGCAAATCTGACAAACCAGAACTACCAAGATGAAGATGCTGCTAATAAGGGAAGGTACATGGAAATGTATAAATGAAGCTAGGCCAGAGCACCCTTTGGATGAGTGGATAGAGAAAGCTCAGAAAGCTCAGAGCACAATCTCTCTTAGCATAGAAAATGATCAAATAATACATGCATGTAAATGTGAAGCTGCTAAAGAAACATGGAAAGGATTACAAAAGGTGCATGAAAGAACTAATCTCAGCAATAAACCGTAGTTGATTAGAAAGCTATACCAAACCAAGCTGATGAAAGGCCAGGGTATGCAGGATTACATAAGGCATACCTTGGGAATGGTTGAATGCCTGAGAAATATAGGAGAAGAAATCAAAGATTTTCATGTCACAGCACTATTACTTAGTGGTTTACCAGAAGGTTATGAAACTCTTGTCACAGCGCTTGGTGTACATCTAGGTGACACACTAACATTGGAATATGTTACAGGCAAGCTTGTAGATGAATATAAGCATAAAACAGAAAGCATTAAATAGTGACAGTGCTTCTGTAGCAGAGTCTGTTTTAGGGATGAAAAATAGGAATAAAAACAGTTACATGAAGCAAAAAACACACAAATGCTTTGTATAGAAGAAAAAGGGCCATGTAAAAGTAGATCGCAGAATTTGGAAAGCTAGAGTGGAAAAACAGACTAAGTTACAAAAGGCCAAAAGTGTGAAGGAAAAAACTGATTTTGCTTCAGGTAATGAGCATGCTTTTCAATCCAAAAATCTCACCTCATCTTTGCAAGCTTTGATTCAGGAGCTACAAGTCACATGACAAATGACAGAAATTTATTTATTCACCTTGACTAGAGTAAAACAGAAAAAAAATCACCGCAGCCAATGGGAAAATAATGGAATCAGAAGGAGTAGGATATGGTTTCCCAGAGTGTCACCAGAAAGATACTTGTGAAAAATGTACTATATGTCCCTGCTCTTGAAACTACTATTCTGTCAGTGAAGAAGTTCACAAAACAAGGCAATTTAGTGAACTTCAAAGGGGACAGTTGTGTCATCGCAAAAGGGGATATCTTACTTGCAAAGGCTAAAATTACAGATGAACTGTATCAGCTGAACAGCAATCAGGTGCTTAATACTGCCATGGAGGAAAAGCATTCAAACTGCATACACACATGGCACAACCTGGGCACAGAAGTCCTGACACAATAAAGAAATTAACTGAGAATGACTATCCAAGTGTTATAAAAGAAGAAACCAGGTTACAAGAGGTTTCAATCAGGAAATCCACCAGAAGCAATGAAAGAATCCTAGTGAAACGTCTGTCCTATGTTGCTCGCATAGCATTAAAACCCAGAGAAAGGAAGGAGAAGCCAAGAGGCTGCAGCCACCACCCTGGTCCGCCAGCCCCTCCAGAGCCAGAGTCCCAACTGCACCAGTGTCAGCCCTTCAGAGAGCCAAGACTGGAGCCATAGCAGCAGCGTCAGCTCTGCAGACAGCCAGGATGACAAGAAGAAGAGGAAAAAGAAGGACAAGAAGAAGCATAAGAAACAAATTTATAGAACTAAGATCTGAAATAGACTAATATAAGGTGTAGTTGTTGAGTGGGGATGTTGGAATTCATTGTTGCAATGTATTTCTATGCAACAACTATAGTAGTATTCAGTCAGTAGATGGCAGTGTTTACAACTTTAGATTTATGGTATATACTCTATGCTCTTTTGTTCTAAGTAGATTTTCCTGTTTCCCCTTGCACTAAAACAGTTGAGCAGTAAAGCACATGGTGACTGTACTCTTTGCTATGTGGTGCTATATATAAACAGAATTTCTAACACTTATTGGTATTAGCTGCCTTGTGATTCACTACATTATTCCTTATGGGAAAAATTGTTTGGTACTCATCGTTTTTGGTAGCCATCATGCCTCCTGGAATCAATTAACAATGAATACTGAGGTACCACTGTACTTGAAAGGATAGACATCACCAGATTTTTTTTTATGCTAAAGGACTTCTGGGGAAGTAGTGGTGAACCGAAGACAGCAGAGCCAAAACTGGACTAATGTAAGTAGCCTGCAAATGGATTGGCTCCTCAGAATTCCTCTCCAGAAAAGGAGAGCACCAGAATCACCCATAAGTGCCCACATGGTAGTTTCCTGTGAGGAGACCATAAGACAGTGGTCTGCGTGGATCTAGAGGTCTAGGAGCCAAGGGACTGCCATCTTTATCTAGGCTGCAATTGGTTCCTTTACAGACACAGGGTTTGCACACTTCTTTTCCTAATCACTTCTGGAAATTGCTTGTTAATGTGATTTTTTTTGGATATTAAAAATCTTCAGAAGGACAAGAGTCATTACATCAGGTGAAGGAAAGAGAAGAAAAGGATGACCAGCAACAAAGTGGATAACCTCAGTTACAAGGGCAATGAGTGTGTTGTTGGAAGACTTGAAAGACCAGAGATAGATTGTTATGGAGAAAATCTTGGGAGTTGAAAGCCACTTGATGACACATGATCAATCCATCAATTGCAAACCAATGACTATTGATAAGTATAAAATATCATGAAGAATTTATTTCTCTTTCCTTTTCTTCTCTCTCATTTTTTATTTTTAGTTTGTGTGTGGTTGTTTTTCCTTCAATTTTTTTACGATTAAAGATTGTTTTGTGAATTTTGTATGCATAAAAAGATAAACAAAACAATAAAATGACAGAAAAAGACCCAATATGATAGGACTTTGGTTTGACTGCTAGGCATTACGATCTTGCATTTGCCTATCTTGATTCCCTTTAGATCCTAACCAGCTACTGCAAGGCCCTAGCTTGGAGGAATAAGCATGCTTTCTAGACAACATTTTCCTGGCATCCCAAAGTAAGATGAGGAAGATCTGACCTCTGAGATGCTGAAGATTCACTCTTGTAGAGAATAGATAAGGGGTAGGCAACATTCGAAAGACTGGATTGATACTTCTTTTAGCAGATTTTTATAGTGCTGAAGGTACAGCAGATGGGACAATGGTGCAAAGTGGATATGCTTCATTATATAATTTGACCAAGTTGTGTTTTTTTTTACTAAAAATCTTTTCCAGTTACTAACAGAAAAACCTGATGCCAATTTTCCGAGGTCTGGTTGAAGGAGGCTCCGTAAGGTAGAAAAATGGGTTGTTGAATGTGTTGAGCTAGGTGGGTCAATGACATGAGACTTAATAAGATGCCCTTCCTAGAACAGGCTGAGATTATAAATTATAAATGGCAGTTTATTCTTCATTATGATTATTCTTAATCCTGAGTTGGAAACCTGTGGGCTTTCTAGAGTTGCTGAATTACATCTCTTGACATTCTTCATTGTTTGTTGTGCTTATTGGGTTGCTTTGATTTGGTAGTACAGGAACATCTGGAGGGTCTCAGCTTTGTCTCTGTCCTTCATTGTAATGTAGTTATTCTTTTCATGCTCCAATTTGTCAAATGAACCACATTTTAATTAAGGATGTTTTGAAACCCAGAATGAAAATCAGCCAGTATGTGACATGAATTCCCAAGTGTGTTACAGAAATTTCTACTTGCGGCATACAGAATACCCACAAGAAAGCAGCAAATCACAGATCAACAAAAAATAAATAAATCTGAACCTGGAAATGTCTATGGAGATTCTCAGTCATCCGGGTCATGGTTGTCCTAAAGGTGCTTTTTCAAGAGGCAACTGGACTTTCTTTACTTTTCCTTGAAGACATTTTGCTTCTCATCCAAAAAGCTTCTTCAGCTCTGACTGGATGGTGGGGAACGGAAGGATTTATATTCCTTGCAGATAGCTGGTCATTTGCATTCTTTTTAGAGAGTCATTGAGGCCACTTGGATGTTTATCTGTGTCAAAGTCACCTGAGTAATGCCAATGGGTGTGGAGCCTTCTTGGAAGTGCTGAAAGGAGTGCTCTGCGCTACTGCAAACATCTTCTGAGGGTCTGATGATTGGTGGCTTTCTTTAATTTTTCTACAGTGCCAGACTAGCTGGCAGCTTGATTGGTGCCTTTAATATTGAATCAGAATATATAATCATGATACAAAAAAACCCACAACTCCTCTGTCAACACTAATCTCAAATTAGGAGATTAAGAGGTTAAGTTTGACACCGGGTTAAAACCATTTGTGAAGGCTGAATGAAACAGCAAAGCCGGTAGTCTAGCTCAAATACAACAGTCCTATCCTACAGATAAGGGATGGGTTAGGACGCTGAGCTTGTCGATCAGAAGGTTGGCAGTTTGGCGGGTCGAATCCCGAGTGCCACGTAGCAGAGTGAGTGCCTGTTACTCATCCCAGCTTCTGCCAACCTAGCAGTTCGAAAGCATGTAAAAATGCAAGTAAAAAAATAGGGACCACTACGGTGGGAAGGTAACAGCGTTCCGTGCGCCTTTGGCGTCCAGTCATGCCGGCCACATGACCACGGAGACGTCCTCGGACAAGCACTGGCTCTTCGGCTTTGAAACAGAGATGAGCACCGGCCCCTAGAGTCGGAAACGACTAGCACGCATGTGCAGGGGAACCTTTACCTTTACCTTTATCCTACAGATAGGTTGTCCAAATTGAAGTCTGTGAACTGTTAGTTGCTTTGGAGGGGAGTCCTGCCACTGAAAGGATGGATGAAAATAGGAAGAGATAGATAAAAGTAATGTTTGCAATTTTCCCAAGACCTTGTAGCAGCCATCCCAATGTAATTAGAGAAATTGCCCTTGGAGAAGAGAATAATATAACTGAGTCTAATAATCCGGGGATCCAAAGTCAGGAATTTTC
The DNA here is from genome assembly GCF_947247035.1 of Vipera ursinii. Classification (NCBI taxonomy): domain Eukaryota; kingdom Metazoa; phylum Chordata; class Lepidosauria; order Squamata; family Viperidae; genus Vipera; species Vipera ursinii. The sequence goes on from NC_139512.1 coordinate 163,433,279, forward strand.
TCCACTTAGTAGAATGATTTAGATATTGATACATTTAAAACAAAAGTAATTTTCATTCTGTTCTCCTGTGTGGGGCATTGCAGGAACACACAGTCTAGCAATACAACAAGGAAGAGTTTTAGCTAATCATTCAAATAATACATTCCTCTTGTGCAGCAAAAAAGAAGGAATGCTTCAATCTCTCTTGGCTGTTACATGTCAGATGTGCTAATAAAAATGTGACCCTTTGTGTTTTTAGAGTGGTGCATATCAGTTAATCAAAGTTATGTATGATTACTGATGGAAGATTCTATTGGAGAAGTGGGAAAGAAAAGATAAAATCTTACAAATTAAAAATCTAATCATTCATTTTAATAGATCCCCAGTGAAACCTTTGTGACATTGAGATATTGTCTGTCTAAGATAAGGCTCTCTTCTCACATTTCATCAGACTATTGCCTGCTTGAATGGCTTGTACTTAAAGTACTGGCAGCGGAATCCTACAGTAATTTTTGTAGCCGTCTCCAGCAACTATTGCAATTCCTTGGAAATTATCCAGAGGAACCAGTTGATTTATAGCCCCGATTACCTCACAGTCTCTATTTTATGAGGTGAAACTTAACATGTGTATGAACAACATGTACCCGCGAAACTCCTGCAGTGTAACTAGAATTTTTAAATGAAAAATGGAAATGCTTTGGCTAACGGAGGACCGCCCTGACTTTAACTCTGGTTGATGCGGATGGGAATTTTTTCCACCGCCCTCTAGTTCACTCTTGTGGTTCAGGGTGAGTTGATTGTAGGGAAGGAAGGATTAAATCTCCTTTGCCAGCTAACCATGATGCTGGATGACAGCTGCCCAGCGCTTCTCCATGTGTGTAACTCTCTCTCTATGTGTATTTATGAATATAAAATAAAGTAATATAGGTGACACTGCTCTCCAGGCAAGCTGAACTCCTGGGGACTTCAGACACAGAACCATCCCGTTTTCTTGTCAACGGTATATACCGGTAAGTGATTTGCCACTGCCTTCCTCTAAGATCTTTTTTTTTTTACTTCTCACTGTAGCCCGTGATCCTGGGATTCCATGATAATCTCTCCCCACCCCAAGTACCAAGCTGGCCCAGGCTGGCTTAGCTTTTTAAAAATCGCCATGCTTGTGTTACATCAGACCCTTTACAAATCTTTATGTATTCGTACAATTCACACCTCACTTATAAAGTGATCCCAGGATTGTCCTAACCATCTGCAGCAGTCTACAAAACCAAAACAAATACGTAAGCGTTGGTTACACGGTAAATACACACATTCAGCCATTGATGAAAAGACCTGACGGACAAGAAGTAGCACAGGCAAAGGGCCCGGTGAGTCTGGCTTCCAGAATGAAGGCATTAAAGCCCCCAATTCTTTCTTCTTTAACTAAAATCTCATTTTCCCTGAAATGATAGACATGCATGTGGCAATCTCAGCCTTGGATTACTTTCTGCCTGGGCACCTCTCACTGCTTGATTCCAATGGATGTTGCCCAACAGGAGACCTGTGTCCCAAGGGGGGATGTTTGGTGAAAGAGGGGCATACTTCTCTTCCTTCCAGGCAGTCTTGAATTATTTATTTATTTATGAATTGCTACCCAGGAATCATATGAAGGGGGCCTAAGAACTGTTAGGGCAAGGGAAGATCTTCAGTGACACATCAGTGGCGCATGGTCGATGTCCCAGTCTCAAAACTAATCCCACATTGCCTGATGTATCTCCACAGAGGCCTTTCCAAAGTTGTTGCTAACCTGTAATTTTTTCAAGGCGAGGAGGAAAGGAGAAAGGAGAAAACAGCCAAATACATGGGAACCACCACCATTATCATTCAGTTCTATCAATTTAGTTTAATTACAGTTACTTCTCGATTTTGAACTGGTCCCATCAGTGGTGGGATTCAGCCAGTTCACACCACTTCAGCAGAACCGGTAGCTAATTTTTTGTTGCCCAAACCCAGGATGGACTTCCGGAAGCAGCATCCACACAGAGAACCAGTTGTTCACATATTTGAATCCCACCACTGGGTCCCATCCATTTTTTCTACTAGCCATGCCTGGATTTTGGGGGTGACATGTACCTATATCAGGCATGTTAAACTCACAATGTCATGCGACATCACGCGATATATCGTGACTTTTCCCCCATTGCCGGCAATGGGGTGGGTGCGGTTTCAGCGTGACACATCCAGCCCACAGGCTGGCAGTTTGACATGCTTGATCTGTATCATGTCTGTCTATCTGCCTGCCTGCCTGCCTGCTTATCTATCTATCTATCTATCTATCTATCTATCTATCTATCTATCTATCTATCTATCCATCCATCCATCATTTCTCACCTTTCTCCTCTTATTATCCCCACAACAACAACCATCCTGTGAGGTGGGTCGGGTTGAGAGAGAGTGAAGTCAGCCAGCTGGCTTTCAAGGCTAAGTTAGGACTAGAACTCATTGTCTCTTGTTTTCTAGCCTGGAGCCTTTAGACTTGGCTCAAAATACATGCAGATCCTTGCTCTGTTTGAAATCACTTAAGTAGACAAAAATCACCTAAGTTGCAAGGTGTCCAAGGGATAAATACATGCATGGGAAGCTGCATTATTTGCAGTTACAGTATTTTTCTGTTACACTGCCATGAACAAAATATTTCTGTGTTTGTATACATGCAGAGTTCAGATAGTTTTGGTATCCATTTTTTATGTTCTATGCAGTAGACTTCAACATCCTTGCTCTTTATATTCAGTGATTAATAATTCAATATTAATAAGGTTGGTCTATTTGTAGAAATTACTGAAATTTATTATTGCTTGTTTCAATTTTTCTTACTATACTTATTATTCCTAGGCTTTTTGGCAAGCACTGCAGTATTTAAAGGGCTGATCTGATTAAGGGATTATACCTCTATTCTCCTTTTTAAAATTAATTAACCGAAACAAACATGCTAAGAATATGTAATGTTTTCATTAACGTTTAACTCCGAGGTCTCATACAATAATATGTTTTTCTTTCTTATAGAGCAACCTTCTCCTTATCCAACAAATAACCAGTGATATCATTATTATTGAAATAAAAATTATGGATGATACAGCAAAAACAGTAAGATTTTGCTATATCCATTTAGAAATAGTTGGCTAGACATACACTTACTTTTACTTTTGCAGGCAGGGAAATTGTTGAATGGCAACAATTGATTTATGGCTTTTACTACGTTCTAAACTTTTTATGCCAGACACCAGGAAAAGTGAAAGAGGAAATCTGAAGATCTGTTTGCTTATATGTTTTCATTATATTTTGCTTACTTAATTTCTAGTTGTAGAAGTCATTTTATTAGAGAAATTTGAAGCATTTCTATCTTGTGAAGTTAATGAATCAAGAAAAATGTTGAACTGGTTCACAAGCCATTTCTTGTCTACCATGATTTTGTCTATTCAAACCTGAGGACCCACATCCACAATCTGTGACAACCGGCAACTTTTCAAATCAGTGCAACACAAGGTCTTCTGCCACAATTCTGGCTAGATCCATCTAAACTGCTAATCCAATCAAACAGAACTCAGTATGGCTTGGATGAACTCAGATGTTAGCTTAGTATGTTATGTGAATTTAGACAATTATAATTAATAGAATTATGTTTAGGGAGATATCTGAACCAAGCCTTTTCATTCTGTTTATTAATGGCCTCCTAATATGTTGGGTTGGAAGCTCTGAAATGCTCATATAGTTTGACCAACTTGATTTGGACTTAGGGAGCTGTACCATGGAGACATTCAGGAGCCTGTGCTTGAGTTGTACTTCTGTAAACACACCTCAAACCAGTTTTAAATATTGTATCCCTCTCTTGCTCCATTTACTTGCTTCAGACTTATTTGTACAAGAAGCAACGGATGGAAACTAATCAAAAAGAGAAGCAACCTAGAACTAAGGAGAAATTTCCTGACAGAACAATCGGTGGAACGGATTGCCTTCAGAAGTTGTGGGTGCTCCAACACTGGAGGTTTTTAAGGAGATCAGACAACCATTTATTTGACATGGTATAGGGTTGGAGTAGAAGACCAAGGTGCCTTCCAACCCTGTTATTCTGTACATTTTATTTATTCATTTAATTAATTATTTTACAGATTGTTATCTGAGAGTTGTTGGATTGCTTTTATCGAAACACATATTGGAAAACCTCCATCCAGACAGATGATTCATCAATGTTATAGTCCTTCAATGCCTTTTTAATAAATAAATAAAAATAAAGTAGTAGCTGCATTAAGCAGATAACATGACCATTTCTCTATTTTCACAGCTGAGATCATTTGCTATATTTTGCTATCAAGAGTAAAAGCAGTAGGTATTTGCTTTAATTGATTTTTCCCTTACTCTTTCAGACATGTTATATCACATGAGATACAACTTGTTTTCAGCTATCAGAATGCAACAGCATGTTCCTGGCCTAGAGAATGAAAAAGCAGATAGGTTTTTTTTTTAAAAAAATATCAATGAATAATGTAGCCAAGAACCAGATGTTGATTTTATATTTGATATAACTCATTGAGCTATACAGCTTTCAAAATCCTTTCTCTTATTAAGAAAATGAAGCCAACCTCTGGGTACAGTCAACAGAGGACATTTTATAACAATCACTGGTAACATAGAACATTGTGCTTTTATGTGTTTTTCTCATTAAGAATCTTGCACTTTATACAGAATGTTCTCTCTCTGTTCTGTTAGACTCCAAATGAATAAGAACCGTTATCCCCCATGCAAAAATATTTAGTAAGGAGTTTAACATAAAATGATATTTCCATTTTTAAAACAGTCTCACAGTAAAAGAAAGATAGTTTGTTGGCTTCCTACAGTGTTGAGTTTTTAGGTTGATAATTCTGAGTGGCCATAGATGCTTCCTGGTTCAACTGATGCAGAGGAGGATTTTTAGATAAATATAGGCTTAGTTCCTATGACATATCTTGACTTTCTTTCCTTCTGATCATAACTTCAAACTAGGTCATTGTGATAATTTAAATCAGCCACCCCCAACATGAATGCTCACTAAATGTGAATTTCAACCCAGGGAATTCTCAGAAATGGTCCTGCTAGTTGTGGAATTGTGGGAGATGTAGTCCACACAACTGGAAGATGTCTGGGGTTTGGGAAAGCAAATCTAAATAATCTATATTGCAAATAATTTTTGATATAATTTTAACAACACTTTATTCAAGGGTTATGTAAGCAGAAGACAGCTCATATAACTAGTAAACTTATTTGGTTAGTTCAGTTCATATGCTGCTTGCAAATCATGTATAGTGTCATACAAATCTGTCATGGGAATGGAGAAATTGCCTACAATCAGGCAAGGGATCTTGTGTCAACAGTGAGCTTTGCTGAACAAACATTCAGTGGTAAATTTGTATAGGTTTACAAAATTGTGTATAGTTCAAATAGTATAGTGTATGATTTCAATAACCAGCAACCTAAAACTATGCTTATTTATTTCCAATTAAATCCAGCTATTTTCAGGTTTTATGTAGTTATAGATAGGGTTGATGGAAATATAATATTAAAATCTGCTTTGGTTTTGTACATTGAGATGCCTACACTAAAATACATGCCTGTGAAAATGTAGAAGATGCATGGTAGCAGAGACACAAGATGGTACACAAAAAGGATCAGATACAAAAAAAATTGAAGGTTTGATTTTGGAAGATGCCTATTAGCAGCATATTCGGAGGTTTGACTGGTTTGCAAATACTCTGTGCTGGAACTCTTGAAGAGGAATGTTTTTACTAATTCTATTTTGTCATAAGTTTGCTTTTGCAGCTCTGTGTCTTTCTCCCCCATTTTTAATTTGTGCATTGATTGTGAAGGATTGTAATTTTCCTAGCATTCAGTAATACAAACAATTTGTCCAAAACAAATCAGGATTTTTGGGTGGATTTGGAACAATCTTTCTCAAACTTGGCAATAGTATTAATATTTAATTATTTATTAAATTTAAAACATTATTAAATAACATTAATGTATTAAATGTAATATATATGTAAGAATTGTGGATTTATTATTGTTGTTGTTCATGTAACCACATATAGTTCGCTTTCTAAAGGCCCTTTCCTGATGCCTGTCAATTTTCATATTATGCACATAGAGAAGGAAGCCCAGATGTCCCTCATCTATAAATTTTCTAAATAAATACAAAAATCTTCCAAGCATCAAAAACTTTCCTTGCACAAAACTCTCGTCCCTTTTCACCTAAAATTTGACAGGCTTCATCCCTGCAGGAGACGCGGCACCTGAAAACTTCATCCCACTCTCAAAGAAATAAAAATGTTATTCCTTCTATTTTATTTATCTGACATTCAATAGCATTCACTGAGTATGAAAAGTCTGCTCTGCCTGAACATTTTATACAAACCTGTCAAAAAGTGAAAACGTAATGACATTTTTTATATTCTCTACCTATGAGATGGACGACGCCTCCAGTCTTCCAAAGCAATTTTCCCTCTTTGGACCCAAGATGAAGGTGGGCCCTGCCTGAAGCTGTTCAAATCAGCTTGGCTCATAGCCCTCAGCCAATCTTGCTTTAAGTTGAGGACTTTGGACTTTGTAATACTTGAAACATGGTTTTCGTAATACTGTTGCTCTGGCTAATTTAACACGGGTTTTCTTGTATTTTAAATTTGTTTTTTTTTTATTATCAGTAATTTCCCATGATCTTAACCTTCAAGAAAATGCCTCTCTTTCAGAAACCAGCACTAGCAGGAGACCGTTCAATACATTGTAGATAACAGTTTTGTTTTTAGCTGTTCTCAAGCCTCCGTGAACAAAGGAAATAGTCAGCCCTGGGAAACGCTGGGAATGTGCCTTACCCAAACCCATCTCGATGTTTTTCCTTTGCAAATGTTTCTTTTACTTTTACTTAAAATACCATACTCTTTTCTAGGGCTATCTATGCTAACATATCATTGGACGATGTAACTCTTGAGATGTAACTGAACCGATGACTAATTCTAAACCAATCAACTTTTGCTTTGAAGTTCTTTGTCGTGCTAACTACGGTATGAAAGTATAAATGCAATCCATTTCTCGGGGTTTCCCCTTTTCATAGGGAGACCGCACTTTATCAGAGTACTCTCATAAATTGTTTTTATATGATCTTCCAAATCGGGTGGCTTATTGGAAAAGGTAAGCCAAGGCAGAACCTAGGGCCAGATTTGGCCAACAAAGTGGAAATCTCAACCTGTATTATTGTTGCTATTCAGTTTGAATAGATTTGTTTGTTTGTTTGTTTATAGTAGTCTCCCATCTCAAGCACATGAATGTGGGCATTTCACAAACAATTAAAAAACAATAGAAAACATCAAGACAAAACAAGAATATAAGAATATACACACAGTATAAACCAGGGGTGGGCAATGAATTTCCCAAGAGGCTATTTGAGGCTGCTCCCTGCTGCCCTCACGGGCTGGACAGGGACAATCAAAGGGCCAGATGTGGCCTGTGGGCCATAAAATGCCCAGGTCTAATATAAACCATTCAACAAAACTCTGAAGTAAATTAGTGTCTACTAATAACTGATACAGCCACTGCAGAGGCTCTATTATACTCCTGGGTCCCTACACTCATTGTTAATACTGCATTTTGGGGGCTTAACTCTTTAGAAGTAAACTGGCACTCTTCATGATTGAGTTCAGTTCCCTCCCGATATAACTCCTCAACATCAAGGGGATAAAAAATTAAATCTCATTTATTTAATTTATACTCCCTCTGCTGCTGAGTTAGCTGAGGTCAACTTGGCTTTTTACTCTACAACCAAACTGATCATAACTGGTCATTTCAAATAAACTTTTAAAGGTTCAAATGCAAATATTCCATTGGCATATTTTCTAATTATTGATTTGCTATGCTTCTACTTGATCTACCAAATTAACCCACTTCTATGGGTTTACACAATAGAGTGAACCATAAATTAAGCAATTAAGTCTCAAAAAACATAATCAAGGTAAATAATAACCAAGCTTTATAGGTTATACTTATGGCACCAGTAGATTAAATCAATCTGGTTAAATGTGTTATGCGGACACAGCCATATTGTTAATTCGGTGAACCTTGAATAGATTTCGCCTGAAAGAGACCGATTGTGTAGCAAAATTCAGGAGGCCCTCAGAATTAATAGCACATACTGAAATGCTGTCTTGTTCCAAGTCCCACAATATCCTGCTCCAAGCTTTATTTAATTTTGTATCTACCATATTTTCAGCTGACATAAAAAAATAGGCATATCTTTTCAGAACGATGTTTTCTACTTATGTAGCAAAAACTAGCCAAAGGCAACCCAAAGGGCAAAGACATTACACTGCCATGCAATGAACCTGAACAAGCTCATTTTTCTAAACAGATTGAGAAATAGGTAAGACCAATAAAAGTTTATCCCTGTATAAAGATGTAGAGGCACATCTGAGTATCTGGGGTTTCCATTTGCCTTGTGTGCTATTAATTTCACACGGAAGAATCCCCTGGCAAGTGCACTTAATGTTCTACTGTTAGAAGTTGAAGAATCATTACAAAAGTTTCTTCATTCTCCCATTGGAAAAACAGAGTAAATAATGGAAGATGATGTTCAACAACAGCAGAACTGAAAAGTGTTAGAAAGACTTGGTTCTCTATTACCACAATTCCATCCCTTCCCCCCTCCCCCCAAAATTAGAAGGATGAGAGGAACAAACTGGATCATTGTCAAAATCAAATAAACTAAAGGTAGTTTTCAACTTAGGAAGAACCCCCCAAAGGTACGGTACTTATGATCCAGTTTCGATGTTCTGATGTCTGTCCCTCTTCCCATGATCCTATGATTGCATGTTGGCATTTGGCAACCAGCCTGCATTACAACCATTTGCATGTGACGATTTACAACATTTTTGCTGGAAACTGGTGTTTACTTTCCATTCCCAGCAAGAATGGCCCCTAGCAAACAATAGACAGCTGCCAAGTTTGCTTAACAAACATCTCAAAAAAGAAAAAAAGAAAAAAAGGCTATAAAATCAGGTCTGATCACATGGTGACCTGCTTTATGACCATCGTGACCTACGTCCGTAACTGGGAGGCTCAATTACAATTGTAACTTGAGCGTTCCTATATATACAGCTCATGCATCTGTTTGCTTTTTTTTTTGTAAATGGATTTATCAGAAAAGATAAACAAGTCCAAGCACTGGCAGGCTGTGCCTATGAAACTCAAAACCAATTGAGTCTACAGGTGTTTTGAAAGTGTTCAGAGCTACCCAAGACATTTTGCCCTATAAACCGTTGCCCAAGATGAGGTGTGTCCAAAAAAGATAGGAATCTGTTTTATAGCAAACCAAATATTGTCGGCTTTGAATTTCAGCAGATCTCCAGAATTTTCATAATATCTACCAAAAAAGAGGGTATGCAAACCATATATTTTGTCGCTATTAGCTCAAGATACCCCAAAGAAGAAACATAAACCATGAGTGCTAATATTTTTTTATTTTTTATTTTATTTTAATTCCATTTATATCCCGCCCTTCTCCGAAGACTCAGGGCGGCTTACAAGCTTAGCAGTAGCCTTCATTCTATGTATATGCCTGCTTATTAGGGCTTTCACACACACCCCAAGCGGCATTATTACAAAGTCAGCTTAATTGCCCCCAACAATCTGGGTCCTCATTTTACCTACCTCGGAAGGATGGAAGGCTGAGTCAACCTTGAGCCTGGTGGGATGCGAACCTGCACTAATTGTAGGCAGCTGGAATTACTTAAGGAGGCATTAGCCCACTGCTCCACCAAGGCTCTATAGTCCTTGACTTATGACAATTGAGCCCCAAATTACTAAGCAAGACAGTTGTTAAGTGAGTTTTGCCTCATTTTATGACCTTTCTTGCCACAGCTGTTAAGTGAATTGCTGCAGTTGTGAAGTTAGCAACACGGGAGTTAAATGAATCTGACTTCACCAGTGACTTTGCTTGTCAGAAGGTTGCAAAAAGGAATCACGTGACCCTGGAACACTGCAACCGTCACAAACACAAGTCAATTGCCAAGTGTCTAAATTTTGATTACGTAACCGTGGGGATGCTGCAGTGGTCGTAAGTGTGAAAAATGGTCTTAAGTCTTGACTTTGCTTGTCAGAAGGTGTCAAAATGGAATCACGGATCCCAAGGACACTGCAACTGTCATAAATATGAGTCAGCTGCCAAGCATCAGAATTTTGATCATGTGACAATGAGGATGCTGCAATGGGTGGAGAAAAGGTCATAGGTCGCTTTTTCCAGCACCGTTGTAACTTCCAACAGCCACTAAGGGAACTGTTGCAAGTGGAGGACAACCTGTACCAACTTTATTATAAGGTTACAGCAACAGAACCTTGCATGTCAGAAAGTGCTCCCCTTCTCCTCTCCCTTCGCTTTCCCAAGAACTAGGGGAGGCACCACAGTATATGTCTGGATGACGTTTGATATGAGTCAAGGGGTGACATTTCTGAGGCTCTCTTATCTCCCTATGCAGTACTGACCATTACAGCACATTCCTCTTTGGCATCATCCTGCTTTGATCGTAGATCAGATCAAGCCCTCCATGGCTCCTCCCTCCCTCCCAATCATACAAGGCATTTTTTTATATTTCAAGGCGTGAAAAATGCTGCCGTCCCTTTCTTGAAACACCAGAATCCCAGTTGTACATAAGCTGTGAAAAGTGAATTAAGGCAAGGAATGAGAAATGATGCTGTGGCTTTTATCAATATAAATAATAGCAAAAGGTACATTCCTTATAATTCTTTTAAGCTGAAGAAGAAAAAAAACACCTTGCAAGGCTGATAGTCACAGCTTCTAAAGCAGCGTGAAGTGGGGATAAATCACACTGTCAATTTAATGGTTTGGTGTTTGCAGCTTCTGTATTATTGCAAAGGTTATTCTTTCTATTCCGGCAAAATGGATAGAAATATATAAAAGCGATCCAAAGTACTTTTTTTTTAATGCCAAAGTCTTTTGTCATCATGTTATATAAACTGACACAAGCTATATGAAATGAATGGTATGCTTTGTTTTGTACCCTTTTATTACAGTGATACATGGGGAGCTAATTCTGTTCCTGTCATTGGGAAGCACGTAAACAACATTCCCATGTTTGAAAACGGGTGCCATGTCAAAAACATGTGAGTGAGTGCAACAACATTAGTGCTGCATGCTTCAAGGACAACTTTCTACTTCCAGTCAGAATCAGTAATGCTGTTCAGATGGTTGGAAGAAATCAATGTGATTATCTCCCTCACATAGAGTTTCCACAAGCCGTGCAAATTATGTGCTTACCATTTTAAAATGGAAAATGAAGGGACTGGGTGGGAATTTGTTCAGATACCTAATTTGCACTTCTTAAGCTGTACGCAAACCTGGAATTTTTATGAATGTCGTGTGACAGTCCAAAAAAAATGTGCAAAAATGTTAAGGAAAATTTGCACAAGATGCCTATTTTGGCGAAATCAGTATGTCCAGCATGACGCTAGGAAAAGTACCACAAAAAGGTACGAAATAGATGAAATATAAGGAAAATATATAATTTTCAGGCAATTTTTTTAAAAAAATGCAGAAAGATCTGAACAAGCTTTGGAATGAACGTGAGGTTTGAAAATTAAGAAAATGAGATTCATTCCAGCCAAAACCACCGTAAGGATGGGCATTAGTTTACACCAGGGCTCTTCAAACTTGGCCCTTTTATGACTGGTGGACCTCAGCTCCCAGAATTCCTCAGCCAGGCACAGTAATAAAAATAAGCAATTTTCAAAAAAATATTCATCCCGCTATAAGCTAGACCTGCAAGAAAAACATGGTGTTGACACGACAACGAATCTAGGTATAAAGTGGAACAGATGCCAGACTAAAGGCAAAGGGAAGCAGTCTGGTCCTTATTAGATTTTGGATCACAATTGCCACAAACCTTAGCTATAGTGCTGGTTTTGGTAATCCCAAATATCTAGAATACAATAGATTGCCTATTTCAGGTCCAGAATAAGTATGTTTAGGATGGGCTAGCACTGTGTCAGGGTTATCTCCAGGTTCCACTATAATCTGACCCGTTGTAAGAAATAATCATGCTATGTTTAGCTTCAGATGACCCGATCTTTACATTGCCTTACAGTGTGTGAAGTCCAGCATGGTACCCAGCCCTGACTACAATCTACAGTAGATTTCAAAGCGGGCAAAACTAGAGTTACATTTCCAAATTATATTTCAGCCTCCTCCACCAATTAGAGAACCGTTTAAGAGAGGAGAGGACCAACTGCATAAGACACACAGCTTGTTGTGATTCAGGGTCAGCCTGTGGGTTCGGCATTTGGGTCGGATGATTCAGAGGAGGAGGGGGGTGTTGGAGAGGTTGCTGAGGGGGTTGGAGAGCTTGCTGATGAGAGCCCTCAGCCAGGCCCCTCCCACCTGGTCACGACGCAGACCCAGCTGTGTGAGCCTGACAGCGTGGATGAAGATGACCCACAACTGGCCCTGTTCAAGGACGCCTGACGCAGGAGGCAGTCAATCAGGAGTAAACAGAGGAAGGCAATGGGGCACCTCGGAAGGAGGCAGAGAGAAGCCACGCCCTGAACTGTATAAAAGGGGAATGCGTGGGAAGGCTGGTTTGCTGAAGGCAACCGCTTGAATAGCTCCTGTTTCATGGTTCTTGTCTTGTTCTGTTTGCTTTTGTATCCATAAATTTGGCAGGCTTAGTTCCAGCCTCTTGCCTTCTTGTAAAAGGGGTTGTCCCTGCCTTTTCTGCAGGGCCGGTAGCAGGCTGGTACAGAACACATCTAGATTCAGTCCACTGCCTGTGCCCACTTGCTTCACTTTGCATTAATGGGAGGAGCTGCACTAGGAGTTGGTTTTCTGAAATGGACCCTGGTTTTCTACCTCTTTGCTATGGATTAGTTTCTGTTTTCTTTCCTGAATCAACCTGTACTTTTGCTTCCTACCTAGATACACACACTGTTGTTGATAGTTTTCCTTTTATTCTATACTGGATTGCAGCTTGGTTGTTGGTTTTCAGAGAGTTTAATTGTCTATTTGTATAAATAATGGGCCAAATGACCATGTCTTTGACGTCAAGATTTTCCCTGTGCAAATTACCAGGTTCAGAGCAGATTTTTAGTAACCTAGGAAAAGAGTGTGAATGGGGCAAAGGCAAATTCTTTCTTCCTTCCATCTCTGATCCTGATCATTATTGGGTGTCTTTGATCATTTTTTGTGCACATTCTTTCTCCCTCTTTAGATGAAATTCAGGTTTGGTTTGCTCCTTCTCATGGCCATAGAGGGTGTGTCTGAAGGAGGCAAGCATGTAATCCTGCCCATCTTGGGCTCTACAGAAAGGCTACACTGTGGAAAATGAACAAGGAAGTTTGCTTTTTTTTTGCAGTGCATTTCAATAATATAAGATTGCCAAGCTTTATAGAGAAGTGTGCCCAACCTCTAGTATTTCTGCAGAGTGAAAAGCATACAACATATTAGTTCAAAGTAGTTTATACAAGAGTGCTTTATTTATTAATGAAGTGTTTGTAGATGGATTTAATCTATAATTAAATAAGTTTCAATTATTTATCAAAGCAAGTGGAGCCAATTTACTGGGAACTGATGTGAATAGCATTGGAATGTTACCCTATCTTTCCAGAACAGCCCCAGAGCTTACATTGTAGCCACCTGGTAGCCTCTATGTGTGTGGGACTATGCTCCATTACTCCAGGAGCGCATGATGAATGGGAATGATGGGACTTGTAGTCTCTGGCATCCAGAGTGCTTTGTTTTGTGGAGGCAATCCAAGTATCTGTTCTTTCTACACCTTGTTTATCTCCCTTAAGAACACATTATGCCAAAAAACAAGCAAGGAAGCCAGCCAGCCACTTGATAAATTTATCATGTTGTGAAAAGGTAGCCCAGGGGTCTTCAAACTTGGCCCTTTTATGACTTGTGGACTTCAACTCCCAGAGCATGCTGACTCAGCAGGCTGGCTGAGGAATTCTGGGAGTTGAAGTCCACAAGTCATAAAAGGGCCAAGATTGAAGACCCCGAGGTAGCCAGTGATGTTTTGTTCTTGTAATCTTCCTGGGTTTTGACTCAGCTTCATCTCAGGAAATAAATCTTGGAATAAATCTTCTGATTTATGAAGATAATTCCAGTATCTGAAATGATACTAAATATTTAGTTATGATGAACACAAAAACCCTTAAAACTGCAAACTACAAATATTATGTATTTGTAGCATAAAGCTTCTTTGTTTTATTTCTATTTTTTTATTCCACCTTTATTATTTTTAAATAACTCAAGGCAGCGAAGACACCTAATACTTGTTCCTCCTATCTTCCCCACAAAAAATCTGTGAGGTGAGTTTGGTTGAGAGAGAGTGACTGCCAGAAAGTCACCCGATGGGTTTTTTTGCCTAAGGCAGGACTAGAACTCAGAACCCCCTGGTTTCTGGCTTGATGCCTTAACCACTAGACCAAACTTTTGTTTTACATATATTAATACACATGCTATTATGTGACTCCTAACCTTAATCCAGTGGCAGGCTTTCAACAGTCAAGGGTTTAACAGTCTCATGCTGGATTGATATAAGATGAAACACCTTACCTGCAATTAAAATAACTTATTTTAAGACAGAAAAATATCAGAACATCTTTATCAGTCAAATGCCTTCCAACTTAGTTACACTGGGTGGGAATTTAGATCTATAATCTAAAGGAGGACATCAGATGATGGAGGGCTATCTCAGAACAGAAAAAAACAAATTTGAGAGTTTCTGTGTCTGATCAAACATATCAAATTAAGTTGAGTGTTATAATGAAATAATGGTATAAATCTGTCCTCCTTCCCTTTCAAATGAATTTATTGGACTAGGTGTAGTTTTTAATAAAGAAAGGACATTATTGTAATGTATTGGGCCTTTTACTGGAACTGTTTTCACGTGTCTTTGAATGCTGCTTGAGATTGCTTAATTAGGGTGTCTGTGTAATGGTCGCTGTCTGCCCAGACATGCAGTCTCCAGGACGATCATTTGTTGGCTCTGGGGTGGGAATAGGTTCCTTTAAACCTATTGCCCGCCGCCTAGTGGCCAACTGTATAAGTAGCTGCGTAGAAGCCTCTATTCTCAGTTCTGTTCCTGTTACTACAATAAAGCAATGTTCCTGTTTGAACCCTCTCGTCTCGCCTCCTGCTTCCAAGAAACTCACTACACAATGATTATGATACAGCAATTCTTTCCCTTGAAAAATCTACATTCATAGCTGCATATAAGTCTCTTTTAAAACTTTTTGATGTATCCCACCCATTTTATTTACACATTTGCCTTTCTGTAATGGACTTAGTGGTTTTATAGAGAGCTCAATTTACCATTTGTTCAGAAATATTTCATAAAACAAATAGTAAAGCTTAGGAGTTTGAGAAAATAAGAACTTAGGAATTTGGAAGAATAGATTTTTTTAAAATAAAAAATGCAATTAATCTTAGATAAAATCTTAAACTCTAAAGTAAATGAATGGAAACAAGTTCACCACACGGAAGCCATTCTTTTTCTCTATATTCATCTAAACATTGAAAAGCCTTGGTTGATTGAAGCATTTCTTGATGAAGGAGAAGTCAGCATTGGTCAGACTTATTAACATTTTCTCTGCAGTTTCTCAAGATACTTGTGAGGTTGAGATGCTTATATATTGTGGTTGTGTTAGAACAAAGAGATATGGGCATCAAGGATTGGTAATGTGCAAATGATATAATTCTCTGAATGTTTACAACCAGAATTTGGACGTGGGGATTTCCCAAAATTATTTCTAAATTATTTAACAAAGCCTTAAATAGAAATTGACTCATCAAGAGTAAACATGAAATTATTTGCAATACCTTCCTGATGCAAATATATTCATGTTTCTCTAAAACTTTTTCCTTCAATATTTATTATATAGTATTAACTAGGGCTGAACCCTGAAAATAATAAATAAGTTCTTTAGACCTTGTACAAGTGCTTGGATGAATGGCTGCAAAAATTGATGGAGTTAGCAGAGATTGTTCAACTAACCACTTTGATTAAAGAAAAGAATGCACTCAATTTTCGAATTAATTAATTTATTTTGTTCATCTTTGGAAACTGCTTCTGGACTGTGTACCTGAGGTGGAAAAAAAAAGAAACTTTGATTTTGGATTTTGCTGATTAGATAGGTTTGCTATTATAGAAATGTCTAGTATATTATTATGTAAGAGTAAAAAAAATTGAAGTTTTATATTATTACCTTATTCTACTGTGCCAAAACCAGTTTGAAATTCATGCTTTGCTTTTACCGTTCCCTTTTATCCTATAACTTTTCCTCTTTCCCCTCTCCTTTTTCCTCATTATTCTTTGTACAGTATACCTGTAGTTTTTATGTTTTGATGAACTAATAAAAAAATTTTAATTCCCCCCCCCCCAAAAAAAAGACCTTTGCACAAATGCTTTGGATTTAACACATCTCCTTAGTTTCTCCTATTGAAGTAGCCCTCTTTTTCCAGGCTTCCTCATCAGCCTGACAAACAATTACAACTGCCTTGTGAATTGTGGATGCTTTAATAAACAGCAGGGAGGTGCCGTTATATTAAATCTAAAGTACTTCTTCCACATCCATTTCCAAAAATGCAAAACCCCAATATTAACTAGTTAATGCTCATTGTTAGGAACAAACAACAACCACAACGATGGAGACTCTGATTTAGGACTCTTATGGGGTATGTTGCACCATTCATCCAATTCCTGTGACCAAGCTAGTGGGTAGCTTTCTCCCCAGCTAAAACAAACCTTACTTTTCTCTCCAAATCTTAACAATAGACTAGAGCAAATGGTCCAGGCACATCCAAGGTTTACTAAAACAGAGCTGTCAAACTCCCAGTCACAGATGGAGGTCCACAAGACTCATTTCTTTCCTGTCTGAGAGACAATGCAGAGGTCCCCAACCTTGTGGGCACCAGGGACTGCTTCCATAGAGAGAGGTTTTTTTCATGGACTGTAGGGGGCGTGGTTTTGCATGCTACCTGCATCCTGCGGTTTGGGCTTCATTTGTTTGCATGGACCAGTTTCTGGCATGCCGCAGACCGGTACTGGGCCACAGACCAGGGGTTGGGCACTCCTGGTCTAATGCACGGGTGTCAAACTCGCCGTATCACGTGACATGTCGCAAAGTATCGCAACTTGCATTGCCAGAGCTGGGATGGGCACGGACTCCACATGATGCAACCGGCCCGCGAGCTGACAGTTTGACACCCCTGCTCTAATGGAAGAAAGGGTTATTAGCAAAAGCAGGCAGAGCGAGAATATAAAATAAGTGGCACCAAGTTTTCTGCAATATTAAAAAAAACAACCAACCCCCCCCAACTACTCCTCTCCCCAGCTTCCCACACAGAAATATATTCAATCACATATCACACTGAAAAAGACCACTATTGAATTTAGACAGTAAATTGCACCAGGAACATTTGTGGGTTCATGAATGAGTTACTCACAAGGAGAACAGTCTGAAATGTGTGCCTTCTAATCACTCCTCCTGACTGCAGTGCTATTTGGCATAAGTAGCAAGGGCTGAGGAACCAACCACGTTTTCTGCCATGCCCCATATGCCCCGATAGAACACTGCTCCAGGTAATTGAGAAATACAAAAGAGATAGATGGTCTCCTACATCTATCTACTGAAAGCAGATGCATGAACATGTCCATGATCCAGCAGAGCTCGTCTGCCACCTTGTATTGGGGAACTGTTCACTTTTTGGAGTCTCAGGAATGAAACAGCTTTTAGTCCAAAGAAACAAGCAACATCTTCTAAAGCAGGGGTGTCAAACTCAATTTCATTGAGGGCCGCATCAGCACTGCGGTTGCCCTCAGGGGGCTGGGTGGGTGTGGCCTGGGTGGGTGTGGCCTACTGGGTGGGTGTGGCTAAAGTGCATATGGCCTACTGGGTGGGCATGGCCAGCTCTATATCGTTGGCATCAAGGGTGCCTATGGGGTCCTGGGCAGAAGTGGGACAGATCTGAGGGTCTCTGGCAGGAGGAGGGTCTCTGGGCCAGGGCCAAGGCAGTGGGGACCGTTCCCTCACTGTTTCCAAGATGGCTTCACGGGCCACATGAAACCACTTCGCGGGCCGGATCTGGCCCCCGGGCCTTGTGTTTGACATATCTGTTCTAAAGGATTCTCTATTCCCTGTGCCCGGTCTTGAACCTGAATTGAATAGCCACGCATTAACCCAAGGACAGGTCATTTGTATTCTTCAGATCTGTGAACTGCTGTGTCCACCCCCCCCACCCCCAACTGCCATCCACCCCAATTAACATGATCCATAGCAAGGGATTGAAATAATTATAGTTACAAAGACAACATCATATGGCCTTAACCCTGTTTTAATCACATTTCTTTTGCTTCCCCAAATTTAATCTGAAATATTATAGGGTTTCCTGCTAGAGGGGATTGGACTAGAAGACCTCCAAGGTCCCTTTCAACTCTGTGTTCTGTTATTCTGTTAATCAACCTGTTCTATTTTTGTTTGTCATATGCAGGGGTCAGCAACCTGAAGCAGTGAAAGAGCCACTCGGAACCGGTTCCCTCACAAAAGGAAAAACTGGGAGCCACAAAAAATGTGTGCATATGCGCGTACATGCGTGCATGTGCAGAACAAGGTTTGACTGAAGAGTGGAGCCAAGGTGAGATATGCACCTACCCTGCATATTTGAATTGATTGGTTGAAATTTTTTAGTCCCACTTTTTTGGGGGGGGGACTGGACTGGACATGGCAGAGGACTGGGAGCCGCAGGAGATGGCTGAAAGAGCCGCATGCGGCTCCGGAGCCGCAGGTTACAGACCTGTGGCCATATGCATTCTGAGTAGGGATGGCTGGAGAGCTGCAAAAGGGGAGAAGGTTGGGAAAAGATTCCCATGTAGACAGATTATGGCACATTGTGTTAGGTGGATTTTTTAAGGATATATGACAGAGACCTCAAAGAAATAAATCAGAGATCAAATTACTCATTCAAAGGGTTTGACCATGATTAACTGCAGGGTAATGGGCAATGATTTATTCCTGAGCTTTAAATGCTGCCGGAAACATTTGTAAGAGATACAGTCAATAGATCTATTTATGAAATCATCGGACGTTGAACAGCAACATAACAAAACGGTTGTTACCAAGAATCTATAACCAACGGTGACTATGTTTTTCAGTTTATCCAATATGCTGTATTTTGTAAGAAGTCTAGAAGGAGAAAATACGATCAAATAAATCAAAGCGGAACTTTACCGAAAAGAAATGAGATGAATGGGAAACCAGAAGAGCCCAGGGTGAGGAAGTAGGGGGAAAAATACATTGCTGCTTGGAGAAAAGCAGCAACAAATTACACAAACCGAACAAGAGTTGTTATTTTTTTTCTTACAGACTGGGAATTCTTCTAAATTTCCACTCTTCAGCCATGCTAACTAAATGCTGCTACTCTTCCTTGAAGCCCTGGAGGGTGGTAACACCTTGAAATTAGCTTCCTTACAAACCGTGGAATGTCTTTCTTAGAAAAAAATGAAATGCTTCTTCTTGGAAGATGAAGGAAAAAATTCCATGACATTAAGCATACTTGAAAGAAACCTTTTGAATAAATGACCCAAAGATGGTGGATTATATTAGGCATGAATTACAAGATTATTTTGCCTCAGCCCAGGTGAAATTAACAGATGGCATACATTAAGAAAAAGAGTGTGAAGAAATGACTTAAAGCAAGGCAGTAGGAGATTTTAAAATAAATTTAGCACTCCGGATGGATGGCGATGATGTGAAAAATTATATCCACTGGATAGGGTGCCAAGCTTTTCATTGCTAGCAGATTTCAGCTGTACTGGTTTTTAATTTTGTTTTTAATTGTTGTGAGTTTTGTGTCATGCTTTGTGTTTTGAATTTTGTTTTAATGTCGGCAAACTGTGCTTACATAAGCAGGATGGCGGGTCTATATCAGAATAAATAAATACAATGGGTGTTATTTATTATTGTTAATTTTATAATATGGCCAAAATTAAGAGCAGAAGTGAGGTTCAAAAAAGATAAACCGGAAAGGCATGCTTTAACCATATGAAAAGTGGGACAAATCTTTATTTCCTGTTTCAGCCTATCCTGAAAGCTAACAAAGCAAGAGAGATCCTGTGGCTTAGAGGTGAAAACAACTGCCTAATGTGCAATCAGCCCAGGTTCGAATCTCAGAAGGGTATGGCAGACTGATGAAAACTAATAAGTTTGAAATGCATATCAGTCTCCCTTAATTCTTTGTTAGCAATTTAAAATTTACACACACACACACACACACAGACATATATATATATATATATATATATATATATATATATATATATATATATATATATATATATATATATATATATATATATATATATATATATATATGTTAAATGCTTGTTAACTATTTAGATTACCTTGCTAGGCCCCAAACATGGGACAAATCTTTATTTCCTGTTTCAGCCTAACCGAAGGCCATCGACAGGCAGTAGTCACAACAGTGACAGCTCATATTTGTGTAATTTTTTTTAGATTGCTAACAAAGAATTAAAGGGAGACTGATATGCATTTCAAACTTATTTGTTTTCATCAGTCAGCCATACCCTTCTGAGATTCGAACCTGGGCTGATTGCACATTAGGCAGTTGTTTTTACACATACATACACACATATATAATAAATTTGGATTGCTGACAATTAAAGGGAGACTGATATAGCTATTTCAAGCTTCTTTGCTCTCATCAGTCAGCCACACCCTTCTGAGATTTGAACCTGGGCTGCATTGCATGTTAGGCAGCTGTTTTAACCTCTAGGCCACAGGCTCTTTCTCACTTTGTCAGCTGCATTAGGGAAGGAAGAGACGAGGGGAGGAGATATGTCTTGAGTGGTGTGTGTGTGTATGTATATGTATATATGTATATAATGTGTATGTATATATGTATATAATGTATCTGCTCAAAAAAATAAAGGGAACACTTAAACAACACAATGTACTGTATTTAATAGTAGGATGTCTTATCGTGTGTTCCCTTTATTTTTTTGAGCAGTATATATATATAGTGTATATACACACACACATATATATGTATATGTATATGTATATGCATATGCATATGCATATGCATATGCATATGTATATGTATATGTATATGTATATGTATATGTATATGTATGTCTGTCTATCTATCTATCTATCTATCTATCTATCTATCTATCTATCTATCTATCTATCTATCTATCTATCCAACTTCTGTTAGTAAGCTTATCCTTATCTAATATATTCATCATATGCTAAAGTCTGTACTAAGGGTGTGTTTTGTTCCCTGAGGCAATGACTAAGAGATATCCTGTGATTAGTTTTGGATCTACTCCTTTGATGGCAAAGACTGTGATTTTTGAAACTGAGGGTGAGCACAGGCCTCGGATATTCCAAATACCTATGGAAAACTTTACCACCCTTAGCAACAGGAATAGAATTTAGGATTATATATTACCCAAAGCGCTTTACAACATTCTCTCGGCAGTCTGCAGTGTCAGACTATTGCTCATTTTACTGACCTCAGAATAATGGATGACCAAATCAACCTTGAGCCATATCAGGATTGAACTCCAGGCTGTGGGCAGAGTTTGCCTGTAATACTGTCCTTTAACCACTGTACCACTAGGGATCCCTTAGTTTTTATCTGTTGTGGGAAGCGGGCCTGTCCTTCCATAGACATGTTAAGATAGACTGCAATTCTATGTTCCCAAACCAGCTCCAGAAAGGTGAGAAAGCTATTCCAGAAAACTCATTTCCCACTGAGAGAAGGAAAGAATACTGCTTCTCCCCATACCACATTTTGCCAGTGTCTATAGAATAAATTGTGAGTTCAAATTCTTTAGGAGCTCTGTTCATTTTTTGGAGCCCGAGCTTCAAATGGACTAATTTCTTTGTTCCTGTCTTGTTTTATTTCTATTTCTACCCTTCCTTTTCACTCTTTGTGTTTTTTAACATTTATTTCAAATAAAATGTCATATTGAAATAAAGAAATATATTTAATTACCTTCCAGAGGGTGACAGGTGTTTAGGAAAAGCAACTCAGAAACTTCAAAAAGGTGCTGAACGGGGTTTTCTTACTTTTTTTTCAGCAGCTTGGGAGAATGTGCTACTGTTAAGGTTCAGAAGAACTTTCTAGTACACTAAAGGTATTTTATTTGTTTTACTGTATTCCTACAGGGATCCATAGGAAAGAAGTATTTGTTGTGTATTCAGCAAGTACATATTTGACTTTCTTTTCTGCTGTTCATATAGATTTTTTTTTCCTTTTCACTTTTTAGACAATATTATGTTTGCATTTGGTTTAGTAGTTTAACCGGAGTACAGATGTCCATGCCCCATAATTTACTGCTTCTTTCTAGACCAGCTGCTTCTACAGTTCAATCTTTCTTAGCTGGGGAATTTTAACCACCTCTGCTGACTTCTCAACTTGTCAAAACGTTCAGCTGTTAACGCTGAAAAAGAAAAGCAAAGAGGAAAAAAAATGGCCCATTTTTGCAAAAGGGAAACTATGGTTTTAAGAATGCTAGAAGAATCTCCAAGGATCCCCTAAATACATACATCAGGACATTTCTTTGCGGCTGGTGTGCCTTACTTGAAAGAGGACCAATCTGCATTTGAAAAAGACCATCTCTCCCCAGTTACATCATCCTGCTCCATTAGATTTTGCAGAGAAGGAACGTTAGGGGTACCATTGACTAGGGACATATTTCTGTTGGGTCTCAGGAAATACGCCTCCTCTGCTGTGGCACCTGCCTTATGGAATGTCTTTCCCTCTGAAATTAGATTGGACCCATCCATTTTGATTTTTCAAGAGGCATGGAGTTTCCAGGGAACTGAGATTTGTCCTTATGGCTCCGTTTGCTGAAGAGTCATATTGATCCTCCTGTCATCACCCAGGGTTAGTGTTTTTATTTGTATGATATACATTACTGTGGTTTTTAGTTTGTTATCTGTTTTATATTGACTGCTTTATTTATTGTTATGCACCTCCCAGAGTCTCTTATGGGGAGGTGGGTGGTTATATGTATTTGATAACTACCGGTAATTAACTAACTAACTAGCCAGCTAGCTAACTGAAAGTGCAGAGGCAACCACAATTATCCTTGAACACCCCAACAAATGTTGTGTGTTTCTGCTAAAAATGCTCATAGTGCCATCTGGTCTTGATTTATTCACTTTTTCTTTTAGTAACTTCTAGGTTGGATTATTGCAATGTGGCCTACCATTGGAAAAAGGCCTTATTTGTTCTAAATACAGCTGCCAAATTCTAGTAAAGAGAGAATGGGTAATGATATTCTATCTATTCTGAAAGAGCTCCATGGGCTCCCTGATGGTTTTTAGATTCAATTCAAACATCTGGCGCCTCCCTGGATGGCTTAAGACCCCATATTTGGTTCAACCTTTTTATTTTATTTTATTTTATTTTATTTATTATTTTATTTTATTATTTTATTTTTATTTATACAACTGTCCATCTTACAGATGAGACAGTGGGTGGAGTATAATAAAACAATCAGGTAAAACAAATATAAAACAATTCAGTATACATCTGTTTGAACAATTTAAAACAATCCAGACCCAAGTATAAATAGGACAGCAGGAAAATGGACCACTATCCTACACACAGATTAACCACCTTGTGGGCTCCCTATTTCTACTTCATTCCCGCCTTGGATAAGAAGAGTTGATTAGGGGATTTCCACTTTTAGGCTGAAGCTGAGGTTCTGCTCAGAATCTGCTCAGATTCTGATCATGATCTCTATGATAGCCATGGTTCTGTTACTGGACCAAAATCTAAGGTAGTAACATATGGTTGATTAGTTTGCCCTAGTTCAAGAGGTAGATGGTCTGGACATTGCAGGAAAGTTAAAGTTAACTCTGAGTCATAGACAGACTTCAAATTTTGATCTTTTAGCATCATGCCTTTCTTCAGGGAAGAGGAACCTATTAAAATTGTCTACTTTTTAAAACAAATGCAGTCTGATTAATTTCTGAATGTTGGGGGGGGGGACTTCCAGAACCCAGGGCTGGTGAATCTGCTAGTGATCTATGGAAAGAGGAAACAAAATGGACCATTGATCTAGTTGTCATAAATGCCTTTCTAGAATTGTAGAGGTAGGAGATGCTAGAGAACAAATGGCATAAGATTCATCAAGAGCCTGATCAGACATGCCCTAGGGCAGTGGTCCCCAGCCTTTGTGTCTTGGCGGCTGAGCTGGGGGGCAGAAAGGAAATGGACCACTGCTCACGCAAGTTGAGTTGCATGCGCACTTCGGCCAGCAACGTATATGGCCCAATTCCATATAGGCCACGGCTCAATAGTGGGCTGGGTATCAGGGGTTGGGACCCCTCCCTGCCTTAGGGCATAGAATAATTCCTATTGTAGGACAATGAAGGCTGCAAAGAATACTTACTTTTCATTCTCCGTTGCAGCTTCAGGTTGTTGTCCAATGGCATAACAGGAACAAAAGACCAGGACCACATGTGAAGCTCCAATTAAACTGATTTACTACTAATCATGCCTATGCACAGGAAGCTATTCAACTAATGGTTAGCACTTTCTTGGCACTAAATAAGGGCCAACGGTATTTAAGAGGGATTGGACTCAGTCTGTTTGTGGCTACGTAGAGACTCTAGGCTGATTCCTCTTTTGACTCCAACCCGGGTTCTGCCATTCCTTCTCCTACATGGAGGTCTTTAGGATGGCGAAGGGGTTTTTTACCCTTAGCTGCAGCTCTGGTTGGCTACAGAAGTCTTGCTGCTTGTATTGAGAGCCATTGGCAGCTGCCTGGCAGCAGGTCTTTTTTCTGGTGTCCCTGCTCCCCTCACCCAAGAAATTCAGGAAACACCTGTTTTAATCGCTTCCAGGCACCAGTTGAAAACTCACTTCCAGGTCTTCCTGATTGGAATGTTGGAAAAATGTCCTTCCCCTCTTCTTTTTCCAGAATTTGCTTTAGGGAACATTTTATACCGCATTCTGTTTTGCATTGTTTTAGTGTTTTGTTGTACAATGCATTTTATTGCTATTTTATTGGGAATGGCTTCAAGATGCTTCAGCACAGAAAACAAAATTTAAAAAAAAATACTGGATGTTATTAAGAAATTTAGAAGGATCAGAAATATTCTATTTAAAAAACAGAGCACCACGACTTGAAAATCTCACTTGTACAACTTCACCTCTAGCCCCCACTGTCTCATCTCTATTGGTAATTGGACTAGACCTTCTGAATAAATCTTAGTTAACTAGCCAGCTTGTCTGGGATATCTTCCAATCTATGTGCTAACATGAACCTGTTCTTTCTACTTAAGTTTTGTAAGTTATGTTCTAAGCCAGGCTGCATAAATGGTTGAGTTTTAACCACGTCTAGAAGGAAGAGGAATCCTTTTGTTTTACTCAAAGGAAAATTGAGAGCACACATAAAATTATCTTCCTCTTCTTTCCCCAGAGGAAAGGAAAACACTGACATAGACTCTAAATTTCTTTCCTTAGATAGCCTGCTCAAAGAGCATCTCTTTTGCCCAACATGAATTGGTTATATGCTCAAAAAAAGTTGATCTTGTTTATAAAGTAAATGTATAAAGCAATTTGTTTCATTTCAGAAGACAGCAGCAGTGCAATTTCATGCATATCTACTCTGAAGTAAGTCCCACTATAATCAGTATGACGAAAAAATGTATGTATGTTGTAAACATAAAGAACTGGAATTATTCTTTGCTGTCTCCATCTCCCTCTCTCCCTGCATATATGTATGATGAAAATCAATAGCCTACAAATGGGGCAATTCCAGCCAATACAACCATATTCAGACATAAAGGTAAAAAGGTAAAGGTTCCCCCGCACATGCGTGCTAGTCATTTCCGACTCTAGGGGCCGGTGCTCATCTCCGTTTCAAAGCCAAAGAGCCAGCGCTTGTCCGAGGACGTCTCTGTGGTCATGTGGCCGGCATGACTAGACGCCAAAGGCGCACGGAACGCTGTTACCTTCCCACCGTAGTGGTCCCTATTTTTCTACTTGCATTTTTACGTGCTTTCGAACTGCTAGGTTGGCAGAAGCTGGGACGAGTAACAGGCACTCACTCTGTTATGTGGCACTCGGGATTCGACCCGCCAAACTGCCAACCTTCTGATCGACAAGCTCAGCGTCCTAACCCACTGAGCCACCGCATCCCTTATATTCAGACATAGAAAGCACTATTTGGTGTTTCTGCTATTCATATTCACATTTGCCTTCACATGAAGAAAAGAGACGGCAGGCAGGCAGGCAGGCAGGAAGGAAGGAAGGAAAGAAGGAAGGAAGACTACATATACAAAGTATTAGAAATGGGAAATAAAGTGTCAGTATGCTCAACATTAAAGCTAGTATCCTAAACAACAAATGTTAAGGGACCTATAGTCTCCAGCTGTTGCTCAATTACTACCAGCTATTAAAGGGGAATGAGTTGAGCTACAGGCCATGGGGGGGGGGGGAGAATCATACATTTTCATACATGCTAGATATATACTTTAGTTACTTAGTTGACTAAAATCAATGAAATTAGCTTCAGAACATGTTTAGGTTTGTAGTGTAAATACATTTCTTAAAACTGCCAAGTCATGTTGATAGCCAGTGATATAAAAAGTCTAATAAATAAGCAGGCAAATGGGTTTTTTTTTGTAATTTCCAGGATTTTTCTTTGATCTTAAATGTCCATCAATCTCTTGTTTGCTTGTTTATAGATTGAAAGGAAAATATTGTGCCACATTTATTTGGGACTAAGACTCATTGAAGTCAGTGGGAATTGTTCCCAAACAAAGAGCTCAAATTTCATGTCTCTTTTTCTGACAGACAAACATGAGACTTGCTGGAGATTTTTTAAAAAAGCAAATCAGCTGCCTCTTAATTTATTTTCAACACAGCCATGAAATAAACAGCTATCTGTTTGACAGAATAGCAGAGGGGAAAAAAATCTTAATCCCGTTTTCTTAATCAAAACTACATTTCTTTCCCCTCATCATCACAAGTTGGTTTCTGCCAACTCATCTGTTTTTCTGAAGATTATTTTTCTGTACCTGCACTTATATCACGCCTCTTCTTCAAAGCCTCAGGGCAATGCAGGCTTATACATCTTGATGTTACCTTTACAAGAATTCTGTGAGGTAGGTCAGGATGAAAGATAGTGACTGGTTTTTAGTCACCCAGTAAAATTCATGGGTGATGATTTAAAGCTGTGTTTCCCAACCAATCCAATATGCTAATCTCTATTCTGGCACATTTCTTGCTCATTTGAGGAAAGGAATGTTGGAAAACTCAAGAGAAGGATGGGTAGTAGAGAAATTGCTGTAGTGGAACCCAGCACAGGACTGGTTTTCCCACAGGCAGGAAGGAATTTACATGTTATGTAACAGACTATCAGGGTCATCCTGACCTATCCAATTTATTGCTGTTGGCTGCATAACAAAGGATGCACTGGTATTTTCACTCTTACTGTGGAGAGGTTGTCATGAACCAGGGTTGCTCCTGGTGAAAGGAGAAATTGAGATCAAATAGATTGCACAGGAAGAAAAGCTAATACTGCCTGCCCACCACATTCTCTCCCTTACTCCAATAATACTACAACTTCAACTAGATTTTCTGGGGTTGCTCTGAAACCGAGGATAGAGGATCATAATATGGATTTCTAGCAACTTCTACCAACCATGCTACAGTCAGCCATTTGAGTTTTTTCACCAGCCCAGCAAACAAGGATATGCAAACCCACTCCAAATATCTCAAGACATGAAGAAATCGTTCCCCCCCCCATTTTGCACCCCTCCAGGATGGTATAAAACAGGGGTCTTCAAACTTGGCCCTTTTATGACTTGTGGACTTCAACTCCCAGAATTCCTCAGCCAAGCATGCTGGCTGAGGAATTCTGGGAATTGAAGTCCACAAGTCATAAAAGGGTCAAGACCCCTGGTATAAGGACTTCTGCCTTTGGCAGAGGTTGGACTAGAAGACCTCCATGGTTCCTTCCAACCATAAGATTCTATGATTCTATGAACTTTTTCAATGCAGTGCTTAAAAATGTAAAGTCTTCAAATTAAGTTTGACTCCTTGTGACTTCAGCTGCAGAGTTTCCTTGCTCCAATACAGAAGTTATTCATTATATTTTTTTCTTTCAGGACTTTTTTTTAAAAAATTCCTACTCTAACCATGGGACATCCTGTGGGTTTCCTGTCTGAGAGCCAGCCAATTCAATCCTGCTTAGGTTGTCAATATCAGTCAAAATGAACTAGGTTCAAAACGGCTCCTGCAGTAAACCAAAATTTGTCCCAATGATGAAACCTGAGTTATAACATTGATCAATTTGCTCCATCTATGATATTATGTTCTTATATGTATTGTCATGACACAGGCACAAAAAGATGCAGAGATGCCTTTGTGACAAAGTAAGGTATAGTTTGTAATTTGTCCTAGCTTTCTACCCTTCCCATGGATATTTATATAGCTGCTGTCATGTGGCTGGAGGCTCACTAATAAACATTGGCTTTTTGAACTTGCAATTGAACATCAAATTGACCCTTAATTTGTAATTGTGAGACCAACCAATTGCCTTTGCTCATTTACAACCTGGAAGAGATCAGGTGCATTTTGCCTACTCTTCATGAATAGATCAAAGATGGACTTTCTCATTCCCCCACCCCCCAGATTTTAAGACATTCAAAAGTCAGCAGTATAGGATTTACAGAATCCAGTTGTATGTGTGCTGTTGATACCATGTTCCCCCCGAAAATAAAACTGGGTCTTATTTTTTCCCCCTCCAAAAGAGACACCAGGTCTTATTTTCGGGGTGTGTGTGTCTTTTATACTCACCTCCGACACCGACAGCACCACCCAGCCACTTCTTTGGCAGCCGAAGGAGCAGCTTCATTCTGCAGCTGCATTCTGGCCTGCATTTTGCAGTCAGGCCTTTCCGGAAGGCCTCTGAAGCTGTGTACTGAACTATGGATTGAATCCATAGCTTGGTTCTCGACTGCAGTAGCCTTCCAGAAAGGCCTGTGTCTGAGAAATGCAGGCCTGGCTGCAGAGGATGCCACAGAAGAAGTGGGCCAGCAAGGAGAGGCCTGGCTGCAAGGTAAGTGGGTGCGGGGCACATGGGGCAGCTCCATCCCCCCTACCCCCGCTCTAGCTTGATTTTTAAGTGTGTGCCTTGCCCCAAAACTAGGTCTTAATTTGGGGTAGAGCTTATATTAGGCCTACCCCAAAACTGAAGCTAGGGCTTATTTTGGGGGTAGGCCTTACTTTTGGAGAAATAGAGTAATAGGACTCAGAAAGCTTCTATAGTGTCTCGATAAATTGATTCCTATCTAAAATCTTTTCTCTTTCAGTTCTTTTTCCATAGGAGATGCTACGGATTTCATTCATAAAGCTCAATTTCTCCTCTTTAGGAATATAGATAAATTAGCAGTTCTTGACATACATTCTTTGTATACCAGGATACCCTCAAGTATAGTTTTGGAAATGAGGGTTTTAAAATACCCTGCAACTCATTTTTGTCATCATTAACAAACACAGTGGTATTCAAAAATTATCTTTGCTTTGAAAATAAGTACTGGCAAATCAAAGGTGTTGCCATGGATCCTGACCTAGCCAATTTATTTATGGGATTTTTTTAGAAAAAAAAGGGGGAAAACATGTATCTCCCATCACGATTCGTACCAAATACATTGTGGAAGGTGATGGAGATATACTGATGGTGCTTTTGCTACTGAAAAAAAAAACTATTGTGAAACTTTAAAAGGATTTTATACCTGGTTGAACGATTAGATTACCAATATAGTTTGATATGTAATATGAGAAACAGATTAGTTTTTTTGGACTTAAGAGGATTTAAATAAAGCAATTCTCCTAATCAAGTCTGGAATAATTTACTATTAGGACAATTTCTAAGAGTTAAATGTAATTGCTTTTTGGAAGCAGGTTTTCAATTCATATCCAAGGTTTTAAATAAACAATGGTTGAGGAGAAGATTTGAATGTCATTGGTGAATACCAATGTCAGGAATTTTCAGAGAAGATCCCAGGAAGAACTCTTATATATGGTAGTCCTTCAGATTTGGAGAAGACATGTTTTTTGTGCAGTTCATCTTTGGACATAGAGGTGGCTCTGCAGTCCCAGTCTGGAAGTGTAGAGTCTAGCACAATGGGAGCATCAAAAGTCCATTGTCGTAGCTCTGTGGGTGTCATTCTGTGATGCCATTCATGGTTTTCTATCAATTTTTTGTCTTCAAAGTCAGGGGAAAACTCATACCACTGGGATTGCCAATGGGTTCTAATAGCAGCTGCAGCTTCCTGTTCCCTTGGCTGGATATCACAGTGTAATAGTGTAGGGTTTCTTTCCCAGAGTTTTTGTAGGGCTTGTGTGGTTGATTTCAAGGTCTTTTTCCAGACTCCAGTACACTATAGAGCAACTGGTGAGGCATATGGCAGTCATCCATTCTGATGACATGTCCCATCCATCTCATCTGGTCTCTGATAATCAGGGATTCTGTGCTGCTGGATTCCGTGCAGTCCAAGACCTCCAGGTTGGAAACACAGTCTTGCCAATAAATGCCAAGGTTGTGCAGAAAGCATGCATTTGAAATTTCTCCAGTTGTTTGATTTGCCTTTGGAATGGAGTCTAGAACTCATATAGTTGGAGAGGGATAAATACTCTGTAGACTTTCAGCTTTTTGGAAATATGGATGTTGTGTTGATTGAGCAGACTAGTACACAACTGCCCTAGTGCCAGGCTGGCCAGGCTGATCCCAGAGTCAATTTCTTTTTCTAAAGATCTTCAAATTGCTTGAGATGATCTTTGAAGCTGTTTACATTTGATTGCAGGGGTCATCATCAGTGATTTTTGGTTCTACACACTTGCTATTTGGCACATGCTGGTAAAGTACTTCAGCCTTGTTCAGGCTGATAATCGGGCCAAAGAGCTTAGTGGCATATGAGAATTTTTCAGCATTGGTTGGGGATCACTGCCCTTATGCACCAGGAGTGCACAGTCATCAGCAAAGATGGTTCCTTGAATAACTGCATGTTTATATGGGGGCACCATCCCTGAACTTAAGAAGTGAAGGTCAAAGACAACCATCCAATCAGTTTCTGATGTTCACTCATGTTTTCAGACACTGGACAGCATGTGACCACATGCAAGTGAAGAACAGATTGAATAGAGTGAGGCTAGCACACAACCCTGTGTTACCCATTGCAAATGGCAAATGCATCTGATGTATCACTGTTGTAAACAACCTGTCCTGTCATTATGTCATGGAGTAGTTGAATCAACTTCACAAATTTCTTTGGGCAATCATAACATCTCCAGAAACCTTCCCTCTTTCCAGTGTCAAATGCCTCAGATCAATGGAGACAGAGTAAAGAGGCTTGTTCTGCTCAATGTGCTTCTCCTGGACTTGCCTCATGGCAAATATCATATCTGCAGAATTCCACTCTGGCTGAAAGCCACACTGCGCCTCTGGGAGGTTTCTTTCTGAGAGAGTGACAAGTCTGTTCAGGAGAATGCAGGTAAAGATCTTGCCTATGGTGGACAAACAGTAAGATACCTCTGTAGTTTCTGCAGTCTGATTTGCTTCCCTTGTTTTTATAGAGTCATAATGGGGCATCACCAAAGTCATCAGGCATCTCCCCTATGGACAAAATATCTTCCAAGATGTTTTGAAATAACAGCAAGGCATTTGGGTCTAGTGCTTTGTAGATCTCAGGTAGAATGCTATCCTGCCCTATTGCTTTATTTGAACTTAGCTGCAAGATCACTTTCCTGATCTCATCAGTAGAAGGAGACAGGACTTAGGCATTTAATATGGCAGCTGAGGAATCTGCTGTAAGACATCATCATCAGCTGAGGATAGCCTATTGAGTAAGTTAGAAAAATGTTCAACCCAGTGTTTTTTCAGTCTTTTCAGGTCTTTGATCAGCCTCAACCCATAAAATGACAGTAAAGGGGAACTTCCTGATTAGAAGGAGCATAAACAGACTTCATGATGCTGAAGAACTCTCTGGTTATAGCCATGTCTGCATAGCATTCCACCTGCTCAGCTTTTCTCTGCCGCCACTCATCCAGCCTTTCTCACAGTTCCAGATGTACTTTGGACTTGTTTTTCTTTGAGACGGATGATGGATCATTCTGACAGCCTGAATAATCTTTGTTCTTGGCCTGTAGGGCTGTCGAGGTGGTCTGGTGGTTTTCATCAAACCAGTTTTGATGTGCCTGAGTTTTCAATTCAAGCACAGTTTTTGCTATCTGTGATGGCATCTTTAAACCACATCCACTTTTCAGAACAGGTTCTTACAAGTGATAAATCACTGGGGAATTTTCATTAAGTATATCATGGAAATGTTGGTCTCCATCATGTGGTCTGCCGATATTGAACGACTCTGATAGCCCTTAGTTACTTACTTACTATGTAAAAGGGTTATGCTTGGCTTGAGGATCGACCAGACCAGCCTGTGATCTGTGCAGCATTTAGCACTTTGATTACGTGTCTTTAGTGAAAGGTCTCAGATTTGGACCATGTTTAATTTGGGGACTCCTGAACTTTGGGAATTATGTTACTAGTCCTGATTCCTTAGTCTCTTTACTTCATAAGTTGGTTTCAAAATGGTGCTGTAAATTATGACTGAAAATGACTGTCTGTAACCACAGAGATGTAAAGAGAAACAAAAGTGCATGCCATCTCAGACCCATATCCTTATTAAGTTTTAGAGAAGGGCTCATCTTCTTTCTTTACATCTCATAATAGCATATGGGCTAGATCAAGGGTGTTAAACTGCTGGCCTGCGGGCCGGATGAGTCATGCGGAAGCCGTGCCCACCCCAGCTCCGGCAAGGGGAAAAAAGTCGTGATATGTCATGTGACGTGGTGAGTTTGACACCCCTGGGCTAGATTATTGATTTATACTGGGCAGGCCAGTTTTTCCTGACTAGAGACCATTTTTTAAAAAAATAAAAATAAAAATTGGAAAGCATTACAGAACTGCAATTGGGAACTGTTTGGATTTTGAGAGATTTTGTGTGTACCTGCTTGGCTTTTTCCAATGGGCTAATCCATTTCCAACAAAAATCAAGTAGGAAATTGTACCTTGGCATTGCAATTTCTAATGACGGTTAGAAAAAAAAAGTCAGAACTACAGGTTTCTTGACCTCTGACTTGTGTCTTAATCAGCTGTGTGCAATTTCTGCATCCCAAATTGTGAAATGATTTCAGTTGCAAGATGTTTTGTTGATTCTATTTTTGAATCCATATGTATGAACAGATTATAAAACAGATCAAAATGACAAGAATCGGGGTTGGAAAACAAGAATAAATTGAAATACTCCAAAATATACAGCTTCTTCCTCTCTCCTTCCTTTGTGAATCCAGCCATTTTGTGTGCCATCCATCCCATTGTATGTCTGTCACCATAAATATTTGGTAACAATTAAGTGAATCTATTCCTCCCCCTCCCAACTGACAAAAGTTTTCTGAAGGCTTGGCCGCTGGTATTTCTTCTCCTCCAGCTGATCTTGTTTAGCACTTCCAGCTGTATACTGTGCTCTAACCAGTCCAGCTGGTGCAGTCAGTTCAGTCATTTGTCCTAGGAAAATGTGCCTGGCTAGCAGTTGGGTTTCATCAAACAAAAGATAAACTGATGTTGGGGCTCAGAGAAAAAAAGAGTCGCCCAATTTGCCACGAGGAATGTACACACAAGATTTCACGCTTTTTTTTTTCCAAAAAGAAAACAAGCATGTTTTAATTTTCAAATTTATGAGCTACAGTTTTTCTGTTCTCCTATTTAAAAATGACCGGCATTCATTTGGCATTGCCAATTTCTTCTTCTTAGTGAAAATATGTGACACCTTAATTTTTTAACAATGTTCAAATCGAGAAAAGTGTAGGAAAAAAGGTAGCAGAGTTAATTTTGATACTGTACATATAGTGGAGCCTGGTTCTTTACGTTTTGCAGGAGATAAAAGCTTAGTTGTTTTGGGTAGTATTCCTCTAGTTTTCCAAGAGGCTTTATTAAATTGCTCTCTGAAATGGCACTTTTGGTGCAGCTCATGAGTAAATACTGAATTCATCCACATGAATTATGATTAAAATCTTCTTTATTGCTCTGAAAGATAGTTCAGAAGAAGCTGCCTCAGGTTGTGAGAACTCCTTTTGGAAGGCATCTGGAATGTTCTACCAAGAGTTAGGAAATAATTTACCACAGAGCTAGTCTGGAGGGAAGGTACTAAAAGGCTGTTTCAGTCTACCCAGATGTTACACGGAATATTTATTATGACAGTATGTAAGGTGCAGCATGTGAAATTAACTGGTGAACACTGAGAGTCACCACAAGGATAGGCCCCTGCATTTATTTTTAAATGTCCTAAATGTATCTGTGTGTACATGCTTAGAATTCATGAAATAAGATGAACTTTGATTTTAGCATTCATATGTGAATATTAGTATTCATCAATTAATGTACATTCAGGAGTGTTTTTCTTCCTATGAGAGGTTACTTAAGTGCCTAAGGAAAAGACTGAGAAAATCAAGGGCCAAAAGAAGGTGAGAACTGTACAGTTCAAGAAAATGAAGTAAAATGAATACATTATTGCTTCTGTTTAAAATACACCTCCGTGGATAGGCTGTTATCTTTCAGTAATAGCCATGGAACTCTCAATTATACTCTTGACAGATAAAATCTGTTTTTTGTTACATTTGACTCCAGCAGCCCACAATATGACGGAATTCTCTAGGGGGCTAATGAATACACTATAAAACTCATGTCAGCCTTTCTGTATGAACTATAATCGGATATCAACGCATCATTGGGAGCAATGCTTCTTTGGCAAAGGGAGATATTTAACCATTCATTCAGCAACACAGTTTTGACATGTGCATTAAAGCAACTAAGGGAATAATGACAACATAAAATTATGGTGATATGCAAGGGAATCATGATAGTACAAAAATGGTCATTCTTTTTTCCCCCTTGCTTATTGATTCCCTGTTTGCAATACAATTAAGATTTGAACTCAAAACCAAGATAGATTCAGAAAATGCACACATATTATAGAAACCTCTGTACAGATAGAAGTAATTATTTAGAAATGCTAACATACAGTGCTAGAAGGGCAGGTCATGTGCCAAAAATTGGATTTTCTGTCTTACTCAACAGAACTCTATATAAGCACCAGAGATCCCTAGGCTAAGGAGACTAACGCTTCTGACAGCATTTCAAGAAAATATGGATTATTGTTATATTAACAAGCTTTGGCCTCTATTTTTTCTATCAGGACACTTTTGAGGAATAAATTGAAAGCTTTTATTTCAGTTTTCAATTCCCTGTAGTTTAGCTCTCTATCTATTTTAGACAAACTCTAATTTGTCTTTATGTTTTGCTGAAACAGGACATGTCATCTTAGTTTACTATATGGGTTGTTTCAGTAACCATGATTAATATTTACACCATTTTGGATTCTA
Organism: Vipera ursinii; assembly: GCF_947247035.1. NCBI lineage: Eukaryota > Metazoa > Chordata > Lepidosauria > Squamata > Viperidae > Vipera > Vipera ursinii. Next base: position 163,468,815 of record NC_139512.1, read on the forward strand.
GTATAGTGCTAAACTGTAAAAACTTCAAATACATCTTTTGATTTTTCTCCTGAGGAGGTGTCAGTACCACTTCTAGAAATCAACTTCATAGGCACACTAAAATTAATTATATTGAAATTGGCTATAAAACCAGAAACAAACAATTTTGATTGTACTGCGTTTGTATTCCAGTGAATCAGTGAGGTGTCTGCCTGAGTCACTTCTAAATGTTATTTTGTTGGTCTGGATTTTTTTTAAAAAATGTTTCAGATTCTTTTGCCTCTGTAACAGTTCTTGCATATATCCATCAAAGTTATGTTCCTTCTCTTTACTGGAGAGCAGGGTTAAGTGCAAATTTTTGCATAATGCATAAATAATCTATTAGTATTAATATTGGAATAGTGACACTCAGATTCATGGAAAAAATGGCAGACAATTGCAACCATAACTGCTGGGAGTTACCTGGCTGGTAATGTGACCTGTTTCTCTTACTCTTCCCCACTGAAATTAAATCAGACCCTATCTTATTAAGACTTAGGAATTCATTCAAAAGGAAATCCTTATGAGGGTGTTTTTTTTAAAGCTACCCAGCAGGGTCTGTTTAAAAAAGTCAAAACAGCAGCTATGAAATGGGTGGAGCTTCAGTTGTACCATTGTAGCTACCATCTTGTGGTGTTTTTTTTTTAAAAAAAACCCATATTTTGCAGACGCTCCTAATGTTCCTCTTTTCTTTTCAGCCCTTATCTGTTGGTTGTTTCTTGGATTTTCATTTTACTGGTTTTAACCTTGTAACAGTTGCTGACTTGAAAGAACATACAATAATAAGATTGGAAGGGAATAATTGTACCATGGATGTTTTACTAATACAGGTAATCTTCAACTTACAACAGTTCATTTAGTGACTGTTCAAAGTTACAATGGCACTGAAAAAAGTGACTTATGACCATTTTGTTTCACACAACCATTACAGCATCCCCATGATCACATGATCAAAATTCAGACGCTTTGCAACTGGTTCATATTTATGACGATTGCAGTGCCCCAGGGTCATATGATCACCTTTCACGATCTTCTGACAAGCCAAGTCAATGGGGAAACCAGATTTACTTAACAACTGCAGTCATTGACTGATTTTTGGCTCAGTTGTGGTCGTACGTTCGAGGACTACCTGTATTAGGATTGTAACCTTAGAACCTGCATGGAAAAGAAAAATGAACACCCCCCCCCCCCAAACTAGAAATAAATACTCTGCAGCAGGCACAGGAGACGTTATTTTCCTGTCACAACAGACTCAAACCCTTTTCTCTGTGAGTCATTGAAAAATAATAAAATAACTAAAAGCATTTGGCAAGCCCCCTATAGTTCAAACATGGCTGTATAATAACAAAAACCTTAATTTCACTAAAAGGTTTAAGCAGACAAATTCGTGATGCAGCTGCTAAATGCCACAAGAGGGCAGAAGAATTGCTTGCCAAATATCTCTCTTTCCATTCTAACTAGAAGCATTTTCTGGAAGGGAGAGGGGGCGTGGGGAAGAAGGCGGGATCCATGGTGACTTCCTATGATGGAATGTACTAGGCCAGATTCCCAGAAGGGAGGGCGTGCATTCCAGAGGAATAAGAGACAGCTCAGTCCAACTATTTTGTGTGAGAGAAAGAGGGTGAGGACAGACTCTCCCTAATAGTTCTCAAAAGTATATAGTAGATGCAGACAGTAGGATGCTTCAGCTTGGGAAGATTCTGTCTATAGGTGTGGAAACAATAACTCAGCTTGGAAGAATCGCCATATGACATTCTTGGTTTTGGGCTTGACACGTCCTAATTTCACCCGTGCATGGCAGTATGGCTTCAGAGAACTAACCAAGGAATTGAGAACTCAAAACATCCATGAAAATTGAAGGAATACCAATTTTTAAAATTTCCATGAGCTGGGAAAAGAGATTGATTAAGAAAGGAAATAGCTCCCGCAGGTTTTGCAGTGTCCATGCTAAATGACATTTAGAAACTTGTACCTATGTGACAACCCTGGGATTTGGTCATGGATTCATATCTGTTTTCACTCCCAGCAACAACAGGATTTTTAGGACTGTTTTGAAAGTTATTTGCACTGCTCATGAAGATCCATGGACATTCCAGATGTTCCTGTGTTTTAATTCTAGCATTACTCTTAATTGCTGAATATCTAAATACTTTCTTTCCTTCAGCCACATTTGGAGGTCCACAGAGAATTACTGTGAGGAGGAGCTCAGTTTGAATTTTTTAACATATAAAGGATCTGCCCTATCTCTCAGTTTTCCACATAGATTATATGTAATGTTGGATTATTTGAATTCTGAATGCTTTTTAAAAGGAGTATTCCCTTACGACACACAAGAATTTATCTGGAAGATAATAACATGCAATTGTGATTTATGTAAATCATTTTTGTTTTGACTTAATAAGGGCTCCTGAAACAGTTGACATAATAGAAGAAAACAAAACGAAGTCTAGAATAGCAAAAGAGGAAAGCATGCAGAGCAAATCTTTTGGAGATCTTTCTAACCCCGGGATCAATCTCTTCACCATATTTGTGTGCATGTGTGCACAACAGTCCTGCAGTAACCATTAAGCAAAATAAGTATTTGCTGATGCATCAAGAGGCACCACAAAGTTTTTCCCCTCCAACTATTATGCTCTTAACATTTTCACTGCCACATTTATATCTAGTAATTTTTTTTTGTAATTGTATTTGCTTTGTTCAACTTTAATCTACATTGTTAAAAAAGTTTTGTTGCGTAGTGGGTCCGACGCAAGGAAGAGACGCCAGCTGGAGTACGTGTTCAGCTCTTTATTGGAAGGGGGTAGCGTACTGAGGGATGAGGGTTACCTGGCCTCCTTAAATACCTGGCCAGGTAAGCGGACAGCCAATGGGGTTGGCCCTAGGTTTCCCGCCAAAACTGGGTTTCCCGCCAAAACCGTTCAGGCCAACGCCCCCTGGTGGCTGTTGCTATGCAGGTGCCTGCATACATAACAAATTTCATCGGCATGGTGAGTGAATAAAATTTAAAATTTTGTGAAGGTTTTAGTTTGACAGATATCACATTTTAGAATTTTGCTTCCACTGATGGGCGCCATTTGTTGGGCTGTGCTTTGAACGTTGGTTGGCCTTAATCTGGCACTGGTGGACAGGAACCAATTTTTTCGTTGCAATCCCTAGTCTAAATCGGCCCATTTATAACTTGATTTTTCTTCCTTCAGCTTCTGCCTCCTCCTCTCCCCTCCCTCCACCAGATTTAGTCTCTTCTGCTCTCTTTTTCAGGCATAATTGTGCTGCTAGAGTTGACAGTCCCTTTACATAATTTCCTCCCAAAATCGTGTGGTGTTTTGACAAGAATAAAATTAGTTCATACTAGTGGGGCTAAAAATGGCAATGTCGCTATGCATAATAGCATAACAAAATACAAAGCTAAAAGGTTCAGATCAATAATACAGTAATGGTATAATCTTCCACTGCCTTACCTGTATTTAAGTCTGTTTGAATCAGTGGAGTGCAGTTTTAAATCAACACACTTAGGATATCCTTGCAATTCACGCTGGCCAACAGGCAGATAGACCTACAGTAATTGCTTTCCCATATTCTACTGCTTAAAAGCACAGCACCAAACAGCAACAGACGAAAACTAGTCCTTTAACTGACAACCAAAGGAGCCTTTAAAAACCTTCACTCATAAAAACCTGTACAAACAAAACTGTTTATCTAAGTCCTATTAGGAATTGGCATTAGGGCAGTTCTCATAAAGAAAGTCTGAGCGCAAAATTAAACCCCAGGTCAGTCTTCCAAAGGTTTTCACAGGATGGGTCAAATGAGAAAATCAGCCTTGCGATGTTTAAATTCTGGCCATTTTGAAAGTGTGTCCTGACCTTGCATGTAACTGTGAATGGGGAGGAGCTTGCCTCATGACAGCAGTCTCCCACCCTGCAGTCTTAGGTTCTCAGCAAGCAAAGTTCTTGGGTGTGCATATGTGAAATATAATTAGGATGAGTGCTAGAGAGGGTCCAGATTACCAGAACTAGTAGCCCCTATGAGGGGGATGGGGAACTATGGCCCTTTTATGACTTGTGGACTTCAACTCCCAGAATTCCTCAGCCAACCAACCTCACCTCTGCCCTATGAGAGTAGAAACTCCAAAGGTACATTGGAATGATTCCTATAGGAATCAATTCCTTTCAAATATTCTGGCCAATAGCTATTCAGGCCAAAAAATAAAATAAAAAAATAAAATAAAATGATGCCAGTGCAGGTGACATAAGACTGAAATAAAAAGTATATGTGAAATAGCTGCCTGCCACTCTTTATCAATGGCAATTTTTAAGAGCAGCTCTAGCTAATCAGGAGATGTATCATTGTGCCAGATCTACCTTTTCACAATTTTATTTATGGGACCATCTTGCTTTTTCTGTACACCTGCAGGGTAAACATAAGGACCTGCAGCTCCCAGTGGGTATGCTTTGAAACACATTTTTTAAAAAGTCTTTATTGCTGGATTCTTATTACTTAGATTGTACTGGAGAATCCAGTGACATGTGTTCCTCCTTCATCTGTTCATAGCAAATTGAGTTATTGATTCTTTTAGGGGACCTTAAGGGGTATTGAATTAATGGCACAATATTGCCATGCTTGTCTTGTTCTGTTTATCAAAGGCTTGATTAATCAAATCTTTGCAATACTTACAAGGGTCTTTTAAAAAAAGTGATGCTTGGAATGACTGGGTGTATTAGATCAAAAGGCATTTGACTGAAGACAGTCGGCAGACAGACAGCTGAATACTCAGTTGCTTTTAAAAGTGATTACTTGGAATTCAGAGTATATCAATATCTAGACTGGCACTCCAAAATTCTGAATAAACCTGTGTTTAAATAATAATTGGAGGCAACCTGGAGCACATGAGCATCACCAATTGATTCAATTTTGGTGGGGAAGTGCAACTATAATTTCAAACGGTAATCAAGTTGAGGCTTTTGTGTCACAATGGAAAGAAAGCCTTAAAGTGCCTGAATCCACAACAAATGACCTGTTCTACTATCCTAATCTGCTGCACAAAAGAAATACTTTGGGTGACCTAATTAATGTTCTCCATTTATACCTCAAGACCCAGATGGAAAGGATTCCATTCCAACCAACATTCACTAATCACTGGAGTTATTTCCGCCCCTTGAAGGCAGCTATATGGCTTTTACAAAACAATATAAAGCAGCACATCTTTAAAGTGAACTCCTTGTAATTCAACTAAATCCACCTTGGTTTGGGATCTTCTGTAGTTTATTGTGTTTTGTCTATTTGAGCTAGGAACAGGGACACACTTCTTTATAATATATCTTTCTAATTAGCTGCCAGCTTTAAAGATCACTTTATTTAGGTTTACTGTCTACTTTCTCCAGGAGAAATTGCATAACTGTTCTCTTTCATTTGTTTGTGCTAGAAGTGAAGAAGTGGGTTTAAATCAAGTTACTCACACATTTCTCTTCAGTAAAGCATAAAAGAGAAATTTATTTACTAGGTAAAATATAAGACTGCAATAGCAAAGAGATAAAGAGAATATATGCGAAACCTCTGCCTAGTTTGATTCCTGTGGGAATGGAACTAAACCAGCTGTTTTTAAAGGGAAATTATGGTGTCTCCAACTTGAACAAAGACTTTGTTCCAATGATGAAGGAATACTTGAAACATTAACCCATATTTTGCTGTCTTGCTCTTATGATAAAAATGCTCAGCTAAAAACTCCCCATCTAGTCAGATTAATAGACCACTTGGATCCGTTGTATTTACAGTTTTGGTTGTCTGTTCAAGATGGCATAATGGTCTGGTGATGAAGATGCTCACCTCCCACTGGGAAGGTTGAGAATTCAATTCTACCCGTAGGTAGCGGCCAGTGCTTTTTTTGTAAAAGAAAAAGGTGCCGGAACTCACACACATCATACAACCCGCCTTGCCTACCCTACAAGGTTCCATCCAAAAAAGGTGCTGGAACTCCATTCTGAGCGTTCTATGAGAAAAAAAGCCCTGGTAGCGGCAGATGTTTCTCTCCTAGGTGCAAAGAAAGAATATCTGCTACAAACTCCACATAGGCATCAGGAAGAGCATATGGCCAGTGAATGCTCAACTCCATCCAGTCTCCATCCAGACTCTACCCCAATAGGGACTACAAGCTCATAAAAATGGAGTTTTTGATTTTTCTGTTTGGCATGATTTCATTTCTGCAAACTTGACTTAAGTTTTGTTTTGTGCTTGAAAAGTATGCAATGCTTTGACCACATCCATTTTATAATTCTTTAGTTTTGTCATGGTTTTTAATTGCTTTCTCAACATTGGTTTTCTTTCTGTATTTGAATCAGTCAAAGATTACAAAAATGTTTACCCCATCTAGTAGTGGGGGTTGAAAATATACCATACTTTGTAGAGTTATCGGAGGGAAAGTGGGTGAAAAATTGGGGGGGGGGGGAATAACCTTGGGAGGGAAAAAGATTGTGTGTTTTTCAGATTAAGGCACTTTTTAGGGGGAATATCTGTGATTTCATTGATGTTCAATAGTTTAAAGCAGTAATGTTTGGCAGTCACTCCTATTGCTTAGGAAGAGAAATGACATAGCTGCAAAGATCAGCTTGGCTCTGTTATTGAAATGGATACAGGGAGTACGGAGTCTGGTCAAAAGAATCACAATGGTGTTTATGAGCATGCCATTAACGTTCTTTATGTGTGCAGGTACTATAAGATTACAAATTACACACACAAATGGGTAGGGCTTGGATTGCATTGTCAGAACCACCATCTTGATGTTGTTAACAGCCCTGAATGCACCCAAATTCTAGAATGTGTTCTGCACTCCATTCTTGGACAAAGATTTATTTATTTATTTATTTTATTTTATTAGACTTATATACCACCCTTCTCCCATATGACTCAGGGCGGTTCACAAGGTTTTTTAAAAACAATACAGCAAATTGCAAAAATTAAAAACAATTAAAATGATTACATTAACCTTGAAATAAAAACCCCAATTTCAATTAAAATACAATTAAAACCCCAGTTAATACTCTCAGTCCAGGCCAGAGAGCTCAAAGAGCCAGGTCTTCAGGTCCCGGCGAAATGAACGAAGGTCAGGGGAAGTCATAAGTTCTACAGGCAGCTGGTTCCAAAGGGCCGGTGCACCCACAGAGAAGGCCCTCCCCCTGGGTATTGTCCACCGGCAATCTTTTACCGGCGGTACCCTGAGAAGACCCTCCCTGTGGGAGCGCACAGGACGAAGGGAGCTTGATGCAGGCAGCAGGTGTTCCCTCAGATATCCCGGACCCAAGCCATTTAGGGCTTTATAGGTCATCACCAGCACAAAGATGTGTATATGCCTTCACATTTGGCATCGTGGTGAATCTGAAGGCACAGACTTCAAATTTGTTCAGGTGGCTCTCAAAAGTGGCATGGGAAGGGAAGTGTTGGACATTAGAGAATTTTTATACTGGTGGATATATTTGTATTTCCATATTAATTTGTTTGCTATTTAACAGGTTACGTATACATGCTATTGCACATATATGATCCTAAATTTAAATAAATTCAACAGCCGTCTTCATCAAAAGATTTTGCTTTCTATTCCATTCAAATGCCTCTTCAGCTTTTCAGAAGTTAATTCAGTTGCAGTAAACAGGATAATGACAACTGGTAAATTAGGATTTATAGCCTGATATCAAATCAAATAATAATTTAAAAACCCCATCAATATGAGATATATGGAAACTGAATCCTCATCCTGGCATATTAATTTAATTTCCTATACCTTATGCAAGGTGATCAAAATCTCATTCATTCATTCATTCATTCATTCATTCATTCATTCATTCATTCACATAATTTCCATAGCTGCCCATCTCAGCCAAGTGACTTTGGAGGGGGGGTTACAATTCCAAATCTGTAAAATAATTAAAACAATAATATAATACTAATAATACAAATAATACTAACATTAATACTACTAATAATAATAATGTCCAAAAATAAATGCATACAGTAGCTGAGATAGTAAGAACTAAAATAAAGACAAGAAAAGGGGCCCTTAACTTATTCTGAACTCCAGGCCCAGGTTCACAGCCAAGTTGCAAAGCCATTTATAAAAGGCCAAGCTGGTTGGGCTCATTCTAATCTCTGAGGGGGGAGATTGTTCCACAGACTGGGGCTACAGCAGAGAAGGAACATCTTCTGATTCCTGCCAGTCGATGTTCTTTGGCTGATGGGATCTGCAGCATGCCCAATCTGCTGGATCGAATTGCACAGATGGATAGAGACTCTTGAAAAATGACAATCGTTCAGGTAACCTAATCCCAACAGAAGCATGCCAATCCCCTGAGTTTCTCTTCAATAATTGTGCTCTGACAGAGCCAAACCAATCAGTTCATGGGAATTACTCCGATATACCCTTAACTAATAACCTCGGGGTGGAGGGGGGCAGGAGGAGAGGAGATGGGCTGATAAAAAAAACACCTCAAGACAGCTTGGCATTCATGTGATTGAATCTCTGCCCCTTTTTAGGCATCTTGTGCATGCAATGCACATAAACAGAGGTGGGATTTTGAATGTGGAGTGATGGCCAGTCGGATGGCATGTCCCCATTATTAAGGTATCCAAAGTGGTACTTTTCTATATTTCCATGTCTTCATACCATATCTGGTCTCTCTTTCTAAACTACCTGGCTCCTTTAAACCATACTTTCTCCTGCTCTTTCAAACTGGGATTTAACATCCTGGCTTGCAAGACAACAAGTGATTGCAGCTTTCCTTTTACTTTCATCACAGTGTCCCCGTCCCCCCCACCCAGTTTCTTAGAAAATTGCCTCAGGATCAATCCCCCTCATCTTTGCAATCTTTTGAAGCATCATTTGTGAAAAAAAAGAGTGGATTGTCCAGGCAGAAAGAGATTGTGCCTTGAACATTGAGAGCCTCCGAGACAAAGATATAAATGGCATAATCTGGTGCCTCTGATCCACCCAACTCCATATTGTACATAAATAAGCAGTCTTGTATTTGGACCTGTATATGGACTAGAACTCCTATAAGTCTGAACACTTGGGAAATGGTTAAACTTAGAGCAGGTTCAATCACGCCCACCCCCAAGTCTGTTAGCAGGAATAGGTGTGAGGAGAGATGAACTCTTGCCCAAGGTCACCAGATTGAACAAACTTCAGTGAAACAGAAAATAGCACCTGGCAATCTACAAAAGAAAAGGAAATTGAGCTTTTAGTGCTGAACTAGGTAAAGCCTCTTAATATAGGAATGGGAAAGTGTAGCTGAACTGATAATTCTAAGAGCTAAGAAAACCAGATGTATAAATTCATGATTCTCTGTCCTCTTAGCAAAATGGAGAGTCCCTTTGCAAATCCAGTCCTTTGTGTGCCAGGGGACAAACAGTGAGCAGCTGACAGAACAATTATAAAATTACTTAGCTGCAATTTAACCCTTACTTTGCAGGCTGCCCTGGAATGACCCCTTACCCCTGCTTTCCAACATAACAAGCCTGAAACATTTTTTTTTTTAAAAAAACCCTTCAAGTCATTGTTCGACACCCAAGTTTTCCCAGGCATTTTATGTCCTACTAAACTCTCAAAATAAAATTCAGAGCCATAATGAAAATGCGCAATTAAGCAGAATAATTAAAATACATGCTGATATAAACAATAAGAGGGGAGAGCACTAAAAGAGAGCAGCCAGAGTAATTAAACGGTTTCTGAGCAGCATCTTTATCAAAATAAGTGTGTGCATTGATTAACTGCTTGAGGTAATAGGAACATCTTTGCTTGGTGCAAATTGAAAAAAAATGGTTTCAGAAATTGTTGACTGGGGAGGCCTTTGGGAAGGAGAAATGGGGCTACCACTGATAAGGCCTGTTGCCAAATAGCTGCTTGTTATCATCTTTGCCTGGCAGGCACCCAGAGCAGAAACACTGAAGATCTTTAAGTTAGACTGCTGGAAGGAGAGACGAAGATGGCAGGTACTATCTACTACTCAATACATTAATCCTCCTTTCGGCGTCACATCATTTACTTTCTAAATGCATGTTCCACTCTGCTGAATGTTCAGGCAGGCCTATCTGGCCTATTTGTAGAACACAATGTCGTTGATTCCTGGTCAGTGCTGACTAACAGCAGCTTCCGTGAGGCATTGTCCCTTGCTCCATCTGGAAAGGTCACGGATGCCATGATCTCCATCAGTTTGCTCTGTGAAAAAAGCCAATTAGTAATTTTCGGAAGGGAGACAACAATTAGTTTCTTTCTAATTCATAAAAGAAGCATTTTGTTGGGTGAGAAAATACGTATCTGAGTCAATCCCCCTTCTAAACTGTAGAAACAAGGAAACAAAAAGTATCTCTTCAATTATCCATTGCTTGGGACAAATAATAAGGACGGTCAATTTTAGAAATGGAAGTTCATTTTGGAAGTTACCCAGCTGCTGTTCATGAAAGTTACACTTCATGGAATACAGACAAAGAAAATAGATTATGTAATGTATTGGGCTTGTTTTACTCAAACTGTTCCACGTGTCTTTGAATGCTGTTTGAGATTGCTTAATCAGGGAGTCTGTGTAATGGTCGCAGGCTGCCCAGACATGCAGTCTCCAGGATGACCGTTGGTTGGCTCTGGGGCGGGAATAGGTTCCTTCAAACCTATTGGCTGCCACCTAGTGGCCAGCTGTATAAATAGCTGCATAGAAGCCTTGGTAACTAGTTCAGTTCCTGTTATCCAATAAAGCAATGTTCCTGTTTGAACTCTCTCGTCTCGCCTCCTGCTTGCAAGAAACCCGGTACACCACAGATTACACTTTCATTCTCTTTCTAAATGCTAAATGGGACCTTAAAAGGGGCCTTCTCTGTGGTGGTTCCCTCCCTTTGGAGCATCATTCCTCCAGGGGCCTTGAAGACACGGTTTGATCAGCAAGCTTGGGGACCTCATTTGGAGCCAATCACATGACTTATCTGAATGTGTTGTCCATCACCAGGAGTGGGTGGGTGGGAGAGTTAAAGTGTGGTATTTAATGTTGCACACTGCCCAGAGTCATTGTTTGTGAGTTAGCTATATAAATCTGTTTAATAACTAAATAAAAAACAAACTGCTGGGCCTGCTCAGAGCTGAATAGATTTAGTGGAAATAAATTGTTCTTCAGTTTTTGCTCATTTTCACGCATGGGGCTGATATGAAGTACATTGATCTTGGACTTACCATCACTTCAAGATCAGTTTGCACCATTTTACAGAAAATTTAAAGCTCAAGACTTCTTCATTTATTATTAAGCAAGAAAGTTCCATTGCGTTTACAGGATTTCTGAATAAATAAATACAGAATTGTGCTGCAAGGGCATAGTCTGAGTTATGTACTTCCAAAATCTATTAATTTCACTGGCAGTGTTAAAATGTAACCATTAAAATTGAGAAACATAAGAATAGGGTTGTACAGTGATTTCAGCAGTTCAAAGCTAAAAAGGTGCTTTAATGCATTTTAGGGTGCCCAGGGAAAATCTGTTTGCAAGTGCTTCAATCAAACATATATTTTCCTGAAAATGTGGTATAGGTCATTCCTTGACTTATGGCTGTATCAGAGGCCAGAATTACAGTAGTTAAGTTGTGCCATTTGTTAATGATCATGTATGTCATCATGTGACCATGACCAATTTTATGAACTTTTTGTGGCAGTTAAAGAAACCCATTGTCCTAAGTAGGTAATTTTTGCCAGAAACTTGAAAACTGATTTCTGGGGGGGAAAAAAGATGTGTGTGTGTGTGTGTGGGGGGTTAAATCACATTCACATAACCATGGACTCTGCAAATGGCCAAAAATGGCCTGTTCCATTCTTGCAATTTTTTAGTTGTCTCTGGATGTGCTAGAGTTCTACTCTAATGTTGAGCTGGAAATTATGGGAAATAATGTCCGATACATCGGGAGGGCACCAGGTCAGAAAAGACTGGCCTAGATTTTTAAGACATCTTATGAAGTGTTGGAAAAAGTATGCTTAAACATGCAATGTATGAATTTGATGCCAGTTAACTGTTTATAAATGCTGGAGTGAGGACGATTTCTGGATGTATGTATGGGGGTGGAGAGTCTGGGCCCTTTACTTAATCATGTGCAAATACTTTTTCAGTGCAACTTAGAATGCAAATTGCTTAGTTCAGTCAAACTATAAGAAGGCATGGTTAACAGAACAGAACAGAACAGAACAGAACAGAACAGCTTTATTGGCCAAGTGTGATTAGACACACAAGGAATTTGTCTCTCCTGCAGCCACTAAATCATGTTGGCTGAGGAATTTGGGAAGTTGAAGTCCACACATCTTAAAGTTGCCAAGTTTGACAAACATTGCACTAGATCATCTCAGCAGCACAGGTCACATTGCAGATATTTTAAAGAACATTCAACTCCTGTCACTGATGATAGATGGAATATTTTCATGGGGAAAACTGAGAACATCCCCATAATGGCTGGTGCAGTTGGGTACAGCTGTTTAGTTAGGGTAGCTTCCAGGAATTCCAGTATGTAGCAAAGCAACTGGTTTCTTAAAAAAAATGTAATTGAGCCTCCAGGACTTATAAGGTGCTAATTATAGGTCTTTTTAAAAAACCATGTAGCAATTAATTAATTCCATTAGATCACTGCTGAACACAGAAGCAGTTTTTCATTTAAATGGCAAGAAAGATACCAGGTGAGTCAGAGCGATACTAGAAATTTAGAAAATTGTATGACAAAAGGTACCAATTACAACCCAAATATAGCTCTGTGGGGGAGGGGGGATAAGGGTAGAGGTGGGGATTAAAAATATTTTTTAAAAATATTTATTTTAAACAGAAAAACTTACTGAATCCCATCAACTCTATATGTACATACACTGCTGCATCTTTTTAAATCATGCCTTCTAAATTTCAGATAAATTCTGGAAGATCTGTTCTTAATTTCTATAAAATCTGGTGTTTGGCCTCAAAGCACATTATGAGAAGTTTGCACGATATCCTATGAGAATAGGCACTCATATTGTAGAGAATTTTAGTATTCTTTCTGTTGCCATTTGTTTTTTTTTGGGGGGGGGGATGTTTCATTGTTTTCATCTAATTTATCAACTACTGTGCTTGTCACTGACTTAGAAGCCATTTAAAAAGGAAGAAAAAATACAGTATGGGGCTAGTTTATTTTCCATGCCTATTAACCATGGCATTTAACTTCCATGTCTAGAAACTCCACATCTTTAATTATCCGATTCTGGAGGAAAATGATAGGGAAGTATGATTATGGAAATAGAATATTATTTTGGAAGTCAAATTGTTTGCCTTATACAGCAAGATAATTCTTAAGAGTCCAGTTAGAAAGGCCTTCAAACAGCTTCAATTAAGCAAGCATGTGTTTTAATTTTAGACATCTGTGAATGATTCTTACATGTATGAGTAGTTGGGCAGCACAAATCTGTATGAGATGGCAAGAAAAAGTTAACATCTTCTATCTTTCTATTGCCATCTGGATTTATCCACTCCATTAGACTTATACTTGCTACATACAATAGGGTGTGATAATTTATATTTATTTATGGTAGCTTTATGCCTGCCTTCTCCAAGTCACCCTTGCTGGCTGGGAACTGAAATCCCGATTCATCTGGAGGGCGCCAGGTTAAAGAAGGCAGCAAAAACCTTTCCTGCTGCCTCCAGAAGTCTGATTTTGGTTTCCTCCTGCAACTGGGTTTATCTGAGTTTTAATTCTGAAGTGTGGTGGACACTTTGACAGGGTACAATGAAGAAACGAAGAGTGAGCTGCCTTTTGTCAGCCTAAAATACTCTCTCAGATTTCTGTTTTATAGAATAACAATAATTAGGCTGAGGCTTGTCCCCGAAAACCAGCAATTTTAAATAGTAGTGGCTCCCAACTATGACAGCTACTACAGACATATATTTTTAAAAGCCTGAGTCTTTCCTATACTTGCCCTTTTTCTCTTCCCCCAAGAAGCTAGAGGGATCAAGTTAATCGTGAACGTAAACCCGTGGCTTCAATTTACTTTCCAAATCTGGGTGCTTGGGTATCGCTGGTCCTAGATATTGCACAGTGCTGCTTGTTATGCTGCTCTGACCTTACTATTGGAACCTGTTATTACACTGACAGCAAATTACTTGTTCTTACCACATTGTTAAAATAAACACAGCACAGTTCTGAAAGCTAAAAGCACCACACATGGAAGATCAGATGGCATCCCTAGCAGTTAAAAAAGGAAATTACTTGCAAGTGGCATACAGTTGCTGAAGGAAAGTTCTGCTTATGATGCTGCGATGTTGCATCCATCCATATGTAAGGAAGTGCACATCTGCATACTGATCCACATGTATATATCTAACTTGCATGGTATCTGGATCACATTGAGATCCTATCTTCTATCTAACACAAAGATAATGGTAATTATAAATGGCAATTATTTGTAGGATTGCCATCAATAATATTCACTTATTCATAATTTTTGTAACCTGCCCCAATGGTCAGGCTCCAGACAGTGTATAAGAAGCACAGTATCAGTGACAATATTAAGCAATAGGTGGAAACTAATCAAGGGGAGAACCAACCTAGAACTAAGAAGAAATTTAGAACAAAACTTAGAACAATTAATTAGTGGAACGACTTGCCTCCAGAGGTTATGGGTGCTCCAACACTGAAGGTTTTTAAGAAGCGATTGGACAACATTTGGTCTGAAATGGTAGTGCAACCAATCAAACCATGATGTGGAAGCACTCTGTCTTTGTGACCTTAATAGATTTTTTTTCCCTGAAAGAAAAAAGCCAGCACAATACTGTCCCCAAATAATATTATTCTATGGATGAGTCAGAATAATCATACTAAACAAGAATCAGCTGGAAGTACTCTCATTCTTTGCTAATCACAAAACAAATTTGCAGAGGAATAAGGGCTTAGACCAGATAGGTAGAGCTATCCTTATGAATCAAAATTCAGACACTTGTCAACTGAGTCATGTTTATGATGGTTGCAGTATTCCAAGGTCATGTGATTCCTTTTTGCAACCTTCTGACAAGCAAAGTCAATGGGGAAGCCAGATTCACTTAACATAACAACCGCAGTGATCCACTTAACAACTGTGGCAAGAAAGGTTGTAAAATGGAGCAAAACTCATTTAACAAATGTCTCACTTAGCAAAGAAATTGTGGTCGTAAATTGAGGACTACCTGTAGTGCCTTTCCCCTCCCCTTTTATGATTGTCAGTTCAATTCAATTTAGTCAGATGAGAATGGATTAAGAAGAAAGACTATATTCTGAGCAAGCGGATATACACCATCTTAATTCCCCATATTCTTCAGCTTCCAAGTATTTTTGTTGTTGTTGAAATAATAGAGTTTCACAAATTTTTAAGACATTATCTATAAGAAGAGATTGGAAAGTTCTAGAAAGTACTACAGAAAGGAAGAAGAAAACACCTGGGATAATTAGTTTCTTTTTTTAAAAAAAATGTGATAATCAAAGTATAGAGGCTTCAAGGAACACTAAAGGTCATATGCACATTTATCTGGGAAGAATTTTTGAACCCAATTTGTGCAAAAAGGGGCTCAAAAAACTTTACTTAGTGCTGAACATCATCCTTTCAGATGTGACCATCCATCAAAATGACTTACATAATGTTATGTATGCAGGCACCTGCATAGCAACAGCCACTAGGGGGCGTTGGCCTGAACGGTTTTGGCGGGAAACCCAGTTTCAGCGGGAAACCTAGGGCCAACCCCATTGGCTGTCCGCTTACCTGGCTAGGTATTTAAGGAGGCCAGGTAACCCTCATTCCTCAGTACGCACCCCCCCCAATAAAGAGCTGAACACGTACTCCGGCTGGCGTCTCTTCCTTGCGTTGGACCCACTACATTGCACATAATATTATCCCAAAATCATATTTTGAGTAGGCTGATGGTGTGCAAAACCCAAAAAGTATTCAGAAAACACTGAAGTCTTGAGCCAGTGAGGAGAACAAGAGATAGTTTAGTAGCATTCTATGAGTATAATTTTTGGTATGAGGCATTGCCCCCCTCTGGATTTGGTTGATCATGAAACTAGTTTTATGATGGGAACGTAGAATGAGGGCCCCACAAAGGAGTTAAGAGACGATGGACCACATCCTGCAAATACATCTGCCTTATGGTTGCTGAAGTGCTTTGTTTGGAACTTACATTTTCTCCCTCTAATGTTATGCTGAAAGGAGAAGGCAGCAAAGAGAAGATTGAATGGATTGCGTAGCCAATCACACACAGGGCAGCACCGTCTGACAGTGACTTGCAACAGAGTTGATAGAGGTGGGGTAGGAATTGGCAGTTGTGAGGATGGTGTGATTTTTTTTCCTGCCAGTTCTTTGACTCGGCCACGGGGAATAGCCCAAAGATGGGGGAAAGACTGATGTGTGAATTCAACAGGCTGGGTCACACAAGTTGTTGAGACAAGTAAGAAAGAGCCATGAAGTCCATTAAGCTAGGAAAAGGAGGAAGAGAGGAAGAAGAGACAGATGTGAAACAAATGATGGGAAAAGGTGAAGAAGATTCCACTAAATGCAGCAAGAGATCACAATAAGCCGCCTGGAAATTCTGTCTAAATAGGCACATAGATGAGAGGGAACAATTCCATTTCAATATTCTGCCCACTGCTTAATGCTCACCAGGCTGGGGATATAAAAACATGTTACTTTCAGACCCTCATTTCACCATCCTTAACATTTGATTGTTCTAAGCTACAATTATCACCAAAGAAGAAGGTGACAAAGACTACTGCATTGAAACAAAAATGAATCCTTGTTAAATTCATATTGTCCGAGTGTGCAAAAGAGAACAAATTAATCTTAAAATTATAATGTCCCCATGTGATCAGTCACCCAGCATTTCTCTTGGGCATCCCAAAGGTCAAAGAATATTAATCTTTGTTCATCTTTGCTCTCATTTTATTTTCTTAGAGGCTGGCAGCTGATGGCTTGAAAAAATAAAATAAACCTGCAGTCGCAATCTCTTGTGATGAGAGGTAGAATGAGATTTTTTTTTTAAATGGTGAAATTGTCACCTGCTTTTGTCTGGTGGGTAAAGATTTAATGTGAGACAACACTCAGAATAGGCTGCTAGACATGGCATCTCTCCTTCTAATCACAAACTCAGGCATCAGTGCCAAAAGCATTATAGCCACAAGACAGCACCAGAAAGCCCAGAATGAAAAGAGATGTGCAAAAGTCCAACTAATGTGCTTAAATCAAACCATCATAAAAGCCTTAAATGTATAGCAACTCTTGGGGGAGGGGAGGGGAGGGAGGTGGGGGAGGGAGGGAGGGAGGGAGAGAGAGAGAAAGAGAGAAAGAGAAAAGACCAAGGTGAAAGGCATAGTTGAGACATCTTGCATGGTAGGAGTGGGTGAAAAGATGGACTGGAGCATTTCTTTAAGAGGGAGGGTTTGAGGAACCATTTTGTTGCATGTCTTTTTTTTTAACAAAATTCAATTTAATCGAGCTTTATCCAGAAATTAATATGAAAGTTTTGATCAAACTACTGTGTGTTCAGACAAGTATATTGTACAGTGCTGTCGTACAAACTAAACATCACTGTTGAAGTTTTTAGGCAACTGTTCTCCAGGTGATATTTATATGGAGAGGGTGAAAAAAGGTAAGAAGATGTCTGCAATGGAAGCTCCACCCCCTTTTATGTAGATCACAAAAGGACAGGTCTTCAGTGATATGGTTATGACCACCGTCTCAACTTTTTTGACTATTTCAGCCCCTTTTTGGGGCACTGCCAGCAAAGGCAAGGAGCTAAACAGGTGTGTGGATGTGAGATGTCCAGAAAAGATGACCCTGACCTGGCCTTGTGAGGCTTTTCACACACACACACGCATACACGGACGCACACATGCCCTATTAATACAAAGAGAAGCTAACAGATTAAGCACAGAATTTTTCTTTGGAATTATTCAAAATAGATGAGGTATCAACTGCAGATTATTTACCGGCTGTTAAATTGGGATGCAAACAACCACCTTTTAAAAATCAGCCCTAACTTGAATTATACTTGCAAACGAAAAGATGAAATCAGTATTTTCTTTCATTAACTATATAAAGTAAAGATATGATCCCAAATAGATTTACATTAATATAAATCTTATTGAAGCCAGTTTGGTGTAATGGTTTAAGGCACCAGGCTAGAAACCAGGAGATTTTGAATTCTAGTTCTGCCTTAGGCATGAAGCCAGCTGGGTGAATCCCCGCCATAGGAAGCAGGTGAGGGTAAACCACTTCCAAACTAATTGACAAGAAAGCTACAGGGATTTCTCTGGGTAGTGACCAGGACTCAAGACTGACTTGAAAGCAAAACAATTCTTCGTTAACATAAAGTGGGGTTGTTACTCTGGAAAAAAACTGAAGGTAAAGGTTTTCCTTGCCCAATAATGTCTGACTCTAGAGCAGGGGTGTCAAACTCAATTTCATTGAGGGCCGCATCAGCATTGGGGTTGCCCTCAGGGGGCCGGGTGGGTGTGGCCTACTGGGTGGGCATGGCTAGAGTGCGTATGGCCTACTTGGTGGGCGTGGCCAGCTCTACATTGTTCGCATCAAGGGTGCCTATGGGGGCCCGGGCAGGAGTGGGACAGATCTGAGGGTCTCTGGGCCAGGGCCAAGGCAGTGGGGGCTGTTCCCTCACTGTTTCCAGGATGGCTTCGCGGGCCGCATGAAACCACTTCACGGGCCGGATCTGGCCCCCGGGCCTTGTGTTTGACATGTCTGCTCTAGAGGATTTTGCTTATCTCTGTTTCCTAGCTGAGGAAGCTAGCATTGTCTGAAGATGCTTTTGTGGTCATATGGCTGGCAGGACTATATGCTGAGGCACATGGAACACTTTTAGTTTCCCACTGGTACCTATTTATCTACTTGCATTTGCATGCTTTCAAACTGCCAGACTGGCATGAGCTGGGGCAAGAATGGGAGCTCAACCCATCTTGCAGTGCTTGGGTCTCGAACTGCCAACTTTTTGGTTGACAAGCCCGGTGTCTTAACCACTAGGGCTACTGTGCCCCCATAAACAGATACATATGGGTTACTTATGGGAACATCTGCTGCCGGCATCAACTTCCCTTCGTCCAGTGCGCTCCCACAGAGAGGGCCTCCTTAGGGTGCCGTCGGTGAAAGAGTGTCGACTGGCAGCCCCCAGGGGGAGGGTGTTCTCTGTGGGCGCGCCAGACCTGTGGAACCGTTTACCGGTGGAGCTCTGGACGGCTCCCAACCTTCGCTCCTTCCAACGTGACCTAAAAACATATTTATTTGAACAAGCCGGCCTGGTCTGATGGGTTTAGGGGTATTTTAACGTTTTGTAATTTATTAAACTGGGCTATTGTATTTAATATTTTTTTTAATTTTTATATATTGTATTTTATTGTATTGCCCTGTACACCGCCCTGAGTCCTTCGGGAGAAGGGCGGTATAAAAATTAAATTAAATTAAATAAATAAATAAATAAATAAACATTAAAAATCATATTTGCTTTAAGATCCATCTTTGCAGAGTACCTTGCAGAATTTGTAATACTTTTGCCAGCCCACTCCTAAAGGGAACAGAATGCCAAAGCTGAAGATCTGCAAAGAATCTGGTCCTCTAAAAATATAGTGAAAAGTTCTGTTTTCATCCCTGGCTCACAGTTGGTTAGTCATGTGGTTTCAAGCATCAAAGAGAAACGAGACTGGGCTTTTAATCAGAAAAAATAGATGCAAGAGAAATTATACAAGAAGAAATATTCTGGATGCAAAACTCTGCTCTTTCTGGGTGGACCCCAGAGTGGTTCAAAAAAGTCAAGATGGCAGCCATGTGCATATGCAAAAAAGGGGCTGGGTTTCATTTGTGCTGCCACAACTGCTATCTTAGATGCTGCTTCAGTGGCACCAACTGTAGAATTCTGCTGAGGAGAAACCAGTATGGGACTGGTCAACTTGCTCATTAGATGTCCTCAGGGAATACAAACATTGAATTTTGCACAGGCACTTTGGCTCAATCTTCTCTCAACACTGACTAATAACACTCTTTATTTTCAAGCAGGCAAACTTCCCAAGTCCTCTATGGATCTTTTATGTGGGAAGCTTAAGTATGATCCTGAACTACTATATTTGAATTTGGGGCATTGATTCTTCCCTTCTTTGCTTTAGAGCAGTTGGGGAATTTAGGTGCTGGTGGCGGGATTCTGGGCATTGAAGTCCATTGAAATTGCTGAGGTTGAGGAAGTTGCTTTAGAGCAGGGGTGTCAAACTGCCAGCATGTGGGCTGGATGCATCATGGCAAAACCGCACTCACCTCATTGCCAGCAATGGAAAAAAAGTCGAGATATGTCATGACACATCACGTGACATTGTGAGTTTGACACCCCTGCTTTAGAGCATCCAACAGCCCCTGTTCTGCCATTCTTGCTTCTAGATGAACACAAAAAGTGTTGTATCTCGTTTCTAGGTTCCACAGAGCCTTTCCGTTCTAAAATTCAGCTTGATCCATCAAGCTCCTCTTTTCAATAATGAAATGGGTCATGTAGTGATTGTTACAACTGCCTTGGGATCTCACAGGCTGTAAAATAGTGTTGCCTGTTGTCTTCAGATTGTCTGCAACACTGCTCTACTCTCAGTTCCCCTGCGCAGACATGTGAAAAGAGATTTTAAAATATTGGAATGAGGAAAATCATTTTGCAGCCACACGTAACAGCTTGCTGCTGAGGACAAAGACAATTCTCAACAGGCAGAACTTTTATTTGTGAAGAAATGTATTCTAATTCTCAAATTCCTTCCCTAAACAGCACTTAACAAAATCTACTTACTCACTCATTCCATACATGTCAGATCTGTTTTTCACATTTCTATATAAATTTATTCTCTGAACACAGGTTTTAGAATAGTACCTAACACTGGCCCCTCCTGCTAGGTATCAATACTGTGAGGAAAACCTGTTTAAAATAGTGTTTATGCCAAGGCATAGTACCTCAGATTACCACTGACTGTATCAAGGTGTTCAAGAACAGTCAGTCAACAAGCTTTCAGTCCTCCTGGTTACAGAATAATTTGATACCGTGCTAGGAAATAGAGACAGACAACATTTCAAGATCTTCCTTCTGTGTTTTCACTGAACTGGTCAGTTCAGAGTTGGCAGAAAATTATACCTGCATGAAATTAGCTGTGCTCATTCTTGCCCTCTTGTTGCCTCTTTTAATTGAAGTCAACTGATTTCCATCCACATTAATGGATGACAAAGACCAAGAGATGGTATATATCATGTTAATGACCTTGGCTAGGCTTGGCAAAGGATATGAACCCAATATTAACTCTTAGAGTACATGTCTCATTACAAGCTTATGGTAAGGTGAAGGCAATGTCATATGGCTGTGTCAAAATAAATAAATAAATCCCAACGTAGGTTTGTGCCATATCTATGCTTAGAAAATTTGATAAAATTTATTTTTGAAGCATCTATGCATTGCTTCAAGAAATTAGTTCACCTTGCTATTATTAAATTCATTTTAGAGCAAATGGAGTTAACTGGGGCCTTCCATTTTTGAATAGTACGATCTGTTCTTTGTTCCTTGGGGTATTCACCTACCAGAATAAATTCATTAGTAGTTGCTTCATTCTGAAGTAAATTTGCAGACACTTGCTAGAGGAAATGAGCATTTTTGTGTTCCCTCACCTGCCAAATCAACTCATTGAGATATACTTCCAAGTCAATCTATCACCTGTCAGGCTCACTGAATTTAAGTTGAAGGAACTCTCTTATCCCAACCACTGGAATTCCAGGAGCTACAAATGGCCTGTAGAAAGATGCAGGACTGAGGGAATATCAAGCTAAGGGTAGAAAGCTATACTTTTATTCCATGTTCTTTTAAAGACTTCTAAGGCCAACAATGAACAGGTTAATCTACAGTTAACCATTGTCGGTGCTTTTTTGTAAAAGAAGTCTTTTAAAAGAAGTCTTTAAAAGAACTCACACATGTCATACAATCTGCTTTGCCTACCCTACAAGGTTCCATTCCAAAAAGGTGCCGGAACTCCGTTCTGAGCGTTCTATGAGAAAAAAAGCCCTGACCATTGTGGATATTTGGGAATTAGGAAATTGCGCGGGCTTGGTAATTTGCCAAGACTTTTAGCAAGGTGATCTCAGGGCTGCTGTGACTGCGTATGGTCCATGGATCTGGATTACCCATCTCGGACAATGACTCCATCTTTCTCTATAAGAAAGCACCTGAAATTGTTGTAATATTGTATTAAGCTCAATTTTATTTTGCCTACAATAGCCTGGCTCCTAATGAAAAGGAACAGGACCTCTTAAAGGCCTCTAAAGTTATGAATAAACTGTTGTTCTGTGGGGCAGGAGTGGATGTGGGGTGAGTGGTAATGGTTGCAATGTTTAAAGATACCTCTAAGCAAGACTGGATGGTTGGCTGTAGCCTCCAATGAATTTCTCCACAGTGCTGGTTCTAAGCGTTGAAGAGAATTAAGTGATGGCTAGACCTAAGTAGCTGAGACTACACAGTTGACTAGGGAACGAAATGAAACTGGAAGTTGCTCCAAACTGAAAGTCTGCCCAGCAGCGTCAACAAAGAAGGGTCACAATTAACCAGAGGATGGAATGGGTGTTATTGTGCAAACCCTGCCCCTTTTGAATGCATATTCATAAGGAGTGGGACTTGTCCTGCAATGCTCTGATGTTCTCTTGTCACTTGCCCCTCCCCCACCTTCTGTGTGGACACTGCAGTCTCTGGTGCTGAAAAAGCAGCAGACCATAGAGAGGGGTAAATTATATTAGCAATGTATGTTCTTGTAAGAGAAAATGCGTTCATCTAAAGAAGGATAGTTTTTTTTTTACTTTCATCTGAACTTTCCAAACAGCTGCTATACTCCAATGGTGTGTCCCCATCCCCTCTTGCCCTCTGTTAGACATGTGACTTCTCTGATAGGCAGAGAAGTCATGATAGGTAGAAAGACACTGGCTGAGCTTGGATATCTCTTGCTTGTGATGTGCAATGATTCCAGATGGTGGTTGGTTTATTGTACACTAAAGCCCAGAAAAGGTATATATGGAAAGGTATATACATTGACTATAGAAGGTTTTTTTTGTACAATACAGTATAATTTAGGCCCTCTGATCATATGCATGCCCATGTGGAAGTAAGCATCACTCTGTTCAATGGGGCATATTCCTATCTAAGTGTTCTTAGGGCTGAACCTTTGTTGTATTAAGATCAGCAATGGAAAGTCATGTATGGAGAGCGTACATGACTTGATGGAGATACAGAGGGCTGATTTTTTTTTAAATCTAGGACATCAAGATTGCATTTAGAAGCAGCTCAGACAGACACTGCCCTAATTTACTGAAATAGGAGGAGGGGGAGAAGGATGTGCAGAATAATCAAAGTTGCAAGATTTGATATTATAACTGATCTCAATAAAAGTAGTTTTAGCCTTTCTGTGGAGTTGACACCAGATATGTTTCAGGAATTTGCCAAGGCAAGAGTCTCCCTTATGATCACAGAAATTCATACTGAATGTCCTCAATGGAAGAATTACATTAAGAAGACTTCCATTAAGATGAATGTCAGCTAGGCTGGCTAGGGACACAAATGTACAGTGAGGATCACTAATCTCTCATTGTAGGGAGAAAAATAGAGCCTTACTTAGCCTGGCATCCTACAGAGAATTTCTCAACCTTGGCAATAGCAATAGCACTTAGACTTATATACCACTTCACAGTGCTTTCTTTACAGCTCACTCTAAGTGGTTTACAAATGTCAGCATATTGCACCCAACAATCTGGGCCCCCATTTTACCAACCTCGGAAGGATAAAAGGCTGAGTCAACCCTGAGCTGGTGAGACTTGAACTGCTGGCAGCTGGCAGAATTAGCCTGCAATTATACTACATTCTAAACACTGTGCCACAAGAGCTCAGTGACGATGTGTGAATTTCAATTAGTTATATATTCTAGGCCACATAAAACTTGCTAAGGTCTAGTCCAGGGGTCAGCAACCTGAAACAGTGAACGAGCCACTCGGAACCGGTTCCCTCACAAAAGGAAAAACTGGGAGCCGCAAAAAATGTGTGCACATGTGTGTACATGTGTGCATGCGCAGAACAGGGTTTGACTGAAGAGTGAAGCCAAGGCGAGATATGCACCTACCCTGCATATTTGAATTGATTGGTTGAACTTTTTTAGTCCCACTTTTATTTTTGGACTGCACATGGCAGAGGACTGGGAGCTGCATGTGGCTCCAGAGCCGCGGGTTGCAGACCTGTGGTCTAGTCTATCTCCTCTTTTACAGTTAGAACTACCTCAATTTTACTGCATCTGCTTTGGACTTGTGTATATTCATTCAATTGATATTTCTTTTATTTCTATTCTATTTGGTGCTAGGTTTTTAAACAGATTAGCAGCAATAGCAACAACATAATTTCGAGGCAAGTACTTTAGGCTATCAATCATCAGCCAGGGATTGGCATCTTCCCATTTGGTATTTACCGTGGTTGTAATGTGTCTTTGGCTGCTGGTTGGCGCCCTATAATTGGTCCCGCTATTCTCCCTAATTTTGCTGTGTTTGAAAGGAAAGCAGAGATAAAGGAAACAGCAATGCTTTGTGATTTCAGCCCAGGAAACAAGAATAATCAGCATATAAATGAATGCGTTCTTCTCCAGTTACCACTGGTATGAGTAGCCATGTGCTATCAAATAAGAAAATCACATACTCACTGCAGCCAGCCTGTAATAATCCCTGTATGATGAATTCCAGTATTAAGATTGCCACAATGCAAGGATACTCAGCATGACAATCACATTGACTTTATTGGTTACAAATGGGGGGCAGCCTGTTATTTAGCTTAATGCCGATTCTATAAATAGCAATATAACTGGGAACAGTGGTTCACTTGCACTGACAAATGCATTTGGAGCTTCTCTCTCCAACTGTTTTTATTTGCTTATTTCCTGAAGAACATCACATCCTGCCCTCCTGCTGTTTGAGGTGGCCTCCGAAAATAGTAAAAAGAGGAGCCAGGTTTCCCTTCCTTTGTAAAATTAAAATAGAAAATGCCTCACTGCTGATCAATGTGGAACTTAAATAAATGCGTGGCACAGGGGGTTTTCTTGCAGCCGGCTAGGTGTAATGTTTATTTTCTTTGTTTGACTTTGATGGTTTGAGGAGTTTAATTGTATTTATACTTCCGCATGACTCATTTTCCTCTTGAACAGGAGGGATTTTTTTTTCCAGGGGCTCTGTCTTGGCTGCATCTCTATCAGCATTCATCCTCCCAAGGTCATTATTAGCAAGTGTGAGAAATTCCAATTATATAAAACCTTACATCACAGGATGCAGCACTGCTCATTTATGGGACAACTCAAGAGCGGGGTAAGATGAATTGGTGATTGATGGTGCTTCCCTGCTTATAATCAAGCTTATGACAATATTGGTATCTGTATGCTGTTATTATTTCCCCAGGATATGGGCAGCTGCGCACTGTCAGTTGTGCAGCCTTGTCTGGTCCCATTAACACTGAAACAGGGGCTCTCCAAAGTTTCAATAGGAATTTACGTGCCTGGATGATGCTGGGGTTTGGGCTTAAATGTACCTCTCAGATTAATACCAGATGATAAAACAACATGTTCAATTAATATCACCATTAGAACTGAATATATATATATATATATATATATGTGTGTGTGTGTATGTGTGTGTGTGTGTGTGTGTGTGTGTGTGTGTGTGTGTGAGAGAGAGAGAGAGAGAGAGAGAGAGAGAGAGAGAGAGAGAGAGAGAGAGAGAGAGAGAGAGTTCCAGCACCTTTTTTGGATGGAACCTTGTAGGGTAGGCAAGGCGGGTTGTATGACATGTGTGAGTTCCGGCACCTTTTTCTTTTACAAAAAAAGCACTGCTGTATGTACTATGTGTATATGTATATATGCACATACACACACACACACATACATGCACACGTGCGCACACGCACACACACACACGCACATACGTTTGAGGGTTCTTCATAAGATCTTAGCTGTCATCAAGGTCAAGACTTTTGAGTTTTCTCCATGCTTCACCTGATTCTTAGATTTCCACACATACATCCTAGAACAGGGATCGGCAACCTGAAAAAGGAAAAGAGCCACTGGGAACCGGTTCCATCAAACATAAAAAAAAGTGGGAGCCGCGTGCGTGCATCCATGCACGCGCATGCGCAAAAAACGTTTTGCGCATGCGCAAAACAGTTTTTTTCTTGCGGGCGCGTGCAGTTGCCATTTTTTTAATGAGTGATGGAACCGGTTCCCAGTTGCGCGACGGCCCATCTGCAAAGCTGCCGCCTCCGCTCCCTTCCTTCGCCCGGCCTGCTTTTCCAACCTCACTTCCCTCCCTGCCAAAGCTCCTCCTTTTCTACTCAAAGATTTTCGGGGTTCCTCGGCTTACACCCCTTGGCGAGAGACCCCAAACGTCCCTTTCTCACCGCTCCTCCCTCCCTGCCCGCAGAGGCTCTTGCTCTCTTGCCGTCTCCCCTGAGCAGCGCCGCTTGGAAGAGAAAGGGAGCAGGACAGGCACGCTCGCCCCAGCGGAGTGGCTAGCCCTCGTTTTAGTAGCGAGACAGTAATCGCTCCCCTCCGCCCCCCCAATGCTCCCGGTTCTCCCGTTTGCTCGCCGCCCCGCTTTCCTTCCTGAATTTTGCGCTTCCTTACCCAACTCCAAACTTTCTCTAGCGCCCCTGTGCTTTAGGACGGGGAACCAAAGGCAGAGCCGTTTCTCTCTCTCTCCCCCCCCCGCTTTTGCCGCTTCCCCACCCAACCAGTATCCCGCTTCTCCCTCTTCAAAAGGGCAGTGGTGTGCGCGCACCTCTCCAAATGGAGAGTGGCACCACCACAGTTTGCTATTGAGCGTAGGCGCCGCCGAGCTCCCCAACTCCGCCGGCGCTCGAGCGAAGGAACGAGCCTGCCAGCGCTAAAACGCAGCCGTCGCCGCCGCTCTCGGGCTTGAAAGTCCGCAGCCGGCAAAGGCGCGATTCGCTTTCCCCGAAGGAAACGTGCCCTCCAAAGTCCTCACGAGGCCCCAGTGAGCATGTGCGCGCCGAGCTCCCCGACTCCGCCGGCGCTCGGGTGAAGGAACAAGCCTGCCGGCGCTAAAAGGCAGCCGCCGCCGCCGCCGCTCTCGGGCTTGAAAGTCCGCAGCCGGCAAAGGCGCGATTCGCTTTCCCCGAAGGAAACGTGCCCTCCAAAGTCCTCACGAGGCCCCAGTGAGCATGTGCGCGCGAGCTCTGCACATTCCCATTTAGGACCGAGATGCTGCCGCCCTGCCCTTAGCTTGCCCTGCACCTAAAGATCAGCGGCTTTCGCGCGCACCCCGAAGGTGAGAGTCTGCGGCCGCTGGAAGGGAACCGTCGGGGCGGGGGCGGGAAGGTCTAAGGAAGCATAAAAGTGGATAGTAGGTGTACAAGGGAGGAGGAGGCAGAGGAAGGCAGAGGAAAGAAGAGGAGACCTCAGTCAATGGGAAGGCGTCTTGCAATTAAGGGTTTCGGGGTGGAGGGGACGGAAAGCCGGGGGGGCAACAAGGGTCCCCTGGTGAGTTTGCTCACATGCGGATCATCTCCAGTTACCTTTCGCTGTGTTGTAACCCAAAGCGGCTTCTCTGGGCGATTACCTCGCGCAAGAAACACGAGAGCTTCGGAGGGGTGGACGAACGCTCCGCTGGACTCGCTCCGTGCGCCTCTAACACAGATCCACTCCTTTCTGAATTAACTTCGGGAGCCTCGCATGTAGAGCGGGACCCATCCAAATTTGGCCCAGCTTTGCAGACGGGCCGCGGCAGCTTTCCCAAGAAGCGGAGCCGCTGCCCGTTCGCGCGGAGGTACGCGCGCACCTCTCCAAAGGTTTGGGGAGGTGCGCGCGCACCTCCACCCGTTTGGAGAGGTGCGTGCGCACCTCTCCAAACGGGCGGTGCCACACTCCATTTGGAGAGGTGCGCGCGCACCACTGCCCATTCGAAGAGGTGCGCGCGCACTGGGCGGCTGGGAGCCGCAGGAGACGGCTCAAAGAGCCGCATGCGGCTCCGGAGCCGCGGGTTGCCGACCCGTGTCCTAGAATAACTGGACTACAGTACAGCATAAAGGAAGACAAAATCACATATTGGTCATTTGGATATTTTATGTTATTCATTTATTGTTTTAGTTTTCAGGCTGCCTGACTCCACAGTGATTCTTGGTAGCTCAGAAGTAAAAACTTGAAAAGAAAAGAACATATATCAAAGAAAAGAATACAGCTGATGGGGAGACTGAACCAAAACACTGAGAGGAACCATCTCCATCCTAAGCCTCTGGAACAGACATGTCAAACTCGCGACGTCACGTGATGTTGCGCAACATATCAGGACGGTTTTGCTATTGCCAGCAATGGGGTGGGCACAGCTTCTGCATGACGCATCCATCCCGTGGGCTGGCAGTTTGACACCCTTGCTCTGGAAGAATGGAAGATCAAAAAAGTGAGAGCAGTATGGATCTCTCCCTCTGGGGAGATACTATGTCTTTGAGTGCCTGTTTCACAACACCAGGAAAGTGTGATGTAGCCCCCACCATTTTCACCTCACCTGATACCTTATGACTGTCAACACTTTTTACTTTTAGCTAAGGTGCAAAAATGGCAGAATTAGAGCAAACAATCACCATTAAATCCTAAACACACTTGACTGGAGGGAAGCTCATTGACCTCAGTTGGGTCTTATTTCCAAACAAATGGACTTACAATCTATGTGCAAATGTTCCTAATGGTAGATCATGCACAAACCCAAAGGTTGCTCCCACATTAAACACTCCCTCCTCTTGCAGAATTCACTCTCACAGTTGCTGAATTATTGGATTTGCTTGACCCACTTGACGTAGTCTGTAAGCACTGGGAAGAAAAGCTGAACATTTGTCTGTTGTTACACACTAGCATGATTGCTTTAGAACTTGCCTCTAAATGTGTGTGTGTGTGTGTGTGTGCGCGCGCGCACGCGTGCATGCACACGTATATGTATATATGTATATATCCACATATATATGTATATATATGTTAATTTTGATGTCTGAAATGTGTCTTGTACTTTCCTATTTAATAAGGTATTAAAACCCTTGAGATCTCTGTGCAAGACAAATTTGTCGGCTCTTAAACTGCATTAACTTTCAACTCCAGCATGCCCTACAAAATCCCTTAAGCAACAATTAGTGATATCAATATTTGATATGCATCTGATAATTCCCACGCATGATGTGTGTCTCTGTGTGTGTGTGTGTGTGTGTGTGTCTTCAAAACTGAATCCATCAAATAATGATATAGATAAAACTACTGCAAAAATAACCCGCTAAATTGGTATGTCAGTATATTAATTGGGCTTCAGAAAGTGCTCGTTACACAAGTATCATAAGCCTTCATTTGAAAATAGTACATTCAGAATATTAACATTTGAAAAAGTTGCCACAGGGAAAACCATGTTAGCTCTTGAATCAAAAAGATCAAAAAGTCTTGAAGGTGCCATAAAAGTTGAGGTCTACATTAGGTATTTAACTCTTCAAACGTGTGAAACTTAAGGACTGCACTTTAAACTGTAGTGGTGGTGGTGGTGGTGGTGGTGCCACATTTAAAACTGAATTTGGTTTAAGCTTAATTAAATTGAGCATGTTTACTTTCTAATCATGCTTTAACATTTGGTTTTATTCAAACAATAAAATTTGGTGACAATTTTTATTGCCTTTATAGCTTTTATCTAAGCTTTCAGGGAGGCACACACATGTTAGCCTGAGGTCTAAGATTAGATTTGCCTTTAGGCTACAAATCATTATTGACTGGGACCATAGATAATTTAGAACAGGGCTTTTCAACCAGTGGTACGGGTACCACCTGTGGTACATTGACACCTGGCAGGTGGTATGCAACCATCCTAGAAAAGTGGTAGCTGGGGAGGGGAATGAGCTGAACCGGTGGCAGCACTGCACAAGCCTGAGTGAGAGATGGCTGGAGCTGCAGGCTGTCAGGGCTCAGTGGAAGTGCCAGGATCAGCACCAGGCTCCAGCTGGAGTCAGTGCTGATCCTGGTGTTTCAGCTGAGCTCTGATCCTGGGACTTCTGCTAAGCCCAGAAGAAGCACCGATCAACTGGAATGGTCAGGGAATGGTCAGGGTTCCATCCAAAAAAGGTGCCGGAACTCTGTTCTGAGCGTTCTATGAGAAAAAAGCCCTGGGAATGGTGCAGCATCTCCAGGGTCTTGTGATTTACATTCAGATGCTTGGCAACTGATTCATATTTATGATGTTCACAGTGTCCCAGGGTCACATGAAGTGACCAAAACCTGCTGCAACCACCCAGCAGATGGGGGGGGAATAAAAA
The DNA here is from genome assembly GCF_947247035.1 of Vipera ursinii. Lineage (NCBI taxonomy): Eukaryota > Metazoa > Chordata > Lepidosauria > Squamata > Viperidae > Vipera > Vipera ursinii. The sequence goes on from NC_139512.1 coordinate 163,499,192, forward strand.
CCAAACACCCCCCCACCCCACCCCTGCTGCCAATCCTCAACAGAAATGCTCACAACAATGAAAACCTTGGACAGGAGGGCAGGCAGGTATCTTGCTCGGCTGTGGCTTGGGGGGCACTTTTTTCAGTCACTAATCAAACTGTTGTAAATTGAGGACTACCTGTACTTCATCATTTTTTTCTGTTTTTTTTTGGTCATCAAGTTTTTGACACCTTGATAGGGGACTGGTGGTACTTGGATATTGCCATATCCTAAAAGTGATACAATGGGTGAAAAGGTTGAAAAGCCCTGATTTAGAGCTACCTCACTGCAGATTCATGGATTCTGATGTACATGATAATAACCCTTCCTGGAGCTGTCATGTCTCAGCTGGAATAATCTGCATGACCACTAGGTGTCAGCAATGACATAGAGAAAACTTGCTTTTGCTGGCATCCAGTGGCACTCCAGATTTTTGCAGTCCAGATGTGGTAGCCCTATTACTCTCTCTCTCTCTGTCTCTGTCTCTGTCTCTCTCTCTCTCTCTCTCTCTCTCTCTCTCTCTCTCTCTCTCTCTCTCTCACCACACACACACACACACACACACACACACACACACACACACACACACACACACGTCCCCAAAGATATTCCAGGCGCTTTCCTTTCAAAAACCCCTCCAATTAGCTTTATTATTATTTTTATTTTTGGGCACAGAAAGACTGATTGACAAAAGCCTTGATAGCCAGGAGAGAGTTCCCTAAGGTCCATATTTGGCTCATAGGCTGAAATTTCTCCATATGTACCTTAAGTAATCATAGATTGCTTGTGATCATGAAATAGTCACCCTTTGACTTTCAGAGTGCAATGTTATTTCTGGAACATTTGTCTAATTCTTATTAGACAAATAAGAATGTCCTGTTGTTCTTTATCATTGCATCTTTGCCAACATCTTTGTAAAAAAATCTTCTTTAGAAGGAGATCATTCATAGATTAAAAAGCACTGGTGGGTTGACTGTGGGCAATCTTTCCTGATGTGACACTTCACCTTTAAGAACCCTGCCCTATGACTCTCCATAGAAATCAGCCACTCCAGGTTGGGAAAGAATTGAGGAGGAACTGATTTGCTTTGACTGGCAGATCAACACATCTATAGGACTTTCCATGCCCATGACTCATGACTGTTGTGCTAGGTTTGCCACCAACCATATTGTGAAGTTTGCAGATGATACAACAATAGTGGGCCTTCTTCATGATGACAGTGTGGAAGCTTACCGCAAGGAGGTTGAGGAGTTGGTGAACTGGTGTAAGGAAAACAGCCTAGTTTTAAATACTGGAAAAACCAAAGAGATCATTGTCTATTTCAGAAAAGGCAGGCACAGCCACACTTCTCTGTGCATTAATGATTCACCTGTGGAGAGGGTTACCAGCATCAAATTCCTGGGTGTGCAGCTAACAAGTAGGCTGGCTTGGTCACTCAACAGTGAGAAACTGGTGAAGCGGGACAGCAGTGCCTGCACTTTCTGCATTGCATGAGAAAAGCTCATCTTCCTTCCCCTGTCCTGACCACTTTCTACAGGGGGACAATTGAAAGCATCCTGTCATATAGCGTTACAGTCTGGTTTGGAAGCATCACTGCTTCAGACAGGAAGGCGGTGCAGAGAGTGGTGAGGATGGCCGAAAAGATCATTGGCAGTTCCCTCCCTCCCATCCAGGACATAGCATAGAAGCATTGTTTGAACAGGGTCCGTAAGATTATCTGGGACACTACACATCTTCTTCATGATCTGTTTTCCTTGTTACCTTTTGGGAGGAGGCTTCATGGTATCCATAGCAGAACATCCAGATTCAGCCATAGTTTCATTCCATACAGCATTAATCTTGTGAACTCTCAGGCTTCCTCCTTCCATTATATATTCAAGATGGACAGTATTTAATATTTTATTGTTATGTATATGTAGGGGTGTGGGTCTATACATACGTTGTATATAGTATGTTTTAGGTGTATGTCATGTATGTGTTTCACTTTGAGAGAGGGCAACTAAATTTCATTTTTGATGTGTGCTATTGTGCCCACAGTAAAAATGACAATAAATATTATCTTATCTTAAAAGAAGCCAATACTGCCAAGCAGACTGATGAGAAGTGGGTACTATTTGCCTTTTAGAGGTGTTTCAAGATTTCCCAAAGGTGCTTTTCCAAAACACAACTGGAATTTTGGGTTTTTCCCCCTTGAAAATGTTTTGCTTCTCATTCATGAAGCTTCCTCCGTTTTAACTGAACAGTGGGGAATGGAACGAGTTATATTCTTTGCTGACATCTGCTTTATAGAATATAAGAAGAATATAAATTCTTCCATTCCCAAACATTCAGTTAGAAATGAAGAAGCTTCTTGGATTAGAAGCAAAATGTTTTCAAGAAGGAAAATCAAGAAAGGCCAGCTGTATTTTGAAAGGAAAAAAAAAGCCACTTTGGGACATCCGTGACTTGGATAATTGAGAATCTCCATAGACATTTGTTTCAAGATTTGCCCCATTCATATAAACTGTCATCACAAAAGAGTTAATGAATATTGTTCTATGTAGCAGCTCCAGACTCTATTCTAATTATAGGCCCACAACCTAGTCCTGGCTACTTTTGCTGAAAAATCCTTCTATGCAATATTCCAAATTTGTTGATGTTATTAAATCAGTGCTTGAGGACTCAAGAGAAAAAAAAGCTGTTTCAGCACATCCTAATTTGATATATAGTTTACTCATGATTGGATTGATTATTTTAATACTTTGTATTTTTTTAAACATGAAAAGTATATTAGGCTCTACAAATAAATAAATCTCACATCCTATAGATTTGCTAGGATCCAGATCTTTAGCCTGGCATTTATTTAATGAAGTGGACAGTAGTTATGAAAGTTTATGTCACATTGGCTTTAGATGGCATGACAATCTTTGATCTTCTTTATTACAACAAGCTATGGCAATCCTCCAGAGATTTGTAGCGTTATCCTGAATGTGTAGGATTTAGCTACTGTTGACTTGCCTAATCAATATAGCTTAATTTCTTATGTATATTGAAGGAGATGGACAAATTCAAGATGTTTGTTCAATCCCACCTAATGTATTTTTTTAAATAAAAAAGCTTCTGTTGTTTTTTAGTTATTTTCCTCTAGGAAACTTGAAGGTAGCTACCAGTGAAATTTTGGATGCAATAATAATCAAAGGCTTGCTTTTTTAAAAAAAAAAACCAATAGAATTGTAATGTAACATTTCTCACTTTTAATCATTAAAAGAAGCTCAGTGTGGGGTTATATCAGACATGTCAAACTCGCGACGTCACATGATGTCGCGTGACGTATCGGAGGTTTTTCCCCATTGCCGGCAATGGGGTGGGCACGGTTTTGTTGTGACATGTCCGGCCCATAGGCCGGCACTTTGACACCCCTGGGTTATATAATGCAATTAAAAGAATCACACAAAAGTCTTTTATTTCTAGTCTGTATAGTATAGACTTTACAACCTGCTTTACTCCAGAGGCTCTAGGCAGTGTACAAATCAGATCAGAATACAACACACACAAGAATACAGAAAAAAAACCCAAAATGAAGCAAAAAATAACAGTCATGAAGACACCAGGGTACGGATCTTACTTTGGTTGTTGGTCTCCAAAGACCTTCAGGAATAATTTTAAGTTTTAACTATTCCCTGGAAGGAGAGTGAGGGCCGTTCCAGAGGAAGGGAGCTGTCGCTGAGAATGCTTCCTTTTCTGATTCCTCTTCTTATTATATTAATTAAGAAGGAACATGTAGGAGATGATATCTGTTCTCCTGTGTCAGCTAATTAAAATAGGGGGTTTCCAAACAGGGCCCAGGTTAAATTAATCAGTACAACAAGCTGGCATTATGGGATGCAATACAGGTGGATAACTAGTTCTACTTGGCCACTCTTATTGCATAAAATTGGCTGAAATCTAAGCCAAGTCCAGTTATAGTTATTTCTCATTTTCCACTAGCTTCTATTTCCTGCAACGTCTTGGAAATCAAGCAAAGACAATCCAGGAACAATCCTTCAAGTCCCTGGAGGCTCTTGTTAGTTACAGCTTAGCTATAATGGTATGTAGGAATGACCTTGAAGGAAAGGGGAAAAGATACTGCCTAGGAAATGCTTGTATAAAAGGAAGAGGATCCCAATTTAAAAAAAGGTTTTAGAGTAGAGTAGAGTGACAGAATTGGAAGGGACTTTTTAGGTCATCTAGTCCAACCCCACCACCCAAGCAGGAAACCATACATCATTTCTGACAGATGGTTGTCCAATCTCTTCTTAAAAACTTCCAGTGTTGGGAGTATTCACAACCTCTGGAGGCAATGCTTAATGCGCAAAGAAAGAAACTTAAGAAGCATCCACTGAAATGTATCATATTGTTAAAACATTTTTTTAAAAATTTTCAGACTTGCAAGATTCTTTTAATATGGCCTGACAATAAATAGAATTAGCTCATTGATTGTGTTTCCTGTCTGGTTTTTCCTGGGAAGGCTGACAGTAGCCTAATTTCCCTGAGAAATTCCTTAAGCACTAAGTGGATGCTTTTTAGATCCTTAATCTGAACGGTTTCCTTAATTAGCTCAATTTTGCAGAGGAGGTTATGGCTTTGATTAGCCTCATGTTCATTTGGAAATCATCTGTCCTTGATGAGATTCCTGGATAGGTCCACCTGAACCAGATTATATCTCATTACAGCTTGAAGCTAAAGGTCAGGTCCAGTGCATGACCAGCAAAGTGGGCTGAGGAAATGATGATATTGTTGTGGTCATGAATTTCTGACCTACTTATGCCACAGAGACAGGGAGATTAAAATGCCTTGGGTGAAAGCCCAATGAGATCCAGGTGCTCAGGAGGGAGGGCCACTATGTAGCTAGGAGTGTCAAGGCCCATGAGCTAAGTGAGATCAAGGAAACTTAAAACTAGACACATTTTAACAAAGTATCTTTAGAGTTAGGCTGGAGCAATGTATAGAATATTGGAAACTGCAAGGGGAATTTCCCGCCTCCTTTATAATGAGTTAATTAAGACAAAAATCTCTTTGATCTAAAATGCTTTTCCCCACATTTATTACTACCTGGGCTATGTTGCCATTTATAAGATCAACTCCCAATTGACTAATCTGTCATGCTGATTGTATATCTACTTTCCATTTTTTCCCCTCAGCATTATTCCCCTCAGCATTCCCAGTTTGTCCCTCTGACTGAGCATTCTAAACACAGCTACCTATCTAACTACCTGTCAAACTGTGTCTGCCACAGTTTCCTGTTCCATAGGTGCCCCTCTGCTTCCTCTGCTCCAGGGTTGAGACTGTGGTAATATCCTCCAAAACAGCTGGTCAGATTTCACTGAGGGGAAATTCTCCTTTCTTGGTCCAGCCAGAACATGTCCTCCCGGTTCTGCCATGTTACATTCAAATATATCATAGATGAAAATACCTTATTTACAGATAGACCTGGTCTTCAAAAATGCCAGTCTGATCCTTAGGCTTCTGACAATCTGGTTAACTGGCTCTTGAGGTGAGATTTGGAAGTAGGAAATGGAAATAAGTTTCCTGTCTCTCTCCTCTTGGAATGGCCTGGTCCCATTTCTCACCATCCTTCTCCTCTCCACTACTACTCTGTATTTTCTTTTTGTTTATCCCCATCTTGGTTATGCAAACCCCCATCCCGCGTGCTTTTTCCATCTGCAATGGTACTAACATGACCCACGACTACATCTACCCTTCTGCCTAGAGGTTAGCTACAGTTGGAAACATTCTTTTTATTTACTGCATGTGTATTTTGATTTTGGAACTAGGAAAAATAGATTAGCCTTTTAAAAAATAAATAAATAATGATAAAATTTACAGTATTTTCTTTTTTCCCCCAACCATCTTGAAAATCCATTTTTCCTGTAGTTTATTGATTCTGATCTGGAAGGTTGCTGTCTTACATAATAAGCAGCCAATAAGCCTTCACAACTTAACTTCTTTGGCACTGAGATGAACCTGCATAATATGCTTGCCCCTGGACTTGCATTCATGTAGGATTCATGGACTCCCTCTGATACACACAATAATGTTTTTTTTAAGGCTAAGCTTACCTTTATGATCCTTGTACCCATTTTGATGGAGATTCACTTTGACTAAATACAGATCACATCAGGCATTCTTATGTTGCAAAAATGCAACTCTGCAGATGTATGATTTGGGCCTGACATTACTACAGGGAGCCCATCTATATAAACAGGGAATTGCATAGGAAAAAGTCATGCCTGATTGGAATAACCCAAACAGAAAGCAGTTCCTTTGCCACTGTGGATTTTTCAAAACCCTTAGATCTACAGTATATGCACACACATAGAGACAGATTACAATATGTATACAATGTATACTGTAGTACTATAGCATACATACTATACTGTAGTATACATACTATACATACTGTAATCTCGCATTTTTTCACAGATTTCTATTAATTTTGGCTCTGTCAGGCCCCAAACTCAAGAATAACATGTGGTAATTCTTACAAGCTAAGTTCTTTATTGAATCTTGCCAAGCTGAAGCATCCTACTGTCTGCATCTATTATATACACTGAGAATTATTAGGGAGAGTCTGTCCTCACCTTCTTTCGCTCACACAAAATATCTAGATTGAGCTGTCTCTTATTTTTCTGGAATGCACCCCCTCCATTCTGGGAATCTAGCTTACTACATTACATCCTATACTTCAAGAGAACACTTTGCTTTATCAACATTTGAGTGAAGGGCTCCTTGGATGCCAGAGCACAAAGAGATTGAGAGCATTCACATTGCTCCATTTCCTTGGCTAACAATTAAGCAAAGTGCCTTGTCAGACTAGAGCTGGATCAACCCTGTTTTGACCTGCATCTCTGAGAGATGATGTGCACCAGACAATTCCTGTCTCATCCTCACAAGGATGTGTATCTCTGTCTATGTGGCTGTGAGTGAGGTATTAATAAAGATTTGTGCATGTGTTAAACATGATTTAGAAGAGGTGGAAAAGTACGATACAGTCTTGTCTTTTTTTCAAGCTCTTAAGGATTAGGTGTTGCTGTGCTCTTTCTTTTTTGTGAAGAAAATTTTTTTTGTCTGTGTTCTTAGTTGCTTAAAGTACATTAACTTGTTCATGTAATAGGAGATAGCCATTCTATGTAAGGCCTCTTTTTTGGGAGAAGGAAGATAACATCCAGATGGGAGAGTTTACTTTGTAATTCTGAATTTCTAGAATATAAAAATTCTTCCACATGGAATATTTTATTCTTCCAATTGGCTTATGATCAAATACTTTTTAAAAAGTGCTCTAGATTTAACATTACTATTCAAATTAATTGCTGCAGGTGGTGTTTCCTCTGTCACGCATTAACATATGGAAAAGTGTAAACACTGACATTGCCATTTCAAAGCACACAAAACAGAATCAACCAGACTGCACATATTTATTGATTTAGAAAATTTATATGGCTGCCCATTTTAAAAATTCTGGATAGTGACAATCAAATTACAAATAAAGTAGTATAAAAAGAACCCCCATAACCAAAGACAGTTACAAATAATTCAGTACCAAAAAAACAAACAAACCACAAGGCACAAACATGTAACAAATTCACAAAATAGACACACAAATATTGGGCTCAGCTAACATCCTGCCCCAAAACCTAGGGAAAAACCAAGTCTCAGAGTCTTTTGGAAGGCAGGGCCCTCTGGGTGTCAGGAAATGTCTGTTCCACAGAATTAGCACCATGAAAGAGAAGTCATGTCTCCTCAGTCCCCCAAGACGACACTATTTGATTGATGGGACCTGGAACAGGCCTATCTTGTCAGATCTGATGGGACAGGCAAAAACCTTCAGAGATCCCACTGGTATTCTTAGATCCCATCAAATAGACGTAGGCCCCATTGATATTCAGTATTGGTGGGGCTGCCCCACAATGCTTTTACTTGTCTTTCGATTGATGGGTGTTTCCTGATTGGCCAACCCTGAGGCCATCATTTGGCTCCTCTAAACCAGTGGGGAAGAAAACTCTCAAAGACCTTTGTTGTTGACCAGAGATTTTGTGAGGTGTTTGGGAAGTGTACATGTAGGGGCTGAGAATGTGCAGTGTATGCGGAAGAGGTGTGATTCCTAAACTGTAAATATAAACTAGTGGAGTTTAATTTGTTCTTTTTATCTTTATCACATATTTAGATTTTGGGCACCTTCACTGAAATAGGCTTCTTTGGGAGCCGAAAAGGATAGGTTTTAAGGACTGATTGGATGTTTGGAGATCAGCATTCACTGTTGTTTTGTTCCGAGTTTGGGGAAAAAAGAGCCTTGGTGGAGCAGTGGACTAATGCCTCCTTAAGTAACACCAGCTGCCTGCAATTAGTGCAGGTTCGCATCCCACCAGGCTCAAGGTTGACTCAGCCCTCCATCCTTCCGAGGTAGGTAAAATGAGGACCCAGATTGTTGGGGGCAATTAAGCTGACTTTGTAATAATGCCGCTTGGGGTGTGTGTGAAAGCCCTAATAAGCAGGCATATACATAGAATGAAGGCTACTGCTAAGCTTGTAAGCCGCCCTGAGTCTTCGGAGAAGGGCGGGATATAAATGGAATTTAAAAAAAATCTTTTAGTTATACTAGAATAAGTATTTATGACTGACTTTATTCAATTTTTTGTATATGGCCGTCCGGTTGCCAACTCCTTTGTCTTGGTACTCATTACAGTACTTCCTTAACATTCTGAACAGATGGGATTCCTGATTCCAACTAATAACTGAGATGAAACCTAAGAGGAAACCTAGAAAGCAAAGATATCAGAACTAAATTATTAACAGTTTGCAGGCAGAGTTTTAAAATTATTGTGGTGCTTACTTTATTTAGCCATTCTCTGATATCGGAAGTAATCCTAGGGTGTAAATCCACCTGCCAAGTTGCCTTTAAAGTTTATTCTGAAGTCGATCAAATACCATTTCAAATTATCGCACATTTTCTGAACAAATAAAATAGGTTGACAGGACATTTAAGAAAGAAACATTTTGCTCTCTGGTTTATGCATATGCAGCTCTTCCTGCTCAGGTGCCAATGTTATGATTATAGCTGGGAGTACATATGTGTGTCAGTCAATCAATCAAATGAATTTATATGTTGCTTCAGCAAAGAAACTCTAAGAAGCTAACAAGATACAGTAAATAGGATTAAAAACTTTTTAAAAAGTATATATATACTATATATATATATATATATGTAGGTCTTGGCGTATTCGGGTCTTTTCCCGTGTAAGATTGATAGTGTCTTGGTGACGTTTCGACGAGGTCCCACTCGTCATCTTCAGGCTGGTGCGAGCAAAGCATGATTGGAGCTGCCGTCTCTCTATAAATATTGGTGGGGGTGTGGGGGGTGCTGGCTTTGTTGCTGTAAGCGGGTTGGTTGGCTGTGTTGTTACATGTTGATTGGTTGATGGGGTTATTGTTTGTGGATTAGTTGGCTGTTTTGTAACAGCATCCATGACGGCCACCAAGAGTCAAGGCTGACTCCAGGGAACTTAGGTTTGTTGCACACAGCACAGTACAGATTAAACCAAATGATGTAATGTTAGGTTAGGGTTATAAAATAGTTTAAAACTACCCACTGGTTCCTTTTAACACCATGCTGAAATTGGTTTTCCATTTTTCCCCAAGGTCTTCTAAGAAAGATGCTTATATTTAGTGCATGTTCTGCTTGCTTTAGGACGATCGGGGGGGGGGGGAGTGTTAAGCTTGCATTATTGTCAAGGCAAGCTGGCAAAGTGTGCCCTTGTTTTGTGTTTTTCTCCTTCCCCCCCCCCCCATATCTTTCCATCACAGCAGCAATGCTGGCACCGCCGCTGAAATATCAGCTGTATGACTTATTCTCCCCTTGCTCAGCATTCCCCTTCTCTTTGGGTTGACTTACATAAAAAGAATAAGATTATCAAATGTCAAAAGAAAATGACAGGAAGTCACACACAGTCGGGTAAAATTGTTTCTCCCTGCCGCAGTCAAGGGACAATTGTCACTGCAGGCACTTCAGCAGAAGGGAAGCAATTCCTTTCTCTTGGGGAAAGCACCTTTTTGTTGAAACTATTTATTTATTTATTTACTGTATGGCACTATTTATGGAGGCCCTTGAAACGAAAGTACAGCGCGAGACAGGATTATAGAATTTCTTTAGCCGTAGCCCTTCTAATGCAGGCATTTCAAAGCCAACAGCATTCATTATGTAGCATTGGTTGTGGGTTGTTTGCTTATTTTTCCAGGTTTCCACCCTGTCTCCTGGCTGCTGTCCTTGAATACAGCTGCATTTAGGAACATGAAGTCAATGCCGTTTCTTTTCCCTAAGTGTAAGAATCCATGTTAATTGGGTGGAAAACTGTGATCATGAGACTTCACTATCACAAGGGAAAGCTCATATGATATTTATTTTATTTATTTATTTTATTTAGATTTATATACCGCCCTTTCCCGAAGGACTCAGGGCGGTTTACAGGGCATTTAAAAAACAGTCAATACAAACGTTAAAACAAAATTAAAAGAAATTAAATAGAACCCTGAGAAAATTAAAACCCAATTAAAATTAAAATTAAAAAATTCTCAGCCTGGGCCAGAGAGCTTGAAGAGCCAGGTCTTCAGGTCCCGGCGGAATGAGCGGAGGTTGGGGGCAGTCCTAAGCTCCTCAGGCAGCTGGTTCCACAGGGCAGGCACACCCACTGAGAAGGCCCTACCCCTGGGTGTTACCCGCCGGCAGTCTTTAACCGGCGGCACCCTGAGGAGACCCTCCCTGTGGGAGCGCACTGGACGAAAGGAACTTGATGCTGGCAGCAGGTGTTCCCTCAAATATCCCGGACCCTCGCCATTTAGGGCTTTATAGGTCATCACCAGCACCTTGAATCTCACCCGAAGGGCAACTGGAAGCCAATGCAGCTCGCGGAGTAGAGGTGTTACATGGGAGTATCGGGAGACCCCCATCACGACTCGCGCGGCCGCATTCTGCGCCAGTTGAAGCCTCCGGGTGGTCCTCAAGGGCAGCCCCATGTAGAGAGCGTTGCAGTAGTCTAAACGGGAGGTCACGAGCGCATGAGTGACTGTGCGTAGGGCATCTCGGTCCAGGTAGGGTCGCAACTGGCGCACCAGGCGAACCTGGGCAAAAGCCCCCCTGGTCACAGCTCCTATATGGTCTTCAAAAGTGAGCTGCGAATCCAGGAGGACGCCCAAGTTGCGAGCCCTATCAACGGGGGGTAACACCTCACCCCCCATCGTTAGAGATGGAATAGTCTGGTTGACCCGAGATGCCGGTATGCACAGCCACTCAGTCTTAGCAGGATTGAGACGAAGCCTGTTTCTCCCCATCCAGACCCGGACCGCTTCCAGGCAACGGGACATCACGGCGAGGGCATCGCTGGGTTGGTTTGGGGTGGAGAAAAAAAGTTGGGTATCATCAGCGTACTGATGATACCCCACCCCAAAACCACGAATGATCTCGCCCAGCGGCTTCATATAGATGTTGAACAGGAGGGGCGAGAGAACCGACCCCTGAGGAACTTCACAAACAAGAGGCCTCGGGGCGGACCTCTGCCCTCCCGTCAACACCAACTCCGAGCGGCCCAGGAGATAGGAGGAGAACCACCGCAAAACAGTGCCTCCCACTCCCAACCCCCTGAGACGCCGCAGTAGGATATGTCCTGGATCGGCAAAATTTATGTCGGGAACATCCAAAGGATACTTTGTACTGTACTCACAACCAGAGTGAGTACAGTACAAAGGACTTAAGACAGGGCTTCCCTAGGGAGGGATATAAGGTGGGCACAAAATCAAAGGTCAGAGTGAGATGGGCAGCACCCCAGCTCTTTGCTTGCATTCCTGGAAAGAAGAAGGAGTGTTAAAATTAGTTCCTGCTTGGTCTGTGCTGCTGAGGGCTTGTCCAGGTAAAAAGAGGAGACTGAGACTGACGTTTGTCCAGGTAAAAAGACCACAGTGAAATTTGGCTCTATTCCTGTTTGACCTGCACAAGCCATTAGATAGTTATTTATTCATGGGAAGGCTCGCCTGGATTCCTTCATCATCTTAGTGGGTCATGAAAATGTTAGGAAAAAGAGAAGAGCTGAAGCAAAAGACACCCTAGGATATGAAAATTAATGATGTGCTAGCTAGGGGAAACCTGCTGAGCTGACTCATAGTAAAAAAAAAAAGCAACACTGTGGTAGAGAAACAAGTGTGATGGCTCCTTGTCATGGCCAGCTCAAGGGACTCATTTAGTTGAAGAGCCTGCGGAAGCTTCAGAAGCCAATGTTTTCGAAAAGTTGGCTAAACCCCAACTCAGAGTGAGAGCCTTCGTAAGACATTCAGCTCAAATTCAGATCAAGAAGTTTGCAATTGACCTTTGAGTTGGCTGGGGAGAAAGGCATGGCCAAATGGAGGATTGAAAGGCTGAGCAGTGCAAAAATGCTCATCTGCCAGAAAACCTTACCTGGGAGTAAAGGTTTACTTGGGAGTTGGCAAGGAGGGAAAGCAGACCAGCTTTGTGGAAATAGTAAACATTATTTGGGGATATTTGTGGATGCATTCACCAAAGAAAGGCATTCAACATTTGCAAATAGCCCAATTCTAGAAGCAATGCCACACGTTCTTGACCTGTGTGAAGAGTCACTTCACACAGAGATGATTTGCCACATGCACGAGGGCATACAAAGCACTCCTTTCAATAACTAAAATGGAGTATAGGTTCTTACACCTCTCTCTCTCTCTCTCTCTCTCTCTCTCTCTCTCTCTCTCTCTCTGTGTGTGTGTGTGTGTGTGTGTGTGTGTAATGACTGTAAGTAGGAGACAGCCCAGCCTAAAGTCAAGGGCTTGATTTACTTAGTCATTAAAATGTTCAATTGAAATCATCTTTAAAATAAACGCTTCAAAGCAGCAGATATTAAAAGGCGCAAACAAAAAAACAAACACTGATAAAATACAGGACAACTGCAACATAAATTGATAATGTAGCGCGGCATCCCGTTCCCACTTGCAAGTTGTGGATAATATTTTGATTTCGGTAAGGTGCCCTATCAGGTCATGTCCTTGAAATTGATTCAGCAGCAGCAGAAGCAAATATTGAATGGAAAGTCTTGCTTCTTTGCAAGGGAAGGAAAACATAGTATCCGTGGTTGCTTGCATATTTCTAAACCGAAAGCAAAATGGTGAACTTAGTTTGGAATGTGGCTCTTTGAAGAACCATGATGATGTACCATGGGTGGTGCTGTTTCATGATCCAAATACTGTCTCTTTTTATGATCTGTAATGCATGTGCACAAGAGCAGAGCTTGGATCATGATGGTGAACCTGCAAACCTGTACATATTGAACCGTCCCACTGCAGATGCTGGTGAGCAATCACCTAAATATTGCTCTTGCCTCAGCTCTCCCCCTAATATCCTGTCCATAGGCGGAGATCAGTTTGAGACAGTAAGCTGGCAAGGACTGAGAATTTGGCTGTCTCCCATTATCTGCTTGGGTTCTTTACATAGGTTTTAAAGATCTAGTTGTTCATTTTATCTAATTAAAGTGAAAGTGGGAGAAGCTTTGAAATTGCAGCTTGATCCAACCCCTTCTGGAGGAAAAAATGTTATTTTTTATTATTGTTTTAGGCTTTATGGGATATTACTGAATATATTGATTCAGTATTGATTTTGTATTTTTCACTTCTTCATAACTTTTCCTGAAAATCAGCCACAGAGGCCCTTAAACAATTAAAATAATAAGCCACACATTTATAGATGTTTCTTTTTCTGGATGCCGCTCCTTCCCCCTGATCATTATCTCATAGATACATGTGTAAGCTGAAATTGTTTTGACCTTATTATATTCCCAAAATACTTTGGAAAATGTAAGCCTAAGAGTAATGGGAATTGTGATTCTCACAAAGCATTAAATAAAGAGAAGACGATAAAGCTATCTCCATTCCAAAATGGCTGCAATGTATTCCTTGCACATGGCACACTGAGATTTGCTAGCATTTCTCTTTAATGGAGTGCATCACCACGGAAGCCATAAATAATGCACAGCTGCTAACCATCATAATTAGTAGCCCTACTGAGAAATCACTGCAACAGCCAGTAGGATAGCAGGCACTAACTCTGTCATTACAGTGGCTTCAGGGTTGGGAGACATACATACTGGCTTTCCTCTTCTGCGTACAGGATACAATTGCCTTGGCCTAAAGTCAAGCAGGCCTTGAGATTCCTCACCAAAGTTGCAATGAGGTGGAGCGCCCTCTGATAAAGCAAGCACGATGAGTCCTGCCATGGCAACCCTTTCTTCCAATTCAGGCAATTTTGAAGGGAAGAAAAGGGTAAGCAAATAGAAGTAGCCAATCTTTGTAGCTCTGTAGGATGGGTCAAAGGTACAGCAAGCAATTGGAATCTTTGATTCTTTTGATGTTGGAGATATCTGAGGCTTTTTTATGAGGCAAAATTCAAGGTACACCATGCAAAGATGGTGCCTAGAAAAATAGGAAGGCTTGTGGGAGGCCCGAATTTTGGATTGGTTTGGGCAGTGTTTGATTGCTTAGAGCAGGGGTGTCAAACTGGCAGCCTGTGGGCCGGATGCGTCACACACAGGCCATGCCCACCCCAGCTCCGCAAAGGAAAAAACATCAAGACACGGGGGACTTCGGGTTTTGCGCAGTAGTGCAGCAGCTGAGGGATCATGGAGCTCTACACCCTACAGCTGATTTCTGCCTGCTAAAAGTAAAGGTAAAGGTTCCCCCGCACATGCGTATTAGTCGTTTCCGACTCTAGGGGCCAGTGCTCATCTCTGTTTCAAAGCCGAAGAGCCAGCGCTTGTCCAAAGACGTCTCCGTGGTCATGTGGCCGGCATGACTAGACGCCAGAGGCACACGGAATGCTGTTACCTTCCCACCGTAGTGGTCCCTATTTTTTTACTTGCATTTTTACGTGCTTTCTAACTGCTAGGTTGGCAGAAGCTGGTACGAGTAACAGGCGCTCACTCTGCTATGCGGCACTCGGGATTCGACCCGCCAAACTGCCAACCTTCTGATCGACAAGCTCAGCGTCCTAACCCACTGAGCCACCGCATCACTTCTGCCTGCTAGGGGACCCTAAATGGGCCTGAAGTTGTCCCGTAGAGGCAACATGGAAGGGGGGAACCAATTGTGGAGAGATGGAGGTCGATCCCATCAGTTTGGGAAAAGCCCTCCATAAACTGGCAGGAGAAGAGGCTAGCTTAACTTCCGAATCTAGCCCAAGCTACAAGCAACCGAAGTCCAAAAGTACTACTTCGAGCTTACTGTAAACAACATGTTTAGAACTGGATAAGAATAGTGATTTTCTCTCTTCTACTTGGAAACTGATTTCCTGGAAAAAAAGAAAAAGAAAACCCCCGAGAAGCAAAAAGCCTCCAAAAGTGAGAAGGAGGGGGACCTTTGCCTCACCTTCCTGCACATGGAAGCAATGAATTAAACCTTTGGGGGGGGGACAGAAATATATTGAACTGAAAAGAATATAAGACTTAATTTGGATAAGTTTGAAATCAGTGGAATCCATTAAGATTTTCCTTTTATATCATGAAAATAGAAATAAATAATTGCCTATTACTGAAAAGAACTGAAAGAATTGGTGCTGACATCTAGTGGTAGGATGAAAATCTACAACAACAGGTGTTCTATTACAGGGACTGGCAAGGCCCAGGAAAAGATACATTTGATTCTGGTGACCTTCAATGTCTTAGTAACAGAGAACAGCTGTGACGAAAAAAGAAAAGAAAAAAGAAAACATCTTGGGCTTTCTACAAAGTGATAATTATCAACTCCAAAAAAAGAGAAAAGAATTGACCTTTCTGGATTACAAATACTAACTCAACTGTGACTCTAAAGCTGTCTGCAGAGAAAGGAAAACCCTGATTTTTGGCTATCACGGAAAACCAGAGATCTGCAAAAAGAATATACTAAGAAAAAACAAGTACTTTCCAAAAGGAGATCTATGCTACGTTGCAACTAATCCAAACAACAATAATTTCAAACCATGAGGAATTAAACATAACCTTGAAAATATAAATGAGCACATCTCCAGTTTAACTTTGCAACATAAAAATTCTCAGAAAATAAAAATAGAGAGTGAGCAGAAAAAATAGACAACTGAATATGAGATAGAGGAGAGAGATTTTAAGATGGAATTTAACAATACATGGTTTAACCTAGATGGGGAAAAAATTACAGGAAACGTTTGACATGGAAATGACAAACTACAGTTTAAGATTACAAAATAAGTTTGAGAACAAGAAAAAAAGATTTGGCAAAATGGATTTTGCCAGAAGAATTACAAGAACTTGAGAGAGAAAAAAATAATAAATAAAATTGAGAAACACAAAAAAAGGAAAAGATTTTCAAAGAATAAGAAGGGGCGAAACTTTCCTATAAAAACATCTTACCTGTTTTGCCTTTTGTACCCGCAACAACATTTATAAGATTATGGGAAGATTTTTTGATTCATTGAAGCATATTGAACAGGGAACATGTTAGGCCAAAAAAAAAAAAGCTAAAGTGAGAATTAAGAAATTAGATGATGGGAATTACCAGAGGGAGTATTTAAAAATTAAACATTTGTTTGAATATGGTTAAAGAAATAGAAAGATTTTAAATACAAATGAAGATTAGTTTAAGAGGGATGAACCCCTCAAGTAATATAGTATGCCTTCTTTCTTTTTTATTTTTTATTTGGTTTTTTGACGTGAGAAATATAAAAATGTTGGGATGATTTACATAAAAGAAATGTTTTCTCTGTTTTGTCTCCCCCCCCCCTCTTAGTTTTCTTTAAGACATGAGAAAAGTAAAAATGGGATGGCTTGTATGAGAAAAAAGACTGAGATAATTAAGTGTAACTAATTTTGAGAAAATCTTAGCCAGTAAGAATGTTTTGAATATTGTGGGGAAAACAAATTTAAATAAGAATGTAAACAGGATTTATGATGAGGCAATCAAGATGATCAATGAAAAGAAGTTTTATATTGATGTGGTTATTATTTGCAGAAACATGAGAAAAATGTTTATATTCAATTGTCATTTATTTAAATAAGAACTGTATTAATTTAAGGTTAGCAAAAGAGAATATTATTGGAAGAAGAGGAAATCAAGTAAAGCTACTATATGGACTATAGAATTATAGACATTAATTGTTATTTATTGTTTCTAAACACTAACCCAGACAACACGATGTTTACCAAATATTAAGGTGTATGTTAAAAATTAATAAAATGATTTTTTAAAAAAAGATTGTGACACGTCACGATACATCACGTGACACGATCGAGTTTGACACCTGGGGCTTAGAGAGTGGGAAAATGAGAAGAAACTTTTTCAGATGAGTTAGCTGAAGATGAACCCTAGGTAACTAATGGATTCCAAAAGGAGCTTGGGAGTTTAATGAGTAGTTTCACTAAGGCTATGCTTGCAGTCTGGAATGGTTATATGACAAGGGACCTGAATTGGAATGCTCCTAAAGAGCCTTTCAATCTTCATCAATCCTGGAGTGCCCCGTGGTTTTCTGAGCAGCTCTAAGAGATGACACAGCTGAAGAGATGGTTAGAGAATCACTGGGGACAGACAAAGAGTGAATCTAATGGAATGCAAGTAAAAACTCCTATTAAGGATTACAACATGATGATAGTAGCAAAATGTAGTTATTTCTATACTCTTTTCATGTCCATGGATAGGTGTTTATTGGCCATGTTTAAAATGTCTCTTCCTTGTTGTGAAGGGATGAGGCATTATGTGGTGAGCTATTGTGAGGAATATTCTAGTTAACATACTCAGTTTTGCATGGAGTTGGACTGAGTTAGTCCTCTCAAGGTGACTGAAGCATAACCTAACTTCCTTAGGAGTTACAAATTCTCTGAAACTCCTAAGAGTTTGACATGTACCACAGTCTTTTCTCAAAGCAACCTCCTGCTGACCGAAGTGAAAGAACAGATGTTAAGGAACACATCAGAGCTTGTAATGTGTCAATACTGCCATCTGTTGTTGACTTTTAATATTGGAGACATTATTTTCATTTAGCTGTTGTATATACTAAAATTGAGGGACGCGGTGGCTCAGTGGGTTAGGATGCTGAGCTTGTCGATCAAAAGGTCGGCAGTTTGGCGGGTCGAATCCTGAGTGCCGCATAGCAGAGTGAGCGCCTGTTACTCATCCCAGCTTCTGCCAACCTAGAAGTTCGAAAGCACGTAAAAATGCAAGTAGAAAAATAGGGACCACTACGGTGGGAAGGTAACAGCGTTCCGTGCGCCTTTGGCGTCTAGTCATGCCGGCCACATGACCACGGAGATGTCCTTGGACAAATGCTGGCTCTTTGGCTTTGAAACGGAGATGAGCACCAGCCCCTAGAGTCGGAAACGACTAGCACGCATGTGCGGGGGAACCTTTACCTTTACCCATATACTAAAATTAGTTTGCTTTGCGAATAATTTAACAGGGGCAAGAAAGGAGCCCCCAACTGGTGGTCCCCTGGGCAATTGTGATGTCACTGACAAATCCTTTCACCCCAGGAGTGCCTTAGGTGCTTGTTTGCTTTTGCATATCTATATTTATCAGAGAAGCTCAAATGTCTTTACATAATGCAAGTTATAAAGTATATAAATGTGACATTCATTCTTACAGTTGTTCTTACCTAGGGAAACAGATCGTATAGGCTGAAACACCTGTCATTTATTATCACTGTTATGTGGAAAGGTATTTTTTGAACACTATATGAAAACTATTTCCAGTTAATATAAACCATTCAGAGCTAAGCAGGTGGCTAAACAGAAGAAGGAGCTCATTGATTACAAGAACTAATGGATTTCTGTCTCATGGTAAAAGTTGCATTAGCCTTCACGTGGAAGCTATGGAGTTGTCCTCAGTATATCATTGACTGGCAACCTTAGTGCCTCAACTACAAGAGTATTTATAAAAGATTGTGGCACTCTTTTGTACAGAGATAGAAGGAATATTCTGATATCTATTCCAGAAGGATAGCAATGCTGGACTCTTGTATTTAAGGAACTGTGCTTATCTTTATGAACATGTGGCACTACTATTGTGTGTCATGAGTTCTCAGGGGGCAGAGGCCACTTGCTACAGGCATAGAAGAGAATAAACAGTATGTAACTCTATTATGTATAGAGCACAAATGAAAGCTGAGGCTAAACAACAGTGCAATCCATTCCCAATTACACAGTATTTCTGTGAGGTCCACTCCCAAGACAATTAATTACTGTAAAATAATTATTATTGGGAATGAATCCAAGGCATATAGATCACGCCTGAATCTCCTATATCTCTGATCCAAAGTATTAGATCTGTTAATAAATTATTTCACAGGCAACTTTCTATATGTTAGAAAAGCATTATGTATAAATGTATAAATATATCTGCATATATCTGTATATATTCATATACAGGAGAGAGAGAGATACTATGCATAAACAAGGAGAGAAGCAACATAGAACTAAGGAGAAATTTCTTAACAGTGAGAGCAATCTATCAATGAAATAGCTTGCCTTCAGAAGATGTGGTTGCTCCATCACTGGTGGCTTTTAAAAAGAGACTGGACAGCCATTTATCTGAAATGGAACAGGGTCTTCTGCTTGAGCAGAGGATTGGACTAGAAGACCTCCAAAGTTCCTTCCAACTCTATTATTCTTTATTCAATGTTCATATCTTAGTTCTCTCCTAAGGAGCTCAAGAAGCTTTTGCATGCTGCTGAGAATTTCATGAAGGCAGAAGTGGAAAATTAAGTAACTATATAAACAAATAGAGATGATCCCTCATTTTAGCCTCAAAAAGGAATTATGTGAGATAGACTGAACCTGGAGAAACTGATGAGAACATGGCTACTTTTATGCTTGAGTAGAGCCTCAAACCTTTCCCTCTCTGGTTCCAGTCCACCCTGTAACTATAACACCAGATTGACTCTTTGGAATTTTTTGTGTATCTGGGATCCACTATTTATGATGGGAAGAGAAAATCAGTAGGACTCCCTTACCCTGTTTCCAAGTTATTTTTAAATCCGAGACAGATGCCTTGTAAAAACGTGAAGATAGTACAGTTACAAAAAAAATTAACTTGTGTGATATATCCGTCTTCCCTCTTTCATTTCAAAAATAACTTTGAATGTGCTTTAAGAGCTTAAAATGGTGATCAGTTTTAAAAATAATGTCTCTAACACATCATTTAGATCAGTGGTGGCGAACCCATGGCACGGGTGCCAGAGGCGGCACTCAGAGCCCTCTCTGTGGGCACCCACGCCATGCCTCAGAGGTGGCAACTGTCCCTCTTCAACCAGCCGCCTGCTAATTTGCAGAGAGCCCACGTGGCTGAATGCATCCCGGCATGTCTGGTTCCCATCCCTCCTGGCCTCGCATGCTCTCCTTTTCCCAGGCATGACCCACTGCATCACCTCCTCAGCTGTTGGCCAACCATCCATCTCGTAGGCGGCTTCTTTGAACTGCTGGTGATGGGCTGCAGAGCCCCAGACTGCACCTGTCGAGCAGCCGGCAGGCTGTGGCTACTGACGGACACCGTCGGCCCCCATGCACTCACTGGCTTCTGTGTGCGAGGGCCGATGGTGTCAGGCAGCAGCTGCCCCAGCCTTTGCCTTGCCCCATGGCAATGGCACCCCACCCTGCCTCGCCTCACCCCACAGGATGACTTTCCTGCCTACCACCCCACTTGCCAGAGACCTCCTGGAGCTCCCCCAACCCTGCCCACCCCACAGGTCTCCTTCCCCATGAGCAACATTGAGGTGACCACACCCACCTTGGCCACACCCACCCAATCTTCCATAACCACCACAGCCACACCCACCCAGTGGGCCACGCTCACCTGGCACCTAGTGATAAATAAGTGGGTTTGGGGTTGCAGTTTGGGCACTCTGTCTCTAAAAGGTTCGCCATCACTGATTTAGATCTTAAGTTTTCAATAAATAGTTTACTAGATATACAAAACTTGCAGAAATCTCACCTACACTATGGGAAAATAAGCAAGCACATGCTTTTTGTGTTATATTTGTGAGACTACTGTACAAGGGAGCTATAAATATTTTCTGGCCTGCAACACTTTGCTTATAAGATTTAATGTGAATGAAACATTATGGCATATTGATGGAAAGCACGTACAGCAAAAAATACCCAAAGCCAATTACAAAAGAGAATATAAATTAATATTAAGGATCCTTTTTTCCACTTACAGACTCATGCTTCTGTATTGGGGTAACTGAGAATTCTACAGAAATCAGCAGGGCACTTCAAGACCTGTTCAGGAATTAATGTAGCCTTTTGGAGGCATCGAGTTGGCCTTATTATTCTACCCACAATGATAGAAGTAGATTTTCAATTCAACTTTCATTTAAGAAATGTGAAGGATTTATTTATCAAGCAACTAAAGAAGTTTCCAAATGAGATTTTTGCCTTTGGCCTATTTGTTTGTTAAAGTTTTTTCCCCTCCGAATAGCTTCTAACATGGTGAATTTTTGAACCATAGTGATGTTTTAACAGTACAGGTATTTTGGTTTTGGAGACTCTGCAGAAAACCAGAGAGTGTGTGTTCACCCTAGATAGTAAATCATAGTATACCAAAGTGTAATGTGTCCTGCAGGCCAAGCTAAGATTAAAGTTAACAGATGTACAGAGCTATAATCTAGTTTTTAGATGATTTATCTAGGTTGCTGGATTTCCTTGACCAAACTAAGAGTAACAACTTGTCTGTGATCAGACCAACTTTAGTAGAAATGAGTATCCCATAGTCAGTTCAGAAAGCTCTAGAGAGAGAGAAAAAAAGAAAATCTTATTATTTTAAGCCAGATGTTAGCATATTAATTTTTAATTATTTTTAATCTGCATTGTTCACATTGTATTTAAATTTTATTTTCAGATCTAATGTACTAGCAAGGAGGGAGTTGGGAGGGCAATTCACTATTAGCCAAACATTTTTGCCTATCCTGTTCAATCTGCTGCAAATTACTCTAGGTCAAAAGTCCAAAATTAAATCCCAGAAGAAACAAACTGGGTGGATGTTTTAAATATTCCTATTTCATAGATGCAACACCATCATCTTTAAAGAAGAACAGATGTTCTAAATATCTCTAAAACAGTTAAAAGAAATCTAATGAAAAGCATTTAATCTAATTGGCTCAAGGTCCCTTCACCCCGCTGTCAAGGTATCTTCTTGCATATTACCATGTTTCCCCGAAAGTAAGTCCTACCCCCCAAATAAGCCCTAGTTTTGGGGCGATGCAGAGAACTAAAAATCAAGCTAGGCCGGGGGTGGGGTGTGTGGATCTGCCCCACGCACCCTGCACGCACTTACCTTGCAGCTAGGCCTTTGCTCGCCGGCCCACTTCTTCTGCGGTGTCTTCTGCAGCCAGGCCTGGATTTTGCAATCAGAGGCCTTTCCAAGAAGGCCACTGTAGCCAAGAATCGAGCTATGGATTCAATCCATACCTCGGTTCTGCAAGAGATCTGTAGCTGAGGACTGAGCTGTGGATTGAATCCATAGCTCGATTCTTGGCTACAGTGGCCTTCTTGGCCTGATGGGTGATGGGTTTGGGTTTTATTGCTTTTTATGTATTTTAACTTATTGTTATAGTTCTTGGGCATCTTGTTTAATCTCTTTTAATTTTTGTATTCTTGTCTTTTAACATGTATTGCCCTGTTCACCGCTCTGAGTCCTTCGGGAGAAGGGCAGTATACAAATAATAATAATAATAATAATAATAATAATAATAATAATAATAATAATAATAATAATAATTATTATTATTATTATTATTATTATTATTATTATTATTATTATTATTATTATTATTATTATTATTATTATTATTATTATCTGCAGAGGCCTTCTGGAAAGGCTTGACTGCAAAATGCAGGCTGGAATACAGCTGCAGCATGAAGCTGCTCCTTCGGCCCAAGAAGAAGTGGTTCCTGCTGGATGGGGCTGTCGGTGCTGGAGGGGAGTATAAAAGACATCCCCTGAAAATAAGACCTGGTGCCTCTTTTGGAGGGGAAAAAAAAAGACCCGGTCTTATTTTCGGGGAAACACGGTACTTGATGAACCTCCCCAGTGTTCTTTTAGGTTAGGCCGAGTCATCTGAGAAGATTCTTATAGTTCAACCAAACAAGAAAAGAAAAAATGCTCCAGAGAAATTAAAAGGGTTTAAAGCAGGAATGAAGACCTAAAAATGACACTGATTACATATGTTTGGAACGTGGCTCAGGTTTCCAAAGACAACAAGTTCACTTGGGATTCGAGAAACAAAGTTTTATTGAAATAAAGCTTTTGCAAAAGCTGGTGGACTTAACTCATGAAGGAGAAAAAGCCACCACCCCCATAATTTTTAAAAGCACATATTTATATCCTCACACGAAGCTGGTTCCTTCCCACCCCTATCGCACTCAACAGCCCACCTGCTCATCTCGATCAGCTAATCCAAAGTGCCTAAACAGAATAAATTTTATTCGTACCCTGCCAGGAAAAAGCCCCTCGCACCTGATGTACCTGTACCATTTCACCAGAACCTTTTGCTGGCATAAGCTCTATCTTTAGTTTTGTGTTTCCTCTGCTTGCGGTTATGTCAAGCTTCTGTTGGGCTACTTCTATGTACCATAACAGCTATCTTGCATGTGCCAAAGCTTCTACTGTTAAATGCTCAAGTTACTTCATTTTATAATTGTTAAATTCACTCCTTAAATTTTAGCTAAGATTATTAAGATTAAATGTCATTAAGCAATTTCTAATATATTTACCGTATTTTCTGGTGTATAAGACGACTTTTTAACCCATGAAAATCATCTCAAAAGTTTGGGGGTCGTCTTATACGCCCAGTCGCCTTATACGCCGGAAAATCAGTGAGCCCGGGAAGGCACGCCCTCCCCTCTCACTGTGGAGGAAGCAGGGCAGGCTGGCGTCTGGAGCACTCCTTAGCAGCCGGGGAGTGCGTGCATGTGCAGGACTGCCCTGCCGGCTCCCGCCCGACGCTCTTCCCTCTTGAGGCAGCATCGCTCCCCAGCTCCTAAGGATTCCTCGGGGATGCTGCCTCAAGAGGGAAGAGCGTCGGGCGGGAGCCGGCAGGGCAGTCCTGCACACGCACGCACTCCCCGGCTGCTAAGGAGTGCTCCTTAACAGCCGGGGAGCGCGTGCGTGCGCAGGACTGCCCTGCCGGCTCCCGCCAGACGCCAGCCTGCCCTGCTTCCTCCACAGTGAGAGGGGAGGGCGTGCCTTCCCGGGCTCGCTGATTTTCCGGCGTATAAGACGAAAAATCTTGAAAATCATCTCAAAAGTTGGGGGGTCGTCTTATACGCCCAGTCGTCTTATATGCTGGAAAATATGGTATTTTTACCTCTTACACATATTTCTACATCCTTTATCATTGGCCAGGCTGGCTGGAGCTCTCAGGAAGTGTAGTTCAGTGGTATCTTGGAAGGATCATTGGTAGGTACGGTCAAGCATCTCACATAATTTGTACATATTTGTGTAGTGCTTCTAACAAAGTATTTCAACCTATTTGACGATGGCGGTGGAATAAAATTCATGGATTGTAAACAGGAACCTTCTATATCTGTGGTATTAGTTTTTTTACTTGTAAAAAATAATATTCTAACCATAATCTTAGAAACCATGCAAATGTTAAAGCTAAGAAGAAACAATCGATTTGCTTCAGTTTCCACACTTCTTAGAATTTGCCGTGTGGTTCCGCAATTTAAAAATGTGCACAAGAAGACCTATCTTGAGAAAACATACGAAAAGCAACACTAGGGGAGAAAAAAATAGCATACTTATATTGCTACAGATGGGATTTGTAAAATGCATCTTAGGGTAGAATTGCATGGAAAATTAATATGGCATTTCCTTGCTGAAAACCGATTGAAATGCACTTTTATATGAACATTGTAGGAAGTGGAATAAACAAATGAATTTGACTCTAGTGACTACAAACAAGTCTCCAGGCCCTCTAAGCCTTTCCAATCCTGCTGGAACGGAGAAGGTTTAAATGGGATTTTCTCGGACAAAGCCTGTGATCTGACCTTCCTTAATGCTGATGGAAACTAATGAAATTGTTCTGTGGAAGGTTTAAGGATCTCTCATAGTTGGGAGCTTCTCAATGTCTTTCCCTTCTACCAATGTGGTATCAGCGTCCAGCTGATTGGTGAAGTGACATTGGAATTAAAAGCTGAAAAATAAGGCTGAGAAAGCGGGGAAATTGACAGGCAGAAGAAAATGTTGTCAGCCCAGCATGAATTATATTTGAGGAAGATTGCATAAAACTAGTTGAGATCAAAGCTTTTTGTACATCTTTCTTCCTCCGTATGCGTATCTGCATAGGGAAAACAAGGATAGTTACATTTGTCCTATAGTTTTATCAGAATGATGTGGATAATAATAATAATAATAATAATAATAATAATAATAATAATAATAATAATAATAATAATAATAATAATAATAAGAAGAAGAAGAAGAAGAAGAAGAAGAAGAAGAAGAAGAAGAAGAAGAAGAAGAAGAAGAAGAAGAAGTTGGAAGGGACCTTGGAGGTCATCTAGTCCAACCCCCTGCTCAGGCAGGAAACCCTATACCATTTCAGAGTAATGGCTGGCCAGTCTCTTCTTAAAAACTTCCAGTGTTGGAGCATTCACCACTGCTGGAGGCAGGATGTTCCACTGGTGAATTGTTCTAACTGACAGGAAGTTTCTCCTTAGTTCTAGGTTGCTTCTCTCCTTGACTAGTTTCCATCCATTGCTTCTTGTCCTGCCTTCGGGTGCTTTGGAGAATAGCTTGGCTCCCTCTTCTTTGTGGTGGCCCTTGAGATATTGGAACACTGTTATCATGTCACCCCTCACCCTTCTCTTCGTTAAACTACACATACCCAATTCCAGCAACCGTTCCCGATATGTTTTAGCCTCCAGTCCCCCAATCATCTTTGTTGCTCTTCTCTGCACCCTTTCTAGAGTCTTGACATCTTTTTTACATCGTGGTGACCAAAACTGGATGCAGTATTCCAGGTGTGGCCTTACCAAAGCATTGTAAAGTGGTAAATAGCAATGTTGTCATAGGAGTAGGAAAAGAGGACACCAGACAGTTTGAATTGGATAAAAATATTTCCCCCCCCCCAGTTTCCAACAGAATGCTAAATCAGAAAATAGTTTTCCATAGTGCTGTCAAGAAAAAAAACAACACCCCGTAATTATTTAGTGCCAATCTATTCTAATGCCTTGCTGATTGTGACGATCTTCAGAAATACTGAGAGGCGAGAGGGAACAATCATTTTTGCAGCACTAAGGAAAACGATTCAGTGCTTCTCATTCATTGACTGGGCTGCCTTCATGGCCTTTTTTTTTTTTTGTCTGTACATGCGGCTGATGCCCACAAAATCGGCTTTATCTGATAGAGGACAATACTCATAAAGTCACTCAGCCTTGTAAGGGCAGGGGGAAAAAAGCGACTTCCACTCCAGTAGCTATTGTAGAGAGGCCATTTCCTAGAGTAAGTATGATTCTGGAGGAGGCCTATTAAGAGTTAGGCGGCATTGATTTGTTCTGGTACCCAAAGTTCAAATTAAATGCTCCTTTGGATTCAGATCATCGTCCTTCTACACAGGAATGACATTCCCCTCCCCTTCCCTCTGAAGAATGCAGATCTCTTCACATGCGCCAGGATATAAAGTTGTGTGGCCCGATTGATTGGCCATGCGCAGCTTTGCTTTATGGTGCCGGCTTGAACGTTCCTGTCAGGGAAGTCTGAATCATGGGCACTTTTAACTGCCATTGCCAAGACTGATGGCATGACACTGCAGGTGCCGGAGCAGCTCACCAACATTTCACAGATGCAATTGATGTCAGAGCTCAACATTCGTTTTTCTTCAAGATGGCTTATGCCATGAATGTAGCGCCAAGTGCTGATAAATAAATATACAAACAACCTTCCCCCCTCCAAGGATGATTTAAAGAGGTGGTGCCCGCTGCAGAAATGGGATTGCTAGAGAGATGCCACTTATGAATCTCAGCTAGGAAAACCCCTCCTTCTTGTCCTATCCGAAAGAGACACCATTGAGGCTCACTCGATTGGACTGGCTGCAACATATGGCCATATTCTCCCAAGAGAATATTCCTTCTGGTCCAAAACAGGAAATACAATTTAAGAAACGATCCCTGGATTTTGAAGAACACCACCTGATGAGACTGCAGGAAGGGACTGTTCTCCGCTTCCATTTCGTCTTCCATTAGAAGGATTTTTGAGGATAATCAGATGTATCAATGCTCAGAGACATCTGATCATTATGCAGCCTTCATGGTTGCTCCTGTTGTTGGCTTTCTACCCTGTCTTTTTGTTTATTCCAACACTCAAGATTGCTTACAATAAATTTTTTTTAAATCCCAGAATATGGAATATCGCAAAAATGAAAAACATTAATATTCACTGTTAAAATAATTAACAGTTAAAAGTTTGCCAAAAAGAGAAGTGTTTTGAACCATCTCTATGCAGTACCTGCCCTCTGGAATGAGGCTCCAACCCCACCACAGATATCCAGGTGTTTCCCACCCTGAGGGCATTCCAAAGGCCTTAAAGGGCCAGCTCTTCTCCCAGGCTTTAGGCTAAAGAGGTTGGTGATAGATTTATTTAGGGCTGATCACATTTGTTGCCTTGTTTAATGTTTTCTATTTTGATGTTATGTTTATCATTTTGTTTTTATGCCGTGACCTTCCCAAAGTTGATTCTGGGGGTCAGGTGGGACCCAAGTTGAATTAAATAATTACATAAACAAACAAATGAATAAATAGTGGAAGATTGAGAGTGCAAAGCATATCCTTAGAAAGTGCATTGTGCAACCTGGGATCCACCCAGAAAAAAAGCCCTTTCCCAGAGGCACTCCATATTTGAACTTTTGGCACTGAGGTCATTTTCAGGAGAGGAGTTTCTGTCGATGTAAATAATAGGACAATCTATTATGACAGAAGTGGTCCTGCAGATACTCAGCCCCTAAGCCTTTTAGAATAGAATTCTTTATTTTTATTTATTTTTATTGTGATTGGACACACAAGGAATTTGTCTCCGGATCATAAACTCTCAGCGTACATACAAGCAACAAGTGACAAATCATGATCATAATCATAAGATACAATCATCCTAAATCATAAGAAACAACATTCAGTAATAGTCATAGGATACTAAATAAGCAATCAACATAAATCATAATAGGGTATTAATAAAAGCAATCAGCATAAACCATGTCATTCAGACAACAAAGTTATAGTCATAAGAAACTAAGGAAGTAGGTAACAGGAAAGATGAAAAGATGAGAAGGATAATAGGTAATACAGCCCTACTAGGTGGTTTGACATCCCAGGGCATGGTGTTATGGGAATTAGTTGTTTAGCAGAGTGATAGCATGGGGGGGACCTGTCTTTATATCTAGTTGTTTTGGTGTGCAATGCTCTATAGCAGGGGTAGGCAACCTCGGCAATGCTGACTCAGGAATTCTGGGAGTTGAAGTCCATGAGTCATAAAAGAGCCGAGGTTGCCTACCCCTGCTCTATAGCATCGCCTTGAGGGAAGAAGTTGAAACAGTTTATGTCCAGGATGTGAGGTGTCTAGATATTTTCACAGCACTTTCTGGCTCATACAATATACAGGTTCTTAATGGAAGTTTTTATTTTTTTTAGGGTTTTATTTTAAAATTTTGGGGTTTTAAAAATCAATACCAACTTAATTGTGCCAGATAAGCAAATGATAACCAGCACAGACCTTTGAGACATCTTACTGTTCAAACTTGCTTCTTACCCCAGCTGCCATTGCAAATCCAATGACAGCCAAAGAGTCAAGGTACTGTACATTTCTAAACTGTGAACCCACAGTTTCTTACAGAATGAAGTCCCATCCAGAACGAGATTCAGTTGAGTCTCTGTGTTGTGTGGCTTTAATTATATCTTGTCTCTCATTGAGCCTCTTATCAAGATTAGGCAACAGTCAAGAATACTGATTGTTTCCTGGAATTAAAAGGAAGGGAATAGGAAATATAGTAGATAGAGAGTAGCTAACTCCAAAACATCAAATTACTCCCAGGTTTCATGTAGATGTTAAACAGCCTAGATGTGAGAAAGAACCCTGTGGAAGACCACAGTGTAATGACCTAGGTGTTGACCAGTAGACACGGCACCAGTTCTGAGCTCAATTGGACAAACCACGACACCACAGTGCCCAAAGTCCAATCTCATCTGGGAGCCCAGAAGAATACCATGGTTCTAAAGGTTCATGATAACTTTTAGGACTGCATTTCCCCCACTAGTTTCTCAGGTCACTCAAAACTGACTAAAGCAATCTCACTACCATATCCAAGATAAACCAAAGATTGAAATGGGATTATAAATATCAGTTTCATCCATATGCATCTGGAGCTGCAAAATCACTGCTTCCCTAATCATCTTATCAAAGAACGAAGAAGGGTATGTTCAGATCCAGATGATGTCAAAGAATTGGCTTTGCAGCCTACCGTGATTCAAATGAGAGATTAACAAATTTTAGAGATTCCCCACTCCGGGTTTTAAAAAATCAGTTTTAAATACTGATTTCATTAAAACTTTGTCATAGGGTAACGTTTCCATCCTTTTAATTTTTTGACATTGCTTACTGATATTAGTTTGAATTATGCAAAATATATGCAAACGGTTGTCCTATGTGAGGAACAGTAATAACAGAAACCACAGGCTCAGAATTTGAAAAAGAGGGCACCAAAGCAGTTTGTTCAAGTAATTGATTTTACGAGTGGCTCTCTGTCGCTGAGTCAAGAATTATATATTTATAAGGTCTAGGGAAAATGACAAATGGGACATATTATCTTCTCATAATTAACCTCTTTTGCTTTGGGAACATTTGTTGATATAACCAACTATTTTTAATTTACGTACCCTTAACCTCTGCCCATTTCTGCCCATCTGATACCACTGATTAGGAACACTGGGATGTTATCCCATGATTCTGACAATTTTGATTAGAATATTTTACACTTCATTTTAAAACACCAGGCCTTCATTACTCGGCTGCTCAGTTTCTTTCACTGTTAAGACCTGCTTAATCCCTTGATGGTTAAAGAAGAAAAATAACATACTATTTCAAGTGAGGCTTTAGTGCCAAATTATTTTTAAATTAAGGCTTCCTTTCTCTACAATCTTGAAAGAAAGAAAAAAAAACCTATATCATCGGGGAAATGGGATTAATCCGAAAGACTTCGAATGATAGCAGATTTAAGGAAATAGAAGCTTTCAAGATGAGGTACAATCAGAAAGGACAAAGGACCAAAAGCCTGTTGTTGGTTGGAAAGAATCACAAGATCAGGGAGATAAGCCCTTATTCATTACACAAGGAAGCATTTTCATACCCAGAGAAGGCTTGAAAATCTCTAAGATGTTCACTAAATTAAAAGAAAATCAAGATCTCTCTCTCTCTCTCTCTCTCTCTCTCTCTCTCTCTCTCTCTCTCTCTCTCTCTCTGTGTGTGTGTGTGTGTGTTTGTGTGTGTGTGTGTGTGTGTGTGTGTAATAGAAAAGAGCAGCAGGCAAAAGCTTCTGGATGAATAAGAACAGATCAAGAAGAATATTTTATTCCCACGCCTTAAATTACCAGTATGTCAGGACGGTGCAAATGTGAGCTACGGCATGCCCCTCAGGTGAAACAAATCAGATTTAATGAGTAACATTAGCTTCTCATTGATGTAGCATCAAGCTCTTTCAAAGCATTTCTAAATATTACCTTAATTGTGCCAAAAGGGTAAAGCTAGAGTATAGCCCCAGATTAAGACTGTTTGTCTAGATGTCCGTATTGTATGTATCTTGAAATCAATTGCCACGGAATCTGATTTTTAAACTAGGTGAATTACAGTAAGACCTTTATAGCCAACCCTTCGCAAGTGTGGTTAAAAGTTCCAGAGTCAACTGCTAAGCTGTTTTTTTATTATTATTTCTCAGTTTGATGCAATTAAGATATCAAAATGACTATTGCCTGGGGATTTGTGCTAATAATAGAGCATAAAAAAATCTTGCTGGATCAGATCAGTCTATCTTTTTTCTCCAAACGGTAGCAAGATGAAAGCTTTAGTAAAGATGATGAGACACAGCACAACAGAGTATCATTATGTTTGTTGTGGGCCTTTACCAAACAACACAACACAACAAAACAACACAATATAAGAGATTGGCATCTCTTTTTTCTTTAGAGTATCTGACCTCTGATCACATATCAAAGGTCATAACTGTGAAAACGATCATAATGCCACAATTTTCAGTGCTCTTGTAACTTTGGTCACTAAATGAATCGTTGTAGGTCAAGGACTACCTATATTCTCCAATGTCCTATAGCCCTCTCCCTTCATGTCATCAAACTCAGCCAAAGTGAGTTGAGGGATTTTTGGGAGTAGATAGGAGGGAATGAGCTGATTGGCTGGGGAGGGGGGAGGAGGAATGAGATGCATGGTAAAGGAAGAAAAAAAATCCCATTGTGGGATTTTTTTCCATTGGAGTTCTCCCATGTTCCTTGCCAAAGACTTACAAGCAGAATTTGCCGAAGCACCAATTACTTATGCAAATTATGCTGTTGTTACTTGAGTCATTGGGAATTTGGTGGCATATAAAATTAATAAATTACTATAATCAATTGCACAATCAGTCAGATGTTTAGACTGGATTTGGACTTTTATCCATCTATCAAGTACTTCCCAAGTACCTGTACAGGCAGATGTTTAATAATGTTAAAATTATAATCTGTTACAAAAATATGAAGTCATAGTTGCCACTTCTTTAGTAGCTGGTGTTGGTCTTCATATGCACTGAGTTGTTCACAAAAACCTAGGAAATAATAATAATAATAATAATAATAATAATAATAATAATAATAATAATAATAATAATAATAATAATGTAACCATCAAGAAAGAAATGGAAGGCTTAATGCTGGCTGCTCAAGAACAAGCACTACAAACTAATGCCATGAAAGTGAAGATACAAAAATCTATTGACAATCCAAATTGCCGACTTTGCAACGACAAAGTTGAAACCGTTTCACATTTAATATGTGAGTGCAGCAAAATTGCGCAAACTGATTACCAAGCTAGATATGACCAATTTGCTAAACTAATCCACTGGGCATTGTGTAAAAAATACAACTTGCGTGTGTCCGAAAAGTCGTGGGAACATAGGGTGGAAAAAGCTGTTGAGAATGAGAGGGTGAAGATCTTGTGGGACTTCCGAATACAGATTGCCATTTAGAACACAACACGCCAGATATCGCAGTTGTAGAAAACCGAAGTGTACAGCTGATTGATATCGCTGTACCAGGAGATGCCAGAGTCAAAGAAAAAGAACTGGAAAAAATTACGAAATACCGCAACCTGGCCATTGAAACTACACGATTATGGATGAAACATGTAACAGTGATACCCATTGTCATCGGGGCACTGGGAACTATGTCCAAAATCTTTGCAAAATACATCAAGAGATTGCAGCTTCCTGCAATAACTCCAGCAAAGCTACAAAAAACTGTGCTACTCGGAACATCTTACATTTTAAGGAGATACCTGGTTGATACCTAGGATGTTGGCAGCAACCCGTGTCAACCATTAGTGCCAGTCA
Organism: Vipera ursinii; assembly: GCF_947247035.1. Classification (NCBI taxonomy): domain Eukaryota; kingdom Metazoa; phylum Chordata; class Lepidosauria; order Squamata; family Viperidae; genus Vipera; species Vipera ursinii. Next base: position 163,531,847 of record NC_139512.1, read on the forward strand.
ATTTGAGTGTTCAGTTGACTGAGTTTCATGTTTTAAGAATAAAAGTTTTATAATGATGATGATGATGGAAGGGACCTTGGAGGTCATTAAGTCCAATCCCCCTGCTCAGGCAGGAAACCCTATACCATTTCAGGCAAATGGCTGTCCAGTCTCTTCTGAAAAACTTCCAGTGTTGGAGCATTCACCACTTCTGGAGGCGGGTTGTTCCACTGATGAATTGTTCTAACTGTCAGGAAGTTTCTCCTTAGTTCTAGGTTGCTTCTCTCCTTGATTAGTTTCCATCCGTTGCTTCTTCTCCTGCCTTCAGGTGCTTTGGAGAATAGCTTGACTCTCTCTTCTTTGTGACAACCCCTGGGATATTGGAAGACTGCTATCATGTCACCCTTCGTCCTTCTCTTCATATCATAATGTATCGGTGTAGTATATATGCGGATCCAAACAACATGGCCTTTTGTAATTCACAGATGGAAATTTAGTCACTGTCCAGGCATCCAAGATTTTTTGCTGTGGCACTCTTTGTGCCAATAACCACTAGGACTACCAGAAAGGTGATCTCGCACCATGAGAAATGAAAAATATCAAATTTCAGAGAAATTTCATTGTTTCCCTTCAAATTACATTCTGTTACATTCTGATTTGATAATAATAATAATAATAATAATAATAATAAAAAACCACCCATGTATTTCTGGTTATGGAAATAATGCAATAAAAGCCTATAGTGAGGAATATGTTCTACAAACTGCGGGAAAGTAGACTGATGGGATTTTGTGCAAGGAGAATGGATTGTAGCAGAGCAAATGTTGAATGTTAGAGCCTGAGGGCAGAGATAAAGGATTAATTTACTTACCTTTTTCTTAAAAAAAATAGTTGAGAAGAGCTCCATAAAATATGTTTTACTTTTTGAGCATAGGAAATGGGAAACTGTGAATGATGAAACTGAGGATTTTCTTACAAGCTTCCTCCACCATCCCTAAGACACTGGGATAACTCAAGGTAGTTGGGTTATTCTGATTGGTGGTCATTCCTGTCAATCTTTTGTTCTCACATTCCCTCTTTCTCCCTCCCTTGTCAAGACACTCATCACCTTCATTAATCAATTCTAATAGGGTCAAATTGCCTTCTTGGAATTTTTTTTTTGTCTATTGGAATTGTTTAATTTTGCAGTCTTACAATTAAAAATGTGTTTAACCCTAAATTAACTTTAATACTTTAATTCTAATTTTTATACTGTTTTATATTATACTGCAAACCTCCCAGAGTCCCTCCTTGAGGAGGATGGACAGTCTAGAAACACAAAATATAAATAAATAAAAAATATAAATACTTTGCCAGCGGAAGAACCAAAGAATCTCGTAATCATGAGGATTTATCAATGCAAATTGTAAACATTCCTTCTGTCCTGAAAAAGCTAAAAACTATCACCGGTTGAATGGACTCTTTTGGGGTTGAAAAACAGTCATCATTCCTACTTTGTACTTGCTTTGATTACTATGTGAGTAATCAAAAGAAAGTCAACGTTGTCTTCGCCCCCCCACTGTCTAAATTTTAATCAGTGAGAACGTGACTTTTTTGGAAGGTGGTTATATAGGACTATGACTCTGGCTGTTTTTATACTTTGGGATCATCTATTCTATTTGGCTGATGCTTATTTTTAAGAATGTATTCATTCTGACACCTGCCACATCAAACAACTAAAGGTTTAAGCAGAGCAAACTATTCATCAAAGAGTTTCCTTCCTGTAGGAACAAATGATTGAAAGCGAAATATACTGGGGGTTTTTTTAGATGAATAGATATCCAGTCTGGACTGATTGCTTTTCCCTTAACAAAAATTCCTGATAGTTCTTATTACAGAGCAGATGAAATATTTCTGTAAGGCCACTTGAAAGGCTCAAGTGAAATATATTGTTTGGATTTTTCTCTTACTTGGATGTCAAGCTGTGTTAAGAAAATATTAGAGGTTGAATTCAAAGATGAAGAATGGAACAGGTCGAAACAACTATGTACTTCATCATCTTGTTATACTTACCATCACTCCGCCCTCTGAATTCAAAGTGGGTCTTTAAAATTTGATATGTTTAGCTATCTTCAATAAATGAAGCAAGCACACATTTTAAGGTTATGAAAGGGCTCTATTTCGTACAGTCTACGCAGGAACTCTTTTCTTCCCTAAAGACTACGCATGTCTTCAAAAGAACCAATTTTCATACCCGTGGCATATGTTAAAGGGTCTCCCCAAGTGAATCAGCTACAGGAGAGGAACAGAGTTCAACAGCATCTGCAGCAAACCGTGATATCAAAATGACAACATTGATGTCTTGGTGTCATCATGCAAATTCTGCCACACAGTTGGCTCCTGATGTCTGATGAAAGGCATCACATATGTTTCATCTTTTTTGCCCCCCACCCCGGTAAATGCCTCTGGGAAGGGATGGAACTAGGAAGGTATAGAATCCCACTGATTCAGTTTCCTTAGCGGTTCTAGGATGAAATGAGTGGAATTTACTTCATTATCTGGACTCCTTCCCATCAGTTTTCAGGTCCTGGTTATTGGGCAGAAATAGCATTGGTGCACTTGATGATGATAATCTCTGGTGAAAGTAGGAGGGGAATAGTGCTCTCCTTGACCTCTTAGTGGCCTTTGATATCATTGACCCTGGTATCCTTTTTGGCCGGCTTGAGATTTGGGACTGGGTGTTACAGTCTTGCACTTGTTTGGCTCCTTTCTCCAAGGCAGGTCTCAAACAATGTTGACAGAGAGTGAGAGATCCAGTCCGTGGCTGCTCCTTTGTGTTATGCCACGTGACTTGCTACTCCCTCCACTCTATTTTTATATCTACGTACATGAAGCTGCTGAGGGAGATCATCCACCCCACCGTGAGATGAGGTACCATTCGTATGCTGATGGTACTCAACTTTACATCTCCATTGCTGGTGACCCAAGGGATGCTGTTGCTGCCCTCACACAGTGCCTGGAGGCTGTGGGAGTCTAGATGGAGGACAACAGGCTTTATCTGAATTCTGCTAAGATTGTGTGGCTTTAGGTGGGTGGAACTTTGAGATATGGGAGTTTAATATCTTTAGTTCTGTTATCCATCCCTTGGGTTGCACTGCCCCAAACATATCCTGTACATAACTTGTGGCTTCTGTTGAACTCGCAACTCCTGCTGAAATAGCAGGTGGCAGTTATGGCTAGAAGATCCTTTGAACAACTTCATGTTGTGCGCCAGTTGTACTCTTTCTTGGATCAGATGTCCCTGGACTCAGTCACTCAAGTACTGGTCCTCTCACTCTTGGACTATTTCAATGCTCCCTACATGGGGCTGCTCTTGAAGAGTGTTTGAAAGCTTGTTGGTGCAGAATATGCCCACATGGGCAGTTCTTGGGGCCCCTAGAGTGGCCCACATTACACTGCCATTCCACAAGCTGCACTGGTTGCCAGTTTGCTTCTAGGTCCAATTCATGGTAGTGTTCTTACCTTAAAAGCTCTTCATGTCATGGGTCCTGGTTATCTGAGGAACTGCTTCACCCCTATGGATTAACCTGCCCCACCTGTACTAAGAAAAGAGACATCCTGCAGATACTGTCAGCCAAGGAATTCCAGCTGTTGGGATCTGGGAGAAGAGCCTTTTCTGCCATAGCTCACACCCTCTGAACATTGTGGCCTCCCCAAGAAATCCTTTTGGCCTTCCGAAAGGGTCTGAAGACTTGGTTCTGCCAACTGGAGGAGCTTAATTTATTTATTTATTTATTTATTTATTTTATTGCATTTATATACCGCCCTTTCCCTGAGGACTCAGGGCGGTTTACAGGGAGTTATCTTAATGGATTAAGATAAGATTCCACCTTCTGCCTATGTGCATTTTGCTCCCTTCCTCCTCATCTTCGTCAATTTTAATCAAATGTAATATTATTTATAGTTTTAATGTTTCATATTAGTGCTTTATTGATTGTAAGCCACCTAGAGGCGTCTTTAGACAAGATGGGCGGCATATTTATTTATAAAAATAAATAAATTAAAAAAGATTTTTTTTAAAAAAACCAAGAATTGCTCTGGAGCAAATTTCAGGTTTATTTAGCCCACCATCCTGTTTTTCATGGTGGCTTGCCAGGTGCCTCTGAGAAGCCCACAAGCCAGATATGAGAGTTGTAGTTCTCCTGGCCATGGACCGTAGCAACTTCTCTTAAGCATTCAGTATCATGGTTAGGCTTATCTTTCATATATTGTTTAGTTCCCTTTAGATCAGACATGTCAAACACAAGGCCCGGGGGCCAGATCCGGCCCGGGAAGTGGTTTCATGCGGCCCACGAAGCCATCCTGGAAACAGTGAGGGAACGGCCCCCACTGCCTTGGCCCTGGCCCAGAGACCTTCCTCCTGCCAGAGACCCTCAGATCTGTCTCATTCCTCCCCAGGCCCCCATAGGCACCCTTGATGAGAACAATGTAGAGCTGGCCATGCCCACCCAGTAGGCCATATGCACTTTAGGCACGCCCACCCAGTAGGCCACGCCCACCCAGGCCACACCCACCCAGCCCCCTGAGGGCAACCGCAAGGCTGATGCGGCCCTCAATGAAATTGAGTTTGACACCCCTGCTTTAGATGCTCTCTGAAGCAGGTGGCCGTCACAACATCTTCTCATAGTGAATTCCATACCTGAATTATATAGAAAGCAATGAAGAAACATATCCTTTTATATATTCCTAATTCAATTTCATGAAGTGGCTTCTATTATTATAAGATAAAGAAAATGTTCTTCTGCCACTTCACTTTCTCCATATCGTGCATCACTTGTATCTTGTCACATCTATCATGCCCAAAGACCAAAATACCTGAACTTTCTCCAGTTCCCTTGATTTTTTTTCCTGTACTTTTTTTCAGTTCAATTTGTGTGGGAGTGAGGATAATAACAGCTGTGGCTTTTGGTTAGTTGAATAACAGAATTGGAAGGGACCTTGGGAGGTTTTCTAGTCCAGAGCTTTTTACCACTTTTAGGATATGGCAACATCCGAGTACCACCTGTCGCCTAGCAAGTGTCAAAAACTTGATGACCAAAAAAAAAGAGAAAAAAATGAAAAAAATGATGAAGTACAGGTAGTCCTCAACTTACAGCAGTTCGCTTAGTGACTGTTCGAAGTTACAATGGCACTGAAAAAAGTGCCCCCCTAGCCACAGCCGAGCAAGACACCTGCCTGCCCGCCTGGCAGCGCTCTTCCTCCTGTCCGAGGTTTTCATTGTTGTGAGCATTTCTGTTGAGGATTGGCAGCAGGGGTGGGGTGGGGTGGTGTTTGGTTTTTATTCCCCTCCGCAATCTGCTGGGTGGTTGCAGCAGGTTTTGGTCACTTCACCTGACCCTGGGACACTGTGACCGTCATAAATATGAATCAGTTGCCAAGCAACTAAATGTAAATCACAAGACCCTGGAGATGCTGCAACATTCCAGCTGATTGGCACTTCTTCTGGGCTCAGCAGAAGTGCCAGGACCAGTGCTGCTTTCCAGCTGATTGGTGCTTCTTCGGAGCTCAGCTGAAGCACCAGGATCAGCACCAAGCTCCAGCTGGAGCCTGGTGCTGATCCTGGCACTTCCACTGAGCCCTGACAGCCACGAAGAAGCGCTGATCAGCTGGAAAGTGGCACTGATCCTGGCGCTTTCACTGAGCCCTGACAGCCCTGCAGCTCCAGCCATCTCTCGCTCAGGCTTGTGCGGTGCTGCCACCGGTTCAGCTCATTCCCCTCCCCCACTACCACTTTTCTAGGATGGTCGAGTACCACCTGCCAGGTGCCAATGTACCACAGGTGGTACCCATACCACTGGTTGAAAGGCCCTGTTTTAATCCAACCCCGTGTTTAAACAGGCAACCCTATACTATTTTAGACAAAACTGGAACACCCATGATTTAAAATTTGCAGTTGCCACCTTTGATTCTGCCTTAGCCTAATAAAATCAAAGCATTGTGCTCACTGATTCTAAAATTTACATCAGCATCTTGCTTGGTTTATCATCTTCTTGGATCACTCAGTGAAAAATCGTCAATAAGAATATAATAGTGAGATGGAAAAAAGATTTGCCAAAACTAGTCCTTGTCTTTTGAGGATTACTGGATACCTGACATGTTAGCCCTCCAGTGTAAGCCAGATCAGGAAATGGAGTCTTACAAGTTTAACTGAAATTAGAAATTTAATCTATGCAGATCGTTGCAACAAAATCTTGACTGTGTTTCCTTCTTCCCTCCCTCTTATACTAAGAGGGAGTTAGGGTGGAGCCAATTGAGATTCTGGTTTATATTTTCCTCTTTCTCAGGGCTAAAGCATGCTTTTGCTTTTGTAACCATCGTTGCATAATTTCTCCAAAGTCATCTAAGATGACTTATTTTCCCTTCCTTGTAGAGTCCAACTTTTTATAGGACTTCAAGACAGAGTCTGCATTTAAAATTGGAATCAGGGGAAACAGTCTCTTTGATCATTTCCCACCAGTGACTTACAGCATCTTCTGGAGTCATCAAAACATTGTGGTTCCAAAATAATAGCAATGAGGGTAAGCCTTATTACCTTCAGCAGTGCCTGGATGATGTTCTCAATATGCTTTAAATCACTAGGATTAAAATGGCCTTGAAATGCCTCTATCCAGACTGTATTTTCTTGTCCAATCCATCCAGTAGGATAATACAAGGGGACTCTTCCCTTCCAGTCTGGGCCCAGGCATGGTGTTAGTCAGAAGTGCCGTGAAGGATTAAGGAGATGCACAACGACTGGAACTTCGGGAGAAGGGCGGTATAAAAATTCAATAAAACTAAAACTAAACTAATATAGGACACAAATGTTTGTCATTTTTGATGGGGAGGCCATAAAGCCTCTGTCTGGGGGATCAGGAACTGATAGCATCACACCAGATACTGTACATATGTATGTCAGTTATAAATCAAAATAAGGATTTATTCACCGACTAACTGATTTAATATACTGACCAAACCAAATAAGACTTTGGAGCAATGTATAAACATTGTATCCCCCCCCCTTTATTAAATTTGAGAAATAAACACTTTTAAAAAAGAAAAAAACCTGGACTTTAGTGCAAGTAGATAATTAATTCTTTTCAATTCATATGAAATCTAATCTAATGACTGAAATGATAATTTTCTTGTTGTCTGTTGAAAAAAGGCCATTTAAAGTTACAGGTTATATAATAGGATTGGAAGGGACCACAGAGATCATTTAAGAGAATTCTGCAATGTGTATAAAAATGAATTAAACCATATATGAGGATTGGCCCTGCTCTAAAATCCCCAAAGATGAAGAAGCCATTGTTGTGTACTGGGTTTGTTGCTTGAGAGAAGAGACGAGGCAAGTGAGTTCAGTCAGGAACATTCTTTATTTGCTTGCAGGAACTGAACTGGGAAACAGGGCTGCGAATGCAGCTATTTATACCCTGGCCTCTAGGTGGCAGCCAATAGGTTTGAAGCAACCTATTGTTGCCCTAGAGGCAGCCAATGGCAGCGCTGGAGATGGGTTTTCTGAGGAGCTGGGAGCCGTTAGCCAGCTCCTTGCTTAAGCAACCTTCCAGCAATCAAACCTCACATGGTACACTCAGTAAAACAAGGCCCAATACATTACACCCATAACCATCATACACATGCAATTCCACTATTGTACAGAATTTGTTGTCAGAATGTTTGTTCTCACATTTAAATGAAATTTAGATAGCTGCAGTTAGTATCCATGATTTCTGGTCCTAGTTTTGTAGCCATGGAACCCACCATCTATTCACTGCAGAGCAAATCAGGGCTGGTCTTACCTTTCCATGGCAAAAATTAAACACTCCATACTCAGAATGTGCATGGGTTTTGATACGGTAGATTCAAAAAGTCAGTTATATAAAGTAGCCGACATATTTTTTGTGATAAATCTTTTTATTTCACTTCTGATATTTATCTTTAATTACAAAACTGTGAAGGTCCAATTCAAATGGGCACTGAAGTATATGAGATGGGAAAGCCTAATATTTTCTCCATTACCACACCGGCATTGTTGTATTCCCCTCTTCTTCACGGTAATTGTTTTCTTTTTCTTTCAAGAATACATGAACATCAATTAATGAACAATGATGATTGTAAAACAATATTAACACTTCTGCAAATGTCAGGCCAAATGGAACAATAATGGAAAGTCCAGGATCGACAAAGAATACTTCAATAAATCATACTTTCAAAAAAATATGAATCCATCTCCAGAACATATTAAACATTCTCTGTAATATCCAACATACAAAATAAAAGTTTCTCTATATTAATTTCATTTTAACTTTATTTTAAAATCACAAGAACCTCATTTCACTGTTATCAGAACAACCTGTCATTAATGTGAAAGAATAAAACACTGGAATTCATTATTTCTTTCTGTCCTGATACAGTATTTTTTTTAAAAAAATCAAAACTTGGAAATTAATAGTTCATGGTATCCTGCAAATAAAACAGAAATAATACTTGTTATCTATTATCTTGTCTCTGAATAATAGGCCTGCCATTTAGCAATGAAGCAAATAGAAAGTATTTCCCAAACTGACCTCAAAACTCAGTATATTTATTTTCTGTTGTACTCGATAGATCTCATAATCATTTAAAATAGGTAAACTTTCCTTCTCACAATAATTGTAGGCTGGTGTTTTCCAGTAAACCGATTAATGGAAATGTCTACATGTTTTATTTTCATTTATAATAGCTTGTCAGTGGGTACATTTATGTTAGTTTCGTAAGAAGATGAACTGGTTAGAAAAAACTATTGGGAGCCATTATGATGATACAGAAGCTTTGCAAATGGGTTGTTAAATTGCTGATGAGATGAGACGAGACGAGACGAGATGAGACTAGCACTTCAAGGTCTACTATTGCATGTTATGATCTAGACCTTGAGCACCAGCCAGGACTGATTACACAAGGAGAAATATTTTGGTGACATCTATCCAGATAATGTCCATATATAAGCCTTGGGGGGAGGGGGGAGGGAACCAACTCTGTTGGAAGGACGCCAGTCATTAAAGATGATCTCGCAAATAGTATTTCAGTGAATGTAGAGAGCTTTTTTTCTTTATGGTTCATCCCACTGAGTGGAGAAGTGAGATTCCTGGGCAATCTAATCAGTTTTCCCTGGCTTGGAAAACTACTTAGCAAAGAAAGAAAATGAGAGTCAGATTTAAAAAACAACAACAGAAGATTTGACCTTTTAGAGGGAGCATTATATGTTTAAAAATTTTCTTGAATAAGATTGAAAGAACAGATGACCCTTAGATATAATTAGACTTTTATAATGAAAGATATGATTTAGAAGTAAGATAGCATTTTTTCCCCTCTTTTTTGATATGGGAATTATGAAGATAGGAGGAGGAATGATATGAATAAAAATTTTAGCGACATAAATGTAATATTGAAAAAATCATAACTGATAAAGATATTTCAGATACTAAAAATCGAACCATAAGAGTATGAAAAACAGGATATTGATTAATGAATTGACATTAATTTATAAATTGATATTATTGTTATTTGTATGATATTAGTAAAATATGATGAAGATACCTATATTTCACTCTGTATACATTAACAGTACCAAAAATTGTAACTGTAATGAGGGGAAAATGGAAAAAATATGGAGAAGAAAGGAGGATTGGGGGAAAAAAATTACTGGATTGTGTAGTATTGAAGAAATTTACATTGAAGAAGTCAATATTTGAACCCAGACAACATGTTGTTTACTAAGCACTAAAGACTGTAATTCTTAAAAAATAATAAAACTTTTATAAAAAGAAAGAAAAAACCCCTCTCATTCCATTCTCACATTCTCTGTCTCTCTGAATGTTCCAGTTGAAATGCATGTTCCCCAAATGCATGTTGGAAAAGAGAGTTTTTAAAAAAGATTCCTAAGCGTTAAAAGTGAGGGCACAGATTTATTTTTTAGGAGGGGAGAATACTTGGCTGAGTCCTCCCTCTCTTAGCAAATCCTCTCTATATGTTACACGAAGAGATTCTCTTTGGAGGAGGCAGTCTTGGAGAGAGCTGGGAATGGCACCTTCAGATGAACTTGCAAGCAAAGCTGAGACCCAACGCAGCTATTGTAATATTGGATTGGTCCAATTAGCACGTAAGCTGCCCCTTTAGGCCCAGTTGCACTTAACCTTGAAGGTAGTCTTCAAGGACAATCCTACCTCTAACACATTACATTAGTCCAACCATGACATTATGGGAGCATGAATGAATACAATGAGTTCCTCTTCTCCAGAGAGTGCACCAGCCAAAGCTGGGCAAAGATCCTTTGGATCATAGCTTCTACCTGCTGTTCTATTAGGAACTGAGAGTCCAGGGGGAGCAATGAGTGCACATCAGGTCTTTTGAAGGGAGGAGATCAGTGGTGGGATTCAGCCAGTTCTCACCACTTCGGCAGAACCAGTAGCTAATTTTTTGTTGCCCAGGCCCAGAATGGACTTCCACAGAAGCGGCATCCACCCAGAGAACCGGTTCTTCACATATTTGAATCCCACCCCTGGAAGACATGTTCTCATCCAGAACTAAAGTTAGCGTTGTTTCAGAGCCAGACAGTTTTGAATCCACAGCTATTCTGTTTTGTAACTCTTGGGTGTCAATCTGCCCCTTACATCCTTCACACACAGGGCAGGACTTCCATTGCATTTCCTGATACCTGGGTGAAAAATGTACAATTGGGTATTATAGCAATAGTACTGTAAAGCTTCACAGTGCTTTACAGTCTTCTCTGAGAGGTTTACAGAGTCAGAATATTGCTCTCAACAATCTGGGCCCTCATTTTACCGATCTCGGAAGGATGGAACGTTGAGTCAACCTTGAGCTGGTGAGAATTGTATTGCTAGCAGTCAGTAGAATTAGCTTGCAATACTGTCTTCTAACCACTGCGCCACCTCGGCTGTCTTATATTATCAGCATATTGATAATACTGGATCTCCAAGCATTAGATAACCCCTTCAACAACTTCATGTAGTTATCAACAAAGGTGAGGGAGAGAGATACTGGGTATCTCTGGGTTGGGTCCTAAAATACTCCAAGCTAAAGAGTCTAAGGGTTTGACTTCTCCTCCTCCAAGCAACTTAACTAGAATCACCTAATCAGGAAGGAATGAAACATCAAAGAATGGTATCTCCAACTCCCAACACTCGCAGGCAGTTCAGGAAGATACAATGGTCAATAAAATTAAAGGCTGCCAAACAATCCAGCAAAATATCTTGTTATGTTCTCCAGAGAGAATTTGCCTCTATGGAAGGAGATGATTGAGCAGTTGTATTGCATAATTTCTTATTGATTGAAAAGGATGGGACAATAAACGAACATAATATAAATAGTTTAACAAGATATGGAGTAAGCACAAGAAGACAGTTCAAAATTGCCACGTATTGTTAACAATAACAAATATTAATTTTTAAGAAGGTGTCGAATAAGGTCAGATCAATGGAAACATCGCAATTCTTAGAGATTACAAGATCTGGTGGTAAATAAAACCAGCACAAAATTTTATGAAAAGATCATTCAAGAATATAACAAAACTTCTAAATGGTTTCGGTATTTACAGATTAGTAGGAAGGAAATGCAGGAATGTGGAGGTTTATCAGCCTTAATAGAATTCTAATATTTTGTAATGCAACAGTCTGGACATTTAATGACCATGATTGTCAAACTGGATCTCAAATATTCAAAAATGTGTTGGAAATGTAATAAAAAGTGGGAAGTTCTTATGGTTTGTTTTGATAAAGTAATTTAGCAAATTTGGAAAGTGAAAATGCTTTCTAAAGATGCAACAATTTTTTTGTCTTGCATTTTCATTACTATCCATTATGCTTCTGTTAAATATCATAAAACCTTATATACTAGTAATATGTATTGAATTAACATATCTGGTTTTGGCAGTAGAAATGAAACAAGCTAAGAGTCAGAAACTTCCAACTGTACCTTCCCCAGAAAACCGACAGCTCAAACTATGAAGTTTAAGTTTAAAATATGTTTAAAACAACTCCATAGTTGAGATATAAAAACTTCATTGGTACAGTACAATTTGACAACCATTTATTGATGGTTGGGAAAATGTGTTGCCACGCTCTCCCACCTGACTTAGTTTTCCCATTTTATGTGTGTTTTACAGAACTTCACTGTTTATTATTCTCTTTTGGTTACTTGGCATAATCTCACCAGAGACTCTATTCACTGTCTCAGGGTTGACAAATTCAAACTGTTCCCATATGTCATTCCTAAGCATCCCTTCCATCCAGCTGATTTCTAATTCCAAACTGATCCATTTGCTAATAACTCATAGCAGTTTGTGGCTCTTCCAGCCAATCCTTCTGTACAAGATTGGATTGAAAGGTCACTTTAAAAAAGAGTCTTCACATAGAACTCTGGAGACATAATGACAGAAAAGTAATTTTCCCCCAATTTTCCCCCAATGATGAATGGCCTAAATTTGGGCCTGAACATGTATCCAGTTGGATTTGCTTATCCTCTTCTGTCCACAACACTCCACTTACACTCCTGAGATCCTCCGAATCAGTGAGCACCCCAGGATTGGTATAAAAGGAGATGCCGCTTGTGAACAATCCTATCAAAAGCCTTTGATGCTGCCATATTCCAAAAACTGGCTAGATTTTTTTCATAGATCCACCCTCCGCACAATTGGCAAACTCCTTGACCACTTTGTGAAAGCCAGTTGGATAGCTCACACTCCTTGGGTAGACTAATCTAATTGGCCCTACAGCCTCGCACAGATTTGTGGCAACCCCTCCCCGAATCTGTGTTGAGTGTGATGTATTTACTATATTCCACTTTTATAGGATTAGGAAATGTAATCTAACCGCAAGATGCAGCAGTTCCACTTTCCCCCAAGGCAGGGTCTTGTAGAAGGAGGGATGATGTCAGGACCCACCCCAAACCACGTCTTAGGAAGACAAAAACTCTTGGAGTCAAATTGTTAGTCCAAAAGGAATCTTTACTATGACATGCTTGGTTGTAGGAAATGAGACAGGGCTTAATATTTCCATGATGTAAACCCTTATAAAGAGTTCCCGGTTTAACCCCCCTTAATCCCCATTTGGTCAGTCCCCCATCCTTCCTCTCGTATCATCCATCTCGTGGGAAAAAGGAAGTTAGGACCCTTTTGTTTATTGCTGTCTACCGTGACAAAAACCAGATGCTAGCCCCCCCTTTTGTCTCCCCAGTTCAAAAGGCTTCTCCTTTCCTTTGAAATGCCTATTGCCGGTTCAATACACATCTATCCTCTTCTCTTCGGGAGATGGCAGAATCCATGGGATAATGTTTGAAACATTCCATTTATGAATATGATATAAATGGGTTCTGACAGATGATGAATTCTGCAGTTGCTGTTTATAAATCAGTTCCTCTGTATTTGTTCGTTTCATTGTCTTTTCTTCTTTCTTGAAGAAATAGAATGGCTGGACAGTAGACGGTTAGATTCAATTCCTCCACTCTACAGGCCCGGCTATACGTTCCTTCTTTCCGGAACTATGTCTATTCTAATATCCAATATATTCCCAGATATTGCCCTCTTTCGTGTTATTTTAATTTGAGAGAAGTTTAAAAAGACAAGCACAGTTGTCAAGTCAGATACTCCCATCTATTTAAATATAAATGTAATGTCTTTTAGATCCCAGCAGATTAGTCTCAAAGGAAGTTTGATCATCATACTTTAAAAAAAAATCTCTTACTTCTATTCGCAAACTGTCAACTAATGGCTTAACCAAAACAGAGACATGCAAGGGAATTCTATGAATGTAATGTACGTTATACCACAGTTTTATATTTTAACCCAAAGGGTATTAAATTCTTATTTTAAAAACACAGAGATAAGGCAAACATATGCAGATGAGATGGCTGAGACTCTGCTTAAGTTTCTCAGCATTTCTTCTTTCTCTAAAATTTTACAATTACAGTAAAACGGCAATTTAATAGTCTCATTGGAAGAAAGGAAATCTGTTATTCTGAAATGCTTGTTGCTCCTGGCACTATATTATTGGCATCAATTTACATCATATCTGCAATGACATCATTCAGCAAGTGGCATAAATGATGCAATTTGTATAATGGTGCCAGGCTGACAACAAGTATTGTATATTGCTGCAAATGTCATGACATTAACTGCAGGATTCCAAACTACTCTGGATGCAAGCGAGTTGTAATTTATTTCAGAGGAATGGCCAGGTGGAAAAGTTGTCTCTTGTATTCAAAGTCTACTAAGTTGGGGGTTGGGTAAACTGATGTCTTTTTCTGTATTACATAAAATACAAATTTGATCAAGAAATGGATAGAGTGATAAAAAGTCATCAGCGATATTTCGCCATCCTGGGTCTCTGGAATCCACTCCCTACTGAACTGTCTCAATTGTCTTACTGACTTCTTGAAAAGCCTTTAAACAGATTTATTTACACAAATATTAAATGCTGGGTTATTCTTATTGGTTGATTTTAATTCTTTTAGTAATCCCAGCTTTATATTTTAAATATACTGTAGTTTGATATATTTTTTTCCAAATAATTCTACTATAAATGAAGAGAATGTAAGTCAATAAAACTGCAAAAATTACAAAGAGAAAAATATAAAAGAAAGAAAGAATGGAAGGAAGGAAGGAAGGAAGAAAGGAAGGAAGGAAGGAAGGAAGGAAGGAAGGAAGGAAGGAAGGAAGGAAGGAAGGAAGGAAGGAAGGAAGGAAAAAGTAACTTCCCCCTTCATTCCAGCAGGTAAAAACAATTTTAATAGCTTATCATTGTCTTGAAATAAATAATATTTGATAATGATAGCTTATCATTGTCTTGAAATAAAACATATCTCTTCTTCCCATAGCTCATGCATGTTACAGATAAGGAAAACAGAGTCGAAATGCTACATCAAATGCTACATCAATTAATCTTGTCCAGCAAATGTCCAGTAAGAGCAACTAGATATAGCTATTTTCTTCTTTAAATCCTAGTTGAACAAGCTGATCTTACAATTCTTCCCTTTTTTAAAATTATTTTTTAAACCCTTAAAAAAATGTCCCAGAGTTAATTTTCTGCTCATCTATGTTTCAAAGTAAGAAACATTCAGAACTTTAACATATTTCTTTTGTATTAATAAGTAAAATGTATCTTTTGTTTGTCACTTTTAAAAAAGTTCTGCCAAATCTTTTTTAAATCCAGAAGGGGGAAAAAAATCCAGTCCGCTTTCCTGGCTTAATATCTATTCATCTTCTTTAGGGAATAAGTCATCTATCAGATCCATCTGTATTACGTTTAAATCCACCTTCAAATTAATTTCAGATATCTACTGATGTTTGTTCTTGTTTTACAACAGACATGTCAAACACAAGGCCCGGGGGCCGGATCTGGCCCGAGAAGTGGTTTCATGTGGCCCGCAAAGCCATCCTGGAAAAAGTGAGGGAATGGCCCCTACTGCCTTGGCCCTGGCCCTGAGACCCTCCTTCTGCCAGAGACCCTCAGATCTGTCCCACTCCTGCCCAGGCCCCCATAGGCACCCTTGATACAAACGATGTAGAGCTGGCCACGCCCACCTAGTAGGCCATATGCACTCTAGCCACGTCCACCCAGTAGGCCACGCCCACCCTGACCATACCCACCTGGCCCCCTGAGGGCAACCGCAATGCTGATGCGGCCCTCAATGAAATTGAGTTTGACACCCCTGTTTTACAACTTCATTAGAACATGCTCTGTGAATTTTATCAAGCACTTAATCCCTTCTGTCCAAAAACATGGCTGAAAGGTATTCAAAAGTTTGCACTAAGGTTTTTTTTTTAGACCCTGGCTCTAGTGTCCGCTCTTCAAAATATCCTTATCATAAAAACAAAACTAATCTCCATTTTTTCCCATAAGAAAATATCTTCTAGATAATTCAAAAGTATAATTCCTCTAGTCCCTAAATCTGTTATTAATTTTTCAAAATCCACCCCTTTGCTTCATAGTCCGAAAAAAATCATACATTTTAAAAGCTTTTAAGATTAAATTTACACCATTGTCTTTTAAAGAGGTCAAAATGCACCCAAGAAATGAGCATATAAAACCTTGCCAGTCCAAAGAGACTTAATCTCCCCAACATGCTAAAAATAAAAAGTAAAAAAGTCATTAAGATATTCAGTTATTAATATTTGTAAAGGCTTTATGGGTATGAGCTGGATGTTCTCAGCCACTCCATTCATAAGCTAACCATAAAATGGCTCAATAAATTCTCCTTTGTTCCAGATTAGATTATGGGAGCTTGAATTTATCATCCAGGCCTGATTCAACTTGCAAAAGCTGTTTTGCTAACAAGCGAAAGCCAGCACTATGCCAGCTCACCATGGCACTTACAGGAAGCTAAGATCAATGTTAGGTTATTTTCCACGTTTCCTCTTTGTTTTAAACACAGTTTAACATTGATTTAAAATGTTGGGAGATACAGATTTGTAGAGTAAATACTGTAGGCTTCTATCCCTATAATATATGTTGAGCAATTTATAGACTGAAGCTTTCTGGCCTACAAATCACACCAAAATGGCAAAATGTCTTGATTTGAAAGATAATAATTGAAAACTGCTCCAGTTTTTATCCTTCAATTCAGCTTACTGACTGAGGAATTCTGGGAGTTGAAGTCCATACATCTTAAAGTTGCTACGGTTGAAAAACCCTACCTTAGGGGATGGCACCACACATGCTGCTAACCATTTCCTAGAAACCCACACATATCTGCTGTCCCTTTCAGCCCCAAAACCCCCTTTAGGAAGCACAGAAGATTGAAGCAGAGTCTTGAAGAAAGTCAATATGTAGTTCAATATGTGCCAGGACTGGGTGGAATCCTTTAGCACAATCCCCAGACCTCTTTGAAGTTAGTGCAAAGCTGTAATTTTTAATGCCACATGAGAGGTTAATAGTTAAATGCATGGGGAGCAATTGTGTTTACATTTAATTATCAACACTATATTTAAAATACAATATACAATTAATTTAAATTACTGTATCCATGATATAGCAGGAATAATTCTCCTCTTGGGAGATGATGCTTATAGTCACTGGACATTATTTTTGCCTGGGTCATGATCATGAGCAGAATAAGATCTAACGATTGTATTTCTGCTAACAGCTTCCTTAGAACTAGCCCTGGAGTGTAAGAATTTCAACTAAATTGAAAGGGAACGTTAACGCCCCTAAACCTCATCAGGGTAAAGTCAAGTAGAAATTTCTACCTTGTTGCAGTGCTGGTTGGCACCTACTTCGAGGATACATCTGGCACCTACTTTGGGGATACATCATACTTCTGGGATACGTCCAATGTAGGCTGTTCTTCTACCTTAGCCAAGATTTTGCATCCTCATCTTCTGAAATCAAAATAGACTTGCTGTAATTTCTTTTTCTATGTGGACACACATCTCAACCAGAATCAAAGGTCTTTAAATTTCTCTTGCCCTAGGGTTTTACTGTCTGATGTTGGTTACAATATCCAGCAACCTACTTTTTTCACATCATGGAAGATACAAGAAGACTCTTTTCCCCCAAAGGCCAATTTCAACTTAAAATTTATGTCTCCCAGTGAGCAACAGAGAGTTTCAGGGGTCCTTGACTTTTAACATGCTTCACGTTTAATACCACAATTCCTTCCTGTCTTCTAGAACATTTTTGCTCAAGACCCCTTGACATTCTTAACAATTATTGAGGATTCAAAGAAGTGTGTTTTACGTGGGTTTATATCTATTGACATTTTTATAAGAAATTAAAACTAAGAAATTTTAAAGTATTAGTATATTTGACTTTGCAGATCTCCTGAAAGGGTCTTAGGGACCCTCAGGAGTCTGCAGAGTTTCCACATGTTGGGAACCACCACTCTTTAGAGTAATGAACTGTACATTATTTTATTATGACCATTTCTTGTGATTCTAAAGGGAGACCCAGAGCCAATGCAAATCAAACATTAAGTCAAACAGGCAGTCCAGGCAAAAATACTTTTCAAACAAAGCCCATGAAAGCCATTAAGAAAGCATCAACCTCAGGCCTGGGACCAAATCAGTTTTTTTCAAGCTTTTCCAGAACCCTAAGAGAGGGGGCACCATCCTTATCTCTGGGTGGGGAGATGCTCCAGAGTAAGACCTGGGGATTTTATGGCTGTAGGCCACCTCTGGTTTTTGACTATCCCTATCTGGTCCACAGCTACAGTGGCAGGAGGATGGTGAGAATGGGGAGGCAGTGGTGGTGGGGGGGGGGCAACAGCAGTGGTGGAGGGGGCCCTCCATAGCAGTCTCAGTTTTTTATATGTCCCCTTGAGAAAATTAATTGCCCATTGCACCCTGCTCCGGTGGATGCCCCCCCCAACGAGCTGTAGCTTCTGAGCAGTCTTCAAAGGTAGTCCCATGTTAAACTTTGAGGTGACTAGGCCAGGAGGATCTATCTGAAGGGGATAATACAGCAAAGCTAGTTTGCAGGTGTAATGTATAATTCACTTGCTTATGTTAACTGTTGCTTAATGGTTGACCTACTTTCTTTATGTTGTAACTACTGGGCTGAGCTAGACTTGCTGTCTCTGGGCAGTTAAGTAGGTTTGGGGCAGAAAACTGCTCCTTCAAATCTATTGGTCGCCGCCTAGAGGCCAACTGTATAAATAGCTGTGCAGCAGCTATTAGCTTGCTTCTGTTGTTATGTTCTGACTGAGAATAAGCTTGTTGCTGTTTGAACACTTCGTCTCGCTTGATGCCTTCAAGAACCGAATACCTAACAGCAGGTATGCTGAGTAAATATATATACCTGCACATCACCTAGCGCCTACTATACTTAAGTTACAATCCTTCCCCCTCAGGCCTTCAACAAAGAAGCAAGGCCTACATAGCAAGGGGCAAGGCAGCAAATAAACAGAAATCAGCTTCCTCCTTCAGCTACCAGCACAGCAGTCTCCGAAAAGATCCTCATTTTCTGCACCCAACACAGGCCACCCACAGCTTCCTGAGTGCAGGTACGGATGATCACATCCTTCTCCCCCTTCCAACCCGTTGCAAATGCACCCTGTGCCTGTGTTCTCCAGCTTCGATTCAAAACAGCTGTTTTAAGCCCAGAGCTGCTTTAAGCCCTTCAGAGCAGATGGTCTCCAGTGCTTTCTTCTGATCTAATGGCAGGCCCAGCTCCAATTGGCTGCCTTGCCTGGCACGGGCCCATTCCCTCCAGCAACTGGTCACTGGCCTGTACAACTCTTTCATTCTGCTCTGTTCTCTGCAGATCAGCAGCTGCGGCTTTTAAAATAATCCTGCAGTTGATCCAAATTGCCCTGTGAAGTCCATGAACTATGCTCAAGGCAGAAGAAGTTCATGTTCCAGTCAACTCTTACCTCTCCCAGTGGGAATCCTTTGGGCATTATCATCTGCCCAGATAGGGTGAAGCATGCTCCCCTTGCTCTCCTTTCCTCTTCCCCTCTACTTCCCTCTCTGTTACTTCCCCCCCAAGCTTTTGATCTCTATGTGGTCACCCAGAATCAGCTTGTAGGGGAGAATAAAAATGAATGAATGGATGGATAAACATTGAAACTTTATTCCTGTGATCTATCAGTTCTTTCTTGATGCAAGTTTTCCATAGATCTATAGAATAATTTCTTCCTACAGAAGAAAAAAAAACAATGGCTGTGTTAGTATCAAAGGAAATAATGTTGAGATAATGACTGAAAGTATTATTTTGTATAAACCTCTGGGGAAGCAAAGAAAAGGCATGAGGCTTAGTGAGGAGAAACCCTCTTTAAAATGAAAAGGGAGGCACTGGTGAACTGATCCACACAGGAATCAGCCAGCAAGGTCTGCATTTTTCCACGTGGTGGGAAGGAAAAGAAGAAGATTTGCGGTGGCTATAGTCGGACCAGCCACCAGCCCAGTCAGCATTCCATTCCATACCATACTGCTAAGCTTGTAAGCCGCCCTGAGTCTTCGGAGAAGGGCGGGATATAAATGGAATTAAAATAAATAAATAAATAAATAAATAAATTAGCCCTGGAATTTTTGAAGTTGGCTTAAGACAATGTTCTTCAGCCTTAGCAACTTTAAGCAGTATGGACTTCGATTTCCAGAATTCCTTAGCCATCATGCTGGCTGGGGAATTCTGGGAGTTGAAGTCCATAAAGTTTAAAGTTCCTAAGATTGATATACTCTGGCTTAAGGAATAGTTGGAAGAGCATTTGGTTTCTGTCTCAGCTATATCTTCTTGTCTGTCTTGGTCCTACCTCCAGCCTGACCTGGAAAGGCTGAGTGCAGTGTATCCACTTAGCTGCTTTCATACATACAGTAAAGTATGTACGGTACGTAGATACAGTACAGACGGTAAAGCGGTTGCTATTTGTGGAGAGTCTGCTCCAGTTGTTATCCGAACAAGCACTCATAATAAAACTATGGACGACAAGTACACAATATTTGCACTATAATAATTTGCATCGTGTTTCACATTGTATGGTGCATATTTTGCACTGCACAAAAAAGCCTTCAAAGCTGGATACATGGAATCTGTTTCTGCGGTTAACAAGATCTTATCTGAGGGTGGAGCTTTGCTCTCCGAGCTTGTGGGTTGGTTTCCGAACATTTCGTTACCAGGCTCGGTAACATCTCCAGCAGAATTTAGGGGATGTCAGTGTCAGTGCTCTTCTGCTTATAAGGGCTTTGTGTGATCAGTAAGTCTTGTGATGGGGAGATTTGGAACATTCGGAAACAAACCCACAAGCTCAGAGAAGGAACCTCTATCCTCCTCTGGCTACAGATATTTGCCACTATTGAAAAAGTCTTATCTATGTTTTCCAGTCATGGATATGCTGACCAGCCTTCTCCATCATTAACAATAGGGGATGAGGTATTATCCCCCGTGGATAGGGCTCGCAACTTGGGCATCCTCCTGGATTCACGGCTCAGTTTGGAAGATCATAAAGGAGCCATGACCAGGGGGGCTTTTGCCCAGATTCGCCTGGTGCGCCAGTTGCATCCCTATCTGTACCGAGATGCTCTACGTACAGTCACTCATGCGCTCGTGACCTCCCGGTTAGACTACTGCAATGCCCTCTACATGGGGCTGCCCTTGAGGACCACCCAAAGGCTTCAACTGGTGCAGAATTCAGCCGCACGAGTTTTGAAGGGAGCTTCCCGATACTCCCGTATAACACCTCTTCTCCATGAGCTACATTGGCTTCCGGTTGCCCTCCGGGTGAAATTCAAGGTGCTGGTAATGACCTATAAAGCCCTAAATGGCTTGGGTCCGGACTATCTAAGGGAACACCTGCTGCCGGTATCATCTTCCCATCGTCCTGTGCGCCCCCACAGGGAGGGCCTTCTCAGGGTACCACCGGTTAATGAATGCCAGCGGGTTATTCCCAGGGGAAGGGCGTTCTCTGTGGGTGCGCCTGCCCTATGGAACCAACTACCCACAGAACTTAGGACTGCCCCCGACCTTCGCTCATTTTGCCGGAACCTGAAAACTTGGCTCTTCGATCTGTTTGGTCCAGACTGTGGGGTTGTTAATTTAACTGGGTTTTAGATTTACTCTTGGGGCTTGAATTTAATTTAATTGTTTTAATTGTTTTTAATTTTTTGTATTCATGGTTTTAACTGCCCTGTAAACCGCCCTGAGTCCTACGGGAACAGGGCGGTATACAAATCCAATAAAATAAATAAAATAAATAAATATGCAAAACCACAGATAACATAAACTCAGATAATGAGAGCCATCTGTATTGATAAATCTTAAGATATAAGATAATATGGATAACTGTGTACTGTTTATTCTCTGAATTTGTACATCTATTCCAATTCTTATGTTTCAGTAGAAGCTGTCTTTATTCCTGTTTGCTAAAATCAGGGGGGAAAAGTCAACTTAAACAAAATGGGTCGGGAATAAAAACATTACCCTGACCTCAAGTTGACTGTTATTGGGAATTATTACATATTTCTGGCAATTGTTTTGGTTCATCAATTTTCCTTCAATTCCAACCACAAGAATCAAACTTCAACATGTTTTTTTTTCTTTTAAAAAAACTAGCATAATCCCCAAAGAGATTTTATAAGTCTGTGTTTGAATGTATTTCTTATTACTCAAAAAGAAATAGGAAAAAATAGTCATTGGACTGGAAGCAAGCAGTGTAATAATAGATCTATACCAGAAAATAATGGAAGTCATTGTAAAGCTGATGTTTCATTTCCCTTGATGTCATTTATGCTTAGAACTCTTTTACGCATCTAATAGTTTTCTCCATTCCATGTCCTGCTTTCAACCCCACATCTGTTTCTCAGACAGGCTTTAGCATCCACATCTGGCAGAGTTGGGCAGACATTGGGACCCACAAAATTCGGAGGTGCAGAGATCCCATTTAAAAACATTTTATTAGGGAGGCAAAGGTTCTCATCAGATTCCAGAGGCATTCAGCTGCAACATTGCATGAAACTTCCTTCCTTGGCATGCAGACTGCCCTGAAAAACCTTTTAGATGGGCTGCTGAAATGGTGGACGTGAGTCCTTTCCAGTACAATCTGTTTTAAGATTGGAAGATGTTACTATCTTAAGATCATTGGCACTTCTTTCATGTTATCCTTTCCTTCACCTTTTTGCTTCATTTGCTGTCAACATTTAGAACACAGAGACGGTAAGGGAGGCCTTTTTGTCACTTCCCAAATGGGTGGGCCCAAAAGGTTTCCTTGACTTTTCCCCCCCATTTGGGTGGCTAGGGGGTTATAGGAGTAAAAGCTGTATGACCTGCTGAAGTAATAAGGCACTTTCGCCTCTTGAATAGCCAACCACCTGCATCTCCTCTGGTCCCACCTGCTGTCGGATTATAGTTCTTTACATGCCACTTATATACAGGTAGTCCTCAACTTACAACAGTTCATTTAGTGACAATTCAAAGTTACAACAGCATAGAAAAAAGTCCACTTGTGACAATTTTGGGCACTTATGACCGTTGCAGCATCTCCATGGTCACGTGCTTTACCTTCAGACAACTGACAACTGACAACTGACCCACATTTATGATGGTTGCAATGTCCCAGAATCATGCGATCCCCTTTTGCGATCTTCGGACAAGCAAAGTCAATCGGGAAACCAGGTTCACTTAACAACCATGACACTAATTTAAGAACTGCAGTGATTCACTTAACAAATGTGGCGAGAAAAGTCCTAAAATGGAGCAAAACTCAACAAACTTAACAAATGTCTCACTTAGCAACATAAATTTTGGGCTAAGTTGTGGTTGTAAGTTGAGGATTCCCTCTCTCTCTGTGTGTGTGTGTGTGTGTGTGTGTGTGTGTGTGTGTGTAGAGATGGGAGGGGATTACTTGTATGCACACAGATTTTATGCCTGAGCCCTACTGAAATAATTCCCTGTGGGAACTTAGCCTAAGAGTGCCAGTGACCTTCGTTTCTCAGTCACTACATAGAAGAAAATTTCCAATTCAGACAAATGATTCCTTGTTATTAATAACCAATGGACATCAGAACAATACTACTGAACAAGACTTTCTGTGTATTGAAGAACGTAGGAGTTATTAATAATACAATGTACTTATGGGTTTTCACTGATATGCACTTCTTTAATTCAGAAGGAATGCTTTCCTGGTTAACTTTGCTATATGAATGCTAGTCTGAGGACACTTAAGGTTATTAGGGAAGAAAAAGTTACTGGACCGGGTGAAATGCCATTAGGCAACACTATACATTTGTTTACTATTTAGTGCATTCAATAGGCAAAAAAAAATGCTTTAAATTTTGAATTAACAGAACTTTTCTAATAGTTTATTATGCTATTTAAGAGTTGGATTAGACATCTCAGTATCTCTTTGCTGTAAATATTTAAGGTTTTTTTTCCTTCCATGGGGAAAGGAATCCCTGGAGACTATGCCCAGATACAATAACTTTTGCTATAGATTTTTTTAATGGACTTTCGCTTTGATGTGCCTTTGGTGTTTTAAAATACAGGTAATTCTCACCTTATGATTGTAATTGAACCTGGGATTAGAGTTGTAAGTCCTGCCAGTTGTTAAGCGGGTCACCACAATGCTGTCCCTGATTTTTCGTAGCAGTTGTTAAGGCTATGGACAATAACACAAATCCATTGCCTGCACTTTTTTTGCCAGAAATTGGAAGTAAAAGTCGGTTTCTGGCAAAAAACCCAAAACCCTTCATAAGTGACTGTGGGAGGCTGAAAACAGCCGTAAATCAGTTGCCAAGTGCCCAAAATGCAATCACGTGATTGTGGGGAGGGCCATGGGAACTTCAAATCTTGGTCATAAGTAACCCTGGGGAGGTCCACTGTAACTTTGAGTGGTCATTAAAGAGGTGGTCATAAGTTGAGAGCTACCAGCAGCTTCTAAGCATGAACCCCAACATTTTTAATTTAAGATGAGAAGTTCTCAAAGTGTGGGTGGTGAAGAATAGCAGAATGACAAAGTTGGGAGGGACCTAGGAGGTCTTCTAATCCAACCCCCCCAATTTGAAGCTTGACCGTCACAATTTGAGGGAAGGAGGTGGACTTGTGCTTAAAAAAAAAGCCTGCTTTGTGGAATTTTCTCCCCCCAGAAGTAAGATTAGTTCCATTTTTTTCAACATTGTTCAATGGGCCTGGAGGTTCCAAGGGCCGCGGGGAGGGGGAGATTTTGCATGCATCTTTTACTGTGGTTAATGTCATCATCTCCTGTCTTTTTAATAGCTTTTAAAAATTACAACTTTTTTTAATGTATTTGTTTTTCATCTAACTATTCTATGCTGCCCAGAGTCACTTTCATGTGAGATGGGTGGCTAGTCAAATATGATAGATAGCTAACTAGATAGTTGATAGATGATTGATAGCTAAACAGACAGGCAGATAGATAGACAGACAGATGGACATGCATACGTATATAGATAAACTGATTTGCTGCCAGAATTCACTCCTGCTATCCATGGATTTTAATTACCAACTTCTATCAAATCAAATAAAGGTCCAAAATAAAAGTCAGAAAAGAAATAAGAATATAATCATATATTTCTTTCTTTTCCAGACCTAACCCCATTAAAAACATTGATTTTATGCATGGATTGGAGCACATAAATTCTTTTCTTATTGCAGGAGCTCGTGGCAAAGATTTAGATAGTTAGATTATTGTTTTCAACTTCGTCTCCGCTATTAATCTTTTTCTCTCTTTCTCTCTCTCTCCAGTCACTGTAATCTAGCTCCCTTCCCCCAACTATCAGCTGTTTCCTTCTCAGTCTTTCAATATTATGTCCATTGCACTTAAAATAACAGATGCACAGAAGCCTTTTAATTTCCAGTCCACTCAAGGCAGAAACATTTGTTCCCTTTAATTGTGAGGCTATTGGGGAAAAGCAAATACATTTCAGTGAAGTAGATTTATGATGCCTTTTCTAACCAGCCAATTAGCACCTTGAGTAACTAACACAGCTATATTTTTTTTTAAAAAAATCATTTTTAAATTCATTTTAGAATGTGAAGAGAATTGAAGCATGATCACTTATAGCCATTGCAGTGTCCCTGCAGTCTCACGTTCAAAATTTTAGGCACAAAACACACTATGTATTTATGATAGTTGCAGCTTTGCAGACTCATGAGATCAGCATTTGCGACTTTCCCACAGGTTTTCCGACAAGCAAAGTCAATGGGGAAAGCCGAGGTCACTTAATGACTGGGGGCGGGGCGGGGCGGAAGAAATCAGGCAAAACTCACTTAATGATCGCATTACTTACTGATAGAAGTTCCAGTTTCAGTTATAGTTGTAAGTCAAGAACTTCCTATGGTTAATTTTAGAGGGACCCCTCTGACTAAAACCAATTCTTCAGTTTGGATTTAAGAATCCTGATTCTTTTTTCTTTAAAAAAAAATTAAGAAGTACTTGCACTTGTGGGATTCTCTGTCTAATTTGCTTGTCTGTATCTCTCTAAATCTAGAGTAACTTAGTCACCATAACTTAATCACCATAACCTAAATCAGTGGTTCTCAAGCATTTTGGTCTTAGTATTCCTTTACGTTCTTAAAAATGAGTCACGATTCCAAACGGCTTTGGTGTATGCGGATTATATCTATCAATATTCATGGTGTTAGAAATTAAAACTGAAAAATGTTATTTATTGATTTGACTCCCTGAAAAGGCCTCGGGACCACCAGGGGTTCCCAACATCACATTTCGAGAACCACTTAACTACATCATACTCTGAATGAACATTCTAAAAGTGACCTTTTGGAGAATTCTGGGAAATGTAGTTTTGTCAATGTCCTAGAAACCACTGAGGTGAAGGGAAAGATTATTTAACGTTGTAGTCCTATACAGAACTCAACCCAGAAAAGAAAGTCTGCTTGTTCAGTGAGATTTATCCTCCCTCCACCCCCAATTTAGTAAGATGCTGAGCTTGTCAGCTGGAAAGCTGGCAGCCTGGGTTCGAGATCTAAACACTATGCAACAGGATGAGCTCCCATTACTTGCCCCAGTTCCTCCACACCTAGCAGTTCGAAAATATGCAAATGGGAGTAGATAAATAGGTACCACTTTGGTGGGAAGGTAACAGTGTTCCTTGTGTCTTGGCGTATAAACATGCTGGCCAAATGACTGTGAAAATGTGTTCAGACAATGCTGGTTCCCTCAGCTAAGAAATGGAGATGAGCACACACACACCCAAAATAGGACATGACTGAACAGGGAATCCTTTACTGTTACCTTTACCTTTATACATTTACAGTATTAGATGTATATCCCAGCTTTCCTCCAGAAGTTCAAGATGGCCTATATAATTTAGTTGGTTTTATCCCCACAACAGTTCTATGAGATCAGTCAGACTAAAAGACCATTTCAAAGTCCCCCCCACTGATTTTTCCAGGCTGAGGTGATCTTAAATCTCCCTGACCCAAAGTCATTTCAGTTTTCACTGGCTCTTTTCCAAATGGCTGAACTGCTGGATCAGTTTAATTGTGATGTGTGCATAAGACCTTGCCGTTTGGTACAGTTCATAAGTTTTGTAAGTTGACTCATTTGCTGCAAGTAGGTGGCAATCATTGAACCACATGAACCCTCCAAGATATTCAGAGACCATATGTAGCATTCTGGATTGTGCCAAAGAGCTGAGAATACTGGAGGAATTACAGACAGTCCTCAACGTACGACCACAATTGAGGCCAAAGTTTCTGTAGCTAAGCAAGACAGTTATTAAATGTTCAGTTAGTAGCAAGTTGTTAAGTGAATCTGGCTTTCCCATTGACTTTGCTTGTTAGAAGGTCACAAAAGGTGATCACATGACCCCAAGATGCTACACCCACCATAAATATATGCCAGTTGCCAATTGTCTGAATTTTGATCACATAACCGTGGGGATGTTGCAACGACCGTAACTGTGAAATGGTTGTAAATCACTTTTTTCAGTGTTGTTGTAACTTTGAACAGTCACTAAATGAACTGTTGTAAGTCGAGATGACCTGTGATGTCTTTCCCTTTACTTTCTGGCCCCTTGAGACTTCTTTGTTTTCTTATCATCTAAACTGATAGGTATCTTTTTTTCCCTTTCCTTTAATCATTCAGAGAAAGGGTGGGTTAAAAAATCCACACAGATTAAATTATATTATCATCATCATCTTCATCACCATCGTCAACTCCCCTCCGCCCTGTGGAGGGTGCCTCCTCAGGGTGCCTCCGGTCAGGGAATGTCGACTGGTGGCCCCCAGGGGGAGGGCCTTCTCTGTGGGTGCTCCGGCATTATGGAACCAACTGCCGGTTGAGCTTCAGATGGCATCAGACCTCCGATCCTTCCGCCGTGGGCTGAAGACCCACTTGTTTGAGTTAGCTGGTCTGGCCTGATGGGGGAATATGGGTTTTTAATTGGTTTTTTAGTATTCTATTATTGTTGTATTTTAATTGGGCACTGGTTTAATTTCCTTTTAATTTTTGTACCGCTATTTATATATGCCCTGTGAACCGCCCTGAGTCCCTCGGGAGAAGGGCGGTATAGAAATCAAATAAAATATAAATAAATATAATATATCATCATCGCCACTGTCTACCCACTGCAGGATGAAGGCCTCTTTCACATGTTTCCAACCAATACGGTCCTGAGCTTTTTTTTGCCAATCGGGCCCACAATACTTGCTGATGTCGTTGATCCATCTTGTTTTAGATCTCTTCCGTGGATGCTTCTAATCAAGTGGGATCCATTCTATGATTGCCTTGGTCCACCTGCCATCAGTTCTTCTTGCTCTGTGACCAGCCCATTTCCATTTCAGTTCTTTTACTCTCTTGATGATATTGTATATTTTGTTTGTTCTGGAGGCCCTTATTTTAACTCATTAGTCCAGGGGTAGGCAACCTCGGCTCTTTTATGACTCATGGACTTCAACTCCCAGAATTCCTGAGTCAGCATAGCTGACTCAGGAATTCTGGGAGTTGAAGTCCATGAGTCATAAAAGAGCCGAGGTTGCCTACCCCTGCATTAGTCAAAAGGATTTAAAAAAACCCCTCTCTCTAGAATAAACACATGTTAAATTTATCCTTTTTTTAAACTGCTGACCGCCAAAGCTGAAAAGGAGGGGCAATTTATTCTGGATTGCACAAAACACTGATGGTTTATTTCTCTTTGAGTCATTTCCATTAAACTGATATTTTACAGCATGCAATCTTCGATGAATTATTAAAGGACTGCAAACACTTCAAGTCGCAGTTTATTCAATTAGGAGCTGTCTTCTTTTAAACGGCATGTTAGAAAATTTGCTTGTAATATCATTGCCAGTTTCGGAGAAGCAAATCTGATATTATGCATGCTTTCCTGCTGCATTTATCTGTCAGCTTTAACAACCAGGCTAGACTGGACAAGGTATAACAAATATGAACCTATATAAAAGGCATTTACAATTTAGCAGCCTGAATAGCAAAACAGTTCCAGAAAGAGATCGTGCGTTATATACCTATGGATGTAAAGTTACACTTTATGACATATAATGAATAGACATGTACGTAAAAAAAATGAAAAGAGAGAAGATAAAAATAAATCAGTGTGAGAATAAGTCACACAGGTTTCAACATTGCTCTAGATTGTGTTCCTGTGTTCCATTATCAATATTTTTTAAAAGCTTAACAATTCACATTTACTACTCAGTGACTTATATTATGGAAACACTTTGTCTGAATAACTTCTTCACTTCTGCCTTTTGCCCTCGCGGGCACATCTGATGGGATAATTTTTCAGTTGCTCCTGTGTTTCATCTCTTTGCATGGCATAATATTAACGTAGTTCCTCTTTTTTTTATAAGATTAAAGTCTCAAATGCCCTGAGATAGTTTTAATTTTTTTTTAAATGAGAAAGCATGCCCCTTGGTATACAGCTAGATTATTACCAGGCTGATGTACCAAGCAATATATATCAGCTTTATTTTCAATTAATTGCTGCATAGGTAGCACGGTTCAGAATTAAATTTATTGTTGGCCCAATTGTAGTAAATCCCCCCCTCTACTAATTCTGTGTGAATATACTTCCTCTGGAGAAATTCATTGTCAGTCATCTAAATGTGCTGGCATTTATTAGCCCAGAGCTGCCTTAAAAGAATTGCACCCAAATGATGTTATGTAATTGCAAGATTATGAAGTAGCAGAGAAGCCAGAGGACAGCAGCATAAGGAGAGAAGATGTGGGAAAACAAGAGTAAATCCTGCTCCTTCAGTGGAGCCATCAGTGATACAAAGAAAAAGAAGAAAAAGGACTGTGACTTCCATTTGGGGATTGAAACTGGACCGGACGGTGTTGGTGTTGGTAGTGGTGGTAGCATGTGTGTTTCCTAAATTAGGCAACCACTGCTCCTTTTTGTCTTATTACTCCCAAAGGGGCTGAAGGGAGTGAAAACAAGCTCGGCAGCTACTTTCAAGCCCTTTGCAGCTCCTTACAAGCAACTTCCCTCCGCCCAGTACGCTCCCACAGAGAGGGCCTCCTCAGGGTGCCACCGGTCAAAGAATGCCGACTGGTGGCCCCCAGGGGGAGGGCGTTCTCTGTGGGCACGCTGGATTTATGGAACCATCTTCCGGTCGAGCTCCGGATGGCGCCTGATCTCCGCTCCTTCCGGCGCGATCTTAAAACCTACCTCTTTGAACAAGCTGGCCTGGCCTGATGGGATGGGGTCGGGTTTTATAAATTGATCTTAACTTTTTAATTTGTATTAATTTATTACGGGCATTGCGGTTTAATTACTTTTTAATTTTTGTATCTTGTTTTTTATTATGTATTGCCCTGTTCACCGCCCTGAGTCCTTCGGGAGAAGGACAGTATACAAATTAAATAAATAAATAAATAAATAAATAAATAAATAAATAAATAAATAAATAAATAAATAAATAAATAAATAAGCAAGATTTTCAGTGAGTCTTCTTTAACCAGGCTGTTTGGAAGGAAAAAGAATATAGGTTAGAGCAGACCTGCGTTACTACAGTCTATGGGCTGAATTTGGCTTGCCAAACAGCCTTGTGTAGCCTGTGTACCTTTTGGTAAACTCAAGAAACCCACCGCTACCAAATGTTGCTACTCAGCTGTCACAGCCCTGAAGGACAAGCCCCTTCGATGCCTCCCTGGCATTGCTCGCTCCATTGCGGCTGCTGTGCCACTACCCACTAAAAAGCTGATGGCTGTGTCAACTATTTCTTTGTGGTCCAAGATTAGTGTTAATCTATCAATATGGGCCTTTCCCTTCTACAAGATGGGCAGGCCTAAGTGAGAGATGTCTTGGCAGCTGGCTACGTTTACTTAGTATTCCATTTCTTTCTAAGTTCTATTAGAGCAGATCTTTCTTGATCTTCTTGCTAATCACCACTTGATTCGGTGAGGGGTTAGTTATCCCTTTTCTGATTAAAGAACACTGACCAGATGTTTTGCTTTTCCACATATTTTGATAAATGATATATATCCTCTTTCCATGGCTCTGGGAACCTGGGAACAACACATGGCAGCCTATGTTGTGAGTTGCTTTTGAAAATGGCCGTATAAATAATAAAATAAACCCATCAAATCCTTGAGTCTCCAGGACAATCTGATGTACCAAAATAAAAACAGACATTGTCTTTTAACATCTATAGGCAGCTCAGATCATTTCAGATGTTCTGCTCTATCAGTCAGAAATTGTGGCCAATAGAATTAAGTCATTTAGGAATAGGGAGAATAGCGTGAGATTGAAACTGTTGAAGAGAGTACAGAAGGAAGAAGCAAGCTATAGGTTTGTATAGGCAAGATATATAGGACAGATATCCGAGTCTGTCTCAAGTTTATCAAAGATTGAATTAGAACTAAAGCAAATTAAGTTAACAAGCAAAGATATTCTAGCTCTATGGATGTTTTCATGGACTATAAATAAGTGGCTTGCTCCTGATAGCATCCAGCTAGACTACAGAACTCATATTTGATTGGTTAAAATATGTGATGTGCCTCTCAAATTTGGTTCGGTGCGGACTGAAAATAATATGATAGCAATTTAAAAAGGGGGCTCAGGGAAGATTCAGGAAAAACTAGACCGATCAGTTTGATTTCTGCTCATGGGAAAAAAAAGTAACTCAGAATCCAAAGGAATTCAATATGGTATTCCTTCCTTGCTAGAGTAAAGTCAGCATAGATTCAAGAAAGGTAAATCTTTTTGCTACCTTCTAGAGTGTGTTATGTCAAAAGTTATGAGGATGGAGTTGAAGCTTTTAAAACTGTACATAGGATTTTCATAAAGTTTTTGGTAACTTCCTCATCAAAAGTACACTTGAGTACACTTGGTGTCAGAATAAGATCTCTACTTCTATGGAATGCTGACATTTATTTATTTTTTTACAAAGAGACAAGAAGTAATGGATGGAAGACCATTAAAGAGAGATCCACCCCGAACTAAGGAGAAATTTCCTGACAGTGAGAACAATTAACCAATGGGATGGTTTTCCTTCAGAGGTTGGGGGGTGCTCTTTCATGAAGGTTTTCCAGAAAAGACTGGACAGCCACTTGTCTGGAATGGTATAGGATTTTCTGCTTGAGCAGGGGGGTGGAATAGAAGACCTCCACGATCCCTTCCAACTCTGTTATTCTATTTTCTGTGTTCTAAGACCTATATGAAAATGTATTTGAAGAGAGTCTAATCTCCCAACCAAAGGAATTGAAATATTGTGTGGAAGTGCTTGGAAGAGAGTGAGAAAAATATGCTACAAAGTGTGACCTGAGTTACATTTAATTGGAAGTATAAAAAGGATTTTGTGGCTCTCATTATGACAAGAAAGCAGCTGTGAACGAGGGAAAAAAGCATATGAGAGAATGAGTGCTGCAAATATAACAAGGGAAAAGTAGTGTATTATGCATATCTGGAGAAAAAGATTGTTGCAAAGAGTCTTTGTAAGTACAAGGAATTGTCAAGATAAAAAGAGGCAGAGAAAATGCAAAGCCATTTTGAGGGAAATAAGGACTTGTTTCGGAAGTGAATGAAGAGGGATAAATCAGGAGCCTCCAGCAGAGTGAATGGAGTTCAATATAAAAGTGAAAAAAATGATTTGGGATGAAACTACAGCGAGAGAATGTTGTATGGGAATCATAGTGTTATGTCAAAAAGTGGCACTGAGATGAATGGTGTAAAAGTGTCTGAGGAAAAAAAAAAGAAACAATGACAAGGAAGTCATAAAAGCTGTGAGAATGTTGGGAAATTGTCAGGTACAGATGTAAATGCATCAGTGGAGAAATGTTAACATATAGATGTAGATTGCTTATGCAGGAGCAAGTTGTCTAATCAATGTGTGTGAAGATTGTTATCTGTTTTCACCTGACAATTGGAAAGTGCTTTTGCTGTTCCCTTCTCAAAAGCACAAGGTAGCAAGATTGGATGCAGCAGCTAGGAGAAAGGTCCCTGGCAGGCTGAAAGGGCACCAGAGGTGATAATGAATAAAATTTGGGAAGTGCAATGCCACTTTATGCCAGGCAAGGGTTGTTGTTGTTGTTAGCTGTGAAGTCGTGTCCGACCCATCGCGACCCTATGGACAACGTTCCTCCAGGCCTTCCTGTCCTCTACCATCTTGTGCAGGTCCAATTTGGGCACTTTGGCAAATCCACTGAGCAATGTATGAATGTGGGGAAAAAAATTTATTGTGATATGTGCTGATTTAGAGGCGCGTATGATAAAGCGAACAGGCTTAAATTACGGTATGTGTTGTACAAATATGGAGTTATAAATTGGTTGCTGACAGCTATAAAAACAGTTTACAGTGGAATAAAGCATGTGTGAAAATAAATGGTGGGCTTAGTGAACACTTCAGGACTAAGCAGGGAGTAAGTCAAAGATGGGTCAGGATGTTCCCTTGATTGTATTTATGAATAAATAAATAAGAAATCGTTTTGGTGATGTTAAAGGTATGGCTTGTTAGGAAGGTAAACAGACATGTGCTTTTGTCTGCAGATGTGTGGCTAAGAATTCAAAAAAATGGCAGCAAATTTTAGCTAGATTGTACGATGCAATGTGCCATATGGAGCAAAAAGTCAGCACATCAAACACTAAGGTAATTGTGCTTGGCAGGAAAAATGAACGAATAATTTAGGCAAGAATGGCCAAAAAGCTAGTCAGGTAGATGGATGTTTATACTGAGGGAAGTCAGCTCCCCAGAAAAGGAAATATTAAAAGGGCAGGAAAATATATTTCCTAAAAAGATATTGTAGAACCAGGAAAGCATGCCCAGTTTTCTTAATAGTCCCAGGTCTCCTTCCCCCAAGCAGAAAACCAGTTCTATAGACAGCAAATGTAAGCCATCAGGAAAGTTGGAGCTGGAAGCTTAGGAAGACAAAGACCTAAAATCTACATACTCCAGCCCCAGGAAAGCAGGATATGACCTTTGGACATAATCAGATTGACCCACAACCATCAAGAATACCAGAAAGGCAGACCTAGACTCAGGTCAGAATACGTGACACAGGAAATATAAAGCCTGAAACAGGAAATAACCAAACAATAGAGTCCAGGGGGTATAAAAACCCACTCCCCACATGTGCTCAGTCCTTTTTCTGCTGGATCCATCTTTCCGCCTGGCTTTCCTCTGCAAGAAACTGTAACCTTCTTCCTAAAGCAGTCGCCATGTTGTTTATCCCCGGCTTGGATGGAACCACGATGAAGACTTTTCTTCTGACAATGCTTTGGTAGAGCATTTAGTAAAGAAGACAAAATGGATGTAAAAAGTTTAAAACATGCAACTTGGTAGAAAGATAAAACTGTGCTGCAAGGAATAATTGTTTCCTGAAAGAAGCTAAAATAAGAGCATGCTTCCATCTCTTGGCCAATAGATTTTAGGATTCAAAAAAACAAAAAATAGACCCAAACCAATGCTAAAAACGATTTTATGCAGGATATTCCAGGCTCTCCCTTGGCAAGAATCACTTTGCAATGATAGTGGATGAGCCCCTGGGGAGCCGGCTGGCATTTGTGTAGTATTTCCTCAGATCTTTAGCCCATGCCCAGATTCAAAATTTGCATTTTTTTCAAAGGATAGGGAGCTTGGATAATATGACACCTAGAGGTGGTTTCGTGGTACATCTTAAAGTGATTAATGTACTACAAGTTCTAATGTACTACCATTTTTCATACTGTAAGATATTGTTTTAATTTTTCATAAGATATTGTTTTAATATTCAATACCTAAAGGTGGTTTGATGACACATAGGAACTCATATGGCACAACTGATCCTCTGTCAAAGATATTGTTATACGAAACTTTGCTTCTAGTGCCATGCTGCTCGCATATACACAGAGGTTTCAGATGAGGAGCATCACATTGTTCTCTTTATCTTAATTGTTAGAAGTAGTAGCGGAGGCACAATGTCACAACTGGCTCTGATTCCATATAAGTGGCAAAAAGCTCAGAAGTGAGTCTGATTATGTAGACATGTCAACAGGACTTTTTTAAAAAATCTACTTTACATGAGCAAAGAGAGAAAACCTGAACTACAGTCCTACGTTCATCCACACAATTGCTTCCTCAGTGACATTACAGAATGTCAGAACTACAAAACAAACAAATAAATTGAACACAGTGGGAAAGGGGTTCTAAAATGGGTAGGGTGAAGAATGAGGGATGGAAGTGAATGATCGCAAAAACAACAACAATGAAATGGTTTGGTCCTAATAGAGAGAATGAATGAAGACTTGCAAACATAGACAGTGTATGAATGAAGACTGAATGGGTTAAAAGGAAGGATAAGTCCTGAGAAAGTTTTGTTTGGATGTAGTGGCAGCAGTGTACGAACAGGTCTTTAGATGTTGTGAAAGTGAAGACATAGGTAGCCCCTGACTTTCAACCGTTTGTTTAGTGACATCCCCATGGTCAGATGATCAAAATTCAGACATTTGGCAACTGACTCATATTTATGACAGTTGCAGAATTCTGGGGTGACCTTCTGACAAAGTCACAAGGGAAGCCAGATTCAATTAATAACTGTGTTACTAACTCAACAGTTGCACTGATTCATATAAACAACTGTGAGAAGAAAGGTCATAAAATGGGCCAAAACTAGCTTAACAACCATTTTGCTTAGCAACAGGAATTTTGAGCTCAGGTATGATCATAAGTTGAGGACTAACTGTAATTTGCCAGGATATCAACAGAGGAGGAGGTAAAACTGGTTGTGTTTTGGCTATATTTCTCTTTTTTAAAAAAAAAATCTAATTTTGTTGGCTTGCTATTCTTTAGACCTTTTCCATGCACTACTAGCCCCAAAATGAAATTGTGTTGTTGTTAGTTGCGAAGTTGTGTCCGACCCATCGTTCCCCCCATGGACAATGTTCCTCCAGGCCTTCCTGTCCTCTACCATCTTCTGGAGTCCATTTAAGCTCACACCTACTGCTTCAGTGACTCCATCCAGCCACCTCATTCTCTGTCGTCCCCTTCTTCTATTGCCCTCAATCTTTCCCAGCATTAGGCTCTTCTCCAGTGAGTCCTTCCTTCTCATTGGGTGGCCAAAGTATTTGAGTTTCAACTTCAGGATCTGGCCTTCTAAAGGGCAGTCAGGGTTGATCTCCTCTAGGACTGACCGGTTTGATCGCCTTGCAGTCCAAGGGACTCGCAGGAGTCTTCTCCAGCACCATAGCTCAAAGGCCTCAATTCTTTGGCGCTCAGCCTTTCTTAAGGTCCAACTTTCACTGCCATACATTGCAACTGGGAAGACCATGGCCTTGACTATGTGCACTTTTGTTGGCAGGGTGATGTCTCTGCTTTTTAGATGGATATTTATTTACTCAATTTCTACAGTCAATGACTCTGGGTAGCTGACAATTCAGAAAATACATTATAATTAAATATACCTTAATTGCTATATATATGTAGGCAGCTAAACATTCTCAAGATCTCATTGGATGTTCTGTATGGCAAATTCATGGGGTTAGATCCACCCCACACCCCACTCTGCATTAAAGAAACTGATTGAAGTTGCCCGTTCTTCCAAAGAGTTTTAAAACAACTGCAATAGAGGCTTGTAGCTATACAATCAACCTCCTTTCTCATTGATATTTAATATTGTTTTTCATGCTGCCATTCCGATGAGCAGGTGAGGGAGTGAGTTTTGCCATTCCCTTCGTCAGTTATGATCAGCAACTTATTTAGTGCCCTTGGTGTGCTTTGGGAAAAAAAAGTCTCATAGAAGAGTTAAACAACAAGGGGAGCTCAGCAGGCTTCCCATCGGAAGTGTCAGGATTTCAAGGAAGCTCCAGTGCCACAGCCAAGAGTGGTGGAGGGTAATTAAAGTAACACACTTCATGTTGTGTTATTGTTGTGACTCAGGGCCAGCCTGTGGGTCCGACAGCCGGCTCCGATGTATCGGATGACTCAGATGTGGGGGAGGAGGGAAACGAACCGGCTGATGATGATTTGGAGGCTTTGCAGAGTCCTCAGCCGGGGACCTCTTCTCAGCTGCGTGAGCCCGAGAGTGCGGAGGAAGATGACCCACAGCTGGCCCTGTTCAAGGACGCCCGATGCAGGAGGCAGTCGAGCAGGAACAAACAAAGAAAGGCTGTGAGACTCCTCGGGAGGAGGCACAGGGAGACCACGCCCTGAGCTCTCTATAAAAGGAGTGTTTGGGGAGGGGCTGGTTGCTGAAAGCAACTTTTCCGCTTGAGAAGACAAGCTCTAGTGTTTTTGTTAACTGCGTAATTAAATCTTGGCAGAAGCCTTTTAGCCTTGGACGCTCTCCAGACTCTTCTTTTTGAATAGGGGTTGCGAGAAGAGGGCTGGTTCAGAACAGTTATTTTGCTGCCAAGCTTCAACTGCTAATAAGTATCAATGAAAATATTTTTTGATGGATTCAGTACCTTTGGTCCTTCCCCACACGGGCAAATTCCTCTCTGAAGCTTACCAAGTTACCCATAGAGGCCTCCCATCTAGCTGTAATTCAGTGTGCCACGCATTATTTCAAAGTAACAATCCTGATCTGCTTTTGATGGTTCTGCCTTTAGGGCATTTGTTGATTGCAATAGCAATAGCACTTAGACTTATATACCGCTTCACGGTGCTTTACAGCCTTCTCTAAGCTGTCTACAGAGTCACATGTTGCCTCCCAACAATTTTACCGACCTCGGAAGGATGGAAAGCTGAATCAACGTTGAGCAGGTCAGAATCGAACTCCTGGCAGTGAGCAGTGAGTTAGGTAGTCTTCAGTACTGCATTCTAACCACTGCGCTATCACGGCTCACCTTTAATGAACAACACGGTCGGTAGAATATATATGACTGGTTAAAAAAATGGATATATCTGGATGTAAATAGGTGAACACACTTCTTGCCTATCTAATTTTCAGATTATTTTATGTCCTCTGAATAAAAAAAAAGACACTGAAATGCAACTATTTGTATTTTTATATTTTGACAGCGCCTATGTTCCTGGTACCGAGAGTTTTTTTTTTTTAAATAGAGGTAAATGTTTGCATATCTTTGTATACCATAATAATAATACCAAGTAGGGCCAGGATCCTGGTAGGTGCAAGGCACCCTGATATCTGAATAACATTGGGATTTGGAGTGCACATTCCACCAGCAGAACTGAGTGCAGATTTTGTTATTATGGGATACATATGCTAAATTCCATTACCTCATTGTTTAATGCTGAATATAATAGCCAGTTTTTGAGTTAATCTGCATCAACTGAAATTGGATTATATTCCATGATGACTGACTGCATTGCTGCTCTGCGTTTCAGGAGTGTTGAACAATGATGAACCCATGGCTAAATTCACAAATCGTATCCTGGTATGTTTGTTTTTGGCTTATAATGTGGCAATTCAGCAACTACATTTTATACACCACACTTTATGGTGGAAAGATATGTGTGAATCAAACCACTTTCAAGCATGATGTGTGTACCATGTAATCATTCTATAAAAAGGGAAGTTTGTGGCCTATCAGCCGTGAAAAGAGGCATAATCTTGCTGTGGATACTATTCCTGCATAAAATATTATTTATAAACTTTGCTGGACCAATCAAAGACCACACTGAGCATTTACTAAAATGCTCATTAATTACAGAAGTGTTTTACCAAATGAATATTTTATGTTCCCAAATCACAGCATGACAAAGAAATATCTGGAATATAGACACAAATTATATTTAAATGTTTCCTTAGGTAAATTCTAAATGTTTTGGTTATGCGTCAACCTAACATAGGTTGGTAAAATTATACAGGTTCAGATCAAAATCACAATTGCTCAGTTGGATTACAGCCCCCTTTATGAGTTTCTGTTATTCCAGCTGCGTTTTTCAAATGGTTAAAAGGAGAGTCATGAAACACAGGATGCTCTTTTTAAAAGTACAAGTTCTCACTTTCATTATGCTTCAGAAAGCAAAGACGAAAGCTGTACTTCTGAATACTCTTACCTTTCAGTGTATTTTATTCTGCTTTTCAGACAACTGTTTTCTCCTAAAGAAACTCGTATCAATTAAAGCAGAAGGAGAGCATCTTCCTTCAAGCTGACTTTCTGAAAAGACAAGGACATGCAGGGGGGGGGGGGGACCCAGAAGAACAGAATTGAAGCAGTGAGACATAAGCCAGGATTAAAATAATTCAAGTTTTCTTTTCTTTCAAAGAGAAGTCGAAAGCCTCTTGAATATATTTGGCAAGGGATGGGACAGCACTCATATAATATCTGCTCTTGGATTGGAGAGCTGATTGTCCTCTCTGGCAAGAGGGCAGTAAGCAAAGTGCTTTTGGACTATTTTTCTCTGGCTGGTGGCCACCCTATGCCAAGATGGTCTTTCTGGTAGGTAGATTCCCAGTGGCTCTAGACTCATCCCGTCCTACTTGATGGGTGAGATTGGAATAGATCTCTTAGCTCTCCAGATCCAGGGTAACTCACGTTAATTTATGTATTTGTTGTTACTGAATTAAACAGAACAGGCTAGGTCTAGGCCAATTATTTTTTTTATTTTTGTGTGTATATAACTTAATAAAAATGAGCCGTGGTGGCAGCTAGAGTGCAGCATTGCAGGCTAATCCTGCCGACTGCCAGCAGTTCAACCCTCACCAGCTCCAAGTTGACTCAGCCTTCCATCCCTCCAAGGTCGATAAAATGAGGGCTCAAATTGTTGGGGGCCATAGGCTGACTCGCGGTGGCTCAGTGGGTTAGGACGCTGAGCTTGTGCCGGGTAACAGAGTGAGCGCCTGTTACTCGTCCCAGCTTCTGCCCACCTAGCAG
Source organism: Vipera ursinii (assembly GCF_947247035.1). Lineage (NCBI taxonomy): Eukaryota > Metazoa > Chordata > Lepidosauria > Squamata > Viperidae > Vipera > Vipera ursinii. The sequence continues at coordinate 163,571,517 of NC_139512.1, forward strand.
TTCGAAAGCACATAAAAATGCAAGTAGAAAAATAGGGACCACTACGGTGGGAAGGTAACAGCGTTCCGTGCGCCTTTGGTGTCTAGTCATGCCGGCCACATGACCACGGAGACGTCCTCAGACAAGCTCTGGCTCTTCGGCTTTGAAACAGAGATGAGCACCGGCCCCTAGAGTTGGAAACGACTAGCACGCATGTGCAGGGGAACCTTTACCTTTACTATAGGCTGACTCTGTAAACCGCTTAGAGAGGGTTGTAAAGCACCGTGAAGCGGTATATAAGTCTAAGTGCTATTTGCTATTGCTATGAATGTTAAATTGTAATCCTGTTTTGATTTTTTTTTTGCTTTGACTCTGCCAGACTCCAGCTTAGCCCTGCCAGTTTTCTACATCTATTTTCTGAGTTGAGGTCTTGCTCTACCTGCCAAGGGCCAGATCCTAATTATGTCATCTACACATGATAGAGACATAATCATGGCAACTTGATCTTGAGCCACCAATCATACTGAACAATGTGCTGCTGCTTCAAAGGGCAATCTATCCTAAATAAGGTTCAGTGCTTTCTAAAGTAAAATACTGAAGCCAACTGCAGGAAAAAAAATCGGCACTAGGCAATATTGATGGAGTGTTTCTGGAAATCTTACCCCTTTAAGTCGATTTTTACTACAGAATGATTAACTTATTTCTGATGTACCGTAATTGTCAAACCAACTTACTGTATCACTCAGCAAGTGTTAAGTTGTATGGCAATCTATAAAAATTACAGCCTCCTAATTTCTCAGCTCATTAAACTGATACTGTCTTCTGGCCAGCCATTCATCAACAAACTCATATTTTGTTCAACTAGTAACTTATCCTGTCTAAGTACGCAGCTTAAGAGTAAGTTACTTTCCCTCTCTCATTGTAAATCACAGTTGAAGTGAGGAAGCATGGCCTCATGTCTTACAATATGCCCCATTTTCCTTTCATTGCATGCCTATAGTGCAAGTGGAAGGGTAGGGAATTTACTACAAGTAGTCCTCAATTTACAGCCACAGCTGAGCCCAGAATTTCTGTTGCTAAGCAAAACATTTGTTAAGTGAATTTTTGCTCCATTTTATGACCTTTTTTGCCACAGTTGTTAAGTTCATTACATGGTTGTTAAGTGACTCTGGCTTCCCCATAGACTATTCTTTTCAGAAGGTCACAAAAAGGAATCATGTGACCCCAGGACACAGCACAGTCATAAATACGAGCCAGTTGCCAAGCCTCTGAATTTTGATCACATGACCATGAGGATACTGCAATGGTCATAAGTGTGAAAAATGGTCATAAGTCACTTTTTCCCGTACCTTTGTAACTCTGAACAGTCACTAAATGAACAATTGTAAGTCGAGGACCACCTGTATAAGAAAATCCTTGTCCTCATGGAAAGAGAGACATAATGTCATGATGAAATTTAGGTTAGACTGATACTAAGGTAATTACAAGCACCAGCACACATGCACCTGGCTCTCAAGAGGCCCTCTCACCTCCCCAACTATATTTTAAATGCTGAAATCCCGTGAGATCATGGAATCTCATGAGATTTGGGTATTTTATAATGGAGCATGAGATTTGGAATTAAACACTGAAATCACTTCAGAGATTTTGTAAAAGGATGACAACATCTTATGAGATCTCATAAAAAGCTCAAACTATCTCATTGAAAAATATTAACTTCTTGAGATACTACATAAAATCACCAAAGTAATTTTTTTAATGCTAAGCCATTGTAGACTGCCTAGGGAATTCTCTCCCCTCTCAATTTAATAATTTTTAAGATAAAACCTTAGTATGTATCTGCCATGAGAGCTGACTGAAACCTCTCTAATAAGAAGAAATATTCTTATGAAATATACCCACCCAACTTTGGATGATACTTATGATCATATACCCACCCAACTTTGGATGTCATTTGTTAAAATGTCTCTTCTTTATTCTAAATTAAAACATAACACCCTTAATTCAGAGTGACCCCTAAAATATTTACCAGTTTTGTTGCCACCACCAAACACCTTGCTTGCTCTGGAAATGATTTTGTTTTTTCTCCCCTCTTTCTTGATATATGTCTCATTACCATGGCTAGATGAAACACACGGAAGGTACAGAACACTACAGTCACTTTGTTAACATTTAAACAAGGAATCAAATTAACGTTTTGCTAAGTAGCTTAATCAGGTGCACTTAACATTACAACACACCTGTAGGCTGTCAAATCTTATCTACCCTGGCACCGAGTAGATATTCATCAATCTGTCACTCTGACAGAGAAAGGTTTTCTTAAGATAGGACTCTTAGCTCTCTCATACCCATTCTCCTAACCACACCTCCCAAATCTCCCCTCCCCCCCTTCAGCTCCCTGTCCCTGAAGACTTTAAACTTGGAGATGGTGCCCTGTATCATGATGTGTCACACAATGAATCTATCATCACATTGTCATTTTCTCCTGATTGGCCATGTCTAGAAATGAAATGTTGGGCTACATGGAGCTTTGATCTGCTTCAAATCAAGAGGACACTCATTTTGTTGGTAGGAATAGCAATAGCAATAGTAAGGTAAAGGTAAAGGTTCCCCCGCACATGTGTGCTAGTCATTTCCAACTCTAGGGGCTGGTGCTCATCTCCATTTCAAAGCCGAAGAGCCAGCGTTTGTCCGAGGATGTCTCTGTGGTCATGTAGCTGGCATGACTAGACACCAAAGGCGCACGGAACGCTGTTACCTTCCCACCGTAGTGGTCCCTATTTTTCTACTTGCATTTTTATATGCTTTCAAACTGCTAGGTTGGCAGAAGCTGGGACGAGTAACAGGCGCTCACTCTGTTACGTGGCACTCGGGATTCGACCTGCCAAACTGCCAACCTTCTGATCGAGAAGCTCAGCATATAGTACTTAGTATACTTAGTACTTAGACTTATATACCGCTTCATAGTGCTTTACAGCCCTCTCTAAGCGGTTTACAGAGTCAGCCTATTGCCCCCAGCAATCTGGATACTCATTTTACTGTCATCGGAACGATGGAAAGCTGAGTCAACCTTGAGCCTGTCAGGATCAAACTGCTGGCAGTTGGCAGAATTGGCCTGCAATACTGCATTCTAACCCATCAATCAATTTTGGGTCTTTCCTCTGCAGGCTACACCAATACATAATAGCTCCCAGAATTGCCAGGATTTGGGTGGTATTAACAAATCATTTAATTTATCTAATAAATTATTTAATAATTTAATAAATTATTATTTAATAAACTTATCATCATCCTCTAGTGAATCAGGCCACACACTGCTTCCTACTAGAAAGCAGAGGCCCTATGGGAATCAAGCTGAATATGCAATATAAATGAGATATGCTTAAATACTTCTGATATTTTCTATTTGAGTAGTCAGTAGACAGCCACAAATTCTAGTGAGCTGAGTGAGTTGGTTAACCTCCAATTTGCTTTAAAGATCATTCAAAAAGCCTGATCATATGAGTATGTCAATCCATTATGACCATGAGGAACTTGGGACTCATCTGAGTAAACCAGCCTAATGATGGCCCCCTTCTAAATCTTTTTTTTCTTTCCATTCTCATTCAGAGAACTTGGGTGACATTTGAAACAATAGCACATGTTGTTCTTAAATATGAAATCTGTGGAAATTAGGGCTATGCACACTTGATAATGTATTCACAAGGGCTTTACACCAGACAACTGTTTCTTTTCACTATTCATTAAAACAGCCCATCTTTTTCAGGTTTTCACATAAAAACCTCATTAGTTGACTCCTTGTCATACCCATTTCCCCCCCCCCCTCAGGCCAGTGCTAAAGCCTGAAAGAAGGATTACTTTAATGAATAAGAGAAAACTGCTTAGTTTGCAGGAAAGCACTTTTTCCAGATCATTTTCAAAAAGTGAACAATTGTACTGCAAATGCCTTTTCTTTCATAGTATAGCAATCTCCTCTGTGGTCTTCAGCCTCCTTGGCTTCCTGTGTTCCAATTTTATGCTAGGGCAACCTGTCATGAGATAATTCCTTCTACATTTATGCAGCCAAGGATATCTCAAAGTGAAATAAATAAATGTAACAGAAAACTACTGCAGTTTACACCCTCCTCCACTTCCAACAGTAAAGTAAGCTCAGACATACAACCCAAAGACATTTGAAAGACATTTTCAAGTCTGCTGAGAATAAAGGAGAAACTAGAAGAGGACAACAGCCCTTGGAAAAACAATTAGGCAAGTTGTAGCACAGCATTAAGGGACGCAGTGGCTCAGTGGGTTAGGATGCTGAGCTTGTCGATCAGAAGATCGGCAGTTTGGCAGGTCGAATCCCAAGTGCCGCGTAGTAGAGTGAGCGCCTGTTACTCATCTCAGCTTCTGCCAACCTAGCAGTTCGAAAGCACATAAAAATGCAAGTAGAAAAATAGGGACCACTATGGTGGGAAGGTAACAGCATTCTGTGCGCCTTTGGTGTCTAGTCATGCTGGCCACATGACCACGGAGACGTCCTCAGACAAGCGCTGGCTCTTCGGCTTTGAAACGGAGATGAGCACTGGCCCCTAGAGTTGGAAACGACTAGCACGCATGTGCGGGGGAACCTTTACCTTTACCTTTACCTTTAGCACAGCATTACATCATCCCCTTCAACCATAGCAGGTAGGTTAGACCAGTGGTTCTCAACCTTTTCTTCACCACGGACCCCCTTTAAATACCTCTTGCAGCCATGGACCATGGCCACAGACCCCACAAGACTTAACTCAAATGAAATGAAATGAACCTTTATTGTCAAAGTACAACTATGTGTACATTGAGATTAGCTGAGCCTCCCTTTGTGCTCCCACCCCCCAACACACAGTGACAACAAACCCTCCATCTTACTACACCATGTGAACCAACTACACCACACACCAGCCTCCCAAGTCAATTCTGCATAAAATTCACAAAAGTTCACAAAAGTTATTTCTCATTCAAAAGCCTAACAGCCCATGGATAGAAGCTGTTTTTCAGCCTGTTGGTGCGACTGGCTATATTCCTATAATTCCTACCCGATGGTAGGAGAGTAAAGAGATACCGTCCAGGGTGTGAGTCATCCCTGAGAATTTTCCTCACTCTTCCAAGGCAACGAGCCCTGGCGATGACTTCCAGTGGTGTCAGGGTACAGCCCACAATGTCTTGTGCTGTACTGACCACCCTCTGTAACACTTTCCTATCCGCGGCTGTCAGACCAGCATACCAAACCACAATACTATACGAGAGGACACTCTCTATAGTAGACCAGTAAAAGAGGGTCATTAGCCGTTGTTCTACCCTATTCTTCTGCAAGACCCTGAGAAAGTGAAGCCTCTGTTGGGCCTTTCTAGCCAACTGGGTTGTATTGACTTTCCAGGTCAGATCTTCACAGAGGTAGACTCCCAGGAATTTAAAGGAGGGAACTCTCTCCACACAGTCCTCCCCGATGTAAATCATAACATTTAAATCATAACATTTCTTCAAGCCTTATTCATTTTTTAAGTGTGTTTGACTGCAAACTGCCCAGAGAGCTTCCGCATTTGAGCACTTTAAATGTTGTAATAAATAATAACAATAAAAATAAAATAATTTGTGGAACCATTCAGAGTTGAAGAAACCACTCTATTGTCCTGAAGCAGCCTTATAAGTGTATATATATGTATATGTATGTATATGTATATGTATATGTACATATATGTATATATATGTATATGTATGTGTATGTGTATATATATATATATATATATATATATAAAGGGACGCGGTGGCTCAGTGGGTTAGGATGCTGAGCGTGTCGATCAGAAGGTCGGCAGTTTGGCGGGTCGAATCCCCAGTGCCGCGTAGCAGAGTGAGCGCCTGTTACTCATCTCAGCTTCTGCCAACCTAGCAGTTCGAAAGCACGTAAAAATGCAAGTAGAAAAATAGGGACCACTGCGGTGGGAAGGTAACAGCGTTCCGTGCGCCTTTGGCGTCTAGTCATGCTAGCCACATGACCACGGAGACGTCCTCGGACAAGTGCTGGCTCTTTGGCTTTGAAACGGAGATGAGCACCGGCCCCTAGAGTCGGAAATGACTTGCACGCATGTGCGGGGGAACCTTTACCTTTAATATATATATATATATATATATATATATATATATATATATATATATATATATATATATATATATATATATATATAATACTATTTAGATTACCTTGCTAGGCCCCAAACATGGGGCAAATCTTTATTTCCTGTTTTCAACCTATCTTGAAGGCCATCGAACAGGCAGTAGTCACACCGGACAGCTCATATATTTGTGTAAATTACTAACAAAGAATTGTGTAAATTACTAACAAAGAATTAAGCCCAGGTTCGAATCTCAGAAGGGTATGGCTGACTGATGAAAACTAATAAGTTTGAAATGCATTTCAGTCTCCCTTAATTCTTTGTTAGTAATTTACACAAATATATGAGCTGTCCGGTGTGACTACTGCCTGTTCGATGGCCTTCAAGATAGGCTGAAAACAGGAAATAAAGATTTGCCCCATGTTTGGGGCCTAGCAAGGTAATCTAAATAGTTAACAAAGTATTTGACATTATATATATATATATATATATATATATATATATATATATATATATATATATATATATATATGGAAAACCACTAAAATATTCACGCCACATAAAAAAACCTGATGCCATGATCACAATTTATCCATCATCTTAGTTCAGCGCAATTTTTGTAAAGTTTTGCTTACTGAGCAAGAGTATGCAATAGAATAAATGGTGTACATAAAAGGATGGGGGAGCTTGTGCATGTAAATATGTCCCCTGGTGAAAGAGAATTTAAAGTTATATTTATTATCTGCCCCTGGAAAAATAGCTGAAATACAAGAGTATTGCTCCCTAGGGATTGCATTAATTGAATTGTCTGTCTGTATGCAGGCAAGGAACAAAACCAAGAGTCTCTGTTTAAGGAGTGATTCAAATTAACATTAGGATCTTGTTTATCTGTGCATTTTAACGCATGGAACAGTCTCTAGGAACCCTCTGTTCCTCTAGGAATAACAGTGTGGAAGATACTTTCCGTTCACACATTTAGATCCAGCTGAATACTAACAAGCTCATTGATCCAGTCTTTAAAACATGTGTCTTTGGCATGGCTTTACACCAGTAGTTCATTAGCTTGAGAGTTTGAAGCAGGGAAATAAGATCCGAATATGAATTTTGGAAACCCAGAAAGAAGCCTAAGATTTATTTATTTTTTTGCAGAGTACAAATATACAAAACAAGCCCTATAGTGCAGTCTTACCATAGATGTGTCTACTGAAAAGTGAGTGCCATTGAGTTCGTGGGACTTACACCCAGGAAATTTGGTACAGTATGTGTTTGTAGCTTAATTAATCAATACTTTGCTGCACTTAGATCTATCTATTATTAATTTTTCACAGTTGTGGTGAAGGTATCAGACTAGAAGCATAAAGGTCAAGTCCACCCTCGGCCAGAGAAGCTATTTGGATGACTTTGAGCTCTTCCTTCTCTCTCAGCCCAGCCAACTTGGTTATATTGGAGAAAAATAGGAGGGAGACAACAGGTAGCCCTTGAACCATCATTTAGTGACCATTCAAGTCACGAAGGCATTGAAAAAAGTGACTTAAAATTGGTCTTCACACTTAGGACCATGATAGCAGCCCCACAGTCACATAAAGATAACCCCACAGTAACGTAAAATGACTAGTTTTGGTCACCACATTACAAAAAAAGATGTTGAGACTTGGGAAAAAGTGCAAAGAAGAGCAACTAAGATGATTAAAGGCCTGGAAACTAAAACATCTGAAGAACGGTTGCAGGATTTGGGTTTGGCTAGTCTAGAGAAAAGAAGGACTGGCTGGGTGGGGAGACACGATAACAGTGTTTCAGTATTTGAGAGGTTGCCACAAAGAGGAAGGGGTCAACTTATTTTCCAAAGCACCAGAGGGCAGACAAGAAACAATGGATGGAAATGAATCAAGGAGAGAAGCAACCTGGAATTAAGGAGAAACTTCCTAACAGCGAGGACAATTAACCAGTGGAACAGCTTGCCACCAGAAGTTGTGGGCGCTTCATCACTCAAGGTTTTTAAGAGACTGGATAGACTTTTGTCTGAAATGGTATAAGGTCTCCTGCTTGAGCAGAGGGTTGGACTAGAAGACCTCCAAGATCCCTTCCAACTCTATTCTGATTGATTGATAAAAATTGCGATGCTTGGCAGCTGGCATCTATTTAGAGTGGTTGCTGTGTCCCAGCATTATGACTTTCCCAGCTAGCTTCCGACAAGCAAAGTCAATGGGGGAAGCCAGATTCACTTAATAACTTCATGGTTCATTTAACTCAGGGGTCTTCAAACTGGGCCCTTTTATGACTTGTGTGCCTGGCTGAGGAATTCTGGGAGCTGAAGTCCACAAGTCATAAAAGGGCCAAGTTTGAAGACCCCTGATTTAACTACTGCAGTGATTTGCTTAACAATCATGGTGAAAGAGTTATAAAAGTGTGTGTGACTTACTTAACATCTGACTTGCTCAACAACAGAAATTCTGGTCCTAATTGTAATCATAAGTCAAGGACTATCCGGTATGTATTCTCCCCCATGGGCTCCTATGTGAAATAAACAGATCAAATAAATAAATAAATAAATAAGCAGCAGCATTTAGAACAAGGGCAGTGGAATGATAATATTTCAGTTACTATTAACAATTCTGACTGTGTAAATGGGAAGTTGCAATCTGTTTTTCCTTTATCTGTATATCGTATGCGAATAATGTCTTTTGTGTGGAGGATCTGACCCATCATCTGGGGCCTAATTTTATTATATCTTTGCCTGTTTATTTATTGAGGCAGTTTATTAACTGCCTCAATCCTAACAGGTGTGTGTGTGTGTGTGTGTGTGTGTGTGTGTATCCATAATTTTAAAAAGTGCTTCCTGGCTCTTTAGTATACAATGCAGATTTTTTAAAAAATACATTATCTTCTCCTCTTTCTCCCCTTCTCTTTTTAACCCTGACAATTAGTGGGAGGTAATCTTGGCCATGTTAGAGATAAGCAGCTGTTACCTTAATTTGGATCACACATTCTAGTTCATTGGATAGACCTTCAATCTTAAACAGTACTGATACTGATTTACCTTAGATAAACGACAGGTGTTAATCATTTTCACATCAGTCACTGTGAATTCTGTGAACATCGTCCAAGGATTAACACCAGAAATTTGGAACCTTTTTGTAACATTTAAAGGCTGGATGATTAAAATCTCTTGTTAAGTCCTTCTCCTGGAACTCTCCTGGTTCCTCCCTTAGTTGAGATGAAAGCTAATGATGGGGACAACCAGTGCTTTTTTTGTAAAACAAAAAGGTGCCAGAACTCACACAGGTCATTCAACCCACCTTGCCTACCCTACAAGGTTCCATCCAAAAAAGGTGCCGGAACTCCGTTCTGAGCGTTCTATGACAAAAAAAAGCCCTGGGGACAACCCAGTGGTGGGATTCAGCTGGTTCGCACCACTTTGGCAGAAATTGTAACTAATATTTTGTTGCCCGGGCCCAGAATAGACTTCTGGAAGCAGCATCCACACAGAGAACTGCTTGTTCACATATTTGAATCCCACCACTGGGACAACCTACCAGTATGTGATTGGCTATGGATCTCAGGACCAGGGCCTTTGGAAAATCACATGGGATTGAGCTATAGATCTTCTAGCACGGCTTCTAAGATGTGTGAAGAACACCGTGATGCTGCACACACCAAAAAAGTGATATCCATTAGGGAATATAACAGCAATGCCTTTACAGGTTACGTTTGAATTTATACTATGAAGCTGTCCCATACTTTAAAGTGGGAGAAAAATATAATAATAACAATAACAGTAATAATACCACCAAATATCTTTCTATCCCGGGTGCTTGGTAGGGACTCGATAGGTTGATTAAAAACGCCTCATCCAGTTTAAATATCTGACTGACTGTGCGATGAACAGTAACAATATCATTCTAATAATATTATGTTTGTTTGGAGGATTTGCATTTTAAGTTTTGTGAAGAACTAAGTCAGATGACAGATACATTTTTGTGTTAAGAGCAAAGACAGTGCTGAGGGCAGAATGGACCTGCTCTGGATTTTATGCTGGTTCCCTAGACATACATGCTGAGGTTTTTGAGAACCAGACATTTTCAGTCAATGGAAAGATGTCTGAAATAAGTAAGGATACTGTAGGCTGTCCTTTGTTAACAGGCATAAGGGCCAACAAAATTATTGTGCTACAATTCAGTTAACTAGATGGCTCTCAAGGTAATGCTACCAATCCTCTGAGAGAAAATTGAATAAAAGGAAACATGTTCTGAGGAAACTGTAAATCACCAGGTATTGTAGTAAATCACCAGAAGCAGATGTTGATGATGATACCTGTAAGGGACAAAAAAGGTCCAGACAAAAAGCAAGTTCTAAGACCAAAAGGGGCTGAAATAAATGTTACATTTATTTGAAGGAAAGTAAATGTTACATTTACTTGAAGTAAAGTCTTTTTTATGGCAAAGATAAACCTTTAAGGAGAAAACACACAGAAACATTGGGTATATCAATTGGGAGATATGGCAGATCAGTCATCTGGAAAGAATATAACACATAACAAACTAGGCTTTAGTTCTTAAACTTCCATTGGAAATTTATTTATTTATGAAACTTATATGTTTGGTTATCATAATTGTTTGTTTGTAGGCTGTTCCAAAGGGCTAGGAGAGCTACTAAAAATTCCATTTTTTCAAAGTTCCACTGGATGACAATGTTTAAGGCAATGGAGCATGTCCACTGTTTCAACTTGGTGGAATAGGCAGATACCCTCAGAGAATGGCATATCATTTAGAGCTTTAAAGATTATATCGAGCATCTTGAATTGCACCTAGATAGGAATGAGTCCAGCTCATACAACAGAGAAGTAACATGGGCAAAGCATGGGGCACACAGAACTAAAAGCCCTGCTGTATTCTGAAACAGTTACAGCTTTCAAGGGTAGCCCCATGCAGAACACGTCACAGTAATCCAGTAAGTGACTAAGTTCTGAGTGATGCAATCAAAGGCTCCCAGAATTGGTGCACAAGATGAATTTGTGCGAAGACTACCTCATCTATGACTGCCATCTATTGCTACTGTCTGTTTGTAGATGTGTAATTTTGACACCTATCAAGTGTTGTGATCTCTCTTTTTCTTCACAAAGATTGGCTGGCTAATTTGTATGTATGCCTAATTATACATTCCAAATATTAGATTTTTACGAACAGATTTGTGGATGCATCACATAACTATTCTTTAAGAATGAAAAAATAAATGAAAATATTGGGTGTGTGTGTGTGAGGGTTAGGATTATGCACTGCAACATCTCATCCAAATCCTTCTTGTGTAGCTTGTTCCTTGCTGTTTATTCTGACTGAAAATGGTTTGACAGGTCTTTACAGGAATCCCATCAAGTCCCAGTTGGAACAGCATCACTTAAATAAAGAAAAAAATCAGTATTGTCAGTCTCAGTTATTGTTAGAGAAGGGAATGGTCTTTATTTTGCTGCCTTGCATATTGTAAAGAAAGGGTTTCTTGTACAGAATAGCTCACCAAGGCAGCTTTTGTAGAATCCAGGGCCTCCATCAGAGCCCCATGGAGCACCTTCCTATCTCCCAACTATTTTAATTTTATCATTTTCCTCATGAACAAAAGTCATGAGACTTCTTCATTCTCACATAAAAACTCAGGATTCCAAGATCTTGAGCAACAACACACACACACACACACACACACACACACACAAACTCTCAATGAAAGCTAGGGGGCAGTTTTACACACACACACACAGGGAGGGAGGGAGGGAGGGAGGGAGGGAGGCAGACAGAGAGAGAAAACATTAGGAGAATCTTCTTGAAGGCCTCTGGTAGACATCCAAACCATCATACAACATTGTACGGTGGCATTTTAGGTTCCAAAACATTGCCAATCCCAGTTACATGAGATAAAATCATCTTGTATTTTATCTGGAATAGACCTCTAGAAGATTCACATGGAGGATAGGTTCAGGATTCTGTTAGATAGAACAGTGCATATACACGCACTAATAATTAAATATTATCAAAGAAGTGCGATTTCTGAATGCACTTTGCAGCTAGATACCAGCTGATGGGGAACGGGCAAGGATAGCAGGCGCATTGTAATGTTGCAGTGGAAGTATGAAAGGGCAGCGCTTACACTGTGACAGAGCAAAGCACACTTCATCACTTTGGCGTAATTATTGTTAGGAATGAATGGCTACTCTTGTGTAGATAGATTGCCATTTCCACCTCTAATGCATTTACACCTATGAATATGTGTCAAATACAGTATATTGATCCTGATCTAGGATGTTTTGTATAAGCGTAGCTATACTTACATTATAGCATGAAATGCAATTGATTACTCTTTTTGAGTGATACACACACAAGTTGGTTTCACTGTTATTAGCAAAATTTATTTCAAACTAAATATTTTTTTTCTAATTGAAGAGTAAGTGATACTATCTTCCAAGTGTTGACAAAATCGCTGTATCAAGTGGAAGACTGTATCAAGCTAAATGGCAAACCTTGTTTGTAATTATTAAAAGGCAGTGATGGGATTCAAATACGTGAACAACCAGTTCTCTGTGTGGATGCCACTTCTGAAAGTCCATTCTGAGCCTGGGCAACAAAAAATTAGCTACCGGTTCTGCTGAAGTGGTGCGAACTGGCTGAATCCCACCACTGTTAAAAGGTCATTTTCCATTTAAATCATCTTGCTATAGTTCACAAAGGCACTTTCATATGTATGAATTTTGTAGAGGACAAAGCTGTAATATTACCTTCTCTTCTCTGGGAATAAGCCCTGTTGAACTCATTCCCTTCAGATTAGACTGTATAAAAACTACTCTGAAAGAGAAAAAAAAGTATGAATAGGAAGTCTATTTGCTTAAATGCCTCATGAAGTGACTGAATTTTTGGCAAATCATTCTTTTGTCTCCAGCTCATCTCTCCTTCAAACTGGAATAATAATAGAAATCTGTTTACACAGGATTGTTGCAAAATAGATCATATGCATGAACTCTCTGAATGCTTAGAAAGTCAGGCTTAATTAGGCTTAGACTGCAGCAGTTGTCAACAGTGAGAGATGTGTACTTTGTGACAATTACAAAATGATAAACCTGATGTGGATATTAAATGTTAATATTATATGGTGAGCTGGATTACCAATCAGAGAGACATTTGGGCTAGTTCTATTGGGAGATGCCATTAGATGAAGCTAGGACTTTCTTCCTAAAAAGCACTTTCTCTTCCCCTGAGTAGAACCATCTCCTTGAAGAATTTTATAATAAAGAATACTAACAGATACTTCTTGTGTAGCAACTGAATCTTTTTGTTTTATTTGCCTTTACACTGTTTTTAATCCAATCAATGTGGTAGATTATTAGGGCAAATTCTAGGGGGGAAAAACGTCAAGACGCAAAGCTTCAATCTAGTGCATTCCTTCTTTGGAAGTTAAATTCCATTGAATACAAAGGGATTTTCCTCAATGGACCCAGGTAGATTCATACATCAGCCGACCACTTCTTAACTTATTAGGAAGCTATAAAAAAAGATGTTGAGATTCTAGAAAAGAGTGCAGAGAAGAGTAACAAAGATGATTAGGGGGGCTGAAGGCTAAAACATATGAAGAATGGTTGCAGGAATTGGCTCTGTCTAGTTTAATGTAAGAATCCAATCTAGTTAGCTAGTTTGGGATTTTTCAGGGTGCCACATAAACGCATGACCCAGAAAGCCATGATTAGGTGTTGGTACATTATGCAAAGGGGGTATCAACATCAAATCTTGACTGGAGTTGTCCCAAAGGTTCTTTTCCAAAAGGCAATTAGACTTTCCTGGGGGTTTTTTTCCTTGAAAAATGTTTCAAGGATATTTATTTTGCTTCTCATCCGAAAAGCTTCTTCAGTTCTAACTGAATAGTGGTACCATTCCTCACCATCCAGTTAGAACTGAAGACATTTCTTGGATGAGAAGCAAAACATTTTTAAGGGGGGGAAAAACCCCCAAGCAAGTCCAGTTGCCTTTTGGATATATACACCTTTGGGACAACCATGACCTGGATGATTGAGAATCTCCATAGACACTTGACTGGTGTTGGTAGATCCATTCCTTTGGTAAAGGCCAATTCATCTTCATGTCCCACTATTGACTAGTAGTTTAGTGAATAAGGCTGGATGCATACCTTTTTTTAAAAGTTCTATTTAAATAAGAAAGGGAAGCCATTTTAGTGTTAGTAGTTAGGGCACCAAGCTAGAAACTGGGAGTTCTAGTCCTGGCTTAGGAGCAAAACCAGTGGGTGACATTGGACCAGTCATTTTGTCTCAATCCTAGGAAACAGGTAAGGGAATACCGCTTCTGAAAATCTTGCCAAGAAAACCAGTGGCAGAAAAATTGTCAGGATTGTCAGTTGTCAGGATTCAAGACTGGCTCGAAGGCACAACATAAATAAATAAGAAAATGATGCAAATGAAAAGATAAGTTTATTAAGTCTAACATCTCTCCCATCCTATGAAGCCTGGCTGTATTCTTACAATAATCATTAACAAAATATTATCTTAATAAATTTGGATATCTGTATTTTCTTCTTGCCCTATCTATAAATAGATAGCAATAACAAGACTTAATTAACCAATCTGTTAATAGCTTGACTGCATATTCAGAAGTAAAACTAGTGGGATCAATGGGGTGTATGCCCTAATCAGCATGCTTAGGATAATCAGTCTTATGTTTTGTCACTGAATTTGAAATTTTTTTTCCCTTTATCGCACTCTCAAGACAGAGATTGATTCATATGCAGCTACCAGCTCACCTTGTTTATCTCTTTTCAGTGTCTAGAATTCATAAGGCAACAACTTTCTGTAGCAAACAACTTTTAAATTTATGTAAAGGAGGAAATGGCAGTCAACCCCTTTATTGGCTCAGGAATACTTCTCTTTTTATTCATTTCTCTTACTGATGATATGCAAGCTGATCCCAGAAAAAATGCATTCCAGATAACTATTTAACAAACCTCAGGGATTTGTACGTGGGCTGCCGTATTACTGAGAGAGATATGAGCGGAGCTTTTTTAAAATATATAAAAGGCACAATGAGATTTTCTGTTATGCTGAATGAAATAGATCGTCTCCAGAGTATTCCTAAGATACTGAGAATCTTCCTACAGAGGTAATGGAGATTGCAGCCCATGCAAATCTATATGCAAATGGAATCACATCTCCTTAGGTAGCTAACTATCTTCTCCACCTTTCCTGAAAGCTGTACAAAAGATTTGAAAAATTAAAGTTAGGTACATCTGAGATAGTGAGAAGTTTAGCCCCCTGTGAATCTTTGGCATCCAGAGACAATGATTAACATGGGAAACATAGGATGCTGCCACCTTGTCTCTAAATGTCTCACCCTCAACCAAAATTTGAATGGAAAGACTTAATTGAGTCTACGTACATAGATACACTTTCCAACAGTGGAACTTTGCTATAACGATAAAATGCATGAAGGCTAGATTGCCTTAGCACAGCTTCTGTCTCTATAGTTCAGCTGATTCCTCAGTGCCTGGCTTTAGAAAATGGATTGAATCTCTCATGTTCCCTTAGTAGAGTAATGGCACATGCACAGCTATCAGTGATCAGATTCTTGAATCCTCCAAGTCAATTTCCCCCCCCCCATATGCTCTGGGTACTAACCCTGTTGTGTAGGGTGGCCAGGAATTCTGCTTAGAGGGTAACCCTCCCTTCTGAAGATCTGACAATCTCTTTTTTTGAAAGGCTGTCCAAACTGAAGACCCAGAATCATAACAAAGGACAGTATCTATATCTATATTTATATCTATATCTATATATCTATATCTATATCTATATCTATATCTATATCTATATCTATATCTATATCTATATCATCTATATCTATATCTATATCTATATCTATATCTATATCTATATCTATATCTATATCTATATCTATATCTATATCTATATCTATATCTATATCTATATCTATCTGTCTGTCTGTCTGTCTGTCTGTCTGTCTATCTATCTATCTATCTATCTATCTATCTATCTATCTATCTATCTATCTATCTATCTATCACGAATACTCTTGACTCAAAACATCAAAGTGGCACACAAACCTAGCCAGACCCTGCTCACAAGAATAATGTGCCCCAAGGAACCTCTGCCTGAAGGCGATATGTTATCTGTGGTCTACTAAATCAATTGCAACAATGTCCCATGCAATTACATTGGAGAAACCACAAAATGCCTCCGGACAAGGGTCCATGAGCACGAACTGGCTGCCAAGCACAACAAACAACGATCCTAGGTGTGGGCACATAGGACCGAGCATAACCATACATTTAACTTTGCAGGGGCTAAAGTCATTGCCCATGATTCAACGAAAGGCTGTCGCCTGCTGAAGGAAGCCTAGCTATCTAATCAACACTCTTATCAACCGACACATCGAACTGTTGCCAGCTTACCAGGTGTTGCGGTGACATGAATCATCACGCAGGGGGCCAGAACAGATGAATCAACAATCACTTCTCTTCTGTGTAAACAGGAGAGCAAAAGACCACGATTGCACACCAACTGACATATTGGCATGGCAGGGGACTATGAGGATTGGACACATGGAAGAGCAGACCGGACTTACAAACTCCAGGAGAGGACATCGAATTAATACTACCAAGAATGCTGGCACAGTGGAGAGATTGCGAGCTGGAACAACGGCACTGCATGTGGGAGATATACCTAGGCATGACAGCAGGGAGAATAGTCAGGCGGTGTTAAATGACCGCATGCTGCAAGTTGAACATTCTCGGTGGGCGGGGCAGATGGGGAGAGGCAGAGCAGTAAAATTCAAACGGATGCCGGTTAGCACAATAGAAACAGGATTGATGCAGCCAATTAGGGGTGGGCAGTGAATGGATAGACCTATGACATATTCTTTGTCAAAATTGTTAGCTTTCCAAAGACTATACAGATGAGCGTTCCCAGATCCTGACTTATATTTTAACAACATCAGCAGCCACTGATGAAAGCTTAGTTTCTAATAAAGTTTTTAGTCTCGGAGATTGGCATTTTTAGTAGTTTTCTATCATATCTCTATCTCTATCTATCTCTATCTCTATCTCTATCTCTATCTCTATCTCTATCTCTATCTATCTATCTATCTATCTATCTATCTATCTATCTATCTATCAATCATCTAATGACAGAGCTGGAAGGGACCTTGGAGGACTTCTAGTCCAACCCCCTGCTCAAGCAGGAGACTTTATACCATTTCAGACAAATGGTCGTCCAACGGAACAGGATGATTGCTTACTCATCACAATCTATATCAGGGGTGTCAAACTCAATTTCATTGAGGTCCGCATCAGCATTGCAGTTGCCCTCAGGGGGACGAGTGGGTGTGGCCTGGGTGGGCATGGCCTACTGTGTCGGCGTGGCTAAAGTATGTATGGCCTACTGGGTGGGCATGGCCAGCTCTACATCGTTCGCATCAAGGGTGCCTATGGGGGCAGGAGTGGGACAGATCTGAGGGTCTCTGGCAGAAGGAGGGTCTCTGGGCCAGGGCCAAGGCAGTGGGGGCCATTCCCTCACTGTTTCCAGGATGGCTTCGTGGGCCGCATGAAACCACTTCGCAGGCCGGATCTGGGCCCCGGGCCTTGTGTTTGACATGTCTGATCTATATCAACATATTTTGGGGGGAGGCATTGCATTTTAATTTAAATGCAGTTAAATATTTCTATTTTTTATTTCTCTAGGTATAAAGTAGTGGGTCTAAGACAATTGAATGTGGCTCCCTTACCATGCCCACTTCACCCTGGCCCCCCACCGCAACTAATCAATGGTGCCCCTGGGGTGAAGTGGACATGGTAAGGTGGCCGCATTCAATTGTCCCCTTCCATAGAGTAGCTCATGTAAACATTATAAAAATCTGTATCTTCAATTGTCTTTTTAAAAATTTTTGCTGTCATGTTTCCCTTAAGAAAAAGGTCAATTTTAGTGGATAGTCTGTTTGTGAACTTCCTGGATAATCTGACTCCTTAAGGGTTGACTGAGCATTGAACTGGATAGATATTAGCCTGATCTAACATTTGTGTATTTGCACCTCTTTCTCAAATTACAGTATTATCTTGCTAGGTTTTGCCAGGAGATATTATCTTGCCATTCAAAGGAATATTATCTCCTCAGAACAAAATAGAGCTCTTGGTAGTGTAATCAAATAGGGCACTCATCTGTGCTATACTGTAATAAGAGCATGTATATAACTTCCAAACAATATTTTTCTTTTGGTCAATAGAAATGAAGATAGTTCTATGTTCTAAATCACCCAGACAATTAAAGAATTGTATTTTTTCCTCCTGTGTTTAGAGATTTAAATCATTTACATTGAGTAATCAATAAAGTCAAATATGAAATGTTGATTTAACATTTCATGCAATAAGTACAATCAATAGGTGCTATTACAAGATTGCCAGTTTTCAGACAGGACGAAGAAACAGAGCTATGATTTACGTGCTAAAAGACAATACAACGATTGTAGGAAAGCATATCAGTGTTTTATATTATTTTGTATTCTGGCCAGTGTATTATTCCATTGTTTTCTTGATCGCTCTGTGATGAAACCACAATATTTTTATTTCTTGTCCAGAATGCAATTTAAAGAAGATAAATAAAAAGTGTACTGTAATTGTAAGTATCCTTTTACGCTTCAACTCCCATGAGCATGCATTTGCCTAATATGTTAGACTGCAATAATTATATGATAAGAATAAATATAGAAATGTATGGGGATGAGACTCAAAAGGAACAATTTTAGAACAGCCAAAATAAATTGCATCAAGCACCTTCTGATACTTGGTTCTGCTTCTTCTTATAAGAAAGAAAGAAAGAAAGAAAGAAAGAAAGAAAGAAAGAAAGAAAGAAAGAAAGAAAGAAAGAAAGCTTCCTTCCTTCCTTCCTTCCTTCCTTCCTTCCTTCCTTCCTTCCTTCCTTCCTTCCTTCCTTTCTTTCTTTCTTTCTTTCTTTCTTTCTTTCTTTCTTTCTTTCTTTCTTTCTTTCTTTCTTTCTGTGTTAGTTATTATGTGATGTGTTTCTTTTCAGTTTTATTCCATTCCAATTGTTGCAAGTCTAAATGCCTCACCAGCCAAAAAAACACAAGCCACAAATTTAGTTTTCATAGAAGAACTTCAAAATAACACCCAATCCAATCATCACACTCAGGATTAATAATATATATTAGTAACCCCACTCAGTTGTCAGCTAACAAACCACTTTGGTTCCCAAATGCTCTTTGATATAGCCATCGTTTTAAAAGCCCTTTCAGCTGCAGTAGGGAATGCACAGAAATTATTTCTGGTGGAAGGGGCACTCCAAAACAGGGAAGCTTGTGCAGAAAATGTGGCGTCCTTCTCTGCTCCACTTCTTTGTAGGCATGCACAGCTGATTCGATTTAGAGTAAGCAGTCTCAAGAGATAACCAGGACAGTCCAATGAATAATACGTTATAGTAGTCCGTATGGTACTACAGACTATTAGAGATGAAGAGGTCAGAAATGACCACTACCAACTGTTCTGATCCAATTATTTCCATAATCTAACAGGAGCTGAAAATCCAGGAGAATTCCCAAAATGCGTACCAGTTTTTGCTGGGGAAGAACAGAGCTACTGGGAAATTTGACACAGATCCCACTCTATTTCCCATTGTATTTTCCTTTGCCAATCACTGTTGTGATCTGGCTCTCCTTCATATTTTATTTATTTATTTTATTATATTTATATACCGCCCTTTCCCAAAGGACTCAGGGCGGTTTACAGGGCGGTTAAAACAAAAATACAAAAGTTAAAAACAGATTAAAAAAAATTATATCCGTCCCTGAACAAATAAAACCCCAGTTAAAATTAAAATAAAATTAATATACCTGTTGGAAGAATGAAAGCCCCTATGACTCCCATCCTTCAGAGGGGTCACACATTGACTTCAACCACCTCTGATCTACTGTCTCGCTCAAATAAAAGATATAGAGAAACCACTTAAGCTCTTTCTGCCCACATTTGACACTCAGGCTGCATCTGATTAAATGCGTCTCTCTGGGAACTGAGCCAACACTAGCAAACAAACACGAAGCACAATCCCCTCAAGATAAGGGATCACAAGACTGCACCCTGATGCTAGATCCCTCATAAAATTCCATGCCAAAGAAGATATTTATACATCTAAGGTCACATACTGTACTCCACAGGACAAGGGAACAGATCTTCCTCTGCCAGACTTCGCGTAATCCTTGCCAGGGCAGGAACACCTCAATTTACATATCTAAGATACTTCACATCAAAGTCCAACACTCCATGATCAAAGTCCTTTGTTACCATAAGTACTACTATCCTTAGCTTCCCAACCTCCTAGCCTACCTCCGACAGCTGAATTGGGTGTTTATTTTTTTGCTGCTGAACAGATTTCACCTCCTTTTTAAGCAGGCATACTGTGCTCATTTTCTTCTGATATACTCCTCCAAAACTATATTTCTATGTGGTCTAGATTTTATAACTTTAAGAACCAATTAACTTTATGTCACGTTAATGATTAGCATATGGATCTTTTCTGTTCTATTTGTTAATTGCTTCTCTCTCTCTCTCTCTCTCTCTCTCTCTCTCTCTCTCTCTTTCGCGTTACATTTAATTTAGTTTCACTATTATAAATATAGGTTTGTTTCACTGTATGACTGTGTATTTTGTTTTTAAATTTTATTTTTCTGTTTGTGTTGTCATTTTCTGTGTTTTATTATAATGAGTAAACAAACAAACAAACAAAGTGAGCTTGCCTGTATTTTCAGTTTTCATTTCGGGTCAGCTCCTTGATCCTCCATTGATTTCCCAATGATGCCTACTGACTAATTGGCAGCAGTCAATCCTTTGGCATCATTTGGATCAGCTGATTGGCAGTCATCTAGATCAGCTCCAATGACAACTTCACTGTTATGTACTGGGCTTTTGAGGGAATACCACGTGGGTTGCTAGAGCAGGTAACGTCTCTCCAGCAACCCAGACTACCAGTCTCCTATGCTGCAATTGGCTATCTCCAGGTGGCAATGGTTGGTTCAAACCTATTGGCTGCCACCTAGGGGCTAGACTATATATAGCGGCTAGTTGCAGCCATTTCCCCGATACAGTCACAGCACGAATAAAACGATGAGTTACCCTGTACTCCGTTCCACGTCTTCATTCCTGCGCCAAAGAACCCGCTATTTAACATTCACCATCTTCGCTAATATGTTGCTGGTTCCATCGCACACGATCTATTGAGATAGACAGCAACTCCTTCCCCTCGCCTTACTTTTTAACTAAGGAAGTTTCTTACATTATTACTGATCATGAAAAACAATTCAGTCTCACTACCTCATTAAAACTCTTTCCTTTCTTTGGGTGGCATAGACAGACAGACAGATTTTTTTTTAAAGTAAAACACAAGAGCCTTAAAGAATATCCTCCCACAAATGGGGCAATATGTTGAAAGAAACAATGTGCTTGCATTGCAGTGTAGCCAGCCTCAGACATTCTGTGCTGACACAGTTATGTGAAGTACTGTGTTTTCCCCCAAATAAAACCCATTCTTATTTTTTTAAAAAAAAAATTGGCACCAAAAGATGCATTAGGGCTTATTTTCAGGGAAGCACGGTATCACGGTATCAGGGTGATCAGTGAGCCAGGCGGCTGTACAGTGCGTTCAAATCGCCAGCCTCCCCTGCATGCCTCTGCCTGCTGCTGGTGATGCTGCGTGAGCCTCCCCCCAGCCAGGCAGCCAGGAAGCACGTCCGGATCGCCTCCTTCCCTCCTGTGCCTCTGCCTGCTGCAGGTGCTGCTGCGCGAGACTCCCGCGAGCCTTCCGTGAGCTAGACAACCGCGCAGCACATCCAGATCGCCTGCCTCCCCCCTGCGTCTCTCTCCAAACTCAGACTCACCTGTGCTGCACGGGCTGCTGCTGCCAGACACCGTCAGCCCCTGCACGCTTGCTGCCTCCTGTGCTGGCCACGCCCACCCATCCCGGGCTTATTTTTGGAGTAGGGCTTATATTAGTAGCATGCTAAAAAAATCAGGCTAGGGCTTATTTTCTGGGTGTCTTTTATTTTCGAGGAAACATGGTAGTAACATTTTATGTCTGGGCCTCTGGGGATAGAACAGGGGTTGGGAGATCTTTGCAGGTGCTGCTGAGCTACGACTTCCAGCATTTGTCTCCTCATTTTGGGAAGACTTTAAGAAGCAAAATGGCAGTGAAAACATTTCAGAATCCAGTTCAGCTGCTCATATATTCATAACCTCAGAAATCAGGCCTGGGGTTTGTGGACCCATCATCTTTAAAGGGCAGCTGCTGAGTCAGGTTGAAATGTCATTTCTAAGATCCTTGGGACTTTCTGATTCTCTTTAACACTACTTTTTCTTCCCCTGCCCCTGACTTTACTTTGTAGAAGCAATAGTTCTTTATGAACCTAGAGAATAACCTAGGTCATCTGCTGTTAACACTGGACTTTACTCAAATAATAAGATTTCCTGGCTAGGAGAAGCCTGAAGATGTTTTTCTAACAGCACGGATGATGAAGAACAGACTGTTGATGCTTAAGGGAACATACTGGCCCATTAAGTTGAGTACTATCCATTTTCCCAGAATTCAGGCAGGAATCTTTCACCATTGTACTTGGAGATGCCAAGACATCCCCTAGAGAAATTGGCTTATGTTCAAATCACATAACAGAAAACTGCCTTATACTGTTGCAGGAAAAAGTGAATTTGACTTGAAAATATGCCAAGGTTAGGGAGAAGAAATATAACTGCACTATAATATTGAGGTTTTAAAAGCATGAATATAATAAAATATCCTCCTTCTCCTCTTCAAGTAGCCTCGTTAATGGGGATGATGTTAAACGAAATTAGGAGACACTGCAGAAGGCAGAGGACTTTAGAAAGACTTCTCTGGCTATCAGCCTCTCCACTATATTTACCCTAAATGGGCATAGGCTTCAGCCTTTGCTGCAGAACATTTTAGTAAAAGGCTAGCAAAGTTCAGTGTCCTCAGAAGCTTTCAAATCCTCCCACTAATGGCCAAGTACATTTATATTTGGTTTTAGTGTCTGAAAGCTTTGTGCCATTAGCTGTTAGCTGAAGACTGCTTTTTAGGAACTGATTAAAGTAGCTTGAGGATGGGGGAAGTCAGTGAAATAATCCTCTGAAAAACAGTTAAGGAATTTGGTAAACAGTATCTTCCAGCTAAGGGACGCGGTGGCTCAGTGGGTTAGGACACTGAGCTTGTCAATCAGAAGGTCGGCAGTTTGGCGGGTCAAATCCCAAGTGCCGCGTAACAGAGTGAGTGCCTGTTACTTGTCCCAGCTTCTGCCAACCTAGCAGTTCAAAAGCACGTAAAAATGCAAGTAGAAAAATAGGGACCACTACGGTGGGAAGGTAACAGCGGTCCGTGCGCCTTTGGCGTCTAGTCATGCCGGCCACATGACCACGGAGACGTCCTCGGACAAACGCCGGCTCTTCGGCTTTGAAACGGAGATGAGCACAGGCCCCTAGAGTTGGAAACGAGTAGCACTCATGTGCAGGGGCAACCTTTACCTTTATCTTATCTTCCAGCTATGGGTTTCCCTCTCTGACTCATTGATTCTCATTGATACTTTCTGCTGACGTCCAAGTTATTATACTTCAAAAGGAAGTCAACTGAGACACAACTGATGGAAAAATGTCATTTATTTCCAGGCAGATTTAGGCCTTCTCTGCACTATAGCCTTCAGCTGCTTGATAATGAAATCCACTTAAGAATTCCTTTTTTTTCTGGATTTGAACCCCTTCCTCTGAACTGGCCACAGTGGTGGACTGAGGTTCGGTTTGGATCGTGCTTACCGTGGTCTTGAGTTGGTCTCTTTAACCTTCCCCCTGTGCTGGAAAGGCAAGCACCAATCACTTTTCTTTCAATGGGCAGATTTTTGAGCACATCTGATTTCCATTGATAGCCTTTTTAATGATCCCTGTCGGTCATCTTTCCTTTGTACTTAATATTTTCTGATCTCATGAATGCACAACTAGAGCAGGAAGAGAAGAGAAGGGAAGGGAAGGGAAGAGGAGAGGAGAGGAGAGGAGAGGGGAGGAGAGGGGAGGGGAGGGGGGAAAGAAGGAAGGAAGGGAGGAAGGAAGGAAGGACCATGCTTCACTGTTTTCTTGTCATTTGGACTAGATGGGAAACCGACAGATCCCTTGATAGGAGAAAAAGTGGCAGGAGGGCCTTACCAAAATGTCTTCCAACGTCCTGCTGACTTTCCTATTGGCTTTGCTTATGGGAAGCCAGCAGGTAAGGTCACAAATGGTGACCCCATGACCGTGGGATGCTGCAACCATCGTAAATGCGAGCTGCTTGCCATATGTCCAGATTGCAACCACGTGTCTGCAGTGTGCTGCAACAGACCATTGGTAAGTCCCCCTTATTCAGCAGGGTTGTAATTTAGTGAAATTACAAGTGGCCGTAATCAGAGGGCTAATGTAATAGACATAATACTCATTACAGCAGCTATGGTGTGGCCTATCGTGTACAGTACGCCATTCCTTTCTTAACTTTTCTTAGCGGTTTAAATTCTACATACATAGACCCAGTGCTTTTTTTGTAAAAGAAAAAGGTGCTGGAACTCACACATGTCATACAACCCGCCTTGCCTACCCTACAAGGTTCCATCCAAAAAAAGTGCTGGAACTCCGTTCTGAGCGTTCTATGAGAATAAAAGCCCTGCATAGACCTATTGCTACCCACCTACATTTCATTCTTTTTGAGTGTCTTTGTGCCCATATCTGTGCGTCTGCTAAGAATAACTCAGCTAAGAATAACACGTATCCCCCAAAGAGAGTTTAAGTCACTTCCACTCCAATATACCTACTAGCCCATAAAGTGTCTTAAACTCTGGTTAACTTATCATAAGGTTCTTCCCATTGCCATCATTAAGAGAAATCCACATCCCAACCAGCAAACCAACAACCGAGAAAGGGAAACAAATCGCTCACAAGTGGCAGAGAGAGGGGGGAGCACTTTCGCTTCTTATCCTTTATGGAAACCAAGAGTCAAATAGCAACACACACACACACACACACCACACCACCAAACTTACTTTTTAAAAGGGCCCAAGCTCAAAATATGTGCTTTGCATTCAGAAGATTCAGCCACCAGCATCTCCATTCAGATCAAGCTCAGGCCTCTGCTGGGCACTTTAGAAAGCTGCTGTCAGTCAAAGGAGACTGTTTTCTTGTTTCCAAAAGAACCTGCATGAATGGAAACGCATTCTATTCAACTGCCATGAATAGCCTGACTGGAAGGAGCCCAGCCTCCCTTCCTCCAAGACTCCTTCCGGCACTGCAGCTCACTTCTGAGATAAGTCTGTAGTGCCAGAAACTCTTTCACTGTTTTTTTTGCAAAATCTTCTTTCCATGCGAAAGGGACATGGTTTTTTTTTTTTAACGATAATTTGTTTTGAATTTTTCATGTTGGTGTTGCAGAGGTTCCTTTTTTTTTCCTGGAGTGGGTGGAGGATGCTGTTTGCATCCTCTTTGCAGTCCATCTCACACTTTGCAGTCCATCTCAGAAAGCCTGATGGGTGGAAGAAAGAGCTCCGTCTTGGAGTCTTCCCGTTAAAGGGGAAATGCCAGGCAGGCTGCAAAGTGCTGGAGGGATTAAATACAGGTGTGAAGATCAGGCTACTTCCTACAGCCCTCTCATCAGATGGGGCACACCCACATCACCAGTTGGAATCTGATCTGTCATGATCTACACTTCTGCAGACATGAAACTGGAGGGAATGCACAGAGCTTCCAGCTGACCATCAGGACCGCAAAGTAGGCAGTTTAATCAATTGTCCTGAACTGCTGCTCTTTTTGAAGCAACAACAACAACAACAAAAAATTGCCATGCCTTTCATCGACTAAAAAGGGATGAAAGTCTTTAAAATCCTATTGCAAACTACTGCGAAGAAATGATAGCTCCTTGCTCTTATTGTGTAGCCGGGTACTTTCTTTCCCCCTCAGAACTGATGCTTTTGAATTGTGATGCTGGAGAAGACTCTTGAGAATCCCTTGGATTGCAAGGAGATCAAACAATTGATCCTAAAGGAAATCAACCCTGCCTGTTCTTTGGAAGGGCAGATTTGGAAGCTGAAGTTCAAATGCTTTGGCCACCTAATGAGAAGAAAGGACTCATTGGAAAAGATCCTGATATTGGGAAAGATTGAAGGCAAAGGGAGGAGGGGAGGGAAGAGGATGAGATGGTTATGTAGTGTCATCAATGCAATGAGTGTGAATTGGGGCAAATTCTGGGAGAGAGGGAGGACAGGGAGGCTTGGCATGCTATGGTCCATGCGGTTGGAAAGAGGCGGACATGACTTATATATGTTGATGGCAGCAAGACTACTGTATGCACAAAAATGGAAGGACATGTCGATTCCCACTATGGACGAATGGCTACAGAAGCTGATGGAGTTGGCAGAGATGGCTAAATTGACCGTTTTAATTAAAGAAAAAAAATAAGTACTTTTGTTTATACTTTGAGACTGCTTCTGGACTTTGCTCTTGAGGTGGAAAAAACCTGAAACTTTGATTTTGGATTTTACTGATTAGGTTGATTTGTTGTCATAGAAATGGCTAGTTTATACTATTGTGGAAAAGTAAAAAGTTGAGGTTCGATGTTAATGCTTTATTCTACTGCAACAGAGGGAGTCAGAAGTCAATGCCTTTCCTTTCCTTTCCTTTCCTTTCCTTTCCTTTCCTTTCCTTTCCTTTCCTTTCCTTTCCTTCCCTTCCCTTCCCTTCCCTTCCTTTCCTTTCCTTTCCTTTCCTTTCCTTTCCTTTCCTTTCCTTTCCTTTCCTTTCCTTTCCTTTCCTTTCCTTTCCTTTCCTTTCCTTTCCTTTCCCTTCCTTTCCTTTCCTTTCCTTTCCTTCCCTTCCCTTCCCTTCCCTTCCCTTCCTTTCCCTTCCTTCCCTTCCCTTCCCTTCCCTTCCCTTCCCTTCCCTTCCCTTCCCTTCCCTTCCTTTCCTTTCCTTTCCTTTCCTTTCCTTTCCTTTCCTTTCCTTTCCTTTCCTTTCCTTTCCTTTCCTTTCCCTTCCCTTCCTTTCCTTTCCTTCCCTTCCCTTCCCTTCCCTTCCCTTCCCTTCCCTTCCCTTCCCTTCCTTTCCTTTCCTTTCCTTTCCTTTCCTTTCCTTTCCTTTCCTTTCCTTCCCTTCCCTTCCCTTCCCTTCCCTTCCCTTCCCTTCCTTTCCTTCCCTTCCCTTCCCTTCCCTTCCCTTCCCTTCCTTTCCTTTCCTTTCCTTTCCTTTCCTTTCCTTTCCTTTCCTTTCCTTTCCTTTCCTTTCCTTTCCTCCTCCTCACTTTTCTTTCCCTTTTCCCTCCCCACTGTGTCCTATTATTTGCTTTTGTATTTTTGTATTTTATTCCATAACCTAATAAAACGTTAAAAATTTGGAGGAAAAAAAAAAGGAGTTGGACATAACTTAGTGACTGAACAACTTTTGTCAGTGGCTGCAACCACCACTACATATATTGCTATGGTCGATTGAGGGTTGAGCAAGCAAGAGTGAAGAGAGGGAGATATAGGCCACATTCTGCAGGTAAACACCAGGTAAAGTTGGTTTGATTTCAGGAGCCTGGACATGGAATCAGGGCCAGCTGTCACCATTTTGCTGCTCTGGACAAAGGCATATTTTGGCACATATGTTTTTCAGCCCTGGTCAATTTTATTTCTTTTCTTGGATATTTTCATCGTCCTTACAAGTGAGTAATTTTATTTACATCAGAACCCATTGTTGTCATGCTGCAACAATTCTGCAAAATTATATTGAACATTCAAGTGGGCATACTAGCTCACAGAGTAGGCCATTATTACTATTCACTTTTTTTGCAGGTAATCATTTAATGGCCCTCTTTTCAGTGACTGTTCAACAGTGCTGAATGAGCAGACTTAAACTTAATTCTTGTAACTGTGGTCACTGCAGTGTCCCCATGGACACGAGATGACGATTGGAGCACTTGGCAACCGACTCACAGTTCCGATGTTGCAGCATCCCCTGATCATTTGATTGCCTTTTGCAACCTTCACAGCCAGCTTCCAACAAGCAAAGTCAGCGGGGAAGGAAGTCACAAATAGTGATTGCGTGATGTCGTATCTAACAACTGCCATAAGGCCATGTGGACATCATGCTTTACTTAGCAATGGAGTCCTAAATACTGATGTTAAGCAAGGTTAGCTGTATGGGGTGTGGGGGTGTGTGGGGTGTGTGTGGAAGTCTTTTCAATTTTTGTGCAGTCTAAAATTCAGCCAAGGCCTTCTCAGTTTTAGCTTAGAGGTGGTTCTCAGTGGGATGAGGCAAGAGTTCCCACCAATGGGAAAACTGGTGAAAAGTTTATAGAGTAAAATGTTAGCACAGTATTTTGTAGAAAATTCCCCCTTTGCTCTGGTTTCAAATAACCCCCTGCAAAGTAAAAATATCTCTTGACTCAGCTCCCACGAAATATGCAATCTTACAAATTCAGAGTTGGTTTGACACTGTGCAAAGCTGTTTCGTAGAAGAGCATTAACACCACACCACAGCCATGAGAATATCACCCATAGTCCGTTGAAAGGACTTTGGAACCCAGATTCTCTTTCAGTCAGGTGATAACTGTCAAGAAAATGCCACAGGGCAATCTTCCTGCCTAGCACAAAAGTTAACACAGATATCATCTTTCAGAGATGGAAAGTTCAATTTGAAGTGCATCGCTTTCAGCTGGATTGGATTTTGCCCAGAATGAAGTTTCATGGTGAACTTTAAAAGGCTCCTTCTTCTTTGAAACACCCAGGAAATTTTAAAGGAAGGGCAAAGAAACATTTTTACATATTACTATTTTTAACTGTTTTTTAACTGTATAATTTTTGGATATCCTTTTTTTGTGCAACCTCTGGGGGAATACAGAGAATCTATCCTGGGATACTCAGAGGCTACCCTTTGGAGGGCACATCAAAGATTCCATTGCTCAATAGGTTTGCTCTCCCTCTTTCTCTCATACACACACACACACACACACACACACACACACACACACACAAACACTAAATGAGGATGACAGATGGTGCTTGTCAAGTGTGAGGAAAAGGAGCACTGCTGTATAATAAATAATAATGTATAAATACATAAATAAATAAATAAAATACAAATAAAGATAAAAGGGGAAGGGACAAGAACTATCTTATACATCAACATTTTACTGGCATTATTTTCAGCAATGCTTTGATTGTATATTCTTTGGTGATTTAAAGCAGGGGTCCCCAATCCCTGGTCTGTGGACTAGTACCGGGCCGTGGCATGCCAGCAATCGGTCTGCACAAACAAGCAAAGCCCCATCTGCGGGTGTTGTGATTCGGCGTCAGCCTGTGGTTCCGGCAGCTGGGTCTGATGATTCTAAAGAGGGGGAGGAGGAGGGGTTTGGAAAGCCTTTGGTGTCAGAGGGAGGTTCTGATGCACTGCAGGACTCTCAGCCTGGCCCCTCCCATCTTGTTCCTCATCAGACTCAGTCGTGTGAGCATGAGGTATTGGAAAAAGATGATCCACAGCTGGCTCTGTTCAGGGACGCTAGGAGCAGGAGGCAATCTAGCAGAGCAGAACAGAGGAAGGCAATGAGGCAACTCGGGAGAAGGCAATGAGAAGCCATGCCTTGGGACTGCTGATAAAAGGGGAAAGTGTGGGAGGTGCTGGTTGCTGAAGGCAACCGTTTGAAGATCTTCTGCTAGAGTCCTGGTCTGTTAATTCCTCTTTAACTCTTGTCTGAACTTTTTGTTTAACTCTTGTTTGAACTTTTTGTTTAACTCTTGTTTGAACTTTTGATTTCTTTGTCAATAAATTTGGTTGGGTTTTTTCCAGCCTGTTGACTATAAAAAGGGGTTGTCCCTGACATTCAAACAGGGCCGGTCATAGGCTGGAACAGAACAGTGGGACGCAGGCATCACACAAAGCCATGCCCCCTCTGGTCCACGGCAAAACCTCTCTCCACGGAACCGGTCCCTGGTGCCCAAAAGGTTGGGGACCTCTGATTTAAAGGATCCCCCTTTCATTAATTTAATAATAAAAGATGTGTCCATACTGTTATTGAGCTCATGGCATGTGCATCAAGATGATTCCTTTCCATACTGTTTATTATTCCTAGAGCTCATAGTTAGGGACACTTCAGCTCTTAATGACTATACGAAGCCACTGGAAGAAGTCATCTTCCATCTCATACTAAGATATCATCCATATGCCACTATATTTTCTGCCCTGAATTGAATGAAAAATGAAAGATCCAGTTGCCCAAACACTGGATGTCAGGTACAGAAGTGTTTCATGACTATGACCTGTTATTCAATTTATTTCAGATGTCGGAATTAGGGAGGTGCCAATAAGGTGCCACAAATTGTAGGCTTCTGAATTAAAAATCACTCCATCATGCTTGATTTGAGCCTAAGCTTTCATTGCTTTATCCCAGCCATGTCCTGATGGCCTTAAGCATCAGGACCTGTTTGGGATAAAGGCCATCAGGACCTGGTTGGGATAAAGCAATGAAAGCTCAGGCTCAACTCAAGCATGATGGAGTGATTCTTAATTCAGAAGCGTACAATTTGTGGCACCTTATTGGCACCTCCCTAATTCCGACACCTGAAATAGGTTGAATAACAGGTCATGGACATGTGCCTGACATCTGGTGTTTGGGCAACTGGAAGGGAATCCACTAATCACTTTCATCAACATATCCCACATGAAAAAGTGTAAAGACAGCATTGCTTGTCGTCCAGTTCCTGAGGCAGAATTGGGCTCTGCAGCTGGGACAGGGTAATGTATACCAGGATACTTTCCTCCTAACTGTAAATAATATTATTCTTTTGAATTATTCTTCTATTATTATAAGAATAATAATAGAAGATGAGATTATGGATTCATTTGATGCCACAGCACATTTTACATTCATAAACCCAGAACTAGTGAAAAAAAATATCTATGGCAGCAGTACTACACAATATATCTGACCATAACAAATACACTAAGATTGAAATATGTAGAACATGGACCTCATTAATCTCTACCTCATTATTCACTTTCAAGTATGGTGGTCAAATATACAAATACAGTTTGATGGACAAATATACCAACAAATCAGAGGAACACCCATGAGCTCACCACTCTCAGGACTCATAGCAGAGACTCTAATGCAGCATCTAGAAACCATAATACTCTCACATATACAACCAAAAGTATGAATCTGATATATGGACAACACCTTTGTCATTATAAAAAAGGAACAACTAGAGAAGAGACATGAAAAAACCAACCACATCTTCAAAGGAATATAATTCACAAGGGAAGAAGAAAATAACAACATGCTGCCCTTCCTAGATATCCTCATTAGCAGAGGAAATAGTGGCAAATTAGAAACACAAATTATTGAAAAACCACCCACACTAACCAATTGCTTCATAACTGAAATAACAACCCAACCTCCCACAAGATGAGTTGTGTAAGAACATTATTCAGATGAGCATAAATACATTGCAGTAATCCAAAACTCCAGAAAAAGCAAATAGTCTGCCTATACATCTTCCAGTAAAATGGATATCCACACAATTGTATCAAAAAGTGTCTGACCACTCAACTCAGTAGAGCACAACCAACACAATTAACAAAAGGATAATTCTGCCAGATATCAAAAACATCTCAGAAACAGCCAACAGACTACCCCATGGCATCACTATAGCACACAGACCAATTAAAGCCCTCCAAAACATCTTAAGTAAATCAAAAGATCCAGTAGCCCAAGAAATAAAAACAGGAGCCATCTACAGCATACAGTACAACGTAAAGACTATAATAGCCACTATGTAGGACCGTCAGGCAGAAGACTAGCAGAAAACATCCCATGAGCACCAATTGGCAGTCAGAAGACCTGATGAAAACTTCTTAATTATACAACATATGGACAGACTTAACAATAGTTTCAACTGGGAAAATGTGAACATCCTAGACCAAATTAAATATTAAAATGTTAGGAAATTTCACAAAAAATGCTTAAAAGGAAATAAAAAGATCAGAACATTTCCTCTCTAGCAATCAACAGATAAGCCATGATTAATACCAGGATAACTCCAGACAGTAAACAATACTCTAACAAGGAGCAAACTCCTCTCCCTCTAGCAGTGAAGATGTTATCTAGTTAGGTAATGAAAGATCTGCAAGAGAGCAACTAAGCTCAGAGAGAATCAAGGACTCCACAAGGACTATTTCTAGAGTTACTTCTATTGGTAACTTCTATAGCAAGAGTTTTCTGTTTCTACAGCAAGATTACAACTTATACAATAAAAAATAATGTTTAGAGTTTATTAGACTCCATTCTGTTTGTATAGAAAAGGACTGCCAAAAAGAGCATTTTGTTAAAAATATAATAAGGATAATACTTCTTTAAAATATTTTTATAATGGCTTATAGTTACTAAGTTTGGGGAGAAAGTAATGGATTATATAAATATGATTGTTTAATAAAAGCTAAATTTTTCAGAGGATAATATTCTTTTGAATTACACACCTAATACTTGGAATTTGACCACTGGGTAATGTAAATGGATTCTTCATGTTCTTATTATGGCCAAAAGATTGATACTGGAGCATTGGAAAGATAAATTTATGGCTCCGTTCACTCAATGGACTGAGAAACTGACTGCAATTACCACCTATGAGTGGATTGCCTATAAACATACCTTGTATGGATGATTATAATGAAATATGGGAGTCATTTATACAGTAGATTAAAAATATAGTTGTATAAATGTATCATGAATATGTACAGTTTGAATAATATTTACATTGGACAAATATATGGAGAGAATTGATATAATAATATATTATGGGGAGTTGTCCCGTTTTTGTCACTTTTTTCTTACAGCACTTTTTTGTGTTCACCCCCCCCCTTTGAAAATGTATGTGTCACTTTCAGTATTATTTTTCTGTTTTGCTCTTTCTATTTTTTGTTATGAATTTAAAAAGCAATAAAATATTTTTTAAAAAAGAATCAGAGAAGAATTCTTAAGAGATGTGTCAAGGTAATAATTTAACATCTAACCAGCTTATGTAATGCAAGATGTAAGATGTAATGATGGGAATGACTCAGCAGGGTCTGTGTCTCTTTAAGAGCCTTTGTATAAAAGGGAAGGCTCAACAGATGTGTTCTCTCTCTTCCATTTCCTGCTGTAACTGTGGTATGTTGGATCCTGCTGTATTAGCACGTGTATGTATATCGTTCCTGGTTTATAATATTGTAGATAGTGTAAGATAAACCACCATTTAATATAGACCATGTTATCTCATACAATAAGACTGTGCGTGCTCTGACAAGATGTTTCTGGGCTGAGGCAAGAATCAGTCGAATTCAACTGAGGATCAGCCAGGCTTCTTTTATGCTTTGTAGATATGTTAGGATTATAGCTGCAAAAAGGTGAACAGACTCAATGGAGGTGGGGATTTGGATAGCTGATAACCCAACATATCTGGAAGAAACCAGGCAGCTGAAGACACCAAGGGAGACAGAATAGATGAAACAGGAAAGTTAACCTTTTCTCCTGTTGCTGTACTGGGTTGCCTTCCGTCTCATAGCTGCACAGAGCACTTCTGTACTGCAGTTGAGCTTCTGCAAAAGTGACAGACTCTGGAAAACAGCCATTAACAATACAGTGTGTGACTGCGATTATTTTGACATGAAGAAAATCAGCAACACAAGACAGCCCTAGCCATTAGCACATGAATTGCAACATGTGCATATTAGATCCTTATGCTGTCAAAGAAATATATGTGGTTTCTTTTCAATTTGGAGATTTGGCGTGAACACTACTTCACAACATTCGTTTAATTTGCTTTAACATTAAAAATGTGGATTAAAGGCAACTACAGGTGATACAATACTAGGCGGTGTATTTTTTTCCCCTTTTATGTTTTTCTTTTTTTTTTAACCTCCTGCCATTTCAAGAAAGCTTTCCTCTTCTTGCTGGAAAGCAGTTGGGTCATATGTTATGAACAGCTATTAGACATGGAGCAAAGGTCAATGAATAGGACAC
The DNA here is from genome assembly GCF_947247035.1 of Vipera ursinii. Classification (NCBI taxonomy): domain Eukaryota; kingdom Metazoa; phylum Chordata; class Lepidosauria; order Squamata; family Viperidae; genus Vipera; species Vipera ursinii. The sequence goes on from NC_139512.1 coordinate 163,605,723, forward strand.
GTTCTTTGCTTGTCAAACTCAGGGGTTCAACATCCTTGTCTATAATCTGGGGGAGCACCTCCCTGACTCTCTAGTCTGGGACTGAGGATCCTATGACCCTTGTAGGAAACCAGAGATTTCTTTACTGCATCTTAGCACATACCCAAGTAGAGATAAGAAATTGCTTAGTGCGTGTTTTCTAATACACCAGCTCACCTTACTATGACTTTGTCTGCATCTGAGGACATTTCAGTGAGGTCCAAAGCATTTCCTCCAATAATTTTTGAAGCCTGCACAACACTAGCTTCCATTGCACATATTTTTTCACTTGAATTCAAGGAAAATAAAAGCAACCTATTAAATGACTAATGAATCTTGCCTGAACTTTATAGTAGTCACACTCATATTAATCTCAGTGTCAGGTGTCAACCAATTAAAAAATCCCATCAAAATCCATCAGCATTATAAATATTTTTAAAAAACACAAAACATTTGGAGTTCTTTCTAGCATTTATTCTGTCATCACTGTGCAGTTCTAAGAATCCTGCAGGGTCAAGAGTTTAAACAAGGAGAATATGATCCAACAATCACTTTTTCCATCAAAAACACTGCAGCAGGAATGTAGAATTGAGAGGTAGGATCATGTCAGTTCCATTATTTCTCTCAAGGACAGCGCATCACGGGTCTTGAAGTCATGTTCGCATTCTTTCATTGGTTAAAACTAGCTACCTATAAATGTGAAAGTTGGACCTTAAAAAAGCAAGCTGGGAAGAAAATCGACTGGTTTGAGCTGTGGTACTGCAGAAGGCTCCTGTGTATTCCTTGGACAGCAAAGGTAACCAACAAGCAAATACTGGAGTAGATTACAACAGACATGTCACTGGAAGGAAAAATCACAAAACTACATCTCACTTATTTTGGCTTCTCATGTGGGAGAATTCACTGAAGAAAGCAGTTATGTCTGGAATAATTAGCAGTAAAAGGAAAGCAGGCAGCCAAAGAACATGGTTGCTGGACCCCAGACAGAGCATAGAAAAACTCAAAGAAGCAGTGTAAGATCAGAAGATGTGGAGAAACCTGGCCCATAGAATTGCCAAGAGTTGGTCATGTCTGAATGGATAACATTGTCATATTCATCATCATGGGTTAAAACAGAGAAAAGCAAAAAGTGGCTTTTCTTACAAAATGGGTAGGTGTTGACTAGAATATTTATAATTTCTAGAAGTCCCTCCCTCCCTTCCTCCCTCCCTTCCTTCCATCTAGACAGCTATTTCTCGCCTCCAATCCACAAGCATTCATGAGCTGCTACTAGCAAATGCTTTCTCTGTTTTCAGTACCTACTAAATATGTATTGCATACTCATACATCACTCTTTTATTGATACTTTTGCTAATTCTGTTCCGCTTTCTTTCTTTCCTTGACGTTTAAACCAGATGGCTTTAAATAGAGTTTGTACTCGGGGGGGGGGGGGAGGCAAAAAAATTGTGGTTTTCTCCATGTTTTTAGAAGGCCATGGTGAGGGCATGCTGATGAATGAATAATAGAATAAAAAATAATGTTAATTATTAATAAAATATCGGGCAAGACGTTCAAAGAAGCCTTGGGCTTAAAAATGGTTGCTTTTCTTTTTCCTCCCCTTTCTAAAAACCCCAACAAAAAAATTGTACAATAGCAAGGAGAACACTAAGGATATAAGGTAGCCTATAAGCAATAAAATATTTTAAAATTATATCTCTCTACCATAAAATATAGATACACTCAAACCTCTGCTAATAGCCTGGATGGTAGCTCCAGGCCTCCATTTTGTTGTATCTGGTTAAATTCTGATCCCTAAGAGAAATGGTTTTAAATACTGCATATTACTCTGGAAGAAGAGAAACAGAATCTACCTGATTGCTCCTTCAGTGACTGTTTAAAATTAATTTCTGACTTTTTCCTCCCCTTTCAGATCACACCAGTCCTTTTTTACTTTACTGTAGATAATTGCAAGTCTTCATAGCTGACCTTGGTTCACCTCAGAAAGTCTAAATAGGGTTTGGCCTGTTAGTACTTGAATAGGAGAATAGTTTTTCCTGCCTTAATTGGCCACGTTGTTTGATTCTGGAAACTGCATAGTCAAAATTGTTTGGACAAGCCAGATGCTTGGACACAATTATAGTGCCAATGATGGTTAGAAGTCATAAATGACTAGATTGAAGACAATCCTGGAGAAAATCTGTATTTATAATCGCTAAGAGTTGACAACATCTTGATTGTACAAACACAATTAATGAATAATAAAAAAATCTTGAAAACCTGCCTAGGATTCTCCCTCTCTTCCCCCCCTCTCTCTTTCTCTCTCTCTTCCTTCCTTTTCCTTTTCTTTCTCCCTTAAATAAAATCAAGTTGGGGCAATCTTGAGTCTTTTTCTTATCTCCCTCCTGTCCATTCAAACTAAGTTGATTTTTACATAATGGCTGCTGATTTCCTTTTCAAGGCCATCTCTGTACTCCAGGGGTCTTCAAACTTGGCCCTTTTATGAACTGTGGACTTCAGCTCCCAGAATTCCTCAGCCAGCTTGCCTGGCTGAGGAATTATGGGAGTTGAAATCCACAAGTCATAAAAGGGCCAAGTTTGAAGACCCCTGCTGTACTCCTTGAAGCCAGGCTGCATCCTGCTCAAGTTGAAACTGTGGTTTCAATAGTTCTGCATTTCTAGATGAAGAGACCAATTGGCAAGAGCCAGCAGCAAATTTCTTTAGACCAAGGAAGGCATGTGACAACACCAGAAAGGCTTTTTCTAGTAGCACTTCTGGCTCCATTCAGGCTTTTCCATTCAACATCCAACTTCACAGAGTTATATTTCATACTAATGAATGAAATAGCAAGGTAAAGAAAGAGCCACTCTTTTAGTTTCTCCCTCTGTAATCCAAGACTTCAGTGGAACTCAAAGTTGAGCGACATTAAAACATCACTGTTGAAAAACAAGGAATAAGAAAGATGGCTATGTATCTAGAAGAAAACCAGCTATTGGCTTTTTGAAGCAGCTTGTACTAATGAAATATAAGGGATCCATCTAACGGCAGTGTCAGTTCTCTTAAGGTGACTTAAAGCAGGGATCTTCAAACGTGGCTCTTTTATGACTTGTGGACTTCAACTCCCAGAATTCCTCAGCCAGGCATGCTGGCTGAGGAATTCTGGGAGTTGAAGTCCACAAGTCATAAAAGGGCCAAGTCTGAAGACACCTCACTTAAAGGCTCTGTCTTGGTCAAATATAACCTTCAGCTTTTTTGCTGATGCCTGACCTTGAAAGTGATGAGTTGAATTTTAAAAAATTAGTTTACAGAAAGCAATTCACATTTCATAACTGCAGTCCAGAAGCAACATGCCTGCACATGAAGCATATTTTAGAAACTGTGACCTTAAATTAACAAATGGGCACCACCAGAGACCCAAAGTTTCTCCTAACTGACGACAGAAGATCATGATCCATGATCATCAATACCCTAATATATGTAAAAATTAAAATTAATTTTATTTATTTATTTATTATTTGGATTTATATACCGCCCCTCTACCAAGGGACTCGGGGCGGTGTACAGGGCAATTAAACACTATAAACATCACATAATATACAAAAATTAAAATGAAATTAAACCAATAGCCCTAAACAATAAAACACATTCTAAAATTTAAAATTATTAAAATTTAAGATCTAAAATCCCAGTCCCTCAGTCCAGGCCGGCAAGTTCAAATAGCCAAGTCTTCAGGTCACGGCGGAAGGAGCGAAGG